>NC_142639.1:33012500-33637500 GCF_053813885.1 Theobroma cacao | reverse complement strand
TTTCTATTTTGTTTCTTTGATTGTAGGAGTGAGATGACTTTGCTTGAGAATCTAATGTAGAGGCATGACAATTTTGGCTAAGTTTTTTTTTCCTTTCAAGATTTACCCCACCTTTCACCTTCCCTTCAATTTGTGGAAAGTTGAAATCAATTTTAAAAAGTCAAGAGTTTGGTAGCTTCACGTTGCCATTAGCAGCATGCAGCCACCAAGACGCTACCAATGGTAGCCAACAAAGAGGAAAGATTTTCAAAATCCTTCCCTTGCTTATAAAAAGAGAGGAACCAAAGAACGATAGGGGGATATTGGGAGGGAGAAAAAAAAAACCGATTTGAGTAATCCAAAAACCTATAGTTTTTTTTTCCTTTCTAGCAACTGTAACAACCTTTTTCTTGTTTCAAAAAAAAAAAAAACAAAGAACTCTAGATTTTGAAACAAGCTAGAGAAAAAAAAGAAAAAAAAATACAAGAACCATAGCTTTCATTTCTACCAACTGGAAATATACCCAACAAAAAATAAACAACAAACAAACAAAAATAAAAAAATAGAGAAAACAAAAATATGAAGGAAAATTAGTTGAGTGTCTTTGGTTTTGAAATGGTTTAGGTGTGATCGGAAGCCATGGGAAGGGAGCGTTTGCTTGTCAAGCCCTACTCTATAATATACTTGCCATGTCATTCATGAATTTGACAACATGCTTGCATACTTGAATACCTCAAAAAAATCGTCAAAAGTCGGTAGTGTACCTAGTGGTACAACTAAGTTGATTTAAGCCTCGAACTAGTTCAAATAGAGATTTTAGGATATATTTGAGAGTTATTGAATCTTAGAATGACTTAGTATGGTGATTCGGAGTTCGGGGATTGATTTGGAGTTAAATTGGAATTTTCATAATGTAGGGGTAAAATGGTCATTTTTCCATCCAAGGGAAAATTTGGAATGGTGGATGAAATTTTGATCAAGTTTGACTATTTGGAACATAATTTGAGCTTGAGAAGTGAAAAATTTTAATTCCGATAATTTTTCGAACATAAAGGCAAAAAGGTCATTTCACGTGTCCACAAGGACGTAATTAGAATTTTTGGAATTTCACACCACTTTGACACTTGTAAAACCCATGAAATTCATTTTATACTTTGGATAATTGAGGGATTTTATGTGGTGGAGAAGAAATGCTTAATTATTAAGTTTTATGTATAGACCAATCACATGGTGACAAGTGTCAAGCTTTAATATTATTATATTTTCCTTTATAAACCTAACTAAAACTCTCCCATCTCATTTCTCTTGGCCAGCAAAGGCAAGAACAAAAGGAAAAAAGCATAAAACAAACCCTAGAGAAGAAAATCAAGAAAAAATTCATTGGATTTCAAGGAATTAAGCAAGTAAAGGTAAAATTTCTTAATTCTAGCTTGTGATCTACCTTTTCTATGCATTCTTTTTCAATTACCATGGTTAAAATTCAAGATCTCATGAAGGATTCATGGCTGACCGAATTTAGGGAGAGAAGATTTGATGATTTATTTGGTTAGATTTTAAGGTATCTTAGTGTTTTTAGTTATTTGGTGATGTTTAGCATGAAAAACAAGCAAGAAATTTTATGCCCTTCACCCACACTCCTTGGCTGAAATTTTCAAGAGAGAAATTAGATAATGGACTTTGATGAATTTCATGCTATTTAGGTGTTTTTAGTTGTTTTATGATGTAAGGTGTAAAAATCAAGTATGAAAATTACATGTTCTACACTAAACCTTTAATGGCCGAATTTTACAAGGAAGATATTGATGATGGATTTTTGTGATAATACATATTATTTAACTTGTAATTGATGACTTGGAGTGTTGGAAGTGGAATCAAGTTAATTGGAGTTGAATTGGATGTATTGGCCAATTAACCGGTGTATAGATCGAATTAGGCCAATACCATTTTATTTCGATACATAATTGAAGCTACGTAGAACACCATATTTAGATAATAATCCAAACATTTCACATCCTATTTCATGCATTAATATAGAGCCTAAATTAGTTTTATAACGGTTTAGTACAAATATAGTAAATTGCTTGTTGTGCATTATGTTTAGGTGGTGAAACTTCCAATAAGGGTAAGGAGATTGTACTCGAAGACCGGGACTAGGAGTACTTCGACTCCCGATATTATGAGTAACCTTATTATCGTCTTAATTATCTAAAGTAGTTTTTATTCGTTTTTGTGATTTTATAAAAAAATGAATTTAAATGGTAAATCCTTTTGTTTTATAAGTAAAATGTGATTAAATGAAATGAGTTTTATAAATCATTTTGAAATTGAATGATGATTTTAGAAATTGAGTAATTGGAGACTGTTTGATTGTGTTGTAAATTTATGGTTTGAATTAAATGGCTTATGGTGATATTGGCATGAATGGCTAAATTAGAAATTGTGTTAAAATTATATGAACTATTTGTTTTGCCTTAATAGGCGGGGTAGTAATATAATTGCCATGTCATGCTGTCGAAACTTTTATTGATTTGGTGAGATATTGATTAGTCACTATAGTGGTGGGTTTCCATGGACTAGCCTATTGAGAGGGGCACGGTAAGCCCATTTATATTTTACTTCGGTAAGAGAGGCGCGTAGGGTATCTCCTAAGGTAAAGCTTTAGAGTTCACTACACGCTAAACCACCACATGAGGGTGAACTCAGCCAACGCCAAGGAACGACTATGCTTTTAAAAGTAAAAATATGTTTTATGCGTATATGAACTTTTCTTTAACAGCCTTGGCGGACTCGGTTGGATGCCCAGGCCAAGGTATCCCCGAGAATAAGTTTTGGCACGAGCCAAATTGTTAAGAAATTCATAAGCCATGTTGATTATTTGAGTGAAATGAAATTATTTTATTTAGTTGAAATGAGTTTGAAACGTTATGAATCATAGTACGATGAACTATTTTAAGTTGTATCCATTTACTCGACTTTAGATATTTTAGATGATGTTTGTTTACTCACTGAGTTTATATAAACTCACCACCCTCCTTTCCACTCATTCCAGGATCAGGACAGTCCGTAAATAGCTGATTACATCGAGGGTTATTATTGGACTCCCCTCCTCAGAAATTGTAGGTCCACAGCCTTTGTTACCTTTGGTCATTCGGGAGCCCACACGTCACTGTAAATTAAATTACATACTCTGGTTATCTGTGTTACTATATGTATGGATTTATTTTGCTTTTACGCTACAAAAATTAAATACGCAGAGTTTTATAAATATTGTTTTATAAGAAAATAGAATATTTCATTTAATATTTTTATTTTATTCTATTAGCTACAATTTCACCCTAAATGAATGTTTTAGACATAAAAACTTGTTTTTAGTTATGAAATGTGTATTTTCCCCCTATATATTATATTTTCAGCACGTTTCAAAATTTTTGGGAAAAATGACCAAAATGCCCTTGTGAGACAGAAAATATTTTTATTTTTGTTTTGATTTGGAAATAGCTTATAATCTGTTAAAATATGATATTTAGTAATTATTACTCACAGGGGAGGTGCGAAAACTAATATTAAGCCTTGCGAGATTTCGGTTGGCATTCAGGGTAATGAATGTCTATCTGGACATCGTAGGGGTTGTCACGGGCTCGAGGAGAGTAACGGGTCATGACATTGTTGTTCTAAGTGGTGGTTATGGTGGAGAAAGGAGGTTAAGATTCAATGTTTTGGCTTAGGTTTAGAGAGAGAAGAGGCAGAAAGGCTTTTGGAACCCAAGTTTCTTGGGCATTTTTGAGCCCAAGCTTCGATACGAGACTTAACTTTTTATTATTAGGTTTTTATGGGTTTTGTTTGAAGTTTGATTATTTAGTGTTCATTTGCATTATGTGTTTTATTGTTAGTTTTAGTTAATGTATGATGTAATTTTATTTATTTGTTTTTTATAAAATTAAAATATATATAAATAAAAACAAAAATTTAGTCATATGATGCAATGAATGGTATATATGTCAAGCCCAGCCCTAAATTATTTACCATGTTACACATGAGACTGATAGAGTGATTGTATATTTGAACAGTCGCGGAAGAATATTTAAAAGTCGGTATTGTGCTTAGAAGTACAAGTAAGTCTATTTATACCTCGAACTAATTAAAATAGGAATTTTAAGGTGAAATTAAGAGTTTCACAGTCCAAGAATGATTTAAAATGGTGATTTGGAGTTCGAGGATCAATTTGCAGTCAAACCGAAATTTTCATTATCTAGGGACAAAATGATTATTACCACTTGGGGACAAAATGAAAATTTTTAGAAAAGATTTTTTGGCCCCATTTGACTTATTGGAGTATGATTTGAGGTTTAGAAGTGAAAAATTTTAATTTCGGAATAATTTGGAGTATAGGGGCGAAATGATAATTTTTCTATCTTGAAGGCAAATCGGTAAATTTTTAGCCTCGACACTTGTCAAGACCAAGGGATTTTATTCATCATGGAAATGGATAAACATGAGAAATGTGTGGTGGAGAATTAAAGAATTAAAAGTCAAATATTTAAAATTTGAACCAATAAGGAAATGTCATGTGTCATGTTTTTATTATTTTATTATTTCTTTATAAAAAGGCAAAAAATCAGCCCATTTCTCCCATAGTGATCAGCCAAATCAGAAGAGAAGAGAAGAGAAACCAAGGAAGAACAAACCCTAGGTGGGAAAAATCAAAGAGAAAGTGTTAGAATTTAAGGATTTGATCAAGCAAAAGTAAAATTTCTTTGATTTTGCTAGTGATTTACCTTACCCATGCATTTTCCCTTAATTTTCATGGTTAAATTACATGTTTTTATGATGAATTTATGGCTGGTCAAAATGGGCATGGAGAGAGAATGATCTTGGATTAGTTTGATATTTAGGTATGTTAGTGTTTTTAGGTGATTAATGATGTGTAGCATGAAAACCAGTGAAGAAAACCACCAAAGGTTTGGTGCCCATCAATAGCCGAATTCTCTAAGTGAATAATGAGGAAGAATGGGATGTTATTCTAGGTAATTTGATTAAGAAATAATAGTTTTTGGTGTAGGAATTAATGAATTATGGAGAGAAAATTAAGTAGGAAAAATCACGGAGTTAGTGTACCATTATTAGCCGAAAGTTCCAAGAAGAAAAGTGAAGATAAATTTTGCCTAATTGTGTGTTAATTAGTTGTGTTTGGTGAGTTGAGGGATTGGAAAAGAAACGGAGCAAGTCGGAGTGAAATTGGACGCATTGGCCAATTTATCTGATGAAAAATTGACTTAGGCCAATATCGGGTCTAGATGGCTACTCGTGCATTTTGCATTTCATATCATGCATATATATCGAGCCTGAAATAGCTTATGACTGTTAGACACAATTTAATTAGAATATGTGTCATGGATTATGGCTAGGTGGTGAGCCATTGGATATGGGTAAAGAACTGTACCCGCGAATTGAAAATAGGAGTATTTCTACTCCTAATACTGTGAGTGGATAATTTATCGTCTTAAATATCTAGAGTAATTATACTTGTTTGATGTTTTTATTGAATGGTGAGTTTAAATTATAAAATATTATGTTTTCCAATTAAAATATTTTTTTAATAAAAATGAGATTTATATTGGTTTTGAAATCAAATATTGTTTTGGAAAAATTGAGTATATGGAGACTGTGTTGAAATTTATGATTTTATATGTTATTGAAGTTGTGGCTTATGACACTATGGTAGCATGATGGCTAAATTGTTGGTGTTAGCATGAAATATATGAACAGTTTTTGATTGGTTTCGGTAAACTGGATTAAATTTTATTCGTCATATTATGCTATTGGAAATTTTATGGATCTGGTGCTATATTAAACGGTCACTGCAGTGGTGGGGGTTTCCGTAGACTGCCTATGAGAGGTGTAAAACCCAACCCTATAAATACATCTCATGACATACATGCACTGAGTAGCATGTTATTATGCTAGGAAAGCACATAAGAAAAGACGAAACCCGATATCGTACCTAACGGTACACTTGAGTTGATTTAACCTCGAACTAGTTCAAATAGGAATTGTAGGATGAAATTTAATATTTTATAGTCCAGGAATGAAAAAAAAAAAATGATTGTTCGGAGTTCGAGGGTTCATTTGGGGTAAAATTGGAAATTTTGATATTCAAGGGCAAAATCGTCATTTTGCCACCTAAGATAATAATTTGATCATGGAGTGAAATTTTTGACCAAGATTAACTATTTGGAGTATAATTTAATGATAGGAAGTGAAAAAGTTTAATTCTGGTGATTTTTGGAGTGTAGGGGCAAAATCGTAATTTTGCCACCCATGGACAAAATTTGAGATTTTGAGAGAATTTAGATCAAATTTGACAAATTGGAGAATGGTATGAGTATAAGGGATGAAAAATATGTCCATGGGCAATTTTTCAATTTTTGGGGCAAAAATGTAATTTTTGACTTTTACGGGGGCAAAAGTGTAAATTGCAAAAATTACTCCACCGAGACTTTGGATGAGTCTGAGAATTTTATCTAAGCTATGAATATATGAGACAAGTGTATGGTGAAAATTTGGAAACAAATGGATGAAATTTTAAAAATGGGCCAATGGGAAAGTGACACATGGCATTTTTTTAATGAAATAATATTATTTTAATGAAAAGTCAGCCATTTAAACCCAAATTTTGAGTGCTGGCCGGCCATAAGGAAGAAAAACAGAGGAAATAGAGAGGAAAGGAAGAAGAAAAGAAAAACCAAAGAGAAACAAGAAAATTCAAAGAGAAATTCGCGGTTTTCGACCGTTTACGCGTCTAACGGTAAGATTTTTCGATTTTAGCTTGATTCCTACCTTTCCTATGCCTTTATTTCCATTTAGCATGCTTGAGGAGAGAGATCAAAAAGTGATATCAAGGGCTGGACGAAATTCTAGGAGAGAGAAATTGAAATTTTTAGGTTTTGATTTTTAGTTAAATTGATAGTTTTAGTTAGTTAAATGTGTTTAGAAATTAAATTGGGCAAGAAATCATTAAATTTTCACAATACCCACTCTTGGCTGGATGCTCAGTGCTGTACAATGATGATGAATTGATTTTATTCTAAGGGAAATGAAGAGAAAATGATGAAAAACGATTAAACGTGATAGAAAAACAAAGTAGAAAATTTACCGAGTTAATGTCCCATTTTTGGCCGAATTTTCCAAGGAAGGGAGTGAGCTGATTTTTGTTGTTTTTAGAAGGTTATTGACTGATATTTGATGGTTAGAAATGTTGGAGAGAGAATGGGATGATTTAGAGCTAAAATGGAGCGCGTTAGCAATTTATCGGGCAAAGTGCCAAAAATAGGTTAATACCGCATTTAAGCCGTTTTAGGCTATTGCATTTCATACCATGCATTAGTATAGGATTTAAGTTAATTATATAGTGATTTAGCATCAATGTGATGAATTGTGTAAATTTTTGTAATGTGTCTAGGAGGAGAGCCTTCCGGAAAAGGCAAAGAAGTCGTACCCGACGAGTAGTGATCGGGGCGCTTAGAAAGCTTTTAGTTTGTACAAACGGTGAGTAAACTTATTATTATTGTAAATTATCTAGAGTTTATTTTAAATGCCCTTTATGTATTTTATGAAATGAGAACGAGATTAAAACGGGATTTTTGATGTTCTAGGAATAAATGTGACAAATAAAAATATATTGTATTGATTATGAAATTGAGTAATTGGAGGCTACAAATTGACTTGAAAAATATATATTTTCCTAGGAATGGCTTATGAGAAATGAGTATATGTGGCTATATTTTGTGAATGCATTGGGAAATTTATGTAAGTTGTTTTACTATGCAGGCTGGATAAATAAATAAAAGCCACGTTATACTGTCGAAATTTTATTAGAATTGGTGGGTTAGTCACTGCAGTGACGGGTTTCCGTGGACTGCCTATTAGAGGGGCACGGTAAACCCAGTTATATAGTTACTCCGGTTGTAGAGGCGAGGAGGGTAACTCCTGGGGTAGTATTAGAGCTCACTTCACGTCGAACCCCCACGTGAATGTGTAACTCGGCCAACGCCAAGGGACGGCTTGTTTTTAAAAATAAAAATGTGTTTCACGTGTGAATATTTTAACACCCTTGGCGGACTCGGTTAGATACCTCGGCCAAGGTATCCCCGAGGATTAGTTTTGGCTTGAGCCTTGTTTTAATAAAAGCCATAAGCCTTAACAATTGTTTTGGTAAATTACAAATACTTTGTGGTTTAAGAAATAAATTGAAAACATTATGAAATGAGTTGAAATTTGTTGTTTAAACTTGCCTCCATTTTACTCGCCTTTAGATATTTATGATAATGTCTGTTTACTCATTGGGATTGCAAAATCTCACCCAACTCCTTTCCACCCATTTCAGGTTCAGTATAGACTGTAGATAGCTGATCTCATCGAGGACTACCATTGGATCTGCATTTTCCAAATCGTAGGTTCACAGTCCTCTTTACTTTTGTTTATTCGGGGGCCCTCTTGTTATTGTAAATTAAATTAAATATTTTGGCTTACTGTATTTCAGTATGTATAAATTTATTTAGCTTTTACGCTATAAAAATTATTCACGTATAACTCTATAAATATTGTTTTATAAGAAAATAGAATATTTCCCTTAATATTTCTTTTATTTTCTTATTATATTCAAATAACCGTAATTTCGTTTTAAATGAAGATTTTTGACTCTTAAACTCATTTTGAATATGAATTATATATTTTGTACTTGTATATTACGTTTTAGCCAGTTTTGAAATTTTTGAGAAAAAAATGACCAAAATACCCTTGTGTGGCGAAAATTTTATTTTGATTGTTTTTGATCTAAAATAGTAAATATTCTCTAAAAACTCGATATTTAACAATGATTGCTCACAGGAAAAGAAAGAAACTGATATGTAAGCCTTGCGGGGTTCCGGTTGGTATTCCGGATAATGAGTGTCAATTGGGACGTCGCGGCGATTGTCATGGGCCTGAGGGAGGTTCCGGGTTGTGACAATTCTATTGGTATCAGAGCTTTTGGTTTTAAAGATCAAAGTTTTTAGTTTTAAAGTTGTTTTAAAAATTTACAATATCAGTGTGGCCCCGGATTAAGTTAAGTTAGGTTAGGTTGAATAGAATGCATGCATCTGCATATAGAGCTTAAGGTTACCTAAACTTGCTCGTATTTTTTTTATAGATTACAATGCCTCCTCGACGCGGACGTCCACCTCTCACTAGATCGGTTGGGAGGGGAAAAGGTCG
The DNA here is from genome assembly GCF_053813885.1 of Theobroma cacao. Lineage (NCBI taxonomy): Eukaryota > Viridiplantae > Streptophyta > Magnoliopsida > Malvales > Malvaceae > Theobroma > Theobroma cacao. The sequence continues at coordinate 33,628,269 of NC_142639.1, read as the reverse complement.
TTCCCAACGTCATCAGCCAAATATAGTAGAGGAGGAATCAGCTGCATCTACCATTCGGGCAGCACCTGCTGCTGAGCAGGCCGATAGTCCTCCACATCCTCCATCTCTTCAGCCACCTACGGGTATTCCCGCCATGCCTACTGAGGCAGCACAAGCATTGGCAGCTTTCTTTGCAGCAATGGCTGGTCAAGCTCAGACTGGTCAAGTTCCACCTGTAGTGCCTCCAACTACTCCTTTAGTTCCACCACCAGTACAGGATGTATCCATTTCCAAGAAGCTGAAGGAGGCTAGGCAATTGGGTTGTGTATCTTTCACGGGTGAGTTGGATGCCACTGTGGCAAAGGACTGGATTAATCAGGTTTCAGAGACACTCTCCGATATGAGATTAGACGACGACATGAAGCTGATGGTGGCTACGAGATTATTAGAGAAGAGGGCTCGTACTTGGTGGAATTCGGTGAAGTCCCGTTCCGCTACTCCTCAGACATGGTCTGATTTTCTCAGGGAATTCGATGGTCAGTATTTCACTTATTTCCATCAGAAAGAAAAGAAGAGAGAATTTCTGAGTTTGAAACAGGGAAATCTAACTGTAGAGGAGTACGAGACTCGTTTTAACGAGTTAATGTTATATGTGCCAGATCTGGTAAAATCTGAGCAGGATCAGGCCAGTTATTTCGAGGAAGGGCTCCGTAATGAGATTAGAGAGCGGATGACAGTGACTGGTAGGGAGCCGCATAAGGAGGTGGTACAGATGGCTTTACGAGCTGAGAAGCTCGCGACTGAGAATAGGAGGATTCGGACTGAGTTTGCAAAAAGGAGGAATCCTGGTATGTCTTATAGTCAGTCAGTAAAAAGAGGCAAGGACTCAGCGATTTCAGGGAGTACTACTTCTGTTTCCGTGACATCTCCTCGACCTCCATTTCCACCATCACAACAGAGACCTTCGAGGTTTAGCAGATCTGCTATGACTGGTTCTGGGAAGAGTTTCGGAGGTTCTGACAGATGCAGAAATTGTGGGAATTATCATAGTGGGCTATGTAGAGAGCCAACAAGATGTTTCCAATGTGGACAAACGGGTCATATTAGGAGTAATTGCCCACGGTTAGGACGAGCCATGGTAGTTGCATCATCTTCACCAGCTCGCACTGATATACAGAGGAGAGATTCTTTTGGGTTGCCACCGAGACAGGGAGTGGCCATACGGTCCGGTGTGGAGAGTAATACCCCGGCACATCCACCTTCGAGACCACAGACTCGTACCTCGACAAGAGTTTTCGCTGTGACGGAAGATGAGGCACAAGTCCGACCTGGAGCAGTGACAGGTATTATGTCTTTATTTGATAAAGATGCTTATGTTTTGATAGATTCTGGCTCAGATAGGTCTTATGTGAGCACCACATTTGCATCAATTGCTGATAGAAACTTGTCACCATTAGAGGAAGAAATTGTAATTCACACCCCTTTAGGAGAAAAGCTAGTTAGAAATAGTTGTTATAGAGACTGTGGGGTAAGGGTAGGCGAGGAAGAATTTAGGGGTGACTTAATTCCTCTAGAGATCCTAGATTTTGATCTAATATTGGGTATGGACTGGTTAACTGCACATCGAGCGAACGTGGATTGTTTCCGAAAGGAAGTTGTTCTTCGAAATTCGGAGGGAGCAGAGATTGTGTTTGTAGGGAAACGTCGAGTATTACCGTCCTGTGTAATCTCGGCCATCAAAGCTTCAAAATTAGTGCAGAAAGGGTATCCGACTTATTTGGCATACGTAATTGATACTTCAAAGGGGGAACCTAAGTTAGAGGATGTCCCGATAGTAAGTGAGTTTCCTGATGTATTTCCTGATGATTTACCGGGACTGCCTCCTGATCGAGAGCTTGAGTTCCCTATTGATTTACTTCCAGGTACCGCACCTATTTCTATCCCTCCATATAGAATGGCTCCAGCAGAGTTGAAAGAGTTGAAAGTACAATTGCAAGAGTTGGTGGACAAGGGTTTTATACGCCCTAGTATATCTCCATGGGGAGCACCGGTTTTATTTGTGAAAAAGAAAGACGGTACACTTCGGTTATGTATCGATTACCGACAGCTTAACAGAATGACCATTAAGAATAAGTATCCGTTACCGAGGATTGATGATCTTTTCGATCAATTACAGGGAGCTACAGTGTTTTCCAAGGTTGATCTAAGGTCTGGGTATCATCAGTTGAGGATTAAAGAACAAGATGTACCCAAGACAGCGTTCAGGACTCGGTACGGTCATTATGAGTTCTTGGTCATGCCTTTCGGGTTAACTAACGCATCGGCAGCTTTTATGGATCTCATGAATAGGGTGTTCCACCCTTACCTGGACAAGTTTGTTATTGTGTTCATTGATGACATACTGGTTTACTCGAGAGATAATGATGAGCACGCTGCCCACTTGCGTATAGTATTACAAACTTTGAGGGAAAGACAGTTGTATGCAAAGTTTTCGAAGTGTGAGTTTTGGTTACAGGAAGTGGTATTCTTGGGACACGTAGTATCGAGAACTGGAATATATGTTGATCCTAAGAAAGTAGAGGCAATTTTACAATGGGAGCAACCTAAGACAGTGACGGAGATTCGTAGTTTCCTCGGATTAGCCGGTTATTATCGGAGGTTTGTTCAGGGGTTTTCCTTAATAGCAGCTCCTTTGACCCGTCTAACTCGTAAGGGAGTTAAGTTTGTGTGGGATGATGTTTGTGAGAATCGATTTCAGGAGCTAAAGAACCGGTTAACCTCCGCTCCCGTTTTAACACTTCCTGTTAATGGTAAGGGATTTGTAGTATATAGTGATGCCTCAAAGCTGGGGTTAGGGTGCGTATTGATGCAGGATGAAAAAGTTGTGGCTTATGCTTCTAGACAGCTAAAGAGGCATGAAGCAAATTACCCTACCCATGATTTAGAGTTAGCAGCAGTGGTGTTTGCTTTAAAAATCTGGAGGCATTACTTGTATGGTGAGCATTGTCGGATATTTACGGATCATAAGAGTTTAAAATATTTGCTCACCCAAAAGGAGCTTAATTTGAGGCAAAGGCGATGGTTGGAGTTGATAAAAGATTATGACTTGGTGATAGACTATCATCCGGGAAAGGCGAACGTTGTAGCTGATGCCTTAAGTCGTAAGTCTTCATCGTCTTTAGCAGCACTTCAGAGTTGTTATTTTCCAGCATTAATAGAGATGAAATCTCTTGGGGTCCAGTTGAGAAATGGTGAGGATGGATCCTTATTGGCAAACTTCATTGTGCGACCTTCGTTACTTAATGAGATCAAGGACATTCAGAGGACTGATGATGAGTTAAGAAAAGAAATTCAAAAACTGACCGATGGAGGAGTTAGTGAGTTCAGATTTGGAGAGGATAACGTCTTGATGTTTAAAGATCGAGTTTGTGTTCCTGAGGGAAACCAGTTGAGACAGGCGATCATGGAAGAAGCTCATTCATCTGCTTATGCATTACATCCCGGAAGCACCAAGATGTATAAGACTATCAGGGAGAATTATTGGTGGCCGGGTATGAAGCGAGACGTAGCAGAATTCGTAGCAAAGTGTCTCGTATGTCAGCAAGTTAAGGCGGAGCATCAGAGGCCAGCAGGTACACTTCAGTCTTTACCTGTTCCCGAGTGGAAATGGGAGCATGTAACTATGGATTTTGTTTTGGGATTGCCGCGGACACAGAGGGGAAATGATGCGATTTGGGTGATCGTAGATCGGTTGACTAAGTCCGCTCACTTTTTAGCTGTCCATAGTACATACTCTATTGAGAAGCTGGCTCAGCTCTATATAGATGAGATTGTGAGGCTACATGGAGTTCCCGTTTCTATAGTGTCAGATCGAGATCCTCGATTCACTTCTCGATTCTGGCCGAAATTTCAAGAAGCTCTCGGAACCAAATTGAAATTTAGCACTGCTTTTCACCCACAGACGGATGGTCAGTCAGAAAGGACTATCCAGACCTTGGAGGATATGTTACGGGCTTGTGTCATTGACTTTATTGGGAGTTGGGACAGACATTTGCCATTGGTTGAATTTGCTTACAACAATAGCTTTCAGTCTAGCATTGGTATGGCACCATACGAAGCTTTATATGGAAGGAAATGTCGTACTCCACTTTGTTGGGATGAAGTGGGTGAAAGAAAGTTAGTGAGTGTGGAATTGATCGAGCTAACTAATGACAAGATCAAGGTTATACGAGAGAGGCTAAAGGTAGCCCAGGATAGGCAGAAGAGCTATGCAGATAAACGGAGAAAAGACTTGGAGTTTGAGATCGATGATAAAGTTTTTCTTAAGGTTTCTCCTTGGAAAGGTAATAATTTGAATACTTTGAAGTATTAAATCTTATTGATTATACTATCATGATAAATTATGGTGTTTTATTGGATAATGAAAGGTGTGATTCGATTTGCGAAGAGGGGAAAGCTCAACCCGAGATATATTGGACCATTCCGAATAATTGAAAGGATTGGACCAGTGGCTTATCGGTTAGAATTACCTCCAGAGTTAGATCGGATCCACAACGTTTTCCATGTCTCCATGCTTAAGAAATATGTACCAGATCCCTCTCACGTCCTCGAAGCACCTCCGATCGAGTTGCATGATGATTTGAAGTTCGAGGTACAACCTGTGAGTATCTTGGATCGAAAGGATCGAGTACTGAGAAACAAGAGTATTTCAATGGTCAAAGTATTGTGGAAAAATGCTCGTATGGAGGAAATGACATGGGAAGTAGAGCATCAGATGAGGAACCAATACCAGCATCTATTTGTTGAATCTGGTAAGTGAAATTTTGAGGTCAAAATTTTATTTTAAGGGGGGTAGAATTGTAAAACCCAACCCTATAAATACATCTCATGACATACATGCACTGAGTAGCATGTTATTATGCTAGGAAAGCACATAAGAAAAGACGAAACCCGATATCGTACCTAACGGTACACTTGAGTTGATTTAACCTCGAACTAGTTCAAATAGGAATTGTAGGATGAAATTTAATATTTTATAGTCCAGGAATGAAAAAAAAAAAATGATTGTTCGGAGTTCGAGGGTTCATTTGGGGTAAAATTGGAAATTTTGATATTCAAGGGCAAAATCGTCATTTTGCCACCTAAGATAATAATTTGATCATGGAGTGAAATTTTTGACCAAGATTAACTATTTGGAGTATAATTTAATGATAGGAAGTGAAAAAGTTTAATTCTGGTGATTTTTGGAGTGTAGGGGCAAAATCGTAATTTTGCCACCCATGGACAAAATTTGAGATTTTGAGAGAATTTAGATCAAATTTGACAAATTGGAGAATGGTATGAGTATAAGGGATGAAAAATATGTCCATGGGCAATTTTTCAATTTTTGGGGCAAAAATGTAATTTTTGACTTTTACGGGGGCAAAAGTGTAAATTGCAAAAATTACTCCACCGAGACTTTGGATGAGTCTGAGAATTTTATCTAAGCTATGAATATATGAGACAAGTGTATGGTGAAAATTTGGAAACAAATGGATGAAATTTTAAAAATGGGCCAATGGGAAAGTGACACATGGCATTTTTTTAATGAAATAATATTATTTTAATGAAAAGTCAGCCATTTAAACCCAAATTTTGAGTGCTGGCCGGCCATAAGGAAGAAAAACAGAGGAAATAGAGAGGAAAGGAAGAAGAAAAGAAAAACCAAAGAGAAACAAGAAAATTCAAAGAGAAATTCGCGGTTTTCGACCGTTTACGCGTCTAACGGTAAGATTTTTCGATTTTAGCTTGATTCCTACCTTTCCTATGCCTTTATTTCCATTTAGCATGCTTGAGGAGAGAGATCAAAAAGTGATATCAAGGGCTGGACGAAATTCTAGGAGAGAGAAATTGAAATTTTTAGGTTTTGATTTTTAGTTAAATTGATAGTTTTAGTTAGTTAAATGTGTTTAGAAATTAAATTGGGCAAGAAATCATTAAATTTTCACAATACCCACTCTTGGCTGGATGCTCAGTGCTGTACAATGATGATGAATTGATTTTATTCTAAGGGAAATGAAGAGAAAATGATGAAAAACGATTAAACGTGATAGAAAAACAAAGTAGAAAATTTACCGAGTTAATGTCCCATTTTTGGCCGAATTTTCCAAGGAAGGGAGTGAGCTGATTTTTGTTGTTTTTAGAAGGTTATTGACTGATATTTGATGGTTAGAAATGTTGGAGAGAGAATGGGATGATTTAGAGCTAAAATGGAGCGCGTTAGCAATTTATCGGGCAAAGTGCCAAAAATAGGTTAATACCGCATTTAAGCCGTTTTAGGCTATTGCATTTCATACCATGCATTAGTATAGGATTTAAGTTAATTATATAGTGATTTAGCATCAATGTGATGAATTGTGTAAATTTTTGTAATGTGTCTAGGAGGAGAGCCTTCCGGAAAAGGCAAAGAAGTCGTACCCGACGAGTAGTGATCGGGGCGCTTAGAAAGCTTTTAGTTTGTACAAACGGTGAGTAAACTTATTATTATTGTAAATTATCTAGAGTTTATTTTAAATGCCCTTTATGTATTTTATGAAATGAGAACGAGATTAAAACGGGATTTTTGATGTTCTAGGAATAAATGTGACAAATAAAAATATATTGTATTGATTATGAAATTGAGTAATTGGAGGCTACAAATTGACTTGAAAAATATATATTTTCCTAGGAATGGCTTATGAGAAATGAGTATATGTGGCTATATTTTGTGAATGCATTGGGAAATTTATGTAAGTTGTTTTACTATGCAGGCTGGATAAATAAATAAAAGCCACGTTATACTGTCGAAATTTTATTAGAATTGGTGGGTTAGTCACTGCAGTGACGGGTTTCCGTGGACTGCCTATTAGAGGGGCACGGTAAACCCAGTTATATAGTTACTCCGGTTGTAGAGGCGAGGAGGGTAACTCCTGGGGTAGTATTAGAGCTCACTTCACGTCGAACCCCCACGTGAATGTGTAACTCGGCCAACGCCAAGGGACGGCTTGTTTTTAAAAATAAAAATGTGTTTCACGTGTGAATATTTTAACACCCTTGGCGGACTCGGTTAGATACCTCGGCCAAGGTATCCCCGAGGATTAGTTTTGGCTTGAGCCTTGTTTTAATAAAAGCCATAAGCCTTAACAATTGTTTTGGTAAATTACAAATACTTTGTGGTTTAAGAAATAAATTGAAAACATTATGAAATGAGTTGAAATTTGTTGTTTAAACTTGCCTCCATTTTACTCGCCTTTAGATATTTATGATAATGTCTGTTTACTCATTGGGATTGCAAAATCTCACCCAACTCCTTTCCACCCATTTCAGGTTCAGTATAGACTGTAGATAGCTGATCTCATCGAGGACTACCATTGGATCTGCATTTTCCAAATCGTAGGTTCACAGTCCTCTTTACTTTTGTTTATTCGGGGGCCCTCTTGTTATTGTAAATTAAATTAAATATTTTGGCTTACTGTATTTCAGTATGTATAAATTTATTTAGCTTTTACGCTATAAAAATTATTCACGTATAACTCTATAAATATTGTTTTATAAGAAAATAGAATATTTCCCTTAATATTTCTTTTATTTTCTTATTATATTCAAATAACCGTAATTTCGTTTTAAATGAAGATTTTTGACTCTTAAACTCATTTTGAATATGAATTATGTATTTTGTACTTGTATATTACGTTTTAGCCAGTTTTGAAATTTTTGAGAAAAAAATGACCAAAATACCCTTGTGTGGCGAAAATTTTATTTTGATTGTTTTTGATCTAAAATAGTAAATATTCTCTAAAAACTCGATATTTAACAATGATTGCTCACAGGAAAGGAAAGAAACTGATATGTAAGCCTTGCGGGGTTCCGGTTGGCATTCCGGATAATGAGTGTCAATTGGGACGTCGCGGCGATTGTCATGGGCCTGAGGGAGGTTCCGGGTTGTGACAAGAGGGGTACGGTAACCCAATTATATATTTACCTCTGGGGGGAGATGTTGGATGAAGTATCTGCTAAGGTAAGATTTGAGTGCACCTCACGTTTGGGCCACCACGTGAGAGTGAGACTCAGCCAACGCCAAGGAACAGCTGTGTGTTAGATGTGAAAACATGTTTATGGGTATGGGACATTTAATAGCCTTGGCAGTCTTAGTGGGATACCTTGACGAAGGTTCCTGCGAAAATGATTCTAGCAGGGGCCAAGTTTAAGAAACTTATAAGCTAGGGAAATTTTGATGAAAAGAAATTGTTTGGTATAGATTGAAACGAATTTTGCATTATGAACATTATTGAAATATAACGTTTTTATATTGTCTCCATCTACTCGGCTTTAGATGCTTTTGATGGTAATTGTTTATTACTGGGATTATGTAATCATAATCTCTCCCTCTTCCTATCTATTTTTCAAGCTCAGGACAGTTTGTTGATAGTTGATTAAGACGAGAATTAATCTCGGAGTTCCATCCTAGAAAGTAAGGGTTCGTAGCCTTACACCTTCTTGGTCAATTGGGGCCCACGTGTCACTGTAAAAGTAATTTTATACTTCAGTTATCTGATTTAACGTATGTATGAACATATTTAGCTTTTACACCATATTTTTGGCGGGTTTCGATATTTTTGAAGAAAAATAACGAAAATTCCCCTATGAGCCAGAAAATAATATTTTATTATTTTGATTTGGAAACGACTTATTATTTCTTGAAATGCGAGATTTAATAACTGTCGCTCACCAGGGAGATGAGGAAGCTGATGCTAAGCCTTACGGGATTTCGATCAGCATTCGAGGTAATGAGTGTCTATCGAGACGTCCCGGCTGTTGTCAAGGGCCCGATGAGAGTTTCAGGTCATGACAATATATATAAATATATACATATATATAGTTATAAATTAAAGTATAATGATAATGAAAAATATAAAAATATAAAGACATAAAAATTGAAATATACTTAATTATTTATCTCTTTAGTTCAGAAATTAGGATCCCACCAGAACGATGGGAGGGTTTTGATTTTAAGGGACTAATGTGATTCAAGACAAATTTATTTTAAATAATAAAGTTGATAGGATTTATTAAGGGAAGAGTAGTAAATAAACGAATGGGAATTTTCTTGAGTAATAGACTTAGTTAGGTCCCACCAGAATGATGGGAAGGTTCTAATTTGATGCCATAAAAAATTATCCCAATCCAAAGAAATTATTTTCAAGTAAAAATTTATAAAAAGACAAATAAGTAAATAAATAATGAAACTTAAGATATTTAATTAAAAGAATACAAAACCATTAAAATAAATAAAACAAGTTTGCGAAAATGAAACACGATCATCACTTAATTCATTAGGCATCACCACATGCATTATTTATTTGTCATTACATTTTAACAATATATTTAACCCACAAATGATTACCTTGATGATGAGATTTGTTTGATAAGCTTGCAAATATGAGTTTTCTCGAATAATTTCTTAGGTGAGAGAGTATATCGGGTCCCACCAACATGGTAGGCGGAGTCAAGAAATATTCTCAATAAAAGGTTTTCATTTCCAAATTTATCAAGATTTTTTTCATGCATTTCAAAATTGCATCATGTGCTCATCATACCTATAAAATCGAATAATGGACCTTAAGTCATGAATAAAATAAAAAAAATAGCAATGATTAAGAAAATATGAGAATAAAATTAAAAATTAAGGTTTAAATATAATACATATAATTAAATGGTATCCTTTGTGGAACTGACATCACGGGAGTGCTAATCCTTCCCTGTGAGTAATCATACTCTGAAACCCAACTCTAAAAACTTGTAAACCAGATTGTTATTCTTTAAATAGACCTAAAGACAATTTTGGATCTTGTTGAATAGAACAAAGTTAATGAAATACCCCATACTTTGATATGGTGATAAATAAAGTTGATCGAATACAAATTGAGGTCAATTAAAATGTTTAGAAGTGATAAAAGACGAAAGGAGTAGTTTAGGATAAAATATTTCGCAAGTGAGAAAATAATAGTAAAATAATAATAATTTTATCGGAGGAGAATTTGTGAGATAAAGGCGATTTGGAAGTCAAGTGAGGCATAATAAGGTATTTTAGGTACCAAAGAGACAAGATAAAATTTTTAGAATAAAATAATATTTTATTAATGAAATAATATTAAAATATTAATATTTAGCTTGATGTCGAAGTCAATCAAGAAGAAGGATCATATGGTTGATCCAAGTGGGGGAGAAGATGACAAGCTCGACTCTATAAAAATATTTATCATGACATACATGTGATGGATAGCATGCTTGCATGCTAGGAGAGTCCCGAAAAATTTACAAAAGTCGGTATTGTACCTAGAGGTACAATAAAGTTGATTTAAGCCTCCAACTAGATCAAATGGAGAATTTATAATGAAATTAAGAATTTTAAAGTCCCAGAATGGTTTAATATGGTGATTCGGAGTTCGAGGATCAATTTGGAGTCAAACCGAAATTTTCGCTATCTAGGGGTAAAATGGTCATTTGCCACCTGGGAACAAAATGAGAAGTTTAGAAAAGATTGTTTTGGCCCCATTTGACTTATTGGAGTATAATTTGACTTACTGGAGTAAGATTTGAGGTTTAGAAGTGAAAAATTTTAATTTCGGTATAATTTGGAGTAAAAGGGTAAAATAGTAATTTTGCCACCCCAAGGGCAAAATTGTAATTTTCCACCACCAGGACATTTTTCCAGCACATGGTCTTCCTTTATCCCCATTTTGACCATTGACTAATTGTGTGGTGGAGATAAAAAGGATTAAAATTTTTAAAGTTTTAAAAACAGGCCAATGACATGATGCCACATGTCATGCCTTTATTAATTTATTATTTTCCTTTTTAAAAGGCACAAAATCAGCCCATCTTCCACCCCATGGCTGGCCAAACCAGCAAGAAGAGAGAGAAAATAAAAACAAAACCCTAGAGAGAGAAAATCAAAGAAAAAGTGTGAATTTTCAAGGAAATTAAGTGAAAAAGGTGAGATTTTTTCTATTAAGCTTCAGTTTTCTTATACCCAAGCATTTCTCTTTATTTTTCATGATTAAATTACATGTTTTCATGATAAATTCAATTCTGAAAAAATGGGTTAGGAGAGAGAAACTTGTTAGGTTAATTTGATTTTAAGTTATGTTAGTGTTTTAAAGTTAGTTTAGCATATTTAGAAACAAAACAATAAGAAAAGAACTTATTTTCTCCCACAATCATTAATGGCTGAATTTACCATGTGTTGAGTGAGGATAAATTTGATTTTCATTCTAGGAGAATTGGTTAAGAAATGATGAATTATGAGCCTAGAAAAATAATGGAAATTTTCAGAGCAAAAATACGATTTTTTACCCACTAGGGGTATTTTCGTAATTTGCTATCGAGACTGATAAATTGAATCTCATTCACAGTCATTGAGGTAATTTAGTTATAATTGGAGTGTAGAAAGTGAGAAGAATTTATTTGAAGTTAAATTGAAGATAATAGGCCGAATTAGGTCAACACCGCATTTAAGCGGTAGTCGGATAAGTTGTATATCATATCATGCATATATACCGAGCCTGAATTGATTTTATAATGGTCAAGCATTGATGTGGTGAATTATGTATTGTACATTGTGGATAGGTGGTGAGCAAAGTACATTGGTAAAAGTACAAAAATTGTGCTTGGAGACTGGGATTAGGAGTACATCGACTCCTAGAACTGTGAGTGAACTTATTATCGTCTTAATTATCTAGAGTAGATTTATACAACTGTGTGATTTTATGGAAAATGGGTTTAAATGGTAAATTGCTATGTTTTAAGAGAAATTGTGATTTTATAAAATAATTTTATAAATTTTCTGAAAAATCGAATATTGGTTTTGAAAATAGAGTAATTGGAGACTGTATGCTTGTGTTGCAAATTTATGGTTTTGAATTGAATGGCTTATGACAATAAATGAGCATGAATGGCTAAACTGATTTTGGTGTTATAATTATTTATACTATGTATTCAGCCTTGAGAGGCTAGGTTGCGATAAATTGCCATGTCATGCTAGAATGAATTTTATTGATTGGTGGATTATATATTAATTATTTACTGCAGAGGGGGTTCCGTGGACCAGCCTATTAGAGGGGCACGGTAAACTTCATTATATTATTACCTCGAACGGAGAGGCGCGTAGGGTATCTCTTGGGGTAAAGCTTAGGGTTCACTTCACGCCAAACCACCACGTGAAGGGGAACTCAACCAACGCCAAGGAACGATTGTATTTTTCTCAAACTAAAAATATATTTTAAGTATATACAAAATTTTAACAGCCTTGGCGGACTCGGTTGGATGCCCTGCGCAAGGTATCACCGAGTATGAGTTTTGGCACGAGCCAAAGTTTTAAGAAATTCATAAGCCAAGTTGATTACTCGATTTATATGGATTGATTTTATTTAGTTGAAATGAACTGAAAGATAATGAAATTACAGTATGATGACTTATTTTAATTGTCTCCATTTACTCGACTTTAGATAGTTTAGATGGTATCTGTTTACTCACTGGGGTTTTATAATCTCACCACCCTCATTTCCTCACATTTCAGGCTTAGGGAATTCCATAGTTAGCTGACTTTGACAAGGACCTTCATTTGGACCAGAATTGATAAAAGCTGTAGGTTTCCATCTTCCGATGCATTTTGGTTAGATGTGGGCCCACGTGTCACTATAAAAAAATTTTATGCTTTGGTTATTTGCTTTATAGTATATATGAATATAATTAATCTTTTACGCTATAAGAATTATGTACCGATAGTTTTATGAAAATTATTTTACAAGAAAATAGTTTATTTTATTGAATATTTTTATTATATTCAAATGGTCAAATTTTCACTTCAAATGAACGTTTTAGATACTTAATTTTTTTTTATCATTAAATATATATTTTCGACTTACCTATTACATTTTTAGCAAGTTTCGAGATTTTCGATAAAAATGACGAAAATGCCCCTATGAGCAAAAAAAAATGTTATGTTATGATTTGGAAATGATTTGTAATCCTTCGTATTTTGATTATTTGATAACTATTGCTCACTGGGGAAGTGCGAAAGCTGATACGAGAGCGTTGCGAGGTTTCTATCGACATTCGGGGTGAAGAATGTTTGTCGAGGCTTTGCGGCGGTTGTCATGGGCTCGATGGGGAGTTCCGGGTCGTGACAATTTAGATTGGTATTAGAGCATGGTTTAAAGATCAGATATTTTGATTTTAAAGCTTTGGATTTTAAAGTTTTTTATTTTAAGGTTGTTTTAAGAAATCTACACTGACACTGCGTGGCCCCAAGTCTAATTAAGATAAGTTAAGTTAAGTTAAGTTAGGTTAGATTGAATAGAATATATGCATCTACATATAGAAATCTACCTACTTTTGAGATGCATAAATAATTAAACAATTACTATTTGATTGCATATAGGTTTTGAAGTGCACTAGTGACATACACACCATGTCTAGAAGAGGTGGTGGTCTCGATACCTCTCATAGTGATAGCAAGGGATCTCTAGATTCTACGGTTAGGAGCAAATGGTACCCTGATATAGGTGATTCGGAAAGTGGTCCATCCTGAATTCCTAATAACAGAATTCCTCTAAACTTAGTAGAATGGGTTCATAATAAGGGGAGTTTCGAGAGTAGCGAGAATTTTGAAAGTGAGAGTAGCTCCAATACACCGAAAATTGAATAAGATTTCCTTTCGGAACAACCTAGAGAGCACCATAGAGAATGGACGAGGGAAGAAATTGCAAGGGGATATATTCGTTCTAGGAAGAGTGTGACAGTAGTCCGACACTTTCCACCAGGCTGTGGGAGAAATGTAAGGGGACAATCAGAAAAGGATAAGGAGAAAGTAACAGTGGCAAGTAAACCCCTTAGAAAAAAGTCAGGTGTACGACATTTTCCTCCCGATTGTGGAAGAAATGTTGCATCGGTGAGTGATGAAGAATATAGGGGAATACAACAAGCCTGGATTGAGGAGCAAAGGAAAAAAATCAAGAGGAGGAAAACCCGGAAGAAGATCTTCAGGAGGACTCGGAGTAGAATTTTTCGATAAGATCATATTAAAATGATGATCCCAAGGACATGTAATATTTTCGTAGGATTTTACACTACCTTAACTCTAAGTAGATGTTGTGTAAAAGAGATAATAATCATCTGTATAAAGAATTAAAAATAGTTTGGCTTTTAAAGTATAGGACTAGAATGTATTATAAAATGGCTGTTTAAGTAACTGAAGGTATATGGGAATCTTTAGTATGATAGGGATCAATTGGTAATATAATTATTGAGGAAGGTTATAGAAGGAAGCAATAAGGTTATAAATGACATTCAGAATGGATAATGTAATTACATTAATGATCGTAATTTAAGCATGAAGGGGATTATTCAGTGATGTTATGACACTATGAGGCAATAGTTGGGCTAAATATAACCCAATGAAGTTAAATTATGAAATATGGGGAATATAAAATTTTGATTCAGTAAGGATTGCGAGAATAAAGTGAGGAGAAAGCTGGGCTGTCTTCGTAGTTAATTATACCGAAAGTCAATAAAATTATTGGAGTATGAGACAAAGAGGATAATTGGATAGGGATGACAATAAATTTGAGGAAAGTTGTAGATAGTAGGCAACTTATGTGTGGAGTGGTATATGTATTTTGAATTTATTACACTGTATGGAAAGCATGTTTTGAGGTGGAATTTTATGAATGTTGATAAACGTCAAAAGATGACATGAGATGAAAATATTAATCTGGCTTAGTGTGTAGGACAAGAAAATATAAGGTACCTATACTTATGGAACTCATGATATATATCTAGAAGGGAAACCACTGGTTGAGAATGATTGATGTGGTGACTTTGAATGCGGACAAATAGCTTTGATGGGAAAATTTCTAATAGCTACAGTACTTCAACATTGACTGTTCAACATTATACTGCTCCGAATACCTCACGCCTATGATGCATGAGTAAGATGGGAGTGACACGATAATGAGCTTACAAATTGAATTTTGGTTGTTGGTCATTGTGTTTTGTTAACTGGGAGTCTTAAATACTCTGGAGAATGTTTACCCAAATGAATTAAAAAAAACTTCTTTATTGCCTTGTATATAGGCATATAATTAAAAGAAAAAAAATTGAAAGATTCTTGAGATGACTATATTGGGATGAGATACCAAGTAATGAAAGTGTGAAGGAAGAATTACGAGACTGGTATAGAAAATCAGTTTATATAGAATATCATTACGAGAATTTGTAATATCTGTTTTGATACAGTAAAATGACAAGGGTTAGTAACAACATGAGGCTAATTGTGTGACACCCTAGAAACCTATGAAGATGAGTTAGGGATTGAATGGATGAGTACGTATTTATATACCTTTAAGATTAAGTGTTTTAGGAATACATAAACATCTTTGAGAAAAGATTATAATCATACACAGCAAGTATGAAATGTAAAATTTTTAAAACTTGCTGAGAAGCCTAATGGCTAATCACAAGTTAAGGGATCACATGCTGTGAGACATAAGTTTAAGATAGATATTTCCAAGGAAATACTCAAGAGAAGTTTTACTTTAGATCTCGTTAAAGCAAGCACTAAGTTATGTGATTATAAAAAGGAAGCTGTAAGCTGAGAGTGATATTAGTATTAATATTGAAAAATACTTAAGGAGAATCTAGTTTTAAGTTTTACAATTTCAAGTACAATTTATAAATTGGTTAAGGAAGAATGATGTTATGTTCATATGAAGGAGTGGAACAAAGGATGATAGAAGTTAACCCTGAAAATGAAGTCAGATAATGAAACTTTCCTAATATATTATGGAAATTGGAATTCGAAAATGCTTAAGGCATACATGATTCAAATGGGTTCGAGTCTTAAGTGACAAATCAATATCGTAATGCAAGAAAGATACAAGGTAATATAGAGGCATGAAAGATGATTAAGGACAAAAGGATGACTCTTAGGAATTGTGGTATTGCATGAGATGCAATGATCAAGTTGAGATAAATCTTTGAGGCATCAATAGGATTATAAAGCATACACGCATAATAGATTATAATTCAATGGAGATGACATTGTGATGAATGATATATAGTATAAGGAAACTCAAACATATGGTTGGAAATGATATGAATGATATGAAGTTATATACAAGTATAATAAGAAGGTTGACATGGACTATAAGAATTATTATATTGAAACTAGGATTGGGATACGGATGAATAAAGGGGGAATGTAGTCCAAGGCATGTGAACACATGGATTCCTATATATAAAGAGAGATGTTGACATTTGAAAATGCATGTATATATGTATATATGAAATTGATAATTTTACTAACTAAAGTGAAGAATGGTTATCAGTAATTGGGAGATTTTGAAATAGTGTCCAGAGAGGTCAGTGAGCTAAAGTGTTAACGAACATGTAATGAACGATTAAAGTTATGAATGACTTTGAAGGTAAACCTTGGATTGTTTAAGTTCTTAATGGAACTCTAATAAAGGAAGGGTATGCACCAGCATAAGATGGATGAATCAAGGTTGAGAAATTTGGTACGGAGCGAATTAATAAAATGATGATTAGGTATACATAAGTAAATATGATATGTGATCGAAATCAGTATAATTGAGGTGAAGTTATGGTTCAAATTTAATAATGGTGATAAAGGCATGCTTAGTGTCTAGATATAAGAGATCATGGTTGTGACAAGTATTACTGATTCAGTTCCAAAGGATAATGATTGCCATAAATAAAGCATTTAATTGAACTGAAGGTGAACGAGGTGAATAAGTTGAATGTCCCTATAGAAGGAACAAAGAGTAGGATCATAAAAGGAGATTGATAACGCAACATCGATGGGAATTCGAGGATGAATTCTATATAAGTGGGGGAGATTTAAATACCCCATACTTTGATATGGTGATAAATAAAGTTGATCGAATACAAATTGAGGTCAATTAAAATGTTTAAAAGTGATAAAAGACGAAAGGAGTAGTTTAGGATAAAATATTTTGCAAGTGAGAAAATAATAGTAAAATAATAATAATTTTACCGGAGGAGAATTTGTGAGATAAAAGGTGATTTGGAAGTCAAGTGAGGCATAATAAGATATTTTGGGTACCAAGGAGACAAGATAAAAATTTTAAAATAAAATAATATTTTATTAATAAAATAATATTAAAATATTAATATTTAGCTTGATGTTGAAGTCAATCAAAAAGAAGGATCATATGGTTGATCCAAGTGGGGGAGAAGATGACAAGCCCGACTCTATAAAAATATTTATCATGACATACATGTGATGGATAGCATGTTTGCATGCTAGGAGAGTCCCGAAAAATTTACAAAAGTCGGTATTGTACCTAAAGGTACAATAAAGTTGATTTAAGCCTCCAACTAGATCAAATGGAGAATTTATGATGAAATTAAGAATTTTAAAGTCCCAGAATGGTTTAATATGGTGATTCGGAGTTCGAGGATCAATTTGAAGTCAAATCGAAATTTTCGCTATCTAGGGGTAAAATGGTCATTTGCCACCTGAGAACAAAATGAGAATTTTAGAAAAGATTGTTTTGGCCCCATTTGACTTATTGGAGTATGATTTGACTTATTGGAGTAAGATTTGAGGTTTAGAAGTGAAAAATTTTAATTTCGGTATAATTTGGAGTAAAAGGGTAAAATAGTAATTTTACCACCCCAGCGGCAAAATTGTAATTTTCCACCACCAGGACATTTTTCCAGCACATGGTCTTCCTTTATCCCCATTTTTACCATTGACTAATTGTGTGGTGGAGATAAAAAGGATTAAAATTTTTAAAGTTTTAAAAACGGGGCAATGATATGATGCCACATGTCATGCCTTTATTAATTTATTATTTTCCTTTTTAAAAGGCACAAAATCAGCCCATCTTCCACCCCATGGCCGGCCAAACCAGCAAGAAGAGAGAGAAAACAAAAACAAAACCCTAGAGAGAGAAAATCAAAGAAAAAGTGTGAATTTTCAAGGAAATTAAGTGAAAAAGGTGAGATTTTTTCTATTAAGCTTGAGTTTTCTTATTCCCAAGCATTTCTCTTTATTTTTCATGATTACATTACATGTTTTCATGATAAATTCAATTCTGAAAAAATGGGTTAGGAGAGAGAAACTTGTTAGATTAATTTGATTTTAAGTTATGTTAGTGTTTTAAGTTAGTTTAGCATATTTAGAAACAAAACAATAAGAAAAGAACTTATTTTCTCCCACAATCATTAATGGCTGAATTTACCATGTGTTTAGTGAGGATAAATTTGATTTTCATTCTAGGAGAAATGGTTAAGAAATGATGAATTATGAGCCTAGAAAAATAATGGGAATTTTCGGAGCAAAAATACTATTTTCTACCCACTAGGGGTATTTTCGTAATTTGCTACCGAGACTGATAAATTGAATCTCATTCACAGTCATTGAGGTAATTTAGTTATAATTGGAGTGTAGAAAGTGAGAAGAATTTATTTGGAGTTAAATTGGAGATAATAGGCCGAATTAGGTCAACACCGCATTTAAGCGGTAGTCGGATAAGTTGTATATCATATCATGCATATATACCGAGCCTGAATTGATTTTATAATGGTCAAGCATTGATGTGGTGAATTATGTATTGTACATTGTGGATAGGTGGTGAGCAAAGTACACTGGTAAAAGTATAGAAATTGTGCTTGGAGATTGGGATTAGGAGTACATCGACTCCTAAAACTGTGAGTGAACTTATTATCGTCTTAATTATCTAGAGTAGATTTATACAACTGTGTGATTTTATGAAAAATGGGTTTAAATGGTAAATTGCTATGTTTTAAGAGAAATTGTGATTTTATAAAATGATTTTATAAATTTTCTAGAAAATCGAATATTGGTTTTGAAAATAGAGTAATTGGAGACTGTCTGCTTGTGTTGCAAATTTATGGTTTTGAATTGAATGGCTTATGACAATAAATGAGCATGAATGGCTAAACTGATTTTGGTGTTATAATTATTTATACTATGTATTCAGCCTTAAGAGGCTAGGTTGCGATAAATTGCCATGTCATGCTAGAATGAATTTTATTGATTGGTGGATTATATATTAATTATTTACTGCAGAGGGGGTTCCGTGGACCAACCTATTAGAGGGGCACAGTAAACTCCATTATATTATTACCTCGAACGGAGAGGCGCGTAGGGTATCTCTTGGGGTAAAGCTTAGGGTTCACTTCACGCCAAACCACCACGTGAAGGGGAACTCAGCCAACGCCAAGGAACGGCTGTATTTTTCTCAAACTAAAAATATATTTTAAGTATATACAAAATTTTAACAGCCTTGGCAGACTCGGTTGGATGCCCTGCGCAAGGTATCACCGAGTATGAGTTTTGGCACGAGCCAAAGTTTTAAGAAATTCATAAGCCAAGTTGATTACTCGATTTATATGGATTGATTTTATTTAGTTGAAATGAACTGAAAGGTAATGAAATTATAGTATGATGACTTATTTTAATTGTCTCCATTTACTCGACTTTAGATAGTTTAGATGGTATCTGTTTACTCACTGGGATTTTATAATCTCACCACCCTCATTTCCTCACATTTCAGGCTCAGGGAATTCCATAGTTAGCTGACTTTGACAAGAACCTTCATTTGGACCCGAATCGATAAAAGCTGTAGGTTTCTAGCTTCCGATGCATTTTGGTTAGATGTGGGCCCACGTGTCACTGTAAAGAAATTTTATGCTTTGGTTATTTTCTTTATAGTATATATGAATATAATTATCTTTTACGCTATAAGAATTATGTACCGATAGTTTTATGAAAATTATTTTACAAGAAAATAGTTTATTTTATTGCATATTTTTATTATATTCAAATGGTCAAATTTTCACTTCAAATGAACGTTTTAGATACTTAATTTTTTTTAATCATTAAATATATATTTTCGACTTACCTATTACATTTTTAACAAGTTTCGAGATTTTCGACAAAAATGACGAAAATGCCCCTGTGAGCAAAAAAAAATATGTTATGTTATGATTTGGAAATTATTTGTAATCCTTCGTATTTTGATTATTTGATAACTATTGCTCACTGGGGAAGTGTGAAAGCTGATACGAGAGCCTTGCGAGGTTTCGATCGACATTCGGGGTGAAGAATGTTTGTCGAGGCTTCGCGGCGGTTGTCACGGGCTCGATGGGGAGTTCCGAGTCATGACAGTTAATAAGTGGTGAATCATTCCTAGATAAAGAAAAAAAAATTGCTGATGACTCCCAAACGTAGAAAGTATCCACGTCGCAAGTAGCAAAAAGTATTAAAAATTCAAACTACATGTTGGGTTTAATTGCAATTCTATACAAAAAATTTAGTTCTTCATAATTTTTAAAAACTTCATCCAAAAAAGTTTAACCATAAACACAAAACAAAAAAGAGTATAAAAAGAACTAAAGAAGAAAAGAAAACTCAGATTTGTTAGGTTTTCAATCTTTAATCCTCAAGAATTTTTCCTAGCTTTCTTGTTTGCTGGGTGGCTCTTTTTCTTCATAAAAAACCTAGCTTTATTGTGTCTTTCAATTGCGTCAAAAGTGCCTTTAAATATGCTCCAAAAAGATCTAATTTGAGTCAAACCTAGAATCAAGTGTCTAAGATATCGTGTTGATCCCACAGCCTCACTTTCCCAACACCATGACACCCAACTTGCTGTCTCCCAATACGCTCCCTATTGCACTCGATCAACTTGGGACATGATTTGCTCCTTGATTTGGGCCAAACTGGGCAAAGGCGTAAACTTG
Source organism: Theobroma cacao (assembly GCF_053813885.1). Lineage (NCBI taxonomy): Eukaryota > Viridiplantae > Streptophyta > Magnoliopsida > Malvales > Malvaceae > Theobroma > Theobroma cacao. Next base: position 33,607,458 of record NC_142639.1, on the reverse strand, counting down.
CAAATTGAAACCTTACCACAAATGATTTCCAATGGCTCAAGAATCACATCAATTGGACTTTTAGAATGAGAAATATGCTATTGAAACATGTACGAGAGAAGCATTTGGCCATTCATGCACTCTTCTTCAACAATTGTAGCTGTTTTAATTGCACACCTACAAAACCATAAAACTAACTCAATAATAGCTAAAATAAAAGTTACGGTTAGCTTGTTACACGCCATTTACAAAAACCTGTGACAAGCCATAGTTAGCGTGTTACACGCTATATACAAAAATATGTGACAAGCCATGGTTAGCTTTTTACAAGTCATGTACAAAAACCTGTGACAAGCTATGGTTAGCTTGTTACACGCCATGTACAAAAACCTATGACAAGCCATGGTTAGGTTTTTACATGCCATATTGAAAAAAAAAATACCACTATTACATGCCATGTAAAAAAACATGATACACGCCATGGTTAAAAAAGTTTGTTACATGCCATGTTAAAAAAAATATTATTGTTACATGCCATGTTGAAAAAATATTGTTGTTACACGACATATTCAATTGTTACACTTAAATGCCTAAAATGTTGTTGTTACTTACGAACCAAAACTTCAAATCCTCTCAACGTTTTTCTTTTTTTTTTTTGTTTTTTTGACAATTTGGCACAGATTTAAGTATTTCTAACATGTTTTCATAAATCGAAATACAAATGTTTTTTTTATCTAAAACACCTACTTTGACTAAAAATTAAAAAAAATTCTTTGAAAACCTAGATTTATAAATTTCAAAATTTTGACCTTATTAGTATCTAGGTCCCTAATTGATTCAATTAAAAGCTATTTCATACATTTGTGATTATTTCTACCATCTTAGTTTTATCCAAAATATCTAAAAATTGAATTTCCCAACCAGCCACCTACCCAAGCACGTCAAAACCATTGCTTGGTGTTTTGAAAGTGTAAGTAAGAGAAATCTGAATATGCAGGAGAGAGAAATCGGAAGCATAGCAGACGAATGCCGAACAGATAAATCGATAAAATTTGAAAGATTAGGATGGTGAGAGAGAAATCCGAAGCACAAATGGAGAGAAATGAGGAGAAAGTATGATGAATGGTTTAATTTATTTGAAATAGTTTAAAGGGTATTTTCATCAAGTCATAACTAAATATGACTAAAAACAATTAAATTTATTTTGATGGTTACTTTTAAAATGTCTTTATCAAGAAAGGTCATTTCTCACAATTTCCTCAAAGTTTAACCATCAACATAAAACAAAAAAAAGTATAAAAAGAACAAAAAAAGAAAAGAAAACTCAGATTTGTTAGGTTTTCAATCTTTAATCCTCAAGAAGTTTTCCTAGTTTTCTTCTTTGCTGGGTGGCTCTTTTTCTTCAGAAAAAACCTAGCTTTATTGTGTCTTTCAATTGCGTCAAAAGTGCCTTTAAATATGCTCCAAAAAGATCTAATTTGAGTCAAATCTGGAATCAAGATGTCTAAGATATTGTGTTGATCCCAGGGCTTCACTTTCCCAACACCATGACACCCAACTTGCTGTCTCCCAATACGCTCCCTACTGCACTCGATCAACTGGGGACATGATTTGCTCCTCGATCTAGGCCGAACTGGGCAAAAGCGTAAACTTGCAAATTGAAGCCTTACCACAAATGATTTCCAATGGCTCAAGAATAACATCAATTGGATTTTTAGAATGAGAAATATGTTATTGAAACATGTACAAGAGAAGCATTTGGCCACTCATGCACTCTTCTTCAACAATTGCAGTTGTTTTAATTGCACACCTACAAAACCATAAAACTAACTCAATAATAGCTAAAATAAAAGCAAATTATCATCAAACTAAAATAAAATAACTTAAATTAAATCAACCCAACATGATTTACTAAACTAAGTCAAATAAATAAAAATTCCTAATTCCTAAACTTAATCTCAAGAACTTAGCCAATTTAATACTCAAAATGTGACAAAATAATTCTATATCATAAAGTTATCTAGCTCTTAGGGGAGCCTTTGGCTAAGGTGTCAGATCGGGAAATAGTTGAGGGAAACTTGAGAGAGCGAAATGGTGTAAGGTAAGAGACAGAATTTGAACCCAATGACAGAGAGGATTCGATGTTGAGGATAACGAACCTCAATCTGAGCCCAAATACCATTGAAAAGGCTCACTCGATTGCGTAAAGCAACAACAAGCATAGGGTGAAGGCAGGGGAGGAAATCTACAAAAAATTATGCTAAATCTAGAGTTAGAGATAAAGAGGTCGACATGGTTCTAGTCTCAGACAGTGATATTGCCCCGACACAACTCCACAATCATCAAAGAGGTGGAGGAATCACTTAATGTGGGTGTCAATGCAGGGTTAGACTTTGAGCAGAATGAGAGTGAAATGGTAAAGGCCTTCATTACAGTGGACAAAGAGGACCTTGGGAATGCACACTCTTACTGGGTAGGTAGGTAAGTGGTTCTCTCCATATTCTGTGTTCATTTCTTTGTGTGATTGTGTTATGAGATCTATTATCTATGACTAATATTTCTTAAAACGTTAGAGGATTGGGTCAACTAGAAAAGGTTCAAGCAATTAGGCAATTATCGATAAAACATAGGCCACAACTTTTATTTTTGCAAGAAACAAAGCTTCGAACTCTAAGTAATAGATTGGTTGAGAAATTATGGGATAAAGGCAGCTGCATTTGGGAATGTGTTGACTCTAATAGAGCCTCTGGCGGAATCATAACATATTAGAGTGTCGACTTTTTGTAGAATGACAGGAAAATAAGTAGTAGAAGGTACATCATTATATTTGGGAGGCTTAAAGAATTGAGCGTTGAACGTGGCTTCGCCAACGTCAATGCACCAAATGTTGAGGGTGAGCGTCAAGCTTTTTGGGCTAAGCTTTTGGACCTTCTTAAATCTTGGAATATTATTTGGTTTGTTGGTGGGGACTTTAATGTCATCAAATGAGTGGATGAATGGACTGACAACAACAAATCTATGTCTCATTTTAGTCATTTTATTAAGGAATTCGTTTTGATTAATATGCCATTAGCTGGAGGAAGATATACTCGGTACAGTTTTTGAGAAAATGTCACGTTCAATAAGCTTGACCAATTTTTGGTAGTAATGGAAATTGTGGAAAACTTTCTAGGCTTCAATCAGATTTCCTTTCCATGCTCTTTATTTGACCACAAACCTGTAATGCTTTGTTCGAATGAATGCAATTGGGATCCCAAGCCATTTAGGTTTTTTAATTTTTGACTTGAGGAAGCTAGTTTCAAGGATATGTTTGCAAAGGCTTGGAGGAACACTGAAAATTTAAGTAGTAGGCAAACAATCCATTAAAAGATGGCAGCAAGACACTATTGGTAACATTCTTGATTAGCAATGAAATTTTTACTTTAGCTCTCCAAAGAAAAAAAAGTATATGTGACAACATTCTCATTTCGCTTGTGAAGTGTAAAAACTCCACTATTGATATATAAAATAATAATCTAATACATAATGTGGGTGTCTAAAATCGTTTCATTCCAACTTAAATGATGAAATTACAAAATTATAGCAAGTAAGTATATAAAAGAAAAAGCGTAAATGTCATTTTATCTTTCTATTTAAATCAAGTTTTGGATAATTTATTACTACTACTACTATTATTATTATTATTATTATTATTATTATTGCAATTGAAAAAACCTATCCAATCTTATTGTTAAGTAACTTATTTTTTATTTCACCTATTTTTCCTCACTTATTTTATTCTCTTTCACCATCAGTTTGGTTGTTACAAAATCGTGTGTATATATAAATTAAATGTGGACCAAAATAAATTTATTTCATAACAAATACTTTTACAAGTAATGATTTCATTACGGTCAATTTAGGAGCACCCTTAATAAGCCATCTAGAGGAATCATACAAATTAAGGAAGAACATCTTCTAATTCCAAGTGATTTCATCAAAATTAGCTGAACTGTATGCCAACACCACCTTTAATTCAGAGAGGGAGGACATATATATAGAATCAATGAACTTAAGGAATCAATAAGAATGAAAACAATTTAACAAACAAAAAGAAAACACAAAGATTTATAAAGGTTCGGCTTCAATGCCTACGTCCTCTCATTTAGATCATCAATGAGTTTTTAAATCCACTATGAAACTACTTTTGTAAGACTCAAGAATAACCTTTACAACCAAGTCTTTTCAAGACTTAGACTTAACCTTTTACACTAATCTTTTTAAGGATCAAACTTAACTCTTTTACTTTTTCACTTGGTTAAGGTATAACCACTCACAAATGCACTACCTTTCTAAGTTAAGGTATAACCTTTCACACTACCTTTCTAGGTTAAGGTATAACCTTTACAATGGATTACAAGGAAGGTTAAATGAAAGCTTAAATACCTCTAAATAGGCTGAATAAAATAATAAATACAATGAGAGAATGAAGGCTTGATAAAAAAGTACAAGAATTTAAAGCTTAAGTAAGCAAGAATGAGAAGCACTAGATTTTAGAGTGATTCTTGAGAAATTTTCTAGTTGTTCTTTCACTTTAGCTGGGAAATTCTTCTCCAAGTGTTTTCTCTCTTGAAAGTTGTGCCTTAGACCTCTATTTATATATTGGTGTCCAAAAATAGCTATTTAGGGATGTGTGATTGAAAAAAATAGCCATAAATCATGTCTTTTTTTGGCTTGTATGATGTGAGGTATCAATACCTTTGGTACAAGTCTTGATACTTTAATTGGCAAAATCAACTGAGGTCTTAATATCTTTGTTACATGTCTTGATACTTGTTCATCTTTGGCATTTCTCAAACTAAAGCATGTCTCAATACATAACAGTCTACTCTCTGGAGATCAAGTCTAAAGATGATATCTCGATACTTGGCAAGCAAGTCTTGATTCTTAGACAATTGCTCTTTAAAATTTGAAGTTCTGAAGACAAGGTCTCAATACTTTGAAAATGAGTCTCAATACTTTGGCATTTGCTCTCTGAAAATTGAAATCTAAAGATGAAGTCTCAATACTTGGTAGCTTAGTTCTCAATACTTTCGAACTTGCTCTTTGGAATTTGCAATCGAAAGTGAAGGCTTGATACCTTGAAGCTTTGGTGTTGATACTTTTGAACTTGCTTTCTAAAACTTCGCATTTTTGAGGCAATGTCTTGATAATTCACATTCAAGTCTCGATACATCAGCACTTGTCTTCTAGAAATTAAGTTTCAAAGTTGATATCTCAATAGCTTCCAAAGATGTCTCAGTACTTCTTTTTCCTTAAGTTGTTTCTTAGGCATTTTAAGCTTGAGGTATTGATACTTACTTACAATGTCTTGATACCTTAGTCACTTTAAGCAATTTCTAAGGCATTTTGAGCTTCAAATATTTACCCATTGTCCATGTAAATGCTTAAGGGGTTTTAATACTCTTAACCACTTGTATTTTAATCATTTGATTTTGTCATTCCAAAACAAGGATCAATTGTAAAGCTAATAGCTTCATCATCGAGTCCATTAAGTGTATTATGAAAGGGTGATTATTGGTTTAGTTAGCTCAAATAGAGTGAAATTTTAAGAGGGCGTGAATTGGAATCTTCAAAAACTTTTGTAATTTTAAAGATTATAAATATTTGTAAGCTTGAAAAACCTTTTAAAGACTTTTATAACACAACAAACTCTTGTAAGAACTTGGTTTTCAACAAATAAAAGCTTTGGGAATAGACAAAAGATTGCATAAATATTTTATAAAGACTCGGCCTCCTACTTACATCCTTTCCCTTAGCTTGCCATAGAGTTTTAAATCCACTAAAAAAATGCTTCTTAAGGTTCAAACATAGCCTTCACAATCAACCTTTTCAAGACTAAGGTTTAACCTATCTATCTTTTCAATCGTTAAGGTATAACAAACAACTACCTTTTAATGGTTAATTAATGATACAATAGATTAAAACTGAGTGAGCTAGAGTTCCTTTTTAAGGCTGATACACTCAATAGGTACATTAGGTTTCAGTAGTAATGCATCAATACTTATCATGGTAGGTATCGATACTTACACCCCAACTTGAAAATTTTTGCTCTTCGGTTGAAATGTATCGATACTTATCAAAGCAAGTATCGATACTTATCAAAGCAAGTATCGATACTCATAACTTATCACTTTGAATTTTTTTTATTTATCACCAACAAGGTATTGATACTTCATAGAAAGGTATCAATATGTCTTGCTTGATAAGCATAAGGTATCAATACTTATAGCTTAAAAACAAGATTTCGAGTTGCTTTTGAATCATTTTCTATAGGAAACACTTAACCATTTCATTTTTGAACTTTATCAAACATTAATTCAAAGACATAGTAATTTTGATTTAGATTTTTTCATTTCAAACTAGGATCAATTATAAAGTTAACAATTATTATTATTATTTTTTTGAAAAATGTGCATTGTATGATATAGATTAGTTGTCCACAAAACAACATTCTTGGAATCAGTTTCAATTCATAAATTAACATGTTTGTGCTGCATGTGATTAACAAAAATAAAGAACGCCTCATTGGTGATACCTTTTAATTTTGCAAGGTTAAAGTCATCAACACCTACAAATTTTAACGACTTGATTTTAACTGGACTACCATGATCATGTAGAATTCCACCAATTCTTGCCTCACCTAGATTCCCTGGAAGCACCCCATCCACATTGAATTTTACCCATCCCTTTTATAGTGCCACCTAATCAACATCTTGTCTTACAACTTTAGTTTTCCATGTCAATTTTGCATTATAAGGATAGCAAAAAATTTTCTCAATCAATCCCAGCACATATTGCAACATGTAACTTAATTACGTCATATAAGTGCATAACATCCCACCTTCCTGTTAAAGACCACCTCATTACGAAACAACCCCACTAACCAAGTAATTGCATAAAATACAAGCATCCAAATCTTTTTTTCTACCTCCACTTTCACACATTGCTCTCCATGGCAAAAAAAAGAATTTTGGATTATCATGGGGAACCCACTTAATTCTACAATCAGAGCACCACATACATCATAGCTTTCAAGACTCACAACATGCAAAAAATAGATGTCTAATAGTTTTAGAACTTTGTTTGCACGAAGCACAAAGGGTCTGTTCCTCACTAATTAAACTTTTTTTTACAAGCTTGGATTTGATAAATATCTTTTCCCACTTTAGTTGCCATACAAACACCTTAACTCTAAAAGGTGCATATCCAAGCCAAATCTTTTCCCACAAATCACTATTTTCACAATTGGAATTCAATGCTAGGTCACAAAAAAAAATTTAGAGGAGTACCTTTCATTAGATGCAGTTTCCATATAACCCTACCATTCAGACGATCACTTAAAGTGTGCTCTTGAAGATAACTCCATAATTGATAATTCTATAAAATAGAATTATTTTGTCTCATTTTGTTCTTAAAAGCTAGCTAAGTTCATGAGTTTATATTAGGATTTAGTTATTTTTAGTTATTCTTTTAATTAGTTTACTTTATTAAGTTATTTTCTTTTATACTACTTTTATGTTTATTTACTTTAGTTTAATTATTATTTATTAGTTTTTATACTTTTATAGGATTCTAAGAAATAAAACTTCAAATTGGTGAAGAAAGGTAATTAAAGAGCCAAGGCTCTATCCATATATGTTGTGGTATTTTGAGCATAACTTCCACTCCAGATTTCCAAATGGCATGAATTTTGGACTATTAGAAATCTAAGAGACAAAGATACAACTTTTATGAGAGTACTTTACCCAATTCTGCTTTGAAGATGGAGAAAATAACATTGAAAGTTGACAAAGTGTAGTAATTAGCAAGATAAGACTTGAAGCTAGGACAGCACCATGGCATCGACTGTCTGTGCCATAGCATCGAGCAAAAAAATCTGAAGAATTAGTGTAGAAAAGAAAAGCTACATGTTGATTAAGGTTTTATGGGTTTTACACTTATTCTAAGCCCACATTAAAGAGCCAAGTAGGTAAAATTAAGAAGATTAGGTTAGGTTAGTAATATAAAAAGAGAGCTTGAGAAGAAGTTAGCCGTAGGACACAACCTTAAGAAAGATTCAAGAAGTTAAAAGTTGAGGCTAAAGATTGAAGATTAAGGCTACCAATATTTGTTTTTTCTTCTTCCTTAGCTTTTATTATTCTTGTAACTCTTGTTAGCTAAACTTCATATGTTTTTATTTATTATTGCAATTATGAGTAGCTAATTTTTTTCCTTTAAGATTGCAATTAAACTCACATGTAGTTTAAATTTTTAATCCTTTTCTTGCTAGTTTCAATGGAATTGAATTGTTTATTCCAATTTGTTCTTAATGCTTTTAATTGCTTAGCTACCAATTAAATTGATTTGGAAACCTAAACATAACTTGAGATAAGGAGTTTAGAGTAGGCTAAAATTGGAATAACCTATGATCATATTTATTTGTTTGGATGAATAAATTGATTTTTGTATAAGATAGAAATATACTTATACACTGTATGTAGCTATTATTAGAGGTTAAACTTAATGAGTTTATTTTGATTTTAATACACATAGAGATATAGTGTTTTAATTAAAATAGATATTTTTATAGGAGTTTCAAGAGAGCCTTATAAATAATTGAGGATTTTAGGTTAGTAATTCAATCCATTGGAATAAGTTAAGAGAGAGTGAGGTAAGATTTGGATGAAGTATGAGGGATATTGTAATCCTAGAGTTGTTTTTATTGATTTTTATCCAATTTTATTATTGCTTTAATTTTTAGTTTAAATTTTTGTTAATTTGATTTGGTTAATTTATAATTTATTTAGTTATTTGATTTTGTTTGTTTGGATAAAACTGAATTGTGTTAATCTTAGTACTTAGAGAAAATTTAGATCAATTCCCTATGGGATCGACATTTTGCTTGCCAATATATTATCTGTTTGATGTGTATACTTGCGTGGGTAGAAAATTAGAACAATAATCTTGTCCACTATTAGAATTTCCAACCAAATAACTAGCGCCTTAACTTAATTTTCCATTTCTAGCCACTATTACTCTGTACTCCATGATCACATAATCGACCTTTTCTATATACTACAATCTAGAGAATTCTTGTTACAGAATCATAACCTCTAGCCATGCATGATGTCAATGAAATAGATTTACCATCAACTATAATAACTCCCATGTTAGCTGAAACCTGTAAAAAGAATTTGTCAATAGGCATTAAAGGAGATATGATATTTTTCTAAGTGTTTGAGCATTTACAAATGACCACAGCGTTAGGTAAAAGGGCACACAAATCGTAGTCATTATTTACTATCACAATTTCTCTCCATATACTTTTTGGCTCATTCCCATATCTCCACAGACATTTAGTTAAAAGTGCCTTATTTCTTATTTCTAAATCAATCAACCCAAGCCTTCTTTATTCTTTGTAATTACATACTTTATCCCACTTTACATAGTGCACTCCACTATTCGAATTATTTCCAGTCCAAAGAAAATGTCTTTGGATCTAGTCCAATTTATCTCTAGTACTTCAAGGTACCTTAAACAATGACATAGAGAAGATAGGCAAACTACTATGCATTTTTTTCAATAGGATAACCCAACCTCCTTGAGAATATAATTTTGACTTCCACCCTTCCAACTTTGCTTCCACAAGATAGTTCCTAAAAAGCATTTTCCAACTCTTTAAATGAGTATGTAAATATGTCACAATGTGAGGAATTTACCTTCCATTCTTGATTTGAGGATTGTATTTTGCTTGACTCCTTTTTTCTAATTTCTTTGTCATTTGTTGAGCATTCACTTTCTCAATCTTCTTCTTCCAATTCTTTTTCTTCTCCATAAAACTCCTCTAGCCTTTCTCATCTTTCTTTGGTGTTGTTATACATAGAGACTTGAATGTATTCTTTCTCTCTAAGTGAAAAAAAGAAAGTGTGCATGGCTTTGGCATTTAATTGTAGCACATAAAAGTCACTTGTGTCCCACTCACTTATCTTTTTTGTTAACTTAATTAGACCATCTCTAATTATCTTCTAAGCTTCATAGTCATTAGCTTAAACAAATGTCTTCATTTTATTCTTCCAATGGATGTAGTTTTCACCATTGAATAAAAGAAGCTCCATAATTGATTGTCCATGGCTAGAGGTTGTTGTAACGAATTCTATGGGCATGGGAGTGGTAGCACAACTTTCTTCAACTTTGCCTTTGAGTTATCCTCAAGGATCACATCTTCTTAATTTACTTCCAAGTTCAAAATTTGCTCCTTCACATGAGTTATGTGACTTGAGCATTCACTTTCAAGGCGCTGTGATTTTTTCTTTTTGTACAATTTTCCTTATCTTTGGAGTTTTCAAAAGTCATAAGACAAAGGTTTTATCACTTTTTTTTTTTACAAATTACAATATTAATACTTATAAACTTCATCCATAATTATAAAATATACAAATAATCTAAACATAAAAAAAAAACATAACATTTGTTCCTTCACTCACATAACTATGTCTTTTTACATAAACCATCAAATTAACACTCAAGATTCAACATAATAAAAAATAAAAAATAATAAAATTAACGTTCACAAAATAAAAGTATCTAACACAAAACCATTAACCATCACAAATTATCAACTTGAATCTCCTCTATGACTTGACTCTTCAAATGCACTCACATAACCTATCTTAACAATTAAAAGAAGATAAAAAATATAATTGGTATAATTTTTTTTAATAACAAAGTAAAAGAAGATTAAAAATGAAAAATTATGTAAAAAGTCATAAAATTTAATATTTACCTCAATTGAAGTATGAAGAATACATTTCTAACCTCTTCACTCATCAATCATCAATAATGGAAATGAATCCACAATCCCAATCTTTGACATCTCTAACATGCATAAACAAAAGGAATTAAAAGTAATAAAGAAATAAGAATTGAAAACATAAAACTGAAGAAGTGAAAATATTAAATGTATATTATATTTTATATAAATTTAAAAATAATATATCTAATATTATATATATATATATATATATTAATATATAAAATAAATTAGTTTGGTTTTTTGTTTAGTTTGGCTCAAAAATTTTAAAACCAAGAACCAAATAAAAAGGCAATAGGACCAATTGACTCGATGGATCAATTAGACCGAATTGTTTTATTCAAATCGCATTTGATTTGGATGGATAATTAGTTTGGTCTGATTTTAATCATCTCTAGCTTAGAATATGCTGATCATTATAGTTTTTGATGATTGTGTATAGGACATTTTCCAGTTGTATAGTTTATGATTGCTACAAAATTTGTACCATTGTTTAGTCTTGTTGGCTGGGTTGTACCATGCAAAGGCATTGGATTGTTATGTCTACATGTGTTTTGGGATGCATTATTGTTTTTAACATGGAGCAGATTTTGAGTCACTATACTTACTTTTCAAAGTATAAAAGTCTAAAATGCTCAGCAAGTTCTATAGTACGGTCATAAATTTTGACCTTACTATAAGGTCATTAAATATAAACCGTGAGATAGATAATATTTAATCACAGTCATTGATCATTAAGCAAATGTAAAATCGATAAACCAAAAGGTCCAGTTATTAGTAAATTGAAATTAAAATGAAGCAGTGAAAAAAAGACTCTCCTCTACTCCATTCGACTCTCCTTTTATGGTTCTTTTTACTCTTTTTTTGTTGGGTTTTAGTGTAAACTTTAGATTGTCGATAAAACTGATTTCGTTTCTATTGACAATTTTGTCTTGTTTACCTTATTGAAATTTTGCAATGAAATTTATCAAATCTCTTCAAAAATGTAAATGTATAATTAATAAATAATAAGAATAATGAAACTTAAGATATTTAATTAAAAGAATACAAAACCATTAAAATAAATAAAACAAGTTTGCGAAAATGAAACACGATCATCATTTAATTCATTACGCATCACCACATGCATTATTTATTTGTCATTACATGTTAACAATACATTTTACTCACAAATGATTACCTTGACGATGAGATTTGTTTGATAAGCTTGCGAATATGAGTTTTCTCGAGTAATTTCTTAGGTGAGAGAGTATACCCGGGTCCCACCAGCATGGTGGGCGAAGTTAGGAAATATTCTTAATAAAAGGTTTTCATTTCATATTTATCAAGATTTTTTTCATGCATTTCAGAATTGCATCATGTGCGCGTCATACCTATAAAATCGAATAATGGACCTTAAGTCATGAATAAAATAAAAAAATAGCAATGATTAAGAAAATATGAGAATAAAATTAAAAATTAAGGTTTAAATATGATACATATAATTAAATGGTACTGTTCGTGGAACTGGCGTCACGGGGGTGCTAATCTTTCCTTGGGAGTAATCGAACTCCAAAACCAACTCTAAAAACTTGTAAACCAGATTGTTATTCTTTAAATACACCTAAACACAATTTAGAATCTCATTGAATAGAACAAAGTTAATAGGTGGCTAATTATACCTAGATAAAGAAAAAAATATTGGTGATGACTCCCAAACATAGAAAGTATCCACGTCGCAAGTAGCAAAAAGTATTAAAAATTCAAACTACATGTTGGGTTCAATTGCAATTCTAGACAAGAAATTTAGTTCTTCATAATTTCTAAAAACTTCATCCAAAAAAGTTTAACCATCAACATGAAACAAAAAAAAGTATAAAAAGAACTAAAGAAGAAAAGAAAACTCAGATTTGTTAGGTCTTCAATCTTTAATCCTTAAGAATTTTTCCTAGCTTTCTTGTTTGCTGGGAGGTTCTTTTTCTTCAGAAAAAACCTAGCTTTATTGTGTCTTTCAATTGCGTCAAAAGTGCCTTTAAATATGCTCCAAAAAGATCTAATTTGAGTCAAACCTAGAATCAAGATGTCTAAGATATTGTGTTGATCCCACGGCCTCACTTTCCCAACACCATGACACCGAACTTGCTATCTCCCAATACGCTCCCTATTGCACTTGATCAACTTGGGACATGATTTTCTCCTAGATTTGGGCTGAACTGGGCAAAAGGGTAAACTTGCAAATTGAAGCCTTATATCTTAGATTTTCAATGGCTCAATAATCACATCAATTGGACTTTTTGAATGAGAAATATGCTATTGAAACATGTACGGGAGAAGCATTTGGCCATTCATGCACTCTTCTTCAACAATTGCAGTTGTTTTAATTACACACCTATAAAACCATAAAACTAACTCAATAATAGCTAAAATAAAATAACTTAAATTAAATCAACCCAGTATGATTTACTAAACTAAGTCAAATAAATAAAAATACCTAATTCCTAAACTTAATCTCAAGAACTTAGCCAATTTAATGCTCAAAATGTGACAAAATAATTCTATATCATAAAGTTATCTAGCTCTTAGGGGAGCCTTTGGCTAAGGTGTTAGATTGGGAAATAGTTGAGGGAAACTTGAGAGAGAGAAATGGTGTAAGGTAAGAGACGAAATTTGAACCCAATGACAGAAAGGATTCGATGTTGAGGATAACGAACCTCAATCTGAGCCCAAATACCATTGAAAAGGCTCACTCGATTGCGTAAAGCAACAGCAAGCATAGGGTGAAGGCAGGGGAGGAAATCTACTGGAAATTATGCCAAATCTAGAGTTAGAGATAAAGAGGTCGACATAGTTCTAGTCTCAGATAGTGATATTGCCCCGACACAACTCCACAATCATCAAAGAGGTGGAGGAAACACTTAATGTGGGTGTCAATGCAAGGTTAGACTTTGAGCAAAATGAGAGTGAAATGGTAAAGGCCTTCATTGCACTAGACAAAGAGGACCTTGGGAACGCACACTCTTACTGGGTAGGTAGGTAAGTAGTTCTCTCCATATTCTGTGTTCATTTCTTTGTGTGATTGTGTTATGAGATGTCACGACCCGGTACTCCCCTCGAACCCGTGACAATCGTTGCGTTGTCTTGATCGACACTCATTACCTAGAATGTCAACTGGAACCCCGCAAGGCTTTAATATTAGTTTCTCTTTTCCCTGGTGAGCAACCGTTACCAAATATCATGTTCTAAAAGAATTTAAGCTATTTCCAACTGAAATCAATAAAAAAAATGATTTCTGTCTCATAGGGGCATTTTGGTCATTTTTTCTCAAAAGTTTCGAAACGAGTTAAAAATGTAGTATGCAAGTACAAAACACATAATTCATAATCAAAAATAAATTTAAACGTCTAAAACTTTCATTAAAAATGAAATTATCACTATTTGAATATAATAAATATATAGAATAAAATATTCAATTTTCTCATAAAACAATATTTTTAGAACATTGCATAATTATTTTTTACAGTGAAAAAGAAAAATAAATTCATATATATTGTAATACAGATAACCAAAGTATAAAATTAAATTTGCAATGACACGTGGGCCCACGAACGACCAAAGGTATCTAGAGAGATAAACCTACATATTTTGAGGATGCCAGTCCAATTGTAATCCTTGATGAAATTAGTTATCTACCAATTATCCTGAGCCTGAAAGGTGTGGAAATGAGGGTGGTGAGATTATATAATCTCAGTGAGTAAACAAATATCATTTAAAATATCTAAAGGTGAGTAAAAGGAGACTATTAAAACATTTCATCAAATTGTAATTTATCATTTTTCAACTTATTTCAACCAAATGAAATCAATTTATTTAAATCAAGTAATCAGCATGACTTATGAATTTCTTAAAAAGCTTGGCTCATGCCAAAAATTATTATCATACTCAGTTATCTGGGATACCTTGGCCGAGGACTATCCCAACTGAGTCCGCCAAGGCTATTAGAAAGTCATGTACGCATAAATCATGTTTTTATTTGAAAACATAGTCGCTCCTTGGCGTTGGCGTAGTTTCTCCTCATGTGGTGGTTTGGCGTGAAGTGAACTCTAAAATTTATACCTCGGGAGTTACCCTACTCGCCTCTCCAACCGAGGTAAAATATAACAGGGTTTACCGTACCCCTCTAATCGGCTACTCCACGAAAACCCGCCTACTGCAGCAAGCTAAACCCACCATACAATAAAATTTTGACAGCATGATAGGGCTAATATTTTACTACCCAGCCTGCAAGGGTAAAATAAAACAATTCATACAATTCATAAAACACAGCCCAACCAGTCATGCCAACACAATAACAATATAACATAAGCCATCAATTTCCAATCATAAAATTTACAACATACCAGTGGTCTCCAATTACTCTATTTTCAAAATCGTTATTTCGTTTCAAGACAATTTATAAAATATTTTCATTTAAACTCATTTTTGTTTATAAAACCTAAAATTTACCATTTGAACTCATTTTCATAAAATTCACCAAAATCGAATCAAAACATACTTTAGATAATTAAAATGATGATAAGGTTACTCACTATTTCGGAAGTCGAACTTCCTAAAGTACTCCGATTATCAATCCTCAGGTACAATTTCCTTGCCTTTATCGGAGGACTCACCACCTTGACACAGTACAAAATCGAGAAACTTACTACATTGGTACTCAATTGAAATTAAACTAATTTAAACTACTAATGCATGATAGGGAATGCAAAAATGCACTGGTAACTATCTAAACCCAGCATTGGCCTAATTCGTCTTATCACCCGATTAAATTACTAACACGCCCAATTTAATCTCAAATTACTCCATTTCTTTTTTAATACCTCAATTCACCAAACATTATTCAAGTAACACCAATTTCAGCATCAAAACCCTCCCATTTCTTCATGGAAAAATTCAGACATTACAGTGCACTAACACCGTGATTTTTCCTACTTAATTTTCTCACAATTATTCATCATTTTCTAAGCCATTTCTCTTGAAATAATAACAATCCATCACCCACACACATCAAGGAAGATTCGGCCAATGAAGATTCATGGGGAAAATGGATTCTTTTCTTATTATTTTGCTTCTAAATATGCTAAACTAACAAAAAACACTAACATATCTTAAAATCAAATCAATCCAACATATTTCTCTCTCCATACCCATTTTGACCAGCCATGAATTCATCATGAAAACATGTAATTTTAACCATGGAAAATAAGGAGAAATGCATGGGAAAGGTAGATCACAAGTCAAACTCAAGAAATTTTACCTTTGATTGCTTGATTACTTGAAATCCACCAATTTTCCCTTGAATTTTCCCATCTAGGGTTCTTGTTTTTCTTTTCTCCCTTTGCTCTTCCTTTGCTCTTGGTTTGGCCGGCCATATGAAGAAAATGGGCTGATTTTATGCTAAATTTAAAGCTAAATAATAAATGGTTATAAACTTGACACATGTCATCCTATTATTGGTCCATGTGTCATTTCTTAACTATTAAGCTTTCTCTCTCCACCATATAAATTTCTTCAATTATCCATGATAATGATGGGTAAAATCCATGTGCTGGACAAGTGTTCAGTGTGTAAAATTACAATTTTGCCCCTAGGGTGACAAAATTACCATTTTACGCCCATGCTCTGAAAAATACCAGGATTTTAATTTTTCACTTCTCAACCTCAAATCATACTCCAATAAGTCAAATATGATCAAAATCTTTCAACAAAATTCTCATTTTGTCCTCGAGTGGCAAAATTACCATTTTACCCCTAGATAGTGAAATTTTCGGTTTGACTCCAAATTAATCCTCGAACTCTGAATCACCATTCTAAGTCATTATGGGACTTTAAAATTTTCAATTTCACCCTAAAATCTCTATTTGATCTAGTTCGAGGCTTAAGTCAACTTTGTTCTATCTCTAGGTATAATACCGACTTTTGTCAATTTTTCGAGGCTCTCCTAGTATGTAAACATTCAGTCAATCACATGCATGTCATGACAAGTATTTTATAGATTCAAGCTTGACATCTCCTCCCTCACTTGGATCAACCATATGATCCTTCTTCATGACTGATTTCGACATCCGACTAAATATTAATATTTTAATATTATTTTATTAATAAAATATTATTTTATTCTAAAAATTTTATCTTGTCTTTTTGGTTCCCAAAATACCTTATTATGCCTCAATTCACATCCGATAAGCTTTATTTGTCACCATATCAAAGTATGGGGCATTTTCTCATCTATTATCTATGACTACTATTTCTTAGAACGTTAAAGGATTGGGTCAACTAGAAAAGGTTCAAGCAATTAGGCAATTATCGATAAAACATAGGCCACAACTTTTATTTGTGCAAGAAACAAAGCTTCGAACTCTAAGTAATAGATTAGTTGAGAAATTATGGGATAAAGGCAGCTGCATTTGGGAATGTGTTGACTCTAATAGAGCCTCTAGGGAATCATAACATATTAGAGAGTCGACTTTTTTTAGAATGACAGGAAAATAAGTAGTAGAAGGTACATCATTATATTTGGGAGGCTTAAAGAATTGAGCGTTGAATGTGGCTTCGCCAACGTCAATGCACCAAATGTTGAGGGTGAGCGTCAAGCTTTTTGGGCTAAGCTTTTGGACCTTAAATCTTGGAATATTATTTGGTGTGTTGGTGGGGACTTTAATGTCGTCAAATGAGTGGATGAATGGACTGACAACAACAAATCTATGTCTCATTTTAGTCATTTTATTAAGGAATTCGTTTTGATTAATCTGCCATTAGCTGGAGGAAGATATACTCGGTACAGTTTTTGAGAAAATGTCATGTTCAACAAGCTTGACCAATTTTTGGTAGTAATGGAAATTGTGGAGAACTTTCTAGGCTTGAATCAGATTTCCCTTCCATGCTCTTTATTTGACCACAAACCTGTAATGCTTTGCTCGAATGAATGCAATTGGGATCCGAAGCCATTTAGGTTTTTTAATTTTTGACTTGAGGAAGCTAGTTTCAAGGATATGTTTGTAAAGGCTTGGAGGAACACTGAAAATTTAAGTAGTAGGCAAACAATCCATTAAAAAATGGCAGCAAGACACTATTGGTAACATTCTTGATTGCAATGAAATTTTTACTTTAGCTCTCCAAAGAGAAAAAAATACATGTGACAACATTCTCATTTCGCTTGTGAAGTGTAAAAACTCCACTATTGTTATATAAAATAATAATCTAATACATAATGTGGGTGCCTAAAATCGTTTCATTCCAACTTAAATGATGAAATTACCAAATTATAGCATAGTAAGTATATAAAACGAAGAGCGTAAATGTCATTTTATCTTTCTATTTAAATCAAGTTTTGGATAATTTATTACTACTACTACTATTATTATTATTATTATTATTATTATTCTTATTGCAATTGAAAAAACCTATCCAATCTTATTGTTAAGTAGCTTATTTTTTATTTCACCTATTTTTCCTCACTTATTTTTTTCTCTTTCACCATCAGTTTGGTTGTTACAAAATCGTGTGTCTATATAAATTAAATGTGGACCAAAATAAATTTATTTCATAACAAATACTTTTAAAAGTAATGATTTCATTACGGTCAATTTAGGAGCACCCTTAATAGGCCCTCTAGAGGAATTCTATACAAATTAAGGAAGAACATCTTCTAATTCCAAGTGATTTCATCAAAATTAGCTGAACTGTATGCCAACACCATCTTTAATTTAGAGAGGGAGGACATATATATAGAATCAATAGTTAGTTCTTTTACAGATTATTAGGTTAATTACAATATATATATATATATAAGTTTTGTTATCAAATAAAGGATAATTTGACCTAATTAACTCTATTAATTAATTAATTCTATCTTTGGGATGGAATTAATTTAAACATCTATACTTCGACAGAGAACTTTTAATTGTTCTCAGGGTTTGAATTTTGAAACAAAGCGTACTTAGACGTTTTATTTTGGACAATAAGAACAAAGTTGGCCAAACATAGTTCCTTTCCTCCCTCCATGGCAATATAGACCCGTCTGATTTGTGTCAATTAAAAATCAGTTTTTCATTTTGAAAGAATGCTCCCTTTCATGCAGGGGCAGCTCAAAAACTTCAGAAACTTAAAATTAAATATTAAAATGAGGTATTTTTTGTTGAAATTAAGAAAATGAAGCCTTTCTTATTGAAGTTAACAAAGGAAAAGCAAATAAGAAAAAAAAAATTCATAAGTGGATATTATAAATTGAAAAAAAATTAGTTTTATATATAAGAAAAAATTAGTTATTGGAGATTATTAGATAAATATTATCTTTAGTTGATTGGGAATAGGAGAAATAGTTGAAAATTAATAACATTGGAAAGTCATAAAAAATTTAGATTTATTAGGTACGTAACTAAGTAAGTGAGAGGATATATCATTTGATTAATTATCTTGACTTTTATATATTTTTAATGAAAAATGAGATAAATAATAATTAAGAATTAATAGAGATATAAGAAGTTAGAAAAAATTGATATTTTTTAAGTATGAGAGAGAATAGGTAGATATTTTATTAATTATCTTAATTTTTGTATATTTTTAACTTAATTAATTATGTTATTATAAAATTATGATATCTATAACAATTTGAGGCCTAAAGCAAGGGTTTTGGTGACTTTATGCCAAAGCCTGCTCTGTGTACATAAGAACTAATTAAGGGATTTCAATAAAATTAAATACTACTGATATTAATTTGTTTTTTCTACTTCATTAGACACTAGGAATGAAGAAGTGCAATTTATAATTATAACTTGGGATGACTATTTGTTGAATATACTAATTATTATACTGGAACCTTTCTTTTCACTAAAAAAAAGCAATCATACAGTACTACTAATTAATAACGATTATAAATGGATTCAATTGCATAAACCCAATGTGTTGAATAACGGAATCCGTTGAGTCCTTGCTAGGAAAGTTTTACCGTATATGGCATGCAATGAAGAATCCAGGCAACCAGCCCTGCACCACTAATTACGCTTCTTCCTTCTACTAAACTTTCTCTTTGAATACCGCGGTTTTAAGCCCTGAATTTAACTGTCAAACCAATAGACATCAAAACCACATAAAAGTTTATATACTAATTCAATTTGTAAAACTTCCAGCTAGGGTTATTTTCTTTGTCATTTCCGTAATTTTTAGGTCAAGGTACGTAGTTTCAAACTGATGACTTTCCATTCCAAGTTGGATGATAACTTCGTCATCACCATGTTCACGATCAGTTCTCTATTTAAACCCCCGTTCCTCCTTTGTTTTCGATCACTCAACCTTGTCGATTTAGTGTTTGTAGCAAAATACAATATCATCGTTCCTTTCCTTCCTTTTCCTTTCTCCTTTCCCCTGTCAAAACCAATGGCCTACCTTGGCACGAAGGCAATAATCCACACTGCTGTCAAAGTGTTTGCAATCGCTTTGCTCTTATTTTTGGCTTGTCAAGCTGCTGTAGCTCGTGTGACTCCTCAAGACCATTCCTCTATAATGCCACCGGGTTGTAATCCAACAGGACACACCCCACGTCCTGGCTGTCCACCATCACCAGCAAAGTAGATGAACTTCTACCCATACTTCTACAGCCTCTCCAATAAAGCTATATATTGAATCGTTTCTTTCTTCATTTCTTTATTCATTCATGTTTTCTGTTGAACATTGCTTGGAATAATTCGTATATGATCATATATATATATATATATATATATGTAATAGTGCTTGTTCTTTTATTTTGTGTCTTTCATTACTTCTAGATATATATATCTTTAAAGTTTGAATAAAAATATCTTCAAGAAGATCACATCCGGTGGTTAGAAACTTAAAAATTCGCTTTGGAGGTCTTTCAAGTTCGAGTCCTAAAATGAGTGAGTTATATTTTACAAGATAAGAGGGGACTACGTCCTATTGTGTAGTCCAAAATTTTTATGTAACAAAAAAAAATCACCATTCAAATTCAGCTCAAAGATGGACGCTGATCAATGATCAAAATTTGGGCAAAGATTCTAAATAGGTTGTATTAATACTTTCTCTAATTTAAAAAGAATATGGAATAAAGATAATTTTTTCTCTTGTTCTTGTTTGTCATGAATATTCACTGGTATCTTATTGGAAGTAAAACAAGAGAAGGAAACATGCTCATTAACTTTTCCCCTCTTACTTAGATAGATAGAGGGAAAAAAAACAGAGCATTGAAATTCAATATTAATTAACTCTCCCTCTATATCATGTTGTTATCAATTCAAAAATCAAGATATTAATCATTTACTCTTACTCGTAAGTATCATGTGAAGATTGTTGCAACATCCGGGTGCAAGAATTCAACCACTTGATGTAAAATAGAGTCGTCATCCATTTTTTTTCTTAGGTATGATTAGTCGTCACCTAATTAAATCCATCATTTCTAAAAAAATTCTAAGCTTGAGGTAGGTTCGTTAAAAAGGATAGGTACCGATTTGAGATATAGAGTTAGGATTTTGAAATGCAATTACATGCGAGAAAGTTATTAGCACTGCCACGATGCTCGTTCAAAGAACAATATCAATTAATCATGAGGTTTTTTATTCTAGCATTAATTAAAAATTCTTGAATTCATATTTACTTATATTTCCCTTAATTACTATTTATTTATTTATTTATTTATTTTGCTCGTTTCTTTCATTTTTTTTACCCTTATTAAATATTGGAGATTTATCCTATGTTTTCCAATATCCTAATGAGACTTAGGAAACTATTTTTACCTAAAGAATATTGAAGAAAACACACTTTTTTTTAAAAGGCTACTAGTAGAATGTTAGCTCAAAAGATAAACCTTAAGAGAGGGGATGAATTGAGTAGTTTAAAAATTCCTTTGAAATCTTGAGGATTAAGGCACTTTTAGTCAAAGTATGATTGAGAGACTTCTTTGAAAGCAATGATAGAAAATTACAGAAATTCTTTTGCATGTGATTCAAAAATTGTCACGACCCGGAACTCCCCATCGAGCCCATGACAACCGCCGCGAGGCCTCGACAGACATTCTTCACCCCGAATGCCGATCGAAACCCCGCAAGGCTTAACATCAACTTCCGCATCTCCCCGGTGAGCAACAATTATTAAATCTCGCATTTAAAAAAATCATAAGTCATTTTCAAATAAGAACAATAAAATATTATTTTCTGGCTCATAGGGGCATTTTCGTAATTTTTCGTCAAAAATCTCAAAACTTGCTAAAAATGTAGTAGGTAAGCAGAAAATATATATTTAATGATTTAAAAACAAAATAAGTATCTAAAATGTTCATTTGAAAGCAAATTGTTAACAACTAGTACTATTCAAAAATAATCAATAAAATATTCTATTTTCTCATAAAATAATTTTTTATAGAAATATTCGTAAATAATTTTTCGCACATGAAAGTAAAGTAAAAATTTTATGAATAGAAATACAGATAACCAAAATATAAGTTTTGATCTGCAATGACACGTGGGCTCCAATTGACTAAGAGGATGTAAGACTGTGAACTCTTACTTTCTATAATGCAGTTCAGAGCTTAGTTCTCGTCCTACTCGACTATCTACAAACTGTCCTGAGCCTGAAAAATGTATAGGAAGAAGGGGTGAGATTTTATAATCCCAGTGAGTAAACAGATACCATCTAAAGTATCTAAAACCGAGTAAATGGAGACAATTAAAATAAGTCATCATACCGTAATTTCATTACCTTTCAGTTCATTTCAACCAAATAAAATCAATCCATATAAATCGAGTAATCAACTTGGCTTATGAATTTCTTAAAACTTTGGCTCGTGCCAAAACTCATACTCGGTGATACCTTGCGCAGGGCATCCAACCGAGTCCGCCAAGGCTGTTAAAATTTCGTATACACTTAAATTATATTTTTAGTTTGAGAAAAATACAGTCGTTCCTTGGCGTTGGCTGAGTTCCCCTTCACGTGGTGGTTTGGCGTGAAGTGAACCCTAAGCTTTACCCTAGGAGATACCCTACGCGCCTCTCCGTTCGAGGTAATAATATAATGGAGTTTACCGTGCCCCTCTAATAGGCTGGTCCACGGAACCCCCTCTGCAGTAAATAATTAATATATAATCCACCAATCATTAAAATTCATTCTAGCATGATATGACAATTTATCGCAACCTAGCCTCTCAAGGCTGAATACACAGTATAAATAATTCTAACACCAAAATCAGTTTAGCCATTCATGCTCATTTATTGTCATAAGCCATTCAATTCAAAACCATAAATTTGCAACACAAACTGACAGTCTCCAATTACTCTATTTTCAAAACCAATATTCGATTTTCCAGGAAATTTATAAAATCATTTTATAAAATCACAATTTCTCTTAAAACATAGCAATTTACCATTTAAACCTATTTTTCATAAAATCACACAGTTGTATAAAACTACTCTAGATAATTAAGACGATAATAAGTTTACTCACAGTATTAGGAGTAGAAATACTCCTATCTTCCGCCTTTGGGTGCAGTCTCTTACCCGAAACAATTGACTCACCACCTATCCATAATCCATGATACAAAATTCAATAAATTGTGTCAATTTATCATAAATTATTTCAGGCTCTTATCCATGCGTATGCACTAGATAGATTTGAAATGTCTAGACAATCGCTTAATTGCGGTGTCCGACCTAACTCGTCTATACACGATGTAAATTCCTAAAATCCCCAATTCGACTCCAATTCCATCCATTTCAGTTTCAATTATCCAATTATATCCACAATACCTCAATGACTGTGAATTTGGTCCAATTTATCAGTCCGGACTATAAATTACGCTTTTACCCCTAGTGGGTAATAATTTTAATTTATTGCACTGAAAATTCCCATTTAATTTTCAACCTCATAATTCATCATTTTTCCACCCAATTCTCTTAAAATAAAGTCAACCTCATCCTCACATACCATTGGCTAGATTCGGCCTAGAGAAATTCATGGAGAAGATAAATATTTTTCTTGTTGTTTTACTCATAAACATGCTAAACTAACACTAAACACTAACATAGCTCAAAATCAAATTTATCTAACAACTTTCTCTCTCCTAACCCATTTTTTCAGAATTGAATTCATCATGAAAACATGTAATTTAATAATGGAAAATAAAGAGAAATCCTTGGGAATAAGAAAAATCAAGCTTAATAGAAAAAATCTCACCTTTTTCACTTAATTTCCTTGAAAATTCACACTTTTTCTTTGATTTTCTCTCTCTAGGGTTTTGTTTTTGTTTTCTCTCTCTTCTTGCTGGTTTGGCCGGCCATAGGGTGGAAGATGGGCTGATTTTGTGCCTTTTAAAAAGGAAAATAATACATTAATAAAGGCATGACACATGGCATCATGTCATTGGCCCGTTTTTAAAACTTTAAAAATTTTAATCCTTTTTATCTCCACCACACAATTAGTCAATGGTCAAAATGAGGATAAAGGAAGACCATGTGCTGAAAAAATGTCCTGGTGGTGGAAAATTACAATTTTGCCCCTAGGGTGGCAAAATTACCATTTTACCCTTTTACTCCAAATTATACCGAAATTAAAATTTTTCACTTCTAAACCTCAAATCTTACTCCAATGAGTCAAATTATACTCCAATAAGTCAAATGAAGCCAAAAAAAATCTTTTCTAAAATTCTCATTTTGTCCCTAGGTGGCAAATGACCATTTTGCCCATAGATAACGAAAATTCCGGTTTGACTCCAAATTGATCATCGAACTCCGAATCACCATATTAAACAATTCTGAAACTTTAAAATTCTTAATTTCATCGTAAATTCTCTATTTGATCTAGTCCGAGGCTTAAATCAACTTTATTGTACCTCTAGGTACAATATCGACTTTTGTAAATTTTTCGGGACTCTCCTAGCATGCAAACATGCTATCCATCACATGTATGTCATGGAAAATATTTTTATAGAGTCGGGCTTGTCATCTTCTCCCCCACTTGGATCAACCATATGATCCTTCTTCATGACTGATTTCGATATTCGGCTAAATATTAATATTTTAAAATTTTTATCTTGTCTCGTTGGTACCTAAAATACCTTATTATGCCTCACTTGACTTCCGAATCACCTTTTATCTCACAAATTCTTCTTCGATAAAATTATTATTATTTTATTATTATTTTCTCACTTACGAAATATTTTGTCCTAAACTACTCCTTTCGTCTCTTATCACTTTTAAACATTTTAATTGACTTCAATTTGCATTCACTCAACTTTATTTATCACCATATCAAAGTATAGGGTATTTCAAAAATGAACTTAAGGAATCAATAAGAATGAAAAATATTTTAACAAACAAGTAGAAAACACAAAGATTTATAGAGGTTTGGCCTCGATGCCTATGTCTTTTCCCTTTGATCACCAAGCTTTTAAATCCACTATAAAAACTACTTTTTTAAGACTCAAGCATAACCTTTACAACCAAATCTTTTCAAGGCTTAGAATACCTTTTACACCAGTTTTTTTAAGGATGAAACTTAACCCCTTTACCTTTTCACTTGGTTAAGGTATAACCACTCACAAATACACTACCTTTCAAGGTTAAGGTATAACCTTTCACATTACTTTTCTAAGTTAACGTATAACCTTTACAATGGATTACAAGGAGGTTAAATGAAAGCTTCAATGCCTCTAAATAGGCTGAATAAAACAATGAATGCAATGAGAGATTGAAGGCTAGACAAAAAAGTATAATAACTTAAGGCTCAAGTAAGCAAGAATGAGACACACTCGATTTTGAAAGTGATTCTAGAGAAATATTCCATTTGATCTTTCACTCTAGCTTGGAAATTCTTTTTTAGGTGTTCTCTCTCTTGAAAGTCATGCCTCAAACCTCTATTTATGTGTTGGTGTCCAAAAATAGCTGTGTGGAGATATGTGCTTGAAAAAATAGCCATTCATCATGTCTTTTTTTGGCTTGTCTGATGTGAGGTATCAGTACTTTCGATATAGGTATCGATACTTTAATTGTCAGAATCAACTGAATTCTTGATAGTTTTGTTGCATGTCTCGATACTTGTTCATCCTTGGCATTTCTCAAACTGAAACATGTCTCGATACATTATGCCTTGGACTCAATACGTAGCAGCTTGCACTCTGGAAATCAAGTTTGGAGATAATGTCTCGATACTTGGCAAGTAGGTCGTGATACGTACTCACTTACTCTTTAAAATTTGAAATTTTAAAGATGAGGTCTCAATACTTTGATAATGAGTCTTGATAATTTGGTACTTGCTCTCTAAAACTTGAAGTCTAAAGATTAAGCCCGATACTTTGAAGCTAGGGTCCTAATATTCTCGAACTTACTCTCTAAAATATGCAATCTAGAGGTGAAATCTTGATACCTTGAAGCTTGGTCTTGATACTTTAAGACTTGCTCTTTGAAACTTGGCATTTCTGAGGTGATGTCTCGGTACTTCTTGTTCAGGTCTTGATACATCACTACTCGTCTTCTGAAATTTGTGTTTTTGAGTTGATATCTCAATACCTTCCAAAGATGTCTTGATACTTCTTCTTCCTTAAGTTGTTTTTGAGGCATTTTAAGCTTGAGGTATTGACACTTAGTTACAAATGTCTTAATACCTTAGTCATTTTAAGCAATTTATAAGGCATTTTGAGTTTCAAACACTTACCCATTTTTCATATAAATGCTTACGGGGATACTTTTAATCACTCATATTTTGGTTATTTGATTTTGTCATTTCAAAACAAGGATTAATTGTAAAGCTAACAATCTTCCTCTTTTTTTATATGACAAACCTTAAAGAGAAAATGAGCAAAATTGATTTCAGAAAGCTCCCCTTAAGTTTTTGAAGTTAAGCATGTTGAAAAATATAAAACTCCCCCTCATTAAGTGCTAAGGTTTTGAAAAATCAATAGTGTGTTGGTGCAATTTGCTTAAGGTATTTCTCTCCTTTTTTTATATCAAAAAGAATATAAAATACCGTTTTGAGGGTATTGTCAAGGATCAATTGAAAGAATTATAACTCAAAGTAAGTAAGCATATATAAAAATAAGCATTATAAACAATCATATGTACAATATTAAAGAAATATGTAAGCATTTACAACCATAATATATTTTACCATTAGAATCCAAAATACACATCATCCAAAGGAGTTAACAAAGGATATTGTTAACACAAAAAAGTATAATGGATGTATGTATGTAATGTGAAGTGAGATTTGCATCCAACCAAATAAACTGAATAATGTTTTGAGACATAAAAATAATAAAAGACATGTACCCCAAAGATGAAATCAAGGAGATAGGTCAATGGATGGCTCCACATAGATGGATCGATGACATTGACTGGAGTGTTGGGAACAGTGCTCGGATCAGTTAGGTTAATTAGAGTGGCCGACTGTCAAACCCTGTTCTATAAAAATAATTACGACGTCTTTTACATGCTCAATATAATGTTTGCTTCTTTAGGAAGTTCGAGGAATCGTTAAAAGACGATATTACCCCTAATGGCACCATTAAGTTGATTAAGCCTCAAACTAGTTCAAATAGGAATTTTGAGGTGAAATTAAGAGTTTCACAGTTCAAGGATGACTTAAAATGGTAATTTGGAGTTCGAGGATCAATTTAGAGTCAAACCAAAATTTTCACTATATAGGGGCAAAATGGTCATTTGCCACTTGGGGATAAAATGGAAATTTTGAGAAAATATTTTTTTTGCCCCATTTAACTTATTGGAGTATGATTTGAGTATTGGGGTATAATCTGCGGGTTTGGCAGTGAAAAAATTTAATTTTGGTTATTTTTGGAGTGTAGGGGCCAAATCGTAATTTTTCCACCCACGGACAAAATTTGAGATTTTGAGAGAATTTAGATCAAATTTGGAAAATTGGAGAACGGTATGAGTATAAGGGATGAAAAATATGTCTATGGGCAATTTTTCAGTTTTTGGGATAAAAATGTAATTTTTTACTTTTACGGGGGCAAAAGTGTAATTTCAAAAAAATTACTCCACCAAGACTTTGGATAAGTCTGAGAATTTTATCTAAGCTATGGATATGTGGGACAAGTGTATGGTGAAAATTTGGAAATAAATGGATGGCTAGAATTTAAGGAATTAAAAAAAATTGAATAAAATAATATTATATTATTTTAACCTTTAAAAATGTCAAAATTCCAGAATTCTCATCTTCTTCAGCTGTCCAAACCAGGAGAGAAAAAGGGGGAAAAGAAATAAGAACCCTAGCTGAAAATTTTTGGGAAAATCAAGAGAAATCAAGAAATCAAGCATTAAAAAGGTAAATTTCATTGATTTTCCTTGTGCTTTTCACTACCCATGCATTTTTTTCTCATTTCCATGCAAAATTAGAAAGTGGGTATGGACACCCATGCTGACCAAACCGCCATGGATGAGTTTTGAACTTGAGTTTTGGTTGATTTTAATTGAATTAAGTGATTTTAGTTAGGTTATATTGAAATATAACAAAAATAAGCTAAAGAAATAATTTTCTCCCATTGAAACCCATGATGCCGAATTTTCTAAGGGGAATATTGGCTGCTGATCTTGATGTTTATTTGAGGAATTATGATGAATTATGAGCCTAGAAAAATGATGGGAATTTTCGGAGTAAAAATATGAATTTTTACCCACTAGGGGTATTTTCATAATTTGCTACTGGGACTGATAATTTGCACCACACTGAGGAACATTAAATCAATTTGGGTGCAATTGAGGTATAGAAATTGAAAAAAATTAATTTGGAGTTTAAACGGACATGTATATCGATTTATCGGGTAAAAGACCGAAATAGGCTAACATCTCGTTTAGGCAAAATTTAGACATTTTGCACTTCATATCATGCATTAGTAGTATAAATTAGTTGATTTTGGTTTAGTACCAAAGTAGTAAACCTCTTAATTGTGCAATTTGTCAAGGTGATGAATCCTCTAGCAAGGGCAAAGAAATCGCACTCGATGAGTAATAGTTGGAGTACCCGAATTTAGTTTTCAGAAATTGTGAGTAAACTTATTATCGTCTCAATTATCTAGAGTAGTTTTATACAATTGTGTGATTTTATGGAAAATGGGTTTAAATGGTAAATTGCTATGTTTTAAGAGAAATTGTGATTTTATAAATTTTCTAGAAAATCGAATACTGATTTTGAAAATAGAGTAATTGGAGACTGCTTGCTTGTGTTGTAAATTTATGGTTTTAAATTGAATGGCTTATGACAATAAATGAGCATCAATGGCTAAAGTGATTTTGGTGTTAGAATTATTTGTACTGTGTATTTAGCCTTGAGAGGCTAGGTTGCGATAAATTGCCATGTCATGCAGAAAAAGATTTTATAAATTAGGTGGTAGATAAAAGATTAGCTACTGCAGTAGTGGGGGGTTTCGTGGGCCAGCCTATTAGAGGGGCACGGTAAACTCCTTTATATTCTCACCTCGGTCGTAGAGGCGCGTAGGGTATCTCCTGAGGTGGGCTTTTTGAGTGCACTTCACATGGACCACCGCGTGAGAGTGAGACTCAGCCAACGCCAAGGAACGACTATGTTTCAAAATAAAAATATGATTTATGCGAAATATGAATTTTTAACAGCCTTGGCGAGCTCGGTTGGATACCCCTGGTCCACGTGTCACCGAGTACAGGATTTGGCATGAGCCAAGTTTTGAGTAATTCACAAGCCATATTGATTATTTGGTTGAGATGAATAGTCGTGATGTGAAAAATTTACTGAAGTTAATTATTTTTTAATTGTCTCCATTTACTCGCCTTTAGATAGTTTAGATGGTGTCTGTTTACTCACTGAGATTTTATAATCTCACCACCCTCAATTCTCCACATTTCAGGTTCGGGATGGCCGGTAGATAGCCGATTGCATCAAGGACTTCAGTTAGTCTTGCATTGACAAAATTATAGGTTCACAGACTCGCATCTTATTGGTTAGTTGGGGGCCCACATGTCATTGTAAAAGTAATTTTATACTTTAGTTATTTGATTTAAAATATGTATGAATATATTTAGCTTTTACACCATGTTTTTGACGGGTTTTGGTATTTTCAAAGAAAAATGACGAAAATGCCCATGTGAGCCAGAAAATAATATTTTATTGAATTGATTTGGAAATGAATTATGATTTCTTGAAATGCAAGATTTAATAACTGTCGCTCACCGGGGATATGCGAAAGCTGATGCTAAGCCTTGCGGGGTTCCGATCGGCATTTGGGGTAATGAGTGTTTATCGGGACGTCGCGGCGATTGTCACGGGCCCGATGGGAGTTTCAAGTCGTGACAATTAAAGTGGTATCAGAGTATGGTTTAAAGATCAGATATTTTGATTTTAAAGCTTTGGATTTTAAAGTTTTTTATTTTAAAGTTGTTTTAAGAAATCCACACTGACACTGCGTGGCCCAAGTTAAGTTAAGTTAAGTTAGTTAAGTTAAGTCAGGTTAGGTAGAATAGAATACGTGCATCTGTATAAAGAATTTGGAGTTGTTTAGATTTGTTTTGGTTTTTCTTATAGATCTTATGGGAGCTATAGGAACTCTTGTTCCCAGTAATTCACTTCCTTGTTAATGACATGCAAAGGTAATAAGTAAGGCCGTTGTTCGGGTTTAAGATGCCACCCATGACACGAGCCAGTGTTGGAGAGATCTTAAAACAAATGCTCCTAATGAAAGATTAATGAAATGATATATCCCTTCGATTATGGATGGAGAAATTTTGAATTGGACAAATAGGCCGTGATAATTTATTCATTTGGTGGAGTGTACAAATTAAGCATTGAGGTAAGAGTAAATTCATAAATATGTGCATGAAGATAAGAACACTATGTTAATTAAGCGTGTTATGCCCATATAAAAGTAGTGTAGATTTCAATTAAGCGATTGTGAGATTTTAAAAATTGATTGGATCTATTATAGTTCACGGATATAAGCACGTGAGCTAACTCGAGAGTGAGTACTAATGATTACTATAATTGATGTGTGGTCATGAAGTCAGAAGTTAGTAAACAAATCTGCTCTAAGGATGAGCTTGAACTTTGTTATGCATAGTAAGGAGGAGCCAAGGGATTAAAGGACTAAATGTGGAATTGGCAACTTGAGGTTAAATGACTTGGAAATGTCGAATCTAGTCTAAGTGCCATATGAAGTTCTATAATTGAGATTGATATACGAATTACTTGAAAGATCAATTTAAAAGTGTATTCAGTTCAAAGTGTGGTCTATGATACGAATGATCAGTCTTAAAGGTGATCTCCCCAGAGCAAGAAATTTAGAAAATGTTGATGTTTGGATATACTCTAAGAGAGAGAACTTCTGCATCCTAAGTTTAGGACAACTTTGATCTTATGATTGCAAAGGCAAGGTGTAATAACTAAGTAAATTATTCACTTAATAAATGTGATTGATTATTGATGAATAAAGTCAAGATCTTGATGTTTAGTGGAATACAATTTGATAATTATGTATTTAAGGGTTATTTGGAGACAATTTCTTCATCAAATTTGCACTAAATGCTATGGTAAAGGCATATCAATGTTAAAATGAAAATGTATCCAGGAATGATCTTAACATATCACCAAAGGAGAATTAAACATGTTGAAGTTAATGTTCTAATAGTGTGCATATGATAGAAAGCTAGTTTGTAAGTTGTAGTTTTCATGAAATATATAAGGATTATCAATATATGGACATACACTTGGAGTTGTAATTTACAAGTTTGGAGTATTTAAGATATGATTAAATGGAATTAGCATTAGTTAAGGTACGTGAATCTTCTAATTAAATTTTGTGAAGTATACATGATAGTAGAATGGAGGAACAGAGTGCCGTGATACTATATGGTGAAGTTACTATACAATATGGAAAGAGTATTCTAAAGTGGGATTTATTGACTGATGATAAGTGATGTGCAATCTGAGATACATGTAGCTATGTATAAATTTGGAAATCTTTGCTTAAGCAAACTCGTACTAAATGTTATGGTAAAGATATATGAATGTTAGTGGCAAAATAAAGACATTAAATCAATGTTCTGATCCTGTACTTGTGATAGAAAGTTATTATTGCTAATTGTCGTATAGACTTAGAGGGAAACCACACGATTGTGAATAATTGAGGTAGTAGCTTTAAAGGTAGAAGAATTGCTGGGATAAAGTAAATTCAAATAGTTGCAACACCACAGTACTGACTATCAAACGCTGTCGCATTAAAAACCCCTAATGGCTAGCAAGCATGAGCAAATTGAGAATGGCATGAAGATGAAACTTACTAGTTGAGGAATGGTCATTGGTTTTCATGCTAAGCTTTGTTGTTTGGAATCTTAAGTGCATTGGGGAGGTATTAAGATAAAGATGATAAGTGAAATTGTAAAGTTTCTTTATTGCCTTATATATTGGCATGTAAGAGAAAGAAAAGTTAGAAAGTTTTTGAGATGGTTACATAAAAATAAATTAACATGGGGAGTGTTAAGATGAATATTATGATGATTGAAGTCAAATCTTAAGAAATAAGGAAGACAAGAGATTAAGTCTTGTTAAAGACTAATGAGGAAGCGAGCGAAAGGTTAGATGAATATATGAGATACTGATAAGAGATATCAATACCAAGTGAGGAAAATGTAAATAAAGATTTCAATAATGATATAGCAAATGAGTTGATATAGAATATTGTTATAAGAATATACTGATCTTGTCTTAACTTTGTTGAAAGGAAAGGATTAGTAACAACACAAGTAAACTAGGTGACATGCTAGAAACTCTTGGAGATAAATTGAAATATGAGTAGTTGGGTATACCTTTATGGAAATGATATACTTGGAGTATGAAAGAGCAAATATGTGATTAGGTGTTTCAAGAATATTTAAATACCTTTAAGGAAGAATTATACATTATACGAGATGAGTATAAGATGTGGGATTTTGAAACTTGCTGAGGAGTCAAATGGCTAAGTCACGAGTTAAGTAATCATTTGTTGTGAGACAAAAGTTTAAGATAGATATTCCCAAGGAAATACTCAAGCGAAGTTTTGCTCTGGATCTCGTTAAAGCAAGCACTAAGTTATGTGATTATAAAAAGGAAGCTATAAGCTGAAAGTGATATCCATATTAATATTGAAAAATACTTGAGGAGAATCTAGTTACAAGTTTTACAATTTCAGGTACAATTTGTAAATTGGTTAGGGAAGAATGATGTTATATTTATATGAAAGAGTAAAACAAAGGATGATAGAAGTTAACCTTGAAAATGAAGTTAGATAATGCAATTTTCCTAATACATTATGGAGATTGAAATTCGAAAATGCTTGAGGTATACATGATTCAAATGAGTTTGAGTCTTAAGTGACAAATCAATATCGTAATGCAAGAAAGATACAAGGTATATAGAGGCATGAAAGATGATTAAGGACAAAAAGATGACTCTGAGAAATTGAGATATTGCATCGTATTCAATGATCAAATCAAGGTAGATCTTGGAAGCATAAATGGGATTATAAGGCATATACACATATGTGGGGTTGATATTGTGATCAACTAAAATGAAGAATGATTTTTAGTGAATTAAGATTCAAACTTAATATATGATGAGTGATGTAGGTAATACCATGATAAGAAATTTTATCAAAAATTGAACTATGTGAACATAAAAGACTCTGAGAAATAGTCAAGGAGATAATATCAAGGAAAAATGATCTATAGCATGGTTAAGTCGTACGAGATGGATTAATATGATTAAGAAGATTGATATTTCATACTTGTGAGATAAATAGGAAGTATGTGGAAATAATGGAAGAAAATACCCCACTTTTTCTTTGAGTTTGATAAGTGAAATTTTGAGGACAAAATTTTATTTTAAGGGGGGTAGTGTTGTCAAACCCTGTTCTATAAAAATAATTATGACGTCTTTTACATGCTCAATAGAATGTTTGCATGTTTAGGAAGTTCGAAGAATCGTTAAAAGACGATATTGCCCCTAATGGTACCATTAAGTTGATTAAGCCTGAAACTAGTTCAAATAGGAATTTTGAGGTGAAATTAAGAGTTTCACAGTTCAGGGATGACTCAAAATGGTAATTCAGAGTTCGAGGATCAATTTGGAGTCAAACCGAAAATTTTCACTATCTAGGAGCAAAATGGTCATTTGCCACCGGGGGATAAAATGAGAATTTTGTGCAAATATTTTTTTGGCCCTATTTAACTTATTGGAGTATGATTTGAGTATTGGAGTATAATCTGAGGGTTTGGCAGTGAAAAAGTTTAATTTCGATTATTTCTGGAATGTAGGGGCCAAATCGTAATTTTTCCACTCACGGACAAAATTTGAGATTTTGAGAGAATTTAGATCAAATTTGACAAATTGGAGCATGGTATGAGTATAAGGGATGAAAAATATGTCTATGGGCAATTTTTCAGTTTTTGGGATAAAAATGTAATTTTTGACTTTTACGAGGGTAAAAATGTAATTTCAAAAAAATTACTCCACCAAGACTTTGGATAAGTCTGAGAATTTTATCTAAGCTATGGATATGTGGGACAAGTGTATGGTGAAAATTTGGAAATAAATGGATGGCTAGAATTTAAGGAATTAAAAAAAATGAATAAAATAATATTATATTATTTTAACCTTTAAAAATGTCAAAATTCCAGAATTCTCATCTTCTTCAGCTGTCCAAACCAGTAGAGAAAAAGGGGGAAAAGAAATAAGAACCCTAGCTGAAAATTTTGGGGAAAATCAAGAGAAATCAAGAAATCAAGCATTAAAAAGGTAAATTTCATTGATTTTCCTTGTGCTTTTCACTACCCATGCATTTTTTTCTCATTTCCATGCAAAATTAGAAAGTGGGTATGGACACCCATGCTGGCCAAACCTCCATGCATGAGTTTTGAACTTGAGTTTTGGTTGATTTTAATTGAATTAAGTGATTTTAGTTAGGTTATATTGAAATATAGCAAAAATAAGCTAGAGAAATAAGTTTCTCCCATTGAAACCCATGATGCCGAATTTTCTAAGGTGAATATTGGCTGCTGATCTTGATGTTTATTTGAGGAATTATGAGCCTAGAAAAATAATGGGAATTTTCAGAGCAAAAATATGAATTTTTACCCACTAGGGGTATTTTCGTAATTTGCTACTGGGACTGATAATTTGCACCACACTGAGGAACATTAAATCAATTTGGGTGCAATTGAGGTATAGAAATTGAAAACAATTAATTTGGAGTTTAAATGGACGTGTATATCGATTTATCGGGTAAAAGATCGAAATAGGCTAACATCTCGTTTAGGCAAAATTTAGACATTTTGCACCTCATATCATGCATTAGTAGTATAAATTAGTTTATTTTGGTTTAGTACTAAAGTAGTAAACCTCTTAATTGTGCAATTTGTCAAGGTGACGAATCCTCTGGCAAGGGCAAAGAAATCGCACTCGATGAGTAATAGTTGGAGTACCCGAATTTAGTTTTCAGAAACTGTGAGTAAACTTATTATCGTCTTAATTATCTAGAGTAGTTTTATACAATTGTGTGATTTTATGGAAAATGGGTTTAAATGGTAAATTGCTATGTTTTAAGAGAAATTGTGATTTTATAAAATGATTTTATAAATTTTCTAGAAAATTGAATACTGATTTTGAAAATAAAGTAATTGGAGACTGCCTGCTTGTGTTGTAAATTTATGGTTTTAAATTGAATGGCTTATGACAAGAAATGAGCATGAATGGCTAAACTGATTTTGGTGTTAGAATTATTTGTACTGTGCATTTAGCCTTGAGAGGCTAGGTTGCGATAAATTGCCATGTCATGGAGAAAAAGATTTTATGAATCAGGTGGTAGATAAAAGATTAGCTACTGTAGTGGTGGGGGGTTCTGTGGGCCAGCCTATTAGAGGGGCACGGTAAACTCCTTTATATTATCACCTCGATCGTACAGGCACGTAGGGTATCTCCTGAGGTGGGCTTTTTGAGTGCACTTCACGTGGACCATCGCGTGAGAGTGAGACTCAGCCAACGCCAAGGAACGACTATGTTTCAAAATAAAAATATGATTTATGCGAAATATGAATTTTTAACAACCTTGGCGGGCTCTATTAGATACCCCTGGTCTAGGTGTCACCGAGTACAAGATTTGGCATGAGCCAAGTTTTGAGTAATTCACAAGCCATATTGATTATTTGGTTGAGATGAATATTCGTGATGTGAAAAATTTACTGAAGTTAATTATTTTTTAATTGTCTCCATTTACTCGCCTTTAGATAGTTTAGATGGTGTCTGTTTACTAACTAGGATTTTATAATCTCACCACCTTCAATTCTCCACATTTCAGGTTTAGGATAGCTGGTAGATAACCGATTGCACAAAGACTTAAGTTAGTCTTGCATTGACAAAATTATAGGTTCACAGACTCGCATCTTATTGGTTAGTTGGGGGCCCACGTGTCATTGTAAAAGTAATTTTATACTTTAGTTATTTGATTTAAAATATGTATGAACATATTTAGCTTTTACACCATGTTTTTGGCGGGTTCTGGTATTTTCAAAGAAAAGTGATGAAAATGCCCATGTGAGCCAGAAAATAATATTTGATTGATTTGATTTGGAAATGAATTATGATTTCTTGAAATGCAAGATTTAATAACTGTCGCTCACCGGGGATATGCGAAAGCTGATGCTAAGCCTTACGGGGTTCCGATCGGCATTTTTGGTAATGAGTGCCTATCGGGACGTCGTGGCGGTTGTCACGGGCCCGATGGGAGTTCCAGGTCGTGACACCGACCTTTAAGTTCTTTTATACTACTCATGATTAGTCCAGTATAGGTATCAAAATGAGTAATTAATCAAGTCTCCAAGGAACTAAAGATAAAGCGTCTCTTATAGTAGATGCACCAATTGGTGCCTCATTATCATCACTTTTGTTGGTCCAGTATGCGGTTGCCTCTTCTTGGGCTTGTGAGGGTGCAACATTTTTTGGATACTCACTACCCATCAATCAATCGTTATGCAAACTTGTTTATTGTGTGCTCATCAATTGTGTTGTGTACCTTATGTGCAATGGGAGGATCGACTCTAGTTTTAACACCATAAAAGTCAATAATGTGGTTGATCACCACCCCATGCACTAACGCATTACTTTCTCCAGCAATCAATAAAATCATATCCTAGAAAATGAAATCAACCAAATTAATTTCAACATTATGCTTGATGTGGTGTAGAAAATAGAGATCTTCACTCTTCACATGTGAGTATTTCTACCCACTAGGCCTAAGATTCCAAGATATCATCAACTGTAGACTATCATGCAAGGTCAACCTATTTGCACTAAACTGCCCTAACTCGATTGGTGGAGGGAAAACAAAGAACTTTGTCTATAAGTTATTCTCTACAAACCCATCTCTTAAATTGTACAACTTCTTACTTGAATCAGGGATATTTAAAATGTGACTAATCAAATGAGCATTAATACGCATGTGCTTTGCCATAATAGATATAACAAAAATATCCTTATGTGCATATGGCTCCTCATTATCATGGGTTGGATTGTCCTTAAATATTGTAATGGCATTTGAGTAGAAAACTCTAACCAATTTCTCATAATATGTCTTATTCATTCCCAAGAAATTGATCCATCCCTGTTTTGTGAAGTTCTCTATATATGGAAATTTTAGGCTTTCTAATTACCCAAAGTTGGTAGGCCTATTAGGATATATATTAAGAGTGGAGAAGAAATCATAGTACATCTACTTTTGCAACTGATTGTGCAATTTTTCCTAAAAGTGTGAGAGTGCCTTGAAGAAGACTCGCTTCAACTCTGTGATGCTTAATGGCTCTCTTGCTATATGGTGTCATGAGGTAGGTTTTAGGAATTTTGGTTTAGGGTTTGAGAGATTTGAGAGTTTTGAGTGAAAAAGAAAGATGGATTTGAGAGAAATTAGAGAAAATGAATAAAAATGAAGTTTTGAAAAAAGAAACAAAATGGGCGACCTAATATTTGCCTTCCCATTCAAAGGTATAAATACTTTCAAAAGAAGTATAGATGCTTTAATTGAGGCTTTTTGTTAATTTTGGCTATTGCGTATCAAGTATCAATACAAGGTGTAGAAGTATCAAAACATTGTCATTGCTTCACAAAGTCTCGATACATTGGGTGAAAGTATGGAGACCTCTCAAATTATTGAGACACTGAGTGTCAGTCTCGATACCTTGCCTCTGTAGCTCAATAAAAATAGTGTTTTTGTCTTTCAAAAATCATGTGATGGTCCTTAATCATTTATAAATAAAAGATACAATCAATTTTTAAAGCAAAAACTCACTAAAAATCATTTTTAGACCCGTGTAAGTGACATTTTGAACAAAAATTCACTAAATAGTTCTTATAGCTGGATGCCTTTTGAAAATGTATGTATGAATGTATGCATGATATGACATGTAATATGCACAACCAACAATATACATATGTTCTCATTGTTGGTCAGGGTATTAGCAGCAATTGACCCATGGCGAAGGTCCGAGTGTTGGCCAAGTCACAGTCGAATGCCGTGAGTGCTTATGTGCTAAATGCACTATAAGGCTAGGATATGCGCCTTCCCTATCATCATTTGGGTTTAGGTGAAGTGGTAGTGCCTGAGGTCCTACAAGTTGTATTAGAAACAAGGTCACGAGTTCCATTCTGAGCAGGAGCAATTGCTCAGAGGGAGATTGTTGGCCAGGGTATTGGCAGCAATTATCCCATGATAGAGGTCCAAGTGTTGACCAAGTCACAATCAAATGCTGTGGGCGCTTGTATGCTGAATGCACTATAAGGTTAGGGTATGCGTCTTCCTTATCACCAATTGATTTTAGGCGAAATGGTAGCGCCTGAGATCTTACACTCATCAAATCAATCAAATAAGCAATAAAGAATTTACAAGTATAGCATCAACAATATCAATTATATCAACAAATAAAAATCTGTAAGACAAATATATCTATATCAACAATATTAATTATTTCTAGCTTTAGATCTAGTTCTTAGCCCATGAAAACGATCACCAATGATTTTGTCATGATTAGCATATCTTCTTTCTCTAGAATGGGTAAGGTTCCTTTATTCTTCTACATGTTGAATTTGTTGTTTATGAATCACTTATTTTTCTTTGTTTGGTTCTTCTTGTTCATTATCAATTTTCACTTCTTCCAGTTTTTTGTTAAAGAATTCCTTTCTCATCATTAATTTGTTTCTTTCTTGAAGAAGGGTTAGATTCATCAAATATAACAAGAATAGATTCTACTACTTAAGTATTCATGGAACTAAATGAGTATGAACATTTAAATAGATGTTCAATATATGCATCAAATACTCATATTTTCAAGAAATATATGCAAATTAGTTCCAATACATGTCCAAGGTATCATTAAGCATTATTAGTTATCATTAATTTTTCATTTGGCAAGCATTTTACCAATTCATTGTTAAGCAAGTATTTTAAGAAATATTCTCCAAATTATATATGAAACCATCAATTTTAAGGAGAATTTTCAAATCAAGAAGATATCATTATTAATGAAGCATTACCACACCATTTTGCACTTGTTGTAATCATGTGAGAGAATATTATGATCAACTAAGCATAGGCGTGATTAAATAAAAATAACTCTTCCTTCATTAATCATGATTCCAATTTATTTCATGAAATGCAAGGATGATTTCAATTTCACAATAATATGTAGACATATACCTATTCAATGGTATGCAACCCAAAGTACATGTTATTCCTCAATAATTCATGATTCATGAGTGATATCAATTGTTCTGTGTTGGTCCCAAATAAATGTGCTAGAAAGAGGGTGAATAGCACTTTTGGGCTCTTGGCAAGATGAGAAACTAATTTGAAGAGCAATGAAAATAAAAACAGAGTAGATAATGCATAGAAATTTAGAGTGGTTCGGTCCAAGACCTACATTCACTACCTTAATTATTCAACTAAGATTTTTCCAAATCAATATATTATAAAAGGTGAAATTCACAAGCTTTCACCAAGCTTTACAATGGCTTTTACTAGACTCAGCCAAAACCTTTCCCAATAGTTTTTACCAGGATCAACTAAAATCCAACACCTAACTTTTCAAGGTTAAGTTAGTTACTATACCCAATCAAGCAATCCTAACTTGAATCAATCCCTTAGAGTGACTCGTTCACTCTAAGAATACAAAGAGATAAGTAATGACAGTGTACCTATGATCACACGGTTGATCTAAGTGGTACAAGTGAAGTGCAAATCACAATTACAAAGATGGGAGTTGAGTGTAGTAAATGAGTAGTAAGTGTTTTCTGGTTTTTCAGCTCTTTTTTGTGTTCTTGAAAGCATTCAATGCATTTCTAGTCGTTGGAACCCTCTTTTATACTTGAAAAATCAACTCTAAAGAGTATTAGACAGTTTCTGACCGTTGGAAACAATTTTGTTATAGTTCTGGCCGTTAATCTGTCTTCTAGTGAATAATTCAAATTTTCTGGCAGAATGCTCTTAATCGACTAACTGATATCTTAGTCGACCAAGTTGTCTCTGTCTTCTGATCCCAGTTTTTGGCAGTGTGCACTTAGTCGACTAACTTATTTCTTGGTCGACTAAGTTGGTTCTGTTTCTCAATACTCTTCAGCCTGCCAACTCCTGATTTAAATCTTAGCTAGCTAACTCTTCATTTATCAACTAAGGGGCTTCTGTCTTGTTGATCAATTGTGACTTCCTTATTTTTATGCTCTTTGATATGTGCATTTGAATGATTGATTAATTATTTTCATATAATTTTTGTCCTGCACACTCAAGTAGAAATATTATACACAAATGAATGGGAATGTTTTATTATCATCAAAAACTAATGGAGCCAACAATCTCCCCTTTTTTGATGATGACAAAACATTCCTGGGTTGACAGCACAGTGTCCTTTTATTCTTTTTAGTTCTGCACAAAAATGAGGATTTCTCCCCCTATGTGTATGCTCCCTCTTAGTGTGTGCTTATTTAACTTGTTTATTCCATCAAGTTTTAATTCTTGTCATTTAGAAAATGACATTATTCAATTCAGCATGTTTTTGTTCTTTTCATATAGAAAATGACATGTGAGAGTTTAAATTTTTGACAAAATATATTTACATAGGCTTATGAAATAATAAGCAGCAAGTGACAAGATGACAGAACATTATTACTACTTCAGCTTGCTGCCTGTCATATTGTTTCTAGACTTAATTCATTCCAGAGCTAAATGCCATAAACCATCCAGTCAAAATATTAGCATTCATATTTATTTTCATCCAAATTTCACTCACAATATCATATCAACAATTAATTATCAGCATATCAGCTCAATATCAGCACCAAAGCATTAGTAGAAACTCAATAACATCTTTAAATATTCAATCCTCAGCTTATCAGCATTACATTCAATCACAATCTAACCAAAATATTATAAGTTTTTAGTACATTATCAGAATAAGTTCTCAACACACTTTTAGCATCAGTCATCAAAAATATAACAAAATAAATAAACAGTGTCTCAGCGTAATGATCAGTATCCTATTTTCAGCAAACTACCATAGACCATCTACCATAGACAACCTAGTCAGATTCAACACCCTGAATTTCACCTAGATTTTTGGTACCTCTACCCTAACATTTTTTTTCAATTTATTTTCCTTTTCCCTTATCCATCCACTTCTCCCCCTTTTTGGCATCATCAAATCTCAAGGATGCTTAATCATCTCCTGAAGAAGATGAGGGAGAGGACTCATCATTAGAGAAATACTTGACATTGAGAGGTTCAGGAGAAGGCTCTGGTGGTAATTTTTGTGGTGAAGGTTCATGTCACGACCCGGTACTCCCTTCGAGTACGTGACATCTTCTGCGATGTCTAGATAGACATTCATTACCACGATTGTCAATCGAAACCTCGCAAGGCTCTTGCATCAATTTTACATGTCCCCTGTGAGCAATAGTTACTAAATATCATGTTTTAAGGGAATATAAACTATTTCTAAATCAAAACAAACAAAAAAGTAATTTTTGCCACACAGGGGTATTTTGGTCATTTTTACCCAAAAATTTTGAAACTTGGTAAAAATACAGCATACGATCGAAAAATATACATTTCTTATCTAAAAATAATTTTAGTAATCTAAATCATCCATTTAAAATGAAATTATGGCTAATCAAACTAAATAAAAATATTAAATAAAATATTCCATTTTCTTATAAAACAATATTTATAGAATCCTGCATAAATAATTTTTGTAGCATAAAAAGAAAATAAATTCATATATATAATATCACACTAAGCCAGGTATACAAAAATATTCTACAATGACATATGGGCCCCGATATAACCGAAAATATGCAAGACTGTAGACCTTCGATTTCTAAGGATGCAGATCCAAAAGCAATCCTCGACAAAATTGGTTGTCTACAGACTATCCTGAGCCTGAAATGGGTGAAAAGAAGGGATGAGTTTTTATAAACCCAGTGAGTAAGCAAAATTCATCTATAACATCTAAAGCCGAGTAAATGGAGATAGTTAAATCATCCCATCATAATATTTAAAACTCATTTCAATTCATATAAAACAATTACATTTCATAAAAAATAATCAGTAAGGCTTACGACTCTCTTAAAACTTGGCTCGTGCCAAACTTGTACTCGGTGACACCTTGGCTCGGGCATCCAACTGAGTCTGCCAAGGCTGTTAAAACGATATATACACATAAAACATGTTTTCACGTTTAAAAACATAGCCGTTCCTTGGCGTTGGTTGAGTTTCACTTTCACGTGGTGGTTCGGCATGAAGTGAAGTCTAAACTTTACCTTAGGAGATACCCTCCGCGCCCCTCGTATTAAGGTAAATATAACGAGGTTTACCGTGCCCTTCTAATAGGCTGGTCCACGAAAACTCGCCCACTGCAGTAAGCTAAATACATAACCCACCAAATCAATAAAATTTCGGCAGCATAACATGGCTAATATAGTACTATCCAACCTGTCAATGTAAGACAAAACAATTTATATAATTCACAAAACCACAATTTCAGCCATTCATGCTACCACAATTTCATAAGCCATCAATTCAAATCATGTATATATATATAATACGAATATATAGCCTCCACTTACTCTATTTCGAAAATCAACATTTAGTTTCAAAATAATTTACAAATCTCATTCATTTAACCAACATTTAAAATGTAAAACATAATAATTTGCAAATTAAGTGCCTTATTCTTCAAAATCTTAAAACAAGTATAAACCACTTTAGATAATTAAGATGAACATCTTATTACTCACAATAGCGGGAGTTTGGAGTACCCCTATTCTTGGTCCTTGGGTACAATATCTTTACCCTTATCAAAGAGCTCACCACCTATACATAATACACGACACGTAATTCAATATATTTGTGCCAAACTGTTATAAAACTATTTCAGGCACTATATGAATGCATGAAATTGAATGAGAATTGTCCGAATAATCACTTAAAGATGGTATTCTACGTGGGTTCAATTATGATCGGACTGAATTTGTATTCGACCTAATTTGAACCATACACCATTGATTTAACCAAAACATTCGATTCAACTCCAAATATATTCATTACACTTTCAATAATCTAATACACCAAAGCATTACAATGAACTTGATTTTTGATTAACTTCAACATTTTTCGAAATTCATTCCGATTCTGAACTAACAGACTAATCAATGTCTACACAGTCTCATAAATCCATATATATCATTAGGAATCAAATCCAAGTCCATTTACTATGATTTTCTCAGTTTCCATCAAGCCATTTTCTAAAGGAACTATACTTTTCAATAACCGGTTTCGATATACAACATCATAATTCATCAATTCCTAGCTAAATAACATGAATTATAACCAAATCCATCATCAACATGCCATATAGAAAATTCGGCCAAATGAGGGTGGTTGAAGAACATGTGATTTTCTTGCTTGTTTTTCCTTCCAAACATCACAAAAT
Source organism: Theobroma cacao (assembly GCF_053813885.1). Classification (NCBI taxonomy): domain Eukaryota; kingdom Viridiplantae; phylum Streptophyta; class Magnoliopsida; order Malvales; family Malvaceae; genus Theobroma; species Theobroma cacao. The sequence goes on along the minus strand of NC_142639.1, from coordinate 33,563,631 downwards.
GACTAAAAACACTAGGATATTATGAAATCTAGCAAAATCATCATCAAAACTTCTCTCTCTAGGTTTGGCCAGCAAAGGTTCCCTCTTGAAAACTTGAATTTCAACCATGGAGAATGAAAAAGAATGCATGGGAAAGGTAGATCACAAGCTAAATTAAATAAATCTTACCTTTACTTGCTTGATTCCTTGAAATCCAACAATTTCTCTTAGATTTTTCCTTCTTAGGGTTTGTTCTTCTCTTTTTCTCTTTTGCTTGGCTGGCCATAAGAGTGTGAGTGTGAGAGTTTTAAGTGAGTTTATATAGGCAATTAAAATAATATTAAAGCTTAACACTTGTCACCTTTTAATTGGTCCATGTTTAAAAACTTAATAATTAAGCATTTCATTCCCACCACATATAATCTTTCACTTAAAAAAATAATAGGTGAAATTCATGGGTTTGACAAGTGTCATGGTGGTGTAAAATTCCAAAATTTCCAATTTCGTCCTCATGGACACTTAGAATGATCGTTGTGCCCTTATGTTTGAAAAAATATTGAAATTGAAATTTTTCACTTCTCAAATTCAAATGATGCTCTAATTAATCAAATTTAGTCAAAATATCATCCAACATTTCAATTTTGCCCTTGGGTGGCAAAATGACCATTTTGCCCCTACGTTATTAAAATTCTCGAATTAACTCCAAATCAATCCTTGAATTCTGAATCATCATATTAAGACATTCTAAGATTCAAACTCTCAAATACATCTTAAAATCTCTATTCAAACTAGTTCGAGGTTTTAATCGACTTAATTGTACCACTAGGTACGATATCGACTTTTAACAATTCTCCGAGGCATCCAAGTATGCAAACAGGCTATCAAATACATGAATGACATGGCAAGTATATAATAAAGCTGGGCTTGATAGTACTACCTCCCTTAAAATAAAATTTTGACCTCAAAATTTCACTTACCAGACTCGAAGAAAAGATGCGGATATTGGTTTCTCATCTGGTGCTTAACTTCCCACATCATCTCCTTCATCCGAGCATTCTTCCATAACACCTTAACTATTGGAATGCTCTTATTCCTCAACACTCAATCCTTTCGATCTAGAATATGTACAGGCTGTACCTCGAACTTCAAATCTTCTTGCAACTCAATCGGAGGTGTCTCGAGGATATGGGAGGGATCAGGTACATACTTTCACAACATTGAGACATGGAAGACATTGTGAATCCGATCCAACTTTGGGGGTTATTCTAGTCTATATGCCATTGGCTCAATCTTTTCAATAATACGAAAGGGTCCAATGTATCTTGGATTGAGCTTTTCTTGCTTTGCGAACCGGATCACACCTTTCATTATCCAACAAGATACCACAATTTACTACAATAATATAATCAAATAAGACTTAATACCTTAAAGTATTCAAATTATTACCTTTCCAAGGAGAGACCTTAAGAAAAACTCTATCATCAACTTCAAATTCTAAATCTTTTCTCCGTCTATCTGAGTAACTTTTCTACCTGTCTTGAGCTATCTTTAATTGCTCTCGGATAACCTTGATCTTGTCATTAGTCAGATCAATCAGTTTTACATTAAACAATTTCCTCTCACCCACTTCATCCCAGCAGAGTGGAGTTTGACACTTTCTCCCATACAGAGCCTCGTATGGTGCCATCCCAATACTAGACTGAAAACTATTGTTATACGCGAACTCCACCAACGACAAGTGTCTGTCCCAACTCCTAGTAAAGTCAATGACACAAGCTCATAGCATATCCTCCAAAGTTTGAATGGTCATTTCAGACTGACCATTTGTCTGTGGATGAAAGGCAGTACTAAACCTCAAATTAGTTCCGAAAGTCTCTTAGAATTTTGGCCAAAATCGAGAATTGAACCGAGGGTCTCAATCTGACACAATAGAAACTAGGACTCCATGTAATCTCACTATCTCATCTATATAAAGCTTAGCCAGTTTCTCAATGGAATACGTGCTATGGATAGCCAAGAAATGGGTGAACTTAGTCAATCTATCCACAATCACCCAAATAACATCCTTCCCACTCTGTGTCCGAGGTAAACCCAGTAAAAAGTCCATTGTCAAGTGTTCCCACTTCCGTTCAGGGATAGGTAGAGGCTGAAGAGTACTCGATGGTTTCTGATGTTTTGCCTTGATTTGTTGGCATGTGAGACATTTCCCTATAAACTCTGCTATGTCTCGTTTTATACCTAGCCACCAGTAACTTTCCTTAATAGTCTTGTACATTTTGGTGCTTTCGGGATGTAAAGCATAGGCGGAAGAATGAGCTTCCTCCAAAATAGCCTATCTCAATTGATCATCCTTAGGGACACAAACCCGATTCCCAAGCATTAAGATACCATCATCACCAAGTCTGAACTCATTAGTTTCTCCATCTCGTAACTTTTGAACTTCCCATTTCAACTCATCATCAAACTTCTGCAATTCCCTGATTTGATTCAATAGTGAGGGTCTCACAATAAAGCTAGCAAGAAGGGTTTCATCATCGCCATTACGAAACTAGATCCCTAGAGATTTAATCTCACGTAGTATCGAAAAATAAAAATTCTGAAGTGATGCTAATGAGGATGAGGATTTACGACTTAAGGCATCTACTACAACATTTACCTTCCTCGGATGATAATCAATTACTAAGTCATAATCCTTAATCAACTCTAACCATCGTCTCTGTCTCAAGTTGAGTTCTTTCTAGGTGAGTAAGTATTTCAAAATTTTGTGGTCAGTAAAAATCCAACAACACTCACCATATAAGTAATGCCTCCAGATTTTTAATGCAAAGACTACTACTGCCAACTCCAAATCGTGTGTAGGGTAATTCATCTCATGCTTTTTCAGCTGTTGAGAAGCATAAGCTACTACTTTCTCATGCTGTATTAACACGCACCCTAATCCCAATTTAGAGGCATCGCTATACACCATAAATTCTTTCCCACTAATAAGAAGTGTCAAAACGGGAGTGGAGGTCAACCAGTTCTTTAGCTCCTGAAACCGACTCTCGCAGACATCATCCCACTCAAACTTGATTCCTTTACGAGTCAAACGAGTTAGAGGAGCAACTATCAATGAGAACCCTTGAATGAACCTCTTGTAATAACCGACTAAACCAAGGAAACTTCGAATCTCTATCACTATTTTCGGTTGCTCCCACTATATGATCACCTTAATCTTCTTGGGATCGACATAAATTCCAGCTCCAAACACAACATGTCCCAAGAAACTACTTCTTTCAACTAGAACTCACATTTGGAGAACTTGGCATAGAGTTGTCTCTAGCGCAAGGTTTGCAGCACAATGCGCAAATGAGTAGCATGTTCATCATCATCCTTCAAATACACCAGGATGTCTTCTATGAACACTATCACAAACTTATCCAAGTACGAGTGGAACACCCTGTTCATGAGGTCCATAAAAACTACCGGGGTATTAGTCAGAGGAAAAGGCATAACCAGAAACTCATAATGCCCATAACGAGTCCTGAAAGCAGTCTTGGGTACATCCTACTCCTTGATCTTCAACTGATGATACCCAAACCTCAAATCAATCTTAGAAAACACCGTAGCACCCTGTAGTTGATCAAAAAGATCATCAATTCATGGTAAAGGGTATTTATTCTTGATGGTCACTCAGTTCAGCTGACGATAGTCAATACATAACCGAAGAGTGCCATCCTTCTTCTTTACAAACAAGACTGGCTCACCCCAAGGAGAAGTACTAGGATGAATAAAGCCCTTATCTACTAATAAATGCAGCTGGACTTTTAACTCCTTTAATTTCACTGGAGCCTTCCGATATGGAGGAATGAAAATAGGTGCGGTACCCGAAATTAAATCAATAGAGAATTTTAGCTCTCGATCAGGAGGTAGTCTCGGTAATTCATTCGAAAACACATCAGAGAACTCATCTACTATTGGGACATCCTCTAACTTAGGTTCCCCATATGAGGTATCAATCATATGTGCTAGATAAGTTGGATACCCTTTTTGCACTAGTTTCAAAGCTTTGATAGGAGATTACACAGGATGGTAATACTCGACGTTCCCCTGCAAATACAACCTCTACTCCCTCAGAATTTTTAAGTACAACTTCCTTCCTAAAACAATCTACTTTCGCCCGATGTGTAATCAACCAATCCATACCCAATATCAAATCAAAATCTTGAATTTCTAAAGAAATTAAATCAGCCATGAATTCTTCCTCACCAACTCTTATCCCACAATCTCTGTAATAAGTGTTTCTAATCAACTGTTCCCTATAGGGGTATGAACTACAATTTTCACCTCTAAAGGTGACAGGTTTCTATCAAAAAGAATGTAAATGTCGTGCTCACATAAGATTTATCAGAACCAGAATCGATTAAAACATAAACACTCTATCAAATGAAAACATGGTACCTGCCACTACACTGGGTCAAATTCATGCCTCTTCCTCTGTCACAGCAAAAACTCTCATCGGAGTATGGGTCTATGGTCTAGAGGGTGGACGTGCTGGGGTATTACTCCCACACCAGACAGCATCGTTACACCCTTTCTTGGTTGTGACCCAGAAGAATCTCTCCTCTGAATATCTATACGAGCCTGGGGAGATGAAACAACTGTAGTAGCTCATCCTAACTGTGGACAAGCACTCCTCATGTGACCTTGCTTACCACATTGAAAACACCATACGGGCTCCCTACACTGCCTGGTATGAAATCTTTCATAATTTTGGCATCTGTCAAAACTCCCAAAACTCTTCCCAAGAGCACTCGTCATTGATCTACTGAATCTAGAAGACTTCTACTACAACTGTAGAGATAGGGGTCAGGTAAATGCTACTGAAGCAATGGTAGCGTTCCTTGAAACAAATGAATCTTTGCCCTTTTTTGGGGGCTGGCTAAAGATATATTCAGATTCCTCCTCTTGGCAAACTTGACCTAAATTCTTATATTCTCAATCGCGAGTTTCTCAATCGGTAGAGCCATATGCACAACCTCTTTATACGGCTCCTTATCCGTTACTGTCATACGGTATTTGATTTCATTCCGGAGCCCTTCCTCAAAGTAATTAATCTGATCTTGCTCAGTCTTCACCAGATCAGGCACATAAAACATTAGCTCGTTAAAACGAGCCTCATACTCCTCTATTATCAAACCCCCCTATTTTAGACTCAAGAATTCCTTTTTCTTTCCTTTTGATGAAAATAAGTATAATACTGACTGTCGAACTCTTGCAAACAATTCGACCAGGTCAAAGGAGTAGTAGAACGAGATTTCACTAAGTTTCACCAAGTACGAGCCCTCTTCTCAAGCAATCTAGTGGCCACCATCAGTTTCATATCATCTTCTAGTTTCATATCAGTAACTGTCTTCGATACTTAATTGATCCAGTCCTTAGCTGCGGTTGCATCCAGATCACCCGTAAAAGCAATGCAACCGAGTTGCCTAACCTTCTTAAGTTTCTTAGAAATGGAGAGATTAGGTACTTGTGGTGGAACAGGAGGTGGGGGTGGTGGTGGTACTGAAGGAGCGGTCGGAGGAATAGTAAGAGAAGCTTGACTAGTCTGAGCTTGGCCAAAAATAGTAGTGAGAAAAGCTACCATTGCTTGAACTGCTTCAGGAGACATGGCAGGAATACCAGTAGGTGGTGGAGGAGGTGGAGGATATGGAGGAGTCTTAGTCTGTTCAGTAGCAGGTGCTGCCCGAAAAGTAGACGCAGCCAATTCTCCCTCTACAAGATCTGGCTGACGATGTTAAGAACGGCTTCTTCCCCTCCCAACTGATCTCAAGAGAGGTGGGTGTCCACGTCGAGGAGGCATAATGATCTATAAGAAGAGACATAATGAATTTAGACAACTTTAGGTTCTATATGCAATTGAATGCATTCAACTTAATCTAATCTAACTTTGGGCCACATTGACATTGTAGTTTTTAAAATAACTTTAAAACTAAAAGCTCTGATACCAACCAAAATGTCACGACCCGGTACTCCCTTCGAGCCCGTGACATTCGTTGCGATGTCTCGATAGACATTCATTACCTGGAATGTCAATCAAAACCTCACAAGGCTCTTGCATCAATTTTACGTCTCTTCTGTGAGCAATAGTTACTAAATATCATGTTTTAAAGGAATATAAACTATTTTTAAATCAAAACAAACAAAAAAATAATTTTTGCCACATAGGGGTATTTTGGTCATTTTTACCAAAAAATTTTGAAACCTGGTAAAAATACAACATACAATCGAAAAATATACATTTTTTATCTAAAAAAAATTTTAATAATCTAAATCATCCATTTAAAATGAAATTATGGCTAATCAAACTAAATAAAAATATTAAATAAAATATTTCATTTTCTTATAAAACAATATTTATAGAATCCTACATAAATAATTTTTGTAGCATAAGAAGAAAATAAATTCATATGTATAATAGCACACTAAACCAAGTATACGAAAATATTCTATAATGACATATGGGCCCCGATATAGATGAAAATATGCAAGACTGTAGACCTTCGATTTCTAAGGATGCAGATCCAAAAGCAATCCTTGATAAAATCAGCTGTCTACAGACTATCCTGAGCCTGAAATGGGTGAAAAGAAAGGCTGAGTTTTTATAAACCCAGTAAGTAAGCAAACTTCATCTATAACATCTAAAGCCGAATGAATGGAGATAGTTAAATCATCCCATCATAATATTCAAAACTCATTTCAATTCATATAAAACAATTACATTTCAACAAAAATAATCAGTAAGGCTTATGACTCTCTTAAAACTTGGCTCAAGCCAAAACTTATTCTCGGTGACACCTTGGCTCGGGCATCCAACCGGGTCTGCCAAGGCTGTTAAAACGATATATCACATAAAACATGTTTTCATGTTTAAAAACATAGTCGTTCCTTGGCGTTGGTTGAGTTTCACTTTCACGTGGTGGTTCGGCGTGAAGTGAACTCTAAACTTTACCTTAGGAGATACCCTCCACACCCCTCGTACTAAGGTAAATATAATAGGGTTTACCGTACCCGTCTAATAGGCTGGTCCACTGAAACCCACCCACTGCAGTAAGCTAAATACATAACCCACCAAATCAATAAAATTTCGACAACATAACATGGCTAATATAGTACTATCCAATCTGTCAATGTAAGACAAAACAATTTATATAATTCACAAAACCACAATTTCAGCCATTCATGCTACCATAATTTCATAAGCCATCAATTCAAATCATGTATATATATATAATACGAATGTATAGCCTCCACTTACTCTATTTCAAAAATCAACATTTAGTTTCAGAATAATTTATAAATCTCATTCATTTAACCAACATTTAAAATGTAAAACATAATAATTTGCAAATTAAGTGCCTTATTCTATAAAATCTTAAAACAAGTATAAACCACTTTAGATAATTAAGATGAACATCTGATTACTCACAATAGCAGGAGTTTGGAGTACTCCTATTATTGGTCCTTGGGTACAATATCTTTACCCTTATCAAAGGGCTCACCACTTATACATAATACACGACACGTAATTCAATATATTTGTGCCAAACTGTTATAAAACTTATTCAGGCTTTATATGAATGCATGAAATTGAATGAGAATTGTCCAAATAATCATTTAAAGATGGTGTTCTACGTGGGTTCAATTATGATCGGATTGAATTTGTATTTGACCTAATTCGAACTATACACCATTAATTTAACCAAAACATTCGATTCAACTCCAAATATATTCATTACACTTCCAATAATCTAATACACCAAAGCATTACAATGAACTTGATTTTTGACTAACTTCACCATTTTTTGAAATTCATTCCGATTCCGAACTAACATACTAATCAATGTCTACACAGTCTCATAAATCCATATATATCATTAGGAATCAAATCCAAGTCCATTTATTATGATTTTCTCAGTTTTTATCAAGCCATTTTCTAAAGGAACTATACTTTTCAATAACAGGTTTCGATATCCAACATCATAATTCATCAATTCCTAGCTAAATAACATGAATTACAACCAAATCTATCATCAACATGCCTTATAGAAAATTCGGCCAAATGAGGGTGGTTGAAGAACATGTGATTTTCTTGCTTGTTTTTGCTTCCAAACATCACAAAATGACTAAAAACACTAGGATATTATGAAATCTAGCAAAATTCATCACCAAAACTTCTCTCTCTAGGTTTGGCCAGCAAAGGTTCCCTCTTGAAAACTTGAATTTTAGCCATGGAGAATGAAAAAGAATGCATGGGAAAGGTAGCTCACAAGCTAAAATAAAAAAATCTTACCTTTACGTGCTTGATTCCTTGAAATCCAACAATTTCTCTTAGATTTTTCCTTCCTAGGGTTTGTTCTTCTCTTTTTCTCTTTGTTCCCTTGCTTGGCCGGCCATAAGAGTGAGAATGTGAGGGTTTTAAGTGAGTTTATATAAGCAATTAAAATAATATTAAAGCTTAACACTTGTCACCTTTTAATTGGTCCATGTTTAAAAACTTAATAATTAAGCATTTCATTCCCACCACATATAATCTGAAATACCCCATTTTTTGATATGGTGATAAATAAAGTTGATCGAATGCAAATTGAGGTCAATTAAAATGTTTAGAAGTGATAAAAGATGAAAGGAGTAGTTTAGGATAAAATATTTCGCAAGTGAGAAAATAATAATAAAATAATAATAATTTTATCGGAGGAGAATTTGTGAGATAAAAGGCGATTTGGAAGTCAAGTGAGGCATAATAAGGTATTTTGGGTACCAAGGAGACAAGATAAAATTTTTAGAATAAAATGATATTTTATTAATGAAATAATATTAAAATATTAATATTTAGCTAGATATCGAAGTCAATCAATAAGAATGATCATATGGTTGATCCAAGTGGGGGAGAAGATGACAAGCCCAACTCTATAAAATATTTACCATGACATACATGTGATGGATAGCATGTTTACATGCTAAGAGAGTCTCGAAAAATTTACAAAAGTCGGTATTGTACCTAGAGGTACAACAAAGTTGAGTTAAACCTCTAACTAGATCAAATAAAGAATTCATGATGAAATTAAGAATTTTAAAGTCCCAGAATGGTTTAATATGGTAATTCGGAGTTTGAGGTCCGATTTGGAGTCAATCCGGAAAATTGACCTGTTAGGGGCAAAATGGTCATTTGCCACATGGGGACAAAATGGGAATTCGTAGAAAAGATTTTTTTGGCCCTATTTGACCTATTGGAGTATAATTTGACTTATTGGAGTAAGATTTGAGGTTTAGAAGTGAAAAATTATAATTTTGGTATAATTTGGAGTAAAAGGGTAAAATGATAATTTTGCCATCCGAAATCAAAAATTTAATTTTTGAAAGGATTTTGATCAAATTTAATTATTTGGAGTGTGAAATGAGTATGAGGAGTGAAAATTATGCATTATGGCAAATTTTCAATTTTTGGGGTAAAAATGTAATTTTTGAAAAGTTCGGGGGTAAAAGTGTAATTTTGAAAAATTTGCTCCACCAAAACTTTGAAAAAATCTGGAAATTTCACTTAAGACTTGGATAAGTCAAAGGGAATGCATGGTGGAAAAAGTAGGACAAGTGGATGGCTAGAAAAAAAAATGAATTAATAAAATATTCAAAATATAAATAAAATAATATTATTTCATTAAACTAATAAAAAAGTCATAAAAAAATCAGCCCATAACCCATTCTTCTTCTTCAACATTCGGCCAAGCAAGAAACAAGAGAGAGAAAGGAGAAAATAAAACCCTAGCCAAGAAATTTAAAGGGAAAATAGGTGAAAATTCAAAAATCAAGTGAAAAAAAGGTAACATTTCTTAAATTTGTCTTGTGCTTTACCTTTCCCATGCATTTCCCATCATTTTTCATGGTTGAATCATGTGATTTGAGGATGATTTCAATTCTGGTCATATGGGTTTAGAGAGAGAAAGTTGTTAGATAAATTTGATTTTGAGCTATGTTAGTGTTTAGTGTTAGTTTAGCATGTTTATGAGTAAAACAACAAGAAAAATATTTATCTTCTCCATGAATTTCTCTAGGCCGAATCTAGCCAATGGTATGTGAGGATGAGGTTGACTTTATTTTAAGAGAATTGGGTGAAAAAAATGATGAATTATGAGGTTGGAAATTAAATGAGAATTTTCGGTGCAATAAATTGAAATTTTTACCCACTTGGGGTAAAAGCGTAATTTATAGTCCAGACTGATAAATTGGACCAAATTCACAGTCATTGAGGTATTGTGGATATAATTGGATAATTGAAATTGAAATGGATGGAATTGGAGTTGAATTGGGGATTTTAGGACTTTACACCGTGTATAGGCGAGTTAGGTCGGACACCGCAATTAAGCGATTGTCTAGACATTTCAAATCCTATCTAGTGCATACGCATGGATAAGAGCCTGAAATAATTTATGATAAATTGACACAATTTATTGAATTTTGTGTCATGGATTATGGATAGGTGGTGAGTCAATTGTTTCGGGTAAGAGACTGCACCAGATGGTGAAAGATAGGAGTATTTCTACTCCTAATACTGTGAGTAAACTTATTATCGTCTTAATTATCTAGAGTAGTTTTATACAACTGTGTGATTTTATGAAAAATGGGTTTAAATGGTAAATTGCTATGTTTTAGGAGAAATTGTGATTTTATAAATTTTCTGAAAAATCGAATACTCGTTTTGAAAATAGAGTAATTGGAGACTGCCTGCTTGTGTTGTAAATTTATGGTTTTAAATTGAATGGCTTATGACAATATATGAGCATGAATGGCTAAACTGATTTTGGTGTCAGAATTATTTGTATTGTGTATTCAGCCTTGAGAGGCTAGATTGCGATAAATTGCCATGCCATGCTAGAATGAATTTTATTGAATTGGTGGAGTATATATTAATTATTTACTGCAGAGGGGGTTCTGTGGACCAGCCTATTAGAGGGGCACGGTAAACTCCATTATATTATTACCTCGAACGAAGAGGCGTGTAGGGTATCTCCTGGGGTAAAGCTTAGGGTTCACTTCACGCCAAACCACCACGTGAAGGGGAACTCAGCCAACGCCAAGGAACGACTGTATTTTTCTCAAACTAAAAATATATTTTAAGTGTATACAAAATTTTAACAGCCTTGGCGGACTCGGTTGGATGCCCTGCGCAAGGTATCACCGAGTATGAGTTTTGGCACGAGCCAAAGTTTTAAGAAATTCATAAGCCAAGTTGATTACTCGATTTATATGGATTGATTTTATTTCGTTGAAATGAACTGAAAGGTAATGAAATTACAGTATGATGACTTATTTTAATTGTCTCCATTTACTCGGCTTTAGATGCTTTAGATGGTATCTGTTTACTCACTGGGATTATAAAATCTTACCCCTTCTTCCTATACATTTTTCAGGCTCAGGACAGTTTGTAGATAGTCGAGTAAGACGAGAACTAAGCTCGGAACTGCATTATAGAAAGTAAGAGTTCACAATCTTACATCCTCTTGGTCAATTGGAGCCCACGTGTCATTGCATATCAAAACTTATATTTTGGTTATCTGTATTTCTATTCATACAATTTTTACTTTACTTTCATGTGCGAAAAATTATTTACGAATATTTCTATAAAAATTTATTTTATGAGAAAATAGAATATTTTATTTATTATTTTTGAATAGTACTAGTTGTCAACAATTTGCTTTCAAATGAACGTTTTAGATACTTAATTGTTTTTAAATCATTAAATATATATTTTCTGCTTACCTACTACATTTTTAGCAAGTTTTGAGATTTTTGACGAAAAATTACGAAAATACCCCTGTGAGCTAGAAAATAATATTTTATTGTTCTTATTTAAAAATGACTTATGATTTTTTTGAAATACGAGATTTAATAACTGTTGCTCACCGGGGAGATGCGGAAGTTGATGCTAAACCTTGCGGGGTTTCAATCGACATTCAGGGTGAAGAATGTCTGTCGAGGCCTCGCGATAGTCGTTACGGGCCCGATGGGGAGTTCCGGGTCTTGACATAATCTCTCACTTAAAAAAATAATAGGTGAAATTCATGGGTTTGACAAGTGTCATGGTGGTATAAAATTTCAAAATTTCTAATTTCGTCCTCATGGACAAGTAAAAATGACCGTTTTGCCCTTATGCTATAAAAAATGTCGAAATTGAAAATTTTCACTTCTCAAATTCAAATAATGCTCTAATTAATCAAATTTAGTCAAAATGTTATCCAACATTCCAATTTTGCCCTTGGGTGGCAAAATGACCATTTTACCCTTGGGTGGCAAAATGACCATTTTGCCCCTATGTTATAAAAGTTTCCAAATTAACTCCAAATCAATCCTCGAATTCTGAATCATCATATTAAGACATTCTAAAATTCAATAACTCTCAAATACATCCTAAAATCTCTATTCAAACTAGTTCGAAGTTTTAATCAACTTAATTGTAGCACTAGGTACGATACCGACTTTTAATGATTCTCTAAGGCATCCAAGTATGTAGACAGGCTATCAAATACATGGATTACATGGCAAGTATATAATAGAGTTGGGCTTGATAGTTCAGGTGAGGATTTGTCAAAAACTTCCAAGGGTTCTTGAGGAGAAGAGATAGGTGTTGGTCTATCCTTTTGAGCAATTCTATAGGATTTCCTTTGTTTGAGGAATTTGGTCTTGGTTGCCATTCTCTTGATGCCTTTACCAAGAGGTTTTGGCTTAGTTTGTGGAGTTGCAGTAGTTTTCTTATTTCTTTCCCAAGCTGCTTCTCTACTGTTTGTACTAGTGCAGATGTGGCTTGCTTTGTTTTTGCTTAAGCTCTTTCTCAACTTGCTCCTCATGAATCATTTGATGATATAGACCCATGATTGAAACTTCTTCAGAATGTGGTGGAGATGGTTGAGGTTCTGGTTATGGATTCTGAAAATGTGGAGAGGTGCCATCAAGAGATCCAAGAACTTCAGTCCCCTTATCTGATCCATTTTCCTTCTCAAGCTCAGCTTCAAGGCTAATCACTAGTTCAACATCTTTATTTTGAGGAGCAAAGCCTCCAAATGTCTCAGTTGGGAAGGTAAAGCCTTTAGCAGCCTCCCCTACTGGTACTGGGCTTTGAGTTGCTGAAGTGTCTTCAATTGCAGCCTCAGTAGTGGATTTCCCTTTATCCTTTATCATATTTTCAATCTCTGCAAGTCTTTCTTCCATTTTCACAATTTTTGCAGATTATTCTATAAGCTTCCCACTTATTCTCATCAACAAATTGAAAATCATTTCACTGGAAAATGGTGAGGGTGTTGGCTCTGTCTGTGCTGGTATTGCAAAGACCTTGGGTGATTTAACAAAAGTTTTTTCATCTAACTTGTAACCCATCTTTGGTAAACTACCTAAGTAGATAGCTTGGTCTCTACTCTTTACCAGGTCCATTTCATACCTTTTAGTCCAAATTCCTTTCTTCTGCAATAGAGAAGTGATGACATTCCCATATGGTAGATTTATCTTGTCTCCTGTATAGGCTCTTCTCATCCTTTCAACCATAAATTGACCTAGATTCAGGAGAGTAGCATTGAATGCATGCTCTATTAGCCATAAGTCCTGAAGGCTAATGTAGCTAAAACTGCCATTTCTACCATGAATGTTTGCTGCTATAAAGTAATGCAAAATCCTAATTTGAGGACTGGTAATCAGTCCGGCATTACTTTTAGAGGAGTATTTTTCTTTCCTCCTTGTAATTATTTCCCACAAGGAGAATGGGTCATAATTTTCAGGGAATTCAAACTCTTCTTCCTCACATTCGACTTTAAGTAAATTCCCTAGATCAGCAGCAGTTACAGTAAACTCTTTTCCATTTAAAAACTCATTCAGGCCATTATCAAGATAATCATCAGAATCTTCAAGTTCCTCATTTCTTAACGCAATACTTGCATAAAACTCTTTAACCAGACTGGCACTGTAGGATCGATTCTTAAAAGTACTATACTGCTTCAGTTTTAATTCCTCAAAATAATCAAATAGACTTGTCTGAAGTTTTGGAGTTTTATTAAAACTATCCCAGTCAATGTATTTTTCACAAGTAATGGGGGCATTCTCTAATTTCTTGTATCTATCTTCATGTACTTTGTTCCTAAACTTAGAAGATGAGGTGTTACCTTTCTTAGATGATTTTCCCTTCTTTCTCTTCTTCTTTGTTTTTTGTTCCTTTTCCTTTTGTGATTTTTCAGATTTCTCACTCATCGATGTAAACCTAATTTTTTATTTCTTTTTCTGTATTTCTACTTGCATGCCTTCTTCCAATGGTCGTTTTTCTTTCTTTTTCTCAACAATCTCTTTGGTCAAAGAGGTTTTTGCCATTTTGAATTTCAGAGAATTCTGATCTAGGGTTTTGAGAATCTGAGTGGAGAGGGTTTCAATTTTTGGTGGGTCGGTTTCAGAGGAGAGAAAATGTAGAGGAAATGATTTAATGGGTAGTTTAATTTCTCTAAAAATCGTCTGCCTCCCCCTTAAATATTGTCAAGTTTTCTCCTATTCAAAATTCAAATTTTGCCTCTTATTTATTTTTTGTCAGATAGTATTTTCTACCCATTTTCTTCACTCGATATACTGCTCCTATTCACTATTTTATTCTTTTTCTTTCTAACTTAACTGAGTCTTATTATTTAAAGTGACAAAACACTCTTAGTTGACTAAGTGTCTCTCTTAGTTGATTAAGTGCCTATTGTCTTTTTGAGAAAATTTTAAAATTTTTCCTAAAACTCCTGCATACTAACCATTCCTAAATTTATTCTAATCTCACAAAATCTATCCTTATTTAAGGGTTTTGTGAAGATTTCAACTAATTGATGTAATGTATTTACAAACTCAATTTTAATGTCACCTTTCACTATGTGATCTCTAACAAAATGGTGCCTAATCTCAATATGCTTAGTCCTAGAATGCTGCACAGGATTTTTTGAAATATTGATTGCACTTGTATTGTCACAATATATTAGTATGTTATTCATTGACATTCCATAATCTTTTAGTTGTTGTTTAATCCACAAGATTTGAGCACAATAGTTGCCTAGAGACACATATTCTACTTCAGTTGTAGATAGAGCTATTGAATTTTGCTTTTTGCTAGACCATGACACAAGCATGTTACCTAGAAACTGGCAGGTTCTACTAGTATTCTTTCTATCTGTTTTGCTGCCAGCAAAATCAGTATCTGAATATCCAACTAAGCTAAAAGATGATTCTCTAGGGTACCATATGCCTAAGTTTGTGTGTCTATGAGGTATCTAAAAATTCTTTTAACAACAGTCATGTGTGATTCTTTAGGTTGAGATTAAAAATGAGCACATAAACACACACTGAATTGTATATCAGGCCTGCTGGCTATTAAATAAAGAAGTGATCCGATCATACCTCTATAGAGCTTTTGATCAACATATTTTCCTTTTTGATCTAAATCAAGTCTGATGGATGGACTCATTGGTGTACAAATTGATTTCAGCTTTAGGATATCAAACTTTTGAGCATGTCTTGAGTGTATCTTTCTTGGTTGATGAAGATTCCTTTCTTACTTTGTTTGATTTGAAGCCCAAGAAAGTACTTCAGCTCACCCATCATGCTCATCTCAAATTCTCCCTGCATCTCTTTAGCAAAATTCTTGCATAAAGCCTCATTAGTTCCACCAAACACAATGTCATCCACATAAATTTGAACAACAATTAAATCATTTAAATATGTTTTGATAAATAATGTTGTATCAATACTACCTCTAACATAGCCTTTTTCAACCAAAATTTTTGAAAGCCTCTCATACCAAGCTCTAGGAGCTTGTTTCAATCCATACAAGGCTTTATGAAGTTTGAAAACAAGATCTGGCTTTTCATAGTCCTCAAAATCGAGACGTTGCTTAACATAAACTTCTTCTCAGATGAAACCATTTAAGAAAGAACTCTTTACATCCATTTGAAATAACTTAAAGTTCATAAAACATGCAAAATCAAGCAACAATCTTATAGCTTCTATCCTAGGAACCGGTGTAAAGGTTTCATCATAGTCTATTCCCTCCTCTTGCTTATATCCTTGAGCTACCAACCTAGCTTTATTTCTAACTACATTCCCTTGCTCATCTACCTTGTTTCTAAACACCCATTTTGTTCCAACAATAGGGTGGTTTCTAGGCCTAGAGACTAATGACCATACATGGTTTCTTTTAAATTGATCAAGTTCCTCTTGCATGGCCAATATCCATCTTTCCTCTTTTTCTACTTCCTCAAATTTTTTAGGCTCAATTTGAGATATGAAAGTCGAAAACTCACAATTCTCTTGTCACAACCCAAATTCCGGGCCATGACCGACGCATGGGCCCAATGGACATAGTCCACTAAGCTCAAGCAAGCTTATTAATCTGACATGTTTATCATTCCATCATAAACTGCTAAGTCATATTTCATAACTTAGAATTCAAAATAATACTACACATTGCCATCTCATACTAGCATACCAAGTAAGTGTATATACATTGTCTACAACATGTATCTTAACAATTTACATTAGGTTCGTCTATACACAACAAAATAATAGTCGACTTCCAGCCAAGGGACTCGAACGAATTTATAGCTACTGAATGCCGAGACACCTACCAAAAGATGGATATAAGTCTACAAGGACACCTCGTCCTAGTTACCGGCTGCCTCATGATCTAAAAACATGAAGTTGAAAATGGTAAGTATAAACCCAGTGAGTGAACAAGGAAAAGAACAAGCATACCATAAGGAATCTTTAACGAAATCATGATGCATCCTTTTTCAAAACAATGTAATTTGTTTCTGTTCTTATTAAAAACCCCTCATCAAGCCCTTAAATGATTAATCATTTGAAAATCATGAACCCATACATAACGAACCATTTGAAGAATGAAAGCTTTAATAATATGCAAGCAAGTCAAATACGACAACGAATCTTCGCTGCAGCAGAAAGTTTCGTTGCAGCGACATTGGGATTAAGTTATTAGCCGAACGAGGATTTCTCAACTGGCCGAGGATTTCTCACTAAACCTCCTCATTTTAAACTTAACTCATTTAGTCCTTAATGTTGAAAGTCCATGCTCCGATATGGTAGCAAATAAGTGAAAAATAGGGCAGCAATTGGACAAGATAGGAGACAAAAATAGAAGGTTTTTTCACTGCAGCGAGATTAAATCTCGTTGCAGCGAAATTGTACCCCAAAAATAGAAGGTTTCTCACTGCAGCGAAATTCAACTGATGAAACAAAGAGTTTCTCGCTGCAGTGAGATTCTTTTTCGTTGCAGCGATAAGCTACAATGACTATCTCACTGCAGCGAAATTCATTCTCGCTGCAGCGAGAACCAGTTCTGGTGAAGGTTCTCAAAACCGAGAGTTTCTCGCTACAGCGAAATACAGGGCACCAATGAACAATTTCCCTTTTCTCCCAAAGAAAAACCACCCTGCTGAAATGTCCAAACCAACATGAAACACATGACAATTTTCCAGAGTTTAGCATGTCAAGTTTCACATGCATTAGAACCATATACCATTACTCATAAATTTCCTATAACACACATATTTACATATGTATATATGTATACATATACCCATCATTATCATGCACATTATCCCATCATCATCATACACACCATCACATCATCATCATCACCAGCTCATGTGCACTCCTTACTCGCACATGATTGGGTCATCACCGGGTTATGCGCACTCTCTACTCGCACATAGCCGAATCAATATAATTACACAACACTATATTTAAACATATATGTATATCAACATAATGCAGCCACATAGAAATCCATAATAACCACATGTCATAACATAAACCATTTCTTAAGAGCTTGTTCCCAAGGCATTCATTTTTTTGAGAAAAGTTGTATAAAATCATTCAAACACTTTGTACAAAACAATCATATTCTCAAAACAATTTTGATAAGCAGTCCACTCACCGATTGATTGTAGAGCCTTTAGATGACTCCAATTCCCTTAATTGTCCAAATGAGATGATGGGGCTTCCTTAGAACCTAGGATCACATTAACATAAGCAATAGGTCAATTCACACACTATGAACCCTAAAAGCTATCTCTTAGCTAGCTTTCAATTACCACATTAAATGGCTATCTATGTTCACTATCTTAATCAATAAAAAGTAATGAACATACTCAACAATAAAACAGCTCATACTCCCAATTACCAGCCATTATTCACAGCTAAAAACCAAGCTTAATTCATCACTTACCCTAGGGCTCTTTTGTAGTCAAATTGTCTTCTAATTGCTTCCAAATCAATGGGGTAATTCTATTTTTCTCTGTCTAGAATGCCCAACTAGTGAGAGAAAGTATCAAATAAGCTTTACCAAGGGTTTTGAAGTGAGAGAGTGAAAGAATATAAGGGTTCTAGTCAAAAGGGCTCAAAAGTATGAAAATTAGAGCTAGAGAGATAAAATTTTACAAGCTACATATCAAGCTTCCATGGAGGTTTTGAAGAAACGTGAGAGAGAAGAAGAAGAAGAAGACAAGCTGCTGGAAAATGGGAGAAAAAGTTGCTGGAAGAAAGTATTTATAGGCCAAACTTATCCATTCCCTTAAAATTACCAAATTACCTCTCCACCAATTAACTTACTCTCCTCCAATCTTTTATGCAATCTTTTTATTCTTTTGACACTAGGATAAGGGCCATAATGGTCTAAACATACTCGGGTTCATGAAAACATAAAATTTTAACTCGAGGTAAAAAATGACCATTTTGCCCCTATCATGAAAATCATCAAAATTTTGGTTTCCTTTCCATTTTACCCCTAATTTCACCATCCATTTATGCCTTAGGCCTATTTAGACCATAATATTGTTTAAAAATCTTACTTTTATGGGCTTCCTAAGGAAATGACGAAATTACCCGTAGCTCGTATTATTGCATCTATGCTTAGTTACAAGCCTATAGAGGTTGGGGTCTTACATCTCTCTTGTTGCTCTCTTAGTTTTAACACCTTGTGAATTATCACTTATGATTAGTTCTTGTGGGTGGTCCTTTGCATATCTTCAACTCCTTGAAAGGTCATTATGTTGATTTTCAGTTCTTTGTAGAGTTTCTATGGGTGGAGGTTCAATTTCTCTACCTAGGGTATTTTCTTCACTATTTTTCTCATCATCTAAACTCATCTCTTCCGTTTGTTTTTCAAGGACATCCGTATCATTTTCATCATTAGAAATTTCCTTTTATAAGGTATTGGGTTCATAAAAAACTATATGGATGGATTCTTCAACCGTCAAAGATTTTTTGTTGAAGACTCATAAGCTTTTGAGTTTAATGCATATCCTAAAAATATAGCTTCATCACTCTTTGCATCAAACTTTCCTAAAGGCTGTTTACCATTGTTCAATACAAAACACTTACAGCTAAAGCTCCTAAGGTGAGAGATATTTAGTTTCCTACCCTTGTAAACTTCATATGGAGTCTTTGATATCATGGCTCTTATAGACACTCTATTAAAAATATAAGTTGTTGTGTTAATAGCTTCTACCCAAAAGTATTTTGGTAAATTATTCTCACACAACATAGTTCGAGCCATTTCCTTCAAGGTTCGATTTTTTCTCTCTACAACTCCATTTTGCTGGGCTGTTTTAGGTGCAAAAAAATTATGATCCAACCCCTTTTCATTAAAAAAATTCTCAAATTCATCTCCTTCAAACTCACCTCCATGATCACTTCTAATACTAATTATAACTAGTCCTTTTTCATTTTCAACCTTCATACAATGACTTATAAATGCTGGCAGAGCATCATTCTTATGAGCAAGAAAGTAAACCTAAGTATACCTAGAGTAGTCATCAACTATTACAAAGCCATAAGATTTTTCTCCTAGACTAGTTGTACTTATTGGGCTAAATAGATCAATGTGCAGCAATTCAAAAGGTCTAGATGTGGAAATAACTTTATTGGTTTTAAAGGATGTTCTAACTTGTTTTCCTAGTTGGCAAACATCACATATCTTATTATTTTCAAATTTAAGATTTGGCAGTCCAACGACTAAACTTTTTTTTAATCAACTTAGACATGGTATGCATGCTCACATTTCCCAACCTCCTATGCCATAACCAACTATCATTTTCAGCATTTGCCACAAGACATATTTCACAATCCATTTCAAGATCCTCAAGAAATTCAACATACATATTCTTTAATCTTCTTCCTATAAATGAGACTTTATTAGTGCTTATGTTTATCACTTCATATTTGATTGAGTCTAAACATACCTTAAATCTTTTGTCACACAATTGACTAATGCTCAATAAATTATGTTTCAAACCTTTGACCAACAACACATGACTAATTTGAGTTTGAGAGTTCTTACCAACCGTTCCTATGCTATGAATTCTACCTTTTGAATCATCACCAAAGGATATGGTTTCTCCCTTTTTCTTGTCTAGTTGTGCAAATAGCATTTCATTTCCTGTCATGTGCCTTGAGTAGCCACTGTCCATATACCAAGGCTACTTTTTCTTGAGTTGAGCTTTTGAACATGTATCTTTTAAATGCAGCTCAACCTACAAAACAAATATTCAATTTTTCTTTATAGGTACCCATACCTTGATGGGTCCTTAATTGTTAGCAGCAACATAGGATCCTTTTGGATCCCATATTTTTCTTATTTTTAGCACATTGCTTTTTCTATTACAATCATAGGATAAATGGCCAATTTTATCACAAATATAACACCTAGATGATGCATTAGCAGAATTTTTCTTGTAGTAAACATTTTTTTTGGAGTTTCATTTTTCAAACATTTGAGTGCTGAATTTTCTTCACTTAGCTTTTATAAGATTTCAGTTTTACTTTCCAACTCCAATTTTAGATTTTCAAAGTCTGTTTTTGAGTGCTCCAATTCAATTTGCAGAAAGTTTCTTTGTTCAAAAACAAAATCAAAGTCAAGTTTGATCTTATCCAAATTTGATTCTAGAGATGCAGACTTTTTATTTAAGGTCTTGATTTTCAAAACAAGTTTCTCAAATTCATCATATAAACATTCATATTCATCCTGAAGTTCATCAATAGAAATATTGCAAGGAGATGAGGATACCTCAGATTCTTCATCTCGTGCCATCAAACACAGGTTTGCTCTTTCTTCAGCTTTTTCTTCCTCAGCTTCAAAACTTGAAGTGTCACTATTTGACCAAGTGGTTGCCACCATTGCCTTATTTGATTTCTTGTTTCTCTTTGGAGTTTCTTCTCTCAGCAAGGGGCATTCAGACTTGAAATGTCCAAGCTTCTTGCATTCGAAGCAAGTTAGTTTTTCCTTTTTGTTAAAGTCATTTTTGTTTCTGGTTCTCCATGAAGAACCTTGATCTTTTTTAAACCCTTTTCTAGCTAGTCTCTGATTTCTTTTGCCCATCAGTTTTCTGAATCTTCTAGCAACCAGTGCTAGTTCATCACCATCATCACATGATAGCTCATCAAGTTCTTCTTCAAGAATACTAGCTTTTAGGGCGATGTTCTTCTTCTTTTCTTTTGCTTCCGTACTATCTTCCTCTTCTTCTTCCTTGAGTTCTAGCTCATAAGTAAGGAGAAAGCCACAAATTTCATCCTAAGTTATGATATTTAGGTCCTTTGCTTCTCGGATTGCTATCACCTTAAGCTTCTAATTCTTAGGTAGGCTTCTAAGAAGTCTTTTAACAACTTTATGCTTGGGAATTGGTTTGTCTAGTTGACTTAATTTGTTTGTGATGTTTGTGAATCTATCTAACATGCTAGTGATATCTTCACCAGGCTCTATCTTAAACATTTCATAATTTTGGGTCAAGAGGGCTATCTTGGACTCCTTGACTTGAGAAGTCCCTTCATGGATAATCCTAAGTTTATCCCACACTTGTTTTGCTGTGGTATAGCTTAATACTTTATTGAATTCGGTAGGAGTTAAGGTGCAATGCAATGTGTTGATTGCCTTAAAATTGATCTGGACTCTTTTAGTTTCAGCCTCGGTCCATTCAGACTTTGGCTTAGGGATCATCTCATTTGTCACTGCATTTAAAGTTGAAGGAATGAATAGTCCATCAGTTATGACATCCCACATCTCATAATCAATTGCCTTAATATATATTGACATCTAGTGCTCCAATAAGGATAGTTAGAGCTATCAAACAGAGGTGATCTGTTTGTTGATTGTCCCTCAACAACTACTGATTTTTGTAGAGCCATTTGGATCTTTCCAAGGTTGTTGACCTTAATAACAGGGGTTAGGCTCTGATACCACTTGTTGGTCCCAAATAAACGTGTTAGAAGAGGGGTGAATAGCACTTTTTGGCTCTTGGCAAGATAAAGAACTAATTTAAAAAGCAATGAAAATAAAAATAGAGTAGATAATGCGTAGGAATTTAGAGCGGTTCAGTCCAAGACCTATATCCACTACCTTGATTATTCAACTAAGGATTTTTCAAATCAATCCACGATAAAAGGTGAAATTCACAAGCTTTCACCAAGCTTTACAATGGCTTTCACTAGGTTCAGCCAAAACCTTTCACAATAGTTTTTACCAAGATCAATTAAAACCCAACACCTAACTTTTCAAGACTAAGTTAGAACTTATACCCAATCAAGCAATCCTAGCTTGAATCAATCCCTTAGAGTGACTTGCTCACTCTAAGAATACAAAGAGAGAAGTAATGAGAGTGTACCTATGATCAAACAGTTGATCTAAGTGGTACAAGTGAAGTGCAGATCACAATTACAAAGATGGGAGTTGAGTATAGTAAATGAGCAGTAAGTGTTTTCTAGTTTTTCAGCTCTTTTTTGTGTTCTTGGAAGCCTACAATGCATTTCTAGCCATTGGAACCCTCTTTTATACTTGGAAAATTAGCTCTAAAGTGTATTAAACAGTTTCTGACCATTGGAAACAGTTTTGTTACAGTTATGGTCGTTAATATGTCCTCTAGAGCATAATTCAAATTTTCTGACAGAATGCTCTTAGTCGACTAACTGATATCTTAGTCGACTAAGTCGTCTCTGTCTTATAATCCCACTTTCTGGTAGTGTGCACTTAGTCGACTAACTTATTTCTTGGTTGACTAAGTTGATTCTGTTTCTCAATACTTTTCAACCTTCCAACTCCTGATTTAAATCTTAGTTGACTAACTCTTCATTAATTGACTAAGGGGCTTCTGTCTTGTTGATCAATTATGACTTCTTTATTCTTATGCTCTTTGATATGTGCATTTGAATGATTGATTAATTATTTTCATAATATTTTTGTCCTACACGCTCAAGTAGAAATATTAGACACAAATGAATAAGAATGTTTTATTATCATCAAAAGCTAATGGAGCCAACATTATGAAATGTTGAAAATAAAGCACTTAACTCATGAAAATATTCACAATTATCATTCAATAGTAATAGTACTATTCAAGAAATGAGTATTAAAGCAAAGCACATTTGACATTCATTGCAAAGTCAAGCTATAGGTTATGTTTCATTTGACATTTTAAGTCATTTGAGATAACTTATAAGCTAAGGTGATCAACTAATGTGCTTCCACTTTTAAGATCATATATACATAAGGCCCATTTCTAACCAACTCAAACTTTTAAACAAGTATTAAATGGCAGTATAAAGTTGTTCAAGTAGCTTAAAAAGAATAATATGAAATCATTTTCACAAATTATGAGTGCATATATATTTAAACTTATTAAATATTCATTATAGTCAAATATTTAAGCTTAACTCACACTTCCTCCAAGATTTTGCAATTTATAACATGTATTATATCAAATAAATTTTGCATGATCAAGATAGTGGATAAAGAATTGTGCACTTAATATTCAAGTAAGAATAGGAGACCAAATTCTCAATTTAGAAAAGCAAATAACTTAAGAAACCTAGTTGAATCAACACAATCAAAGTAAATGGCTCTTAGTATAGAAATCACACATTTTCCATTGTGCGCTTAGAGATCACTCAATCTTTAAGATTTTGTCCTTCCTTGTTCTAGCACATCTACAAGAGACATTCTCATTTAATCTTTTAAAAGGTTTCAAAATCCATTTTTAACATTTTATTTTCTCTTTCCAATTCAATTTTTACATTCATCAAAAATTTATTTTCAACATTAAGTTTTGAAATCTTTTCTTTGTGTCTCAAATTTATTTTCTCAAATTCACAAGCTAATTCTTCAAAAACATTTTCCAATTCATTAAATGAATATGAGATGGGTTCACAAAGTAAGGAGTTTACCTTGGATTCTTGGATTGAGGATTAGAATTTGTTTGACTCCTCTTCTTTTGTTGCCTTGTCCTTTATTGAGCTTGCACAATGCTCTTCTTCTAATTTCTTTTCTTTCTTTGCTACCCCATAAAACTCTTCTCGTTTTTCCCATACCTCTTTGACACTTTCATATTTAGAGATTCTATTGTATTCCCTATCTCTAAATGCATTAAAAAATGTGCATGTCTTTGGCATTGAGTTATAACACATCTAAGTCACTTATATCACACTCACTTTGTAAAACCCGACCCTATAAATACATGTCATGACATACATGCATTGAGTAGCATGTTATTACGCTAGAAAAGCACCTAAGAATAAACGAAACCTGATATTGTACCTAACGGTACACTTAAATTTATTTAACCTCGAACTAGTTCAAATAGGAATTGTAGGATGAAATTTAATATTTTATAGTCCATGAATGACTAAAAATGATTGTTCGGAGTTCGAGGGTTCATTTGGGGTAAAATTAGAAATTTTGATATTTAAGGGCAAAATCGTCATTTTGCCACCTAAGATAATAATTTGATCATGGAGTGAAATTTTTGACCAAGATTAACTATTTGGAGTATAATTTAATGATAGGAAGTGAAAAAGTTTAATTCTGGTGATTTTTGGAGTGTAGGGGCAAAATCGTAATTTTGCCACCCATGGACAAAATTTGAGATTTTGAGAGAATTTAGATCAAATTTGACAAATTGGAGAATGGTATGAGTATAAGGGGTGAAAAATATGTCTATGGACAATTTTTCAATTTTTGGGGCAAAAATGTAATTTTTGACTTTTACGGGGGCAAAAGTGTAAATTGCAAAAATTACTCCACCGAGACTTTGGATGAGTCTGAGAATTTTATCTAAGCTATGAATAAATGAGACAAGTGTATGGTGAAAATTTGGAAACAAATGGATGAAATTTTAAAAATGGGCCAATGGGAAAGTGACACATGGCATTTTTTTAATGAAATAATATTATTTTAATGAAAAGTCAGCCATTTAAACCCAAATTTTGAGTGCTGGCCGGCCATAAGGAAGAAAAACAGAGGAAATAGAGAGGAAAGGAAGAAGAAAAGAAAAACCAAAGAGAAACAAGAAAATTCAAAGAGAAATTCGCGGTTTTCGACCGTTTACGCGTCTAACGGTAAGATTTTTCGATTTTAGCTTGATTCCTACCTTTCCTATGCCTTTATTTCCATTTAGCATGCTTGAGGAGAGAGATCAAAAAGTGATATCAAGGGCTGGACGAAATTCTAGGAGAGAGAAATTGAAATTTTTAGGTTTTGATTTTTAGTTAAATTGATAGTTTTAGTTAGTTAAATGTGTTTAGAAATTAAATTGGGCAAGAAATCAGTAAATTTTCACAATACCCACTCTTGGCTGAATGCTCAATGCTGTACAATGATGATGAATTGATTTTATTCTAAGGAAAATGAAGAGAAATGATGAAAAACGATTAAACGTGATTAAAAAACATTATGAAATAAATTGAAAAAATTATGAAATGAGTTGAAATTTGTTGTTTAAACTTGCCTCCATTTTACTCGCCTTTAGATATTTATGATAATGTCTGTTTACTCATTGGGATTGCAAAATCTCACCCAACTCCTTTCCACCCATTTCAGGTTCAGTATAGACTGTAGATAGCTGATCTCATCGAGGACTACCATTGGATCTGCATTTTCCAAATCGTAGGTTCACAGTCCTCTTTACTTTTGTTTATTCGGGGGCCCTCTTGTTATTGTAAATTAAATTAAATATTTTGGCTTACTGTATTTCAATATGTATAAAGTTATTTAGCTTTTACGCTATAAAAATTATTCACGTATAACTCTATAAATATTGTTTTATAAGAAAATAGAATATTTCCCTTAATATTTCTTTTATTTTCTTATTATATTCAAATAACCGTAATTTCGTTTTAAATGAAGATTTTTGACTCTTAAACTCATTTTGAATATGAATTATGTATTTTGTACTTGTATATTACGTTTTAGCCAATTTTGAAATTTTTGAGAAAAAAATGACCAAAATACCCTTGTGTGGCGAAAATTTTATTTTGATTGTTTTTGATCTAAAATAGTAAATATTCTCTAAAAACTCGATATTTAACAATGATTGCTCACAGGAAAGGAAAGAAACTGATATGTAAGCCTTGCGGGGTTCCGGTTGGCATTCCGGATAATGAGTGTCAATTGGGACGTCGCGGCGATTGTCATGGGCCTGAGGGAGGTTCCGGGTTGTGACAATTCTATTGGTATCAGAGCTTTTGGTTTTAAAGATAAGAGTTTTTGGTTTTAAAGTGGTTTTAAAAATTTACAATATCAGTGTGGCCCCGGATTAAGTTAAGTTAGGTTGAATAGAATGCATGCATTTTCATATAGAGCCTAAGGTTCCCTAAGCTTACTCGTTTTCTCTTATAGATTATTATGCCTCCTCGACGTGGACGCCCACCTCTCACTAGATCGGTTGGGAGGGGAAGAGGTCGTTCCCAACGTCATCAGCCAAATATAGTAGAGGAGGAATCAGCTGCATCTACCATTCGGGTAGCACCTGCTGCTGAGCAGGCCGATAGTCCTCCACATCCTCCATCTCCTCAGCCACCTACGGGTATTCCCGCCATGCCTACTGAGGCAGCACAAGCATTGGCAGCTTTCTTTGCAGCAATGGCTGGTCAAGCTCAGACTGGTCAAGTTCCACTTGTAGTGCCTCCAACTACTCCTTTAGTTCCACCACCAGTACAGGATGTATCCATTTCCAAGAAGCTGAAGGAGGCTAGGCAATTGGGTTGTGTATCTTTCATGGGTGAGTTGGATGCCACGGTGGCAAAGGACTGGATTAATCAGGTTTCAGAGACTCTCTCTGATATGAGATTAGACGACGACATGAAGCTGATGGTGGCTACGAGATTATTAGAGAAGAGGGCTCGTACTTGGTGGAATTCGGTGAAGTCCCGTTCCGCTACTCCTCAGACATGGTCTGATTTTCTCAGGGAATTCGATGGTCAGTATTTCACTTATTTCCATCAGAAAGAAAAGAAGAGAGAATTTCTGAGTTTGAAACAGGGAAATCTAACTGTAGAGGAGAACGAGACTCGTTTTAACGAGTTAATGTTATATGTGCCAGATCTGGTAAAATCTGAGCAGGATCAGGCCAGTTATTTCGAGGAAGGGCTCCGTAATGAGATTAGAGAGCGGATGACAGTGACTGGTAGGGAGCCGCATAAGGAGGTGGTACAGATGGCTTTACGAGCTGAGAAGCTCGCGACTGAGAATAGGAAGATTCGGACTGAGTTTGCAAAAAGGAGGAATCCTGGTATGTCTTATAGTCAGTCAGTAAAAAGAGGCAAGGACTCAGCGATTTCAGGGAGTACTACTTCTGTTTCCGTGACATCTCCTCGACCTCCATTTCCACCATCACAACAGAGACCTTCGAGGTTTAGCAGATCTGCTATGACTGGTTCTGGGAAGAGTTTCGGAGGTTCTGACAGATGCAGAAATTGTGGGAATTATCATAGTGGGCTATGTAGAGAGCCAACAAGATGTTTCCAATGTGGACAAACGGGTCATATTAGGAGTAATTGCCCACGGTTAGGACGAGCCACGGTAGTTGCATCATCTTCACCAGCTCTCACTGATATACAGAGGAGAGATTCTTCTGGGTTGCCACCGAGACAGGGAGTGGCCATACGGTCCGGTGTGGAGAGTAATACCCCGGCACATCCACCTTCGAGACCACAGACTCGTACCTCGACAAGAGTTTTCGCTGTGACGGAAGATGAGGCACAAGTCCGACCTGGAGCAGTGACAGGTATTATGTCTTTATTTGATAAAGATGCTTATGTTTTGATAGATTCTGGCTCAGATAGGTCTTATGTGAGCACCACATTTGCATCAATTGCTAATAGAAACTTGTCACCATTAGAGGAAGAAATTGTAATTCACACCCCTTTAGGAGAAAAGCTAGTTAGAAATAGTTGTTATAGAGACTGTGGGGTAAGGATAGGCGAGGAAGAATTTAGGGGTGACTTAATTCCTCTAGAGATCCTAGATTTTGATCTAATATTGGGTATGGACTGGTTAACTGCACATCGAGCGAACGTGGATTGTTTCCGAAAGGAAGTTGTTCTTCGAAATTCGGAGGGAGCAGAGATTGTGTTTGTAGGGAAACGTCGAGTATTACCGTCCTGTGTAATCTCGGCCATCAAAGCTTCAAAATTAGTGCAGAAAGGGTATCCGACTTATTTGGCATACGTAATTGATACTTCAAAGGGGGAACCTAAGTTAGAGGATGTCTCGATAGTAAGTGAGTTTCCTGATGTATTTCCTGATGATTTACCGGGACTGCCTCCTGATCGAGAGCTTGAGTTCCCTATTGATTTACTTCCAGGTACCGCACCTATTTCTATCCCTCCATATAGAATGGCTCCAGCAGAGTTGAAGGAGTTGAAAGTACAATTGCAAGAGTTGGTGGACAAGGGTTTTATACGCCCTAGTATATCTCCATGGGGAGCACCGGTTTTATTTGTGAAAAAGAAAGACGGTACACTTCGGTTATGTATCGATTACCGACAGCTTAACAGAATGACCATTAAGAACAAGTATCCGTTACCGAGGATTGATGATCTTTTCGATCAATTACAGGGAGCTACAGTGTTTTCCAAGGTTGATCTAAGGTCTGGGTGTCATCAGTTGAGGATTAAAGAACAAGATGTACCCAAGACAGCGTTCAGGACTCGGTACGGTCATTATGAGTTCTTGGTCATGCCTTTCGGGTTAACTAACGCACCGGCAGCTTTTATGGATCTCATGAATAGGGTGTTCCACCCTTACCTGGACAAGTTTGTTATTGTGTTCATTGATGACATACTGGTTTACTCGAGAGATAATGATGAGCACGCTGCCCACTTGCGTATAGTATTACAAACTTTGAGGGAAAGACAGTTGTATGCAAAGTTTTCGAAGTGTGAGTTTTGGTTACAGGAAGTGGTATTCTTGGGACACGTAGTATCGAGAACTGGAATATATGTTGATCCTAAGAAAGTAGAGGCAATTTTACAATGGGAGCAACCTAAGACAGTGACGGAGATTCGTAGTTTCCTCGGATTAGCCGGTTATTATCGGAGGTTTGTTCAGGGGTTTTCCTTAATAGCAGCTCCTTTGACCCGTCTAACTCGTAAGGGAGTTAAGTTTGTGTGGGATGATGTTTGTGAGAATCGATTTCAGGAGCTAAAGAACCGGTTAACCTCCGCTCCCGTTTTAACACTTCCTGTTAATGGTAAGGGATTTGTAGTATATAGTGATGCCTCAAAGTTGGGGTTAGGGTGCGTATTGATGCAGGATGAAAAAGTTGTGGCTTATGCTTCTAGACAGCTAAAGAGGCATGAAGCAAATTACCCTACCCATGATTTAGAGTTAGCAGCAGTGGTGTTTGCTTTAAAAATCTGGAGGCATTACTTGTATGGTGAGCATTGTCGGATATTTACGGATCATAAGAGTTTAAAATATTTGCTCACCCAAAAGGAGCTTAATTTGAGGCAAAGGCGATGGTTGGAGTTGATAAAAGATTATGACTTGGTGATAGACTATCATCCGGGAAAGGCGAACGTTGTAGCTGATGCCTTAAGTCGTAAGTCTTCATCGTCTTTAGCAGCACTTCAGAGTTGTTATTTTCCAGCATTAATAGAGATGAAATCTCTTGGGGTCCAGTTGAGAAATGGTGAGGATGGATCCTTATTGGCAAACTTCATTGTGCGACCTTCGTTACTTAATCAGATCAAGGACATTCAGAGGACTGATGATGAGTTAAGAAAAGAAATTCAAAAACTGACCGATGGAGGAGTTAGTGAGTTCAGATTTGGAGAGGATAACGTCTTGATGTTTAAAGATCGAGTTTGTGTTCCTGAGGGAAACCAGTTGAGACAGGCGATCATGGAAGAAGCTCATTCATCTGCTTATGCATTACATCCCGGAAGCACCAAGATGTATAGGACTATCAGGGAGAATTATTGGTGGCCAGGTATGAAGCGAGACGTAGCAGAATTCGTAGCAAAGTGTCTCGTATGTCAGCAAGTTAAGGCGGAGCATCAGAGGCCAGCAGGTACACTTCAGTCTTTACCTGTTCCCGAGTGGAAATGGGAGCATGTAACTATGGATTTTGTTTTGGGATTGCCGCGGACACAGAGGGGAAAGGATGCGATTTGGGTGATCGTAGATCGGTTGACTAAGTCCGCTCACTTTTTAGCTGTCCATAGTACATACTCTATTGAGAAGCTGGCTCAGCTCTATATAGATGAGATTGTGAGGCTACATGGAGTTCCCGTTTCTATAGTGTCAGATCGAGATCCTCGATTCACTTCTCGATTCTGGCTGAAATTTCAAGAAGCTCTCGGAACCAAATTGAAATTTAGCACTGCTTTTCACCCACAGACGGATGGTCAGTCAGAAAGGACTATCCAGACCTTGGAGGATATGTTACGGGCTTGTGTCATTGACTTTATTGGGAGTTGGGATAGACATTTGCCATTGGTGGAATTTGCTTACAACAATAGCTTTCAGTCTAGCATTGGTATGGCACCATACGAAGCTTTATATGGAAGGAAATGTCGTACTCCACTTTGTTGGGATGAAGTGGGTGAAAGAAAGTTAGTGAGTGTGGAATTGATCGAGCTAACTAATGACAAGATCAAGGTTATACGAGAGAGGCTAAAGGTAGCCCAGGATAGGCAGAAGAGCTATGCAGATAAACGGAGAAAATACTTGGAGTTTGAGATCGATGATAAAGTTTTTCTTAAGGTTTCTCCTTGGAAAGGTAATAATTTGAATACTTTGAAGTATTAAATCTTATTGATTATACTATCATGATAAATTATGGTGTTTTATTGGATAATGAAAGGTGTGATTCGATTTGCGAAGAGGGGAAAGCTCAACCCGAGATATATTGGACCATTCCGAATAATTGAAAGGATTGGACCAGTGGCTTATCGGTTAGAATTACCTCCAGAGTTAGATCAGATCCACAACGTTTTCCATGTCTCCATGCTTAAGAAATATGTACCAGATCCCTCTCACGTCCTCGAAGCACCTCCGATCGAGTTGCATGACGATTTGAAGTTCGAGGTACAACCTGTGAGTATCTTGGATCGAAAGGATCGAGTACTGAGAAACAAGAGTATTTCAATGGTCAAAGTATTGTGAAAAAATGCTCGAATGGAGGAAATGACATGGGAGGTAGAGCATCAGATGAGGAACCAATACCCGCATCTATTTGTCGAATCTGGTAAGTGAAATTTTGAGGTCAAAATTTTATTTTAAGGGAGGTAGAATTGTAAAACCCGACCCTATAAATACATGTCATGACATACATGCATTGAGTAGCATGTTATTACGCTAGAAAAGCACCTAAGAATAAACGAAACCTGATATTGTACCTGACGGTACACTTAAATTTATTTAACCTCGAACTAGTTCAAATAGGAATTGTAGGATGAAATTTAATATTTTATAGTCCATGAATGACTAAAAATGATTGTTCGGAGTTCGAGGGTTCATTTGGGGTAAAATTAGAAATTTTGATATTTAAGGGCAAAATCGTCATTTTGCCACCTAAGATAATAATTTGATCATGGAGTGAAATTTTTGACCAAGATTAACTATTTGGAGTATAATTTAATGATAGGAAGTGAAAAAGTTTAATTCTGGTGATTTTTGGAGTGTAGGGGCAAAATCGTAATTTTGCCACCCATGGACAAAATTTGAGATTTTGAGAGAATTTAGATCAAATTTGACAAATTGGAGAACGGTACGAGTATAAGGGGTGAAAAATATGTCTATGGACAATTTTTCAATTTTTGGGGCAAAAATGTAATTTTTGACTTTTACGGGGGCAAAAGTGTAAATTGCAAAAATTACTCCACCGAGACTTTGGATGAGTCTGAGAATTTTATCTAAGCTATGAATATATGAGACAAGTGTATGGTGAAAATTTGGAAACAAATGGATGAAATTTTAAAAATGGGCCAATGGGAAAGTGACACATGGCATTTTTTTAATGAAATAATATTATTTTAATGAAAAGTCAGCCATTTAAACCCAAATTTTGAGTGCTGGCCGGCCATAAGGAAGAAAAACAGAGGAAATAGAGAGGAAAGGAAGAAGAAAAGAAAAACCAAAGAGAAACAAGAAAATTCAAAGAGAAATTCGCGGTTTTCGACCGTTTACGCGTCTAACGGTAAGATTTTTCGATTTTAGCTTGATTCCTACCTTTCCTATGCCTTTATTTCCATTTAGCATGCTTGAGGAGAGAGATCAAAAAGTGATATCAAGGGCTGGACGAAATTCTAGGAGAGAGAAATTGAAATTTTTAGGTTTTGATTTTTAGTTAAATTGATAGTTTTAGTTAGTTAAATGTGTTTAGAAATTAAATTGGGCAAGAAATCAGTAAATTTTCACAATACCCACTCTTGGCTGAATGCTCAATGCTGTACAATGATGATGAATTGATTTTATTCTAAGGAAAATGAAGAGAAATGATGAAAAACGATTAAACGTGATTAAAAAACATTATGAAATAAATTGAAAACATTATGAAATGAGTTGAAATTTGTTGTTTAAACTTGCCTCCATTTTACTCGCCTTTAGATATTTATGATAATGTCTGTTTACTCATTGGGATTGCAAAATCTCACCCAACTCCTTTCCACCCATTTCAGGTTCAGTATAGACTGTAGATAGCTGATCTCATCGAGGACTACCATTGGATCTGCATTTTCCAAATCGTAAGTTCACAGTCCTCTTTACTTTTGTTTATTCGGGGGCCCTCTTGTTATTGTAAATTAAATTAAATATTTTGGCTTACTGTATTTCAATATGTATAAATTTATTTAGTTTTTACGCTATAAAAATTATTCACGTATAACTCTATAAATATTGTTTTATAAGAAAATAGAATATTTCCCTTAATATTTCTTTTATTTTCTTATTATATTCAAATAACCGTAATTTCGTTTTAAATGAAGATTTTTGACTCTTAAACTCATTTTGAATATGAATTATGTATTTTGTACTTGTATATTACGTTTTAGCCAGTTTTGAAATTTTTGAGAAAAAAATGACCAAAATACCCTTGTGTGGCGAAAATTTTATTTTGATTGTTTTTGATCTAAAATAGTAAATATTCTCTAAAAACTCGATATTTAACAATGATTGCTCACAGGAAAGGAAAGAAACTGATATGTAAGCCTTGCGGGGTTCCGGTTGGCATTCCGGATAATGAGTGTCAATTGGGACGTCGCGGCGATTGTCATGGGCCTAAGGGAGGTTCCGGGTTGTGACACACTTATTTCCTTGGTTATCTTGAATGGACCATTATCAATTATCCTCCAAACTTTATAGTTGTTGACTTGAACAAAGAACTTAATTTTATTTATCCAATAAGTAGTTCTTTTATTTATCCAATAAATTTAGTTCTCACCATTAAATAGAGGAGGCTCTATAATTGATTGTCCTTTGTTAAGAATTGTTGCAATGAAGTCCATGTCCATAAAAGTAATAGTACCAATTCCTTCAATTTTGCCTTTTGAGGTATCTCCATAGGTCACATCTTCCCTTTTTACTTTGAAGTCTACGAATTTCTCCTTGGTACCAATTATGTGTCTTTAACATCCACTGTCAATGTACCATGTTCCTTTTCCTTGTGCATTTCAAGCAATCTTCATCATCATTCGGGTCTTTAAGGGCCACAAGCAAAGATTGGCAACTTTTTCATCCTCTTCACTTTGGGACTCTTCCTCATCACTCCAAATGGCTACCATTGCTTTCTTCTTTTGATTTCTTGTATAGCTCTCTTGGCATTGAGGCATTCATATTTAGTGTGATTGGGCTTTCTACATTCATATCAAATGATGTGGTCTTTTTAGGGGTCACTTTTTGGCATGTATTTTCTTGTTTTTTTTCTCAGTGTATTTCTTCTAAATGGTCTTCTACCTCTACCACCTTGTTTGTTTCTCAAAAATCTAGTAAACTTCTTAGTTAATAAAGCTATCTCTCCATCATCCTTTTCATTTTCATCTTCTACACTCTTTTTTTCCTCATCATACGTAGCTTTAAAAGTAATACCTTTCCTTTTAGTATCCTCCCTTAATGCATCATCTCTCTCACTTTCATGCTTAAGGGATATCTCATAAGTGAGTAAAAGCCTACTAGCTCATCTAGCTTAAGAGCATTTAAATTCCTTGCTTTCTCTATGGTTATCAGTTTAGGCCTTTAATCTTTAAGCAAGCTATACAACAACTTCCTCACCAATTATGCATTAGGGAAGTGTTTCCCAAGTGTTTTCCATAATAACATTTGTGAACTTCTTATACATTTGAGTTAAGCTCATAATCAAGGGTGAGTAATCTTATTTTTTACTCTTTCACTTGGTTTGTACCTTCATATAGAGTCTCTAAGGCATCCCATACTTTTTTGACATTTTCACACATGAAAACTCTATTAAATTCTTCTAGTCCTAAAGTACAATAGAGGGTATTAATGGCATTAAGTTGCATAAGCTTCTTATTTTTGTCACCCCATTCTTTTCTAGTCTTAATAACAATTCTATCTTCTACAAGCTTGGTGGGGATATGAGGACACTCTAAAATGATGGTCCCTACATTTATATCATTGGCTTGGATGAAAATTTCAATCCTCTGTTTCCCATAAGGGTAATTATCAGCATTAAATAGAGAGGGTCTTACCATAAATTGTCCTTCTCAAAGGGGAATGACTCTAGGTTGCAAGGTCATTGCTTTTGAGCTTCAAATGGATCTTTACTTAAGGTGTTTAAACCTACAAATTGAGATCAAAGCTCTAATAACAATTGCTAGAATGTTATCATAAAAGATAAACCTCAAGAGAATGGTGAATTGAATAGTTTAAAAATTCCTTTGAAATCTTGAGGATTAAGGCACTTTTAGTCAAAGTAAGATTGAGAAACTTCTTTGAAAACAGTGATATAAAATTCTAGAAATTCTTTTGCAAGTGATTCAAAAATGAACTTAAGGAATCAATAAGAATGGAAAACAATTTTAACAAACAAGAAGAAAACACAAAGATTTATAAAGGTTCAGCTTCGATGACTACGTCCTCTCCCTTAGTTCATCAAGGAGTTTTTAAATCCACTATGAAACTACTTTTTCAAGACTCAAGAATAACCTTTACAACCAAGTCTTTTCAAGACTTAAGACTTAACCTTTTACACCAATCTTTTTATGGATCAAACTTAACCCATTTACTTTTTCACTTGGTTAAGCTATAACCAATCACAAATGCACTACCTTTCTAAGTTAAGGTGTAACCTCTCACACTACCTTTCTAGGTTAAGGTATAACCTTTACAATGGATTACAAGGAAGGTTAAATGAAAGCTTAAATGCCTCTAAATAGGTTGAATAAAACAAAAAATACAATGAGAGAATGAAGGCTTGAAAAAAAAGTACAAGAATTTAAAGCTTAAGTAAGAAAGAATGAGAAGCACTAGATTTTGATAGTGATTCTTGAGAAATTTTCTAGTTGTTCTTTCACTCTAGCTGGGAAATTCTTCTCCAAGTGTTTTCTCTCTTGAAAGTCGTGCCTTAGACCTCTATTTATATATTGGTGTCAAAAAAATAGCTATTTAGGGATGTGTGCTTGAAAAAATAGCCATAAATCATGTCTTTTTTTGGCTTGTATGATGTGAGGTATCAATACCCTTGGTACAAGTCTTTATACTTTAATTGGCAAAATCAACTGAGGTCTCAATATCTTTGTTGCATGTCTTGATACTTGTTCATCTTTGGCATTTCTCAAACTAAAGCATGTCTCGATACATAGTAGTCTACTCTCTGGAGATCAAGTCTAAAAATGATGTCTCGATACTTGGCAAGCAGGTATTGATTCTTGGACAATTGATCTTTAAAATTTGAAGTTTTGAAGACAAGGCCTCAATACTTTGAAAATGAGTCTCAATACTCTAGCATTTGCTCTCTGGAAATTGAAATCTGAAGATGAAGTCTCAATACTTGAAAGCTTAGTTCTCAATACTTTCGAACTTGCTCTATGGAATTTGCAATCTAAAGTGAAGTCTTGATACCTTTAAGCTTTGGTGTTGATACTTTTGAACTTGCTTTCCAAAACTTGGCATTTTTGAGGCAATGTCTTGATAATTCACATTCAAGTCTCGATACATCAGCACTTGTCTTCTAGAAATTAAGTTTCAAAGTTGATATCTCAATAGTTTCCAAAGATGTCTCAGCACTTCTGTTTCTTTAAGTTGTTTCTTAGGCATTTTAAGCTTGAGGTATTGATACTTACAATGTCTTGATACCTTAGTCACTTTGAGCAATTTCTAAGGCATTTTGAGCTTCAAATATTTACCCGTTTTCCATGTAAATGCTTAAGGGGATTTAACACTCTTAACCACTTGTATTTTAATCATTGGATTTTGTCATTCCAAAACAAGGATCAATTGTAAAGCTAATAGCTTCATCATCGAGTCCATTAAGTGTATTATGAAAGGGTGATTATTAGTTTAGTTAGCTCAAATAGAGTGAAATTTTAAGAGGGGGTGAATTGGAATCTTTAAAAACTTTTGCAATGTTAAAGATTATAAATATTTGTAAGCTTGAAAAACCTTTTAAAGACTTTTATAACACAACAAACTCTTGTAAGAACTTGCTTTTAACAAATAAAAGCTTTGAGAATAGAGAAAAGATTGCACAAATATTTTATAAAGACTCGGCCTCTTACTTACATCCTTTCCCTTAGCTTGCCATAGAGTTTTAAATCCACTAAAAAAATGCTTTTTAAGGTTCAAACATAGCCTTCACAATCAACCTTTTCAAGACTAAGGTTTAACCTATCTATCTTTTCAATCGTTAAGGTATAAACAAACAACTACCTTTTAATGGTTAATTAATGATACAATAGATTAAAAGTAAGTGAGGCAGAGTTCCTTTTTAAGGCTGATACACTCAATAGGTACGTTAGGTTTCAGTAGTAATGCATCAATACTTATCAAGGTAGGTATCAATACTTACACCCTAACTTGGAAATTTTTGCTCTTAGGTTGAAATGTATCGATACTTATAAAAGCAAGTATCGATACTCATAACTTATCACTTTGAATTTTTTTTTATTTATCACCAACAAGGTATTGATACTTCATTGAAACGTATCAATATGTCTTGCTTGATAAGCATAAGGTATCAATACTTATAGCTTAAAAACCAGATTTTGAGTTGCTTTTGAATCATTTTCTATAGGAAACACTTAACCATTTCATTTTTGAACTTTATCAAACATTAATTCAAATACATAGTAATTTTGATTTAGATTTTTTCATTTCAAACTAAGATCATTTATAAAGTTAACAATTATTATTGTTGTTTTTTTTTGAAAAGTGTGCATTATATGATATAGATTAGTTATCCACAAAACAACATTCTTGGAATCAATTTCAATCCATAAATTAACATGTTTGTGCTGCATGTGATTAACAAAAATAAAGAATGCTTCATTAGTGATACCTTTTAATTTTGCAAGGTTAAAGTCATCAACACCTACCAATTTTAATGACGTGATTTTAATTGGACTACCATGATCATGTAGAATTCTACCAATTCTTGCCTCACCTAGATTCCCTTGAAGCACCCCATCCACATTGAATTTTACCCATCCCTTTTATAGTGCCACCCAATCAACATCCTGCCTTGCAGCTTTAGTTTTCCATGTCAATTTTGCATTATAAGGATAACGAAAAATTTTCTCAATCAATCCCAACACATATTGCAACATGTAACTTAATTAAGTCATATAAGTGCATAACATCCCATACCTTCCCATTAAAGACCACCTCATTACCAAATAGCCCCACTAACCAAGTAATTGCATAAAATGCAAGCATTCAAATCTTTTTTTCTACCTCCACTTTCACACATTGCTCTCTATGGCAAGAAAAAGAATTTTGGATTATCATAGGGAACCCACTTAATGCTACAATTAGAGCACCACATACATCATAGCTTTCAAGACTCACAACATGCAAAAAATAGATGCCTAATAGTTTTAAAACATTGTTTGCACAAAGCACAAAGGGTCTGTTCCTCACTAATTAAATTTCTTTTTACAAGCTTGAATTTGACAGATATCTTTTCCCACTTTAGTTGCCATACAAACACCTCAACTCTAAAGGGTGCATATCCAAGCCAAATCTTTTCCCACAAATCACTATTTTCACAATTGGAATTCAATGCTAGGCCACAAAAAAAATTTAGAGGATTACCTTTCATTAGATGTAGTCTCCATATAACCCTATCATTCAGACCATCACTTAAGGTGTGCTCTTGAAGATAACTCCATAATTGATAATTCTATTTTCTAGAATTATTTTGTCTCATTTTGTTCTTAAAAGCTAGCTAAGTTCATGAGTTTATATTAGGATTTAGTTATTTTTAGTTATTCTTTTAATTAGTTTACTTTATTAAGTTATTTTCTTTTATGCTACTTTTATGCTTATTTACTTTAGTTTAATTATTATTTATTAGTTTTTATACTTTTCTAGGATTCTAAGAAATAAAGCTTCAAATTGGTGAAGAAAAGTGATTAAAGAGCCAAGGCTCTATTCGTATATGTTGTGGTATTTTGAGCATAACTTTCACTCCAGATTTCCAAATGACATGATTCTTGGACTATTAGAAATCTAAGAGATAAAGATACAACTTTTATGAGATTACTTTGCCCAATTCTGCTTTGAAGATGGAGAAAATAGCATTGGAAGTTGACAAAGTGTAGCAATCAGCAAAAAAAGACTTGAAGCTAGAACAACACCGTGGCATCGAAGGTCTGTGCCACAGCATCGACCAAAAAAATCTGAAGAATTAGTGTAGAAAAGAAAAGCTACAGGTTGATTAAGGTTTTATGGGTTCTACACTTATTCTAAGCCCATATTAAAGAGCCATGTAGGTAAAACTAAGAAGATTAGGTTAAGTTAGTAATATAAAAAGAGAGCTTGAGGAGAAGTTAGCCGTAGGACACAACCTTAAGAAAGATTCAAGAAGTTAAAAGTTGAGGCTAAAGATTGAAGATTAAGACTGTCAATATTTGTTTTTTCTTCTTCCTTAGCTTTTATTATTCTTGTAACTCTTGATAGCTAAACTTAATATGTTTTTATTTATTTTTTCAATTATGAGTAACCAATTTCTTTCCTCTAAGATTGTAATTAAACTCACATGTAGTTTAAATTTTTAATCTCTTTCTTGCTATTTTCAATGGAATTTAATTGTTTATTCCAATTTGTTCTTAATGCTTTTAATTGCTTAACTACCAATTAAATTGATTAGAAAACCTAAACATAACTTGAGATAAGGAGTTTAGAGTAGGCAAAAATTGGAATAGCATATGATCATATTTATTTGTTTAGATGAATAAATTGATTTTTGAATAAGATAGAAATATACTTATATGCTGCATGTAGCTATTATTAGAGGTTAAACTTAATGAGTCTATTTTAATTTTAATACACATAGAGATATAGTGTTTTAATTAAAATAGATATTTTTATAAGAGTTTCAAAAGAGTCTTATAAATAATTGAGGATTTTAGGTTAGTAATTTAATCCATTGGAATAAGTTAAGAGAGAGTGAGGTAAGATTTAGATTAAGTATGAGGGATATTGTAATCCTAGAGTTGTTTTTGTTGATTTTTATCCAATTTTATTATTACTTTAATTTTTAGTTTAAATTTTTGTTAATTTGATTTAGTCAATTTATAATTTATTTAGTTATTTGATTTTTTTTGTTTGGATAAAACTGAATTGTGTTAATTTTAGTACTTAGAGAAATTTAGATCAATTCCCTATGGGATCAACATTTTGCTTGCCAATATATTATATGTTTGATGCGTATACTTACGTGGGTAGAAAATTAGAACAACAATAATCTTGTCCACTATTAGAATTCCCAACCAAATAACCGGTGCCTTAACTTAATTTTCCATTTCTAGCCACTATTAGTCTGTACTCCATGATCACATAATCGACCTTTTTTATATTCTACAAGAGCAAAAAGTCTAGAGAATTCTTGTTACAGAATCATATCCTCTAGCCATGCATGAAGTCAATGAAATAGATTTACCATCACCTATAATAACTCTCATGTTAGTTGAAACCCTCAAAAAGAATTTGTCAATAGGCATTAAAGGATATATGATATTTGTCTAAGTGTTTGAGCATTTACAAATGACCATAATGTTAGGTAAAAGTGCACACAAATCGTAGTCATTATTTACTATCACAATTTTTCTCCATATACTTTTTGGCTCATTCCCATATCTCCACAGACATTTAGTTAAAAGTGCCCTATTTCTTATTTCTAAATCAATCAACCCAAGCCTTCTTTATTCTTTGTAATTACATATTTTATCCCACTTTACATAGTGCACTCCATTATTCTGATTATTTCTAGTCCAAAGAAAATGTCTTTGGATCTGGTCCAATTTATCTCTAGTACTTTAAGGTATCTTAAACAATGACATAAAGAAGATAGGCAAACTATTAAGTATTTTTTTCAACAGGATAACCCAGCCTCCTTGAGATTATAATTTTGACTTCTACCCTTCCAACTTTGCGTCCATAAGTTAGTTCCTAAAAAGCATTTTCCAACTCTTTAAATGAGTATGTAAATATGTCACAATGCAAGGAATTTACCTTTCATTCTTGATTTAAGGATTGTATTTTGCTTGACTCCTATTTTCTAATTTCTTTGTCTTTTGTTGAGCATTCACTTTCTTAATCTTTTTCTTCTAATTCTTTTTCTTCTCCATTCAACTCCTCTAGCCTTTCTCATCTTTCTTTGGTTTTGAAATACATAGAGACTTGAATATATTCTTTCTCTCCAAGTGCAAAAAAGAGAATGTGCATGGCTTTGGCATTTAATTGTAGCACATCAAAGTCACTTGTGCCCCACTCATTTATCTCTTTTGTTAACTTTATTAGACCATCTCTAATTATCTTCTAAGCTTCATAGTCATTAGCTTGAACAAATGTCTTCATTTTATTCTGCCAATGGATGTAGTTTTCACCATTGAATAGAAGAGGCTCTATAATTGATTGTCCATGGCTAGAGGTTGTTGCA
Organism: Theobroma cacao; assembly: GCF_053813885.1. Lineage (NCBI taxonomy): Eukaryota > Viridiplantae > Streptophyta > Magnoliopsida > Malvales > Malvaceae > Theobroma > Theobroma cacao. The sequence goes on along the minus strand of NC_142639.1, from coordinate 33,522,211 downwards.
ACGAATTATATGGCCATGGGAGTGGTAGCACAAATTTCTTCAACTTTGCCTTTTGAGTTAACCTCAAGGATCACATCTTCTTAATTTACTTCCAAGTTCAAAATTTATTCCTTCGCATAAGTTATGTGACTTGAGCATTCACTTTCAAGGCTCTGTGGTTTTTTTCTTTTTGTACAATTTTCCTTATCTTTGGAGTTTTTAAAAGTCATAAGACAAAGGTTTGCAGCTTTTTCATCATCTTCACTTTGGGATTCATTTTTATTTGCTATCATTGCCTTCTTCTTTAGATTTTTTTTATAGATTTTCTTGACATTTGGACATTTATATTTGGTATGTCTTGATTTTTTGCACTCATAGCAAATGATGTAATCTTTGCTTGATTCTCCATTTGGTGATTCTCTTCTTAGGTCTCCTATTGGTATATTCCTTCTAAATGGTCTTCCAAATCTACCACCTTGTTTGTTCCTAAAAAACCTATTGAATTTTCTAGCCAATAAGGGTATTTCCTCATTGTCTTCTTTTTCTTCATTATCCTCAACAATCTTTCCATCATTTTTTTGATAGCTGTAAGAACAATACCCTTTCCCTTGGTATCTCCTCTAAGTGCTTTATCTTATTCATTATCATGCTTAAGTTGCATCTCATAGGCAAGCAAAGATCTAAGCAACTGATCTAATTTAAGGTTGTTCAAGTTCTTGGCTTCTTTTATGGCTGTAATTTTAGGTCTCCGTGACCTAATAAAGGATCTTTGTCACTAGTTAGGCTATAACTTTAGCTCATTTAATTCAAAAGCAGTCATTGCTTTGTGATTTAGTTGAACTAATTTTCCATCCTTGTCATTCCATTTAGCTGTAGCTTGGTATATCTTACAGTCCGTGTTTCCAAGTAATAATATTTCTTTCTTTACAGCTTGGAATGATGCAGTGCTTTCACTTAAGAAAGAAAAGGTTTGGCAGATGGCCTTTTTTACTATTTTTTGGTCCATTTGGCTATGTTGAAATCAGATTATTTTTTAAGGGAAGGTGTGGGAGAGAATATAGGCTTTTGACTTAATTAAATTTTGCTTAGCATGGTAGGTCAAATAGAAATGGCTTAAGGAGAACAAGTTTGCGATTGATATATGTAGATTCTCAGTTATTGCACAAGCAACTGGGAAAGTGAGTAGATGCAAGAATGTGGTTACTTGGAAGCCCTCTCAGCGGATGACTTAAGTTTAATGTTAATGGGGTGATGAGGGGTTTTTTGGGAAACTTAGGCATTGTGGGAGTTTCACAGAATGAGCAAGGGGTTGTTAAGGTAAACTTCCTTAAGGCCACAGGTCCAAGTGACGCTAATCATGTCGAGCTTCTTGCTAAAAGAAAGGCATTTCTAATCTTCATTCCATTGTCATAGTTTATGAGCCATGACATACTTATTGAAAGTGACTTTAAAATTTTGGGTTAGGTAGGTTAGTAGTCCTTCCATTACAGCTTGGAGATTGAGGAACATCTTCCATCATATTAACAATCTTAAAGCTAAGTTTAGATGTTAGGATATATCCACACATCGAGAATGGGAAATGATATTACCCATAGCTTTATAAAGGTAGGGATTGGAATGGATGAGGATATAATGTTGGTGTATACCTAATGGTATGAATGAAGAGAAAAGCCAGTAGTTTGATGGTGTGGTTGATTTGTATGTTTTTATATTTCTACTCTGTCATGTGTGGTGGATTATGTGCAGGTAGCAAATATTGCAAGCAAAATGTCTTTTTGGAAGTGATTAAGCCCTAGGATGGAAGGTTTGGTGGTATGTCAATGGCTTGTTGTTTGCTTGGCAACAATGTGCTCAGAGTAAGGGTGAGCAATTGAGTGGTTTGATCCGTCATAACTAAGGACAAAATGGACCAAACGTTTTTAGAAAAATGACCAAAACCGATAAAACATAAAGAAAGACCAAACCGACCAAACATTGAGTTGGTTCAATCGATTTGATTTTGGACCAATAGACCAAAATTTTATCACTTTTTTTTTTACAAATTACAATATCAATACTTATAAACTTCATCCATAATTATAAATATACAAATAATCTAAACATAATAAAAAACATAACATTTGTTCCTTCACTCACATAACTATGTCTTTTTACATAAACCATCAAATTAACATTCAAGATTCAACATAATAAAAAATAAAAAATAATAAAATTAACGTTCACAAAATAAAACTATCTATCACAAAACCATTAACCATCACAAATTATCAACTTGAATCTCCTCTATGACTTGACTCTTCACATGCACTCACATAAACTATCTTAACAATTGAAAGAAGATAAAAAATATAATTGGTATAATTTTTTTTAATAACAAAGTAAAAGAAGATTAAAAATGAAAAATTATAATATTTACCTCAATTGAAGTGTGAAGAATACATTTCTAACCTCTTCACTCATCAATCATCAACAATGGAAATGAAATCCACAATCCCAATCTTTGACATCTCTAACATGAATAAATAAAAAAGAATTAAAAGAAATAAAGAAATAAGAATTTGAAAACATAAAAATGAAGAAGTGAAAATATTAAATGTATATTATATTTTATATAAATTTAAAAATAATATATCTAATATTATATATATTAATATATAAAATAAATTAGTTTGGTATTTTGTTTAGTTTGGCTCAAAAATTTTAAAATCAATAACTGAATAAAAAGGCAATAGGACCAATTGACCCAATGGATCAATTAGACCGAATTGTTTTATTCAAATCACATTTGATTTGGATGGATAATTAGTCTGGTCTGGTTTTACTCATCCCTAGCTTAGAATATGCTGATCAGTATAGTTTTTGATGATTGTGTAGAGGACATTTGCCAGTTGTATAGTTTATGATTACTACAAAATTTTTACCATTGTTTAGTCTTGTTGGCTGGGTTGTACCATGCAAAGGCATTGGATTGTTATGTCTACATGTGTTTTGAGATGCATTGTTGTTTTTAACATGGAGCAGATTTTAAGTCACTATACTTACTTTTCAAAGTATAAAAGTCTAAAATCCTCGGCAAGTTCTATAGTACGGTCATAAATTTTGACCTTACTGTAAGGTCATTAAATATAAATCGTGAGATAGATAATATTTAATCACAGTCATCAATCATTAAGCAAACGTAAAATCGGTAAACCAAAAGGTCCGGTTATTTGTAAATTGAAATTAAAATGAAGAAGTGAAAAAAAGACTCTCCTCGACTCCATTCAACTATCCTTTTATGGTTCTTTTTACTCTTTTTTCGTTGGGTTTCAGTGTAAACTTTAGATTTTCGATAAAACTGATTTCGTTTCTATTGACAATTTTGTCTTGTTTACCTTATTGAAATTCTACAATGAAATTTATCAAATCTCTTAAAAAATGTAAATGTATAAATAATAAATAATAAGAATAAAATTTTCTGTGTTTTCAATTTCTCTCTCTCACCACCAAGCGCTCTCTAGTTTTATCAAATTTTCTCTTCAACATTCATCTGCTGTGCTCTCGATTTGTCTCTTTTGCACTTTCCAAACTCTAAGCAATAGTTTTGATGTGCTTGGGGTGGGTGGCCATTTGGGGAATTTGATTTTTAAGTGTTTTAGATGAAACTAAAATGGTAAAAATAATCACAAATGTTTGAAATAGCCTTTAATTGGATCAATTCAAGGCATAGACACCAATAAACTCAAGAATTTGAAATTTATAAACTTAAGATTTCAAAGGAATTTTTTTCAATTTTTAGCTGAAACAAGTGTTTTAGATAAGAAAATTTTTGTTTTGATTTATGAAAATATGTTAGAAATACTTTAATCGGTGCCAAATCATAAAAAAAAACAAAAAGAAATGAAGAGAGTTAAGAGGATTTGAAGCTTTGGTTCACAAGTAAGAACAACATTTTAGGCATTAAAATGTAACAAAACTTTTTTGAACATGGCATGTAACAACAATATATTTTTCAACATGGTATGTAACAACAATATTTTTTCAAAAAAAATTTTTCAATAGAGCTTGTAACATGTTTTTGTATATGGTGTGCAACAATAATATTTTTTTCAACATGGCATATGACAACTTTTTTTAACCATGGCATATAACATGTGTTTGTACATGGCGTGTAATAATATATTTTCAACATGGCGTGTAACATTATGTGCATGGCTTGTAACATCATGTGAACTTGAATATGAAGAGGTTTCATTAAGAATAATTTTGTTCAACTTGACTAAATATAATTAAAATTAAAAAAGGATTATTTTTAAAAACATTTTATCTTTGATGGCTATTTTTTAAAACGTCGCTAAACATAATTATAGTGAAAATTAGTCATGTAAAAATCTTGACATAAATTTATAAGAATGAACGTAAAAAATTATAAAGTTGAAATAAGTGTTGTTAAATATTAACGTAAATATATGAGAATTGCTATAACAAGTCAATTTAGACAAAATAAGCATACTTTAAGTGAAAATTCATCATTTACATTTATATTTTCAAGCTAAAAATTCACTACAACATAAATAGGTTTAACTACACTATTTTAGCTGCACTTTCATTTTGCATTTAAAGAATTTGTCACAATATTTGGACTTTAAAATTTAGATGATCTTTTATTTTGCAACTATTGCAAAATTTAATACCTTTTATGTTTTTTTTTAATTAAAACTCGCATCTTATTGTCTTTAGTCTCTCTTTCTCTTAAATTTGAAATCTCCTGAAACGTAGGAAAAAAATATTAAGTCAAGATCTTTCAACATTCAAATCTCAAAAAGCTCTAATTCCTTTGAAACCCTGACCCCAAATTCTTTAACTGTTATGCTTCCCCCATAATTAAAATCCTAATCCCAAATCCTTCAAAAATTCCCCTTTTTAGAGCAAGATATAGGGTTCCTTAAACATCAAAGATGTCTTTCTCTGAAAATTGACCACCACAAAAAGCAAGAACTTCTATCTTCTCTCTTTTCGCCATCATTCATGTCACGACCCGGAACTCCCCTTGAGCCCGTGACAATCGCCGCGATGCCCCGATCGACATTCATTACCCGTAATGTCAACCGGAACCCTGCAAGGCTTTAATATCAGCTTCTCACTTCCCCTGTGAGTAACTATTGCCAATTACCACATTCTAAAATATTTTAAACTATTTCCAACTTAAATCAAAGAAAATAATAATTTTTGTCTCACATGGGGTATTTTGGTCATTTTTCTAAAAAATTTCGAAACTGGCTAAAATGTGATATACAGTACAAAACACATAATTCATAATCAAAATGAGTTTAAAAGTCTAAAATCTTCATTTAAAATGAAATTATGCTTATTTGGATACACTAGAAAAATAAAAGAAATATTAAGTAAAATATATATAAATTCCTATATACAGTAGTACAGATAACTAGAGTATGAAATTTAATTTACAGTAACAAGTGGGACCCTTGAATATTTAAAAGTAAAGAGGACTGTGAACCTACAGTTTGGAAAATGCAATTCTAATGGTAGTCCTCGATGTGATCAGCTATCTACAGTCTATTTTGAGCCTGAAATGGGTGGAAAGGAGGGTGGTGAGATTATAAAATCCCAGTGAGTAAACAAATACCATCTTAAACATCTAAAGTCGAGTAAATGGAGACAGATAAAATAAATCATCATACTTTAATTTATCATCTTTCAACTCATTTCAACCAAATAAAATTCAATTTATTTAAATCGAGTAATCAACATGGCTTATGAATTTCTTAAAACTTGGCTCATGCCAAAAATTATTCTCATACTCAGTTATCAGGGATGCCTTGGCCGAGGGCTATCCCAAACCTAGTCCGCCAAGGCTATTAAAAAGTTATATACTCATAAATCATATTTTTATTTAGAAAATATAGTCGTTCCTTGACGTTGGTTGAGTTCCACCTCACGTGGTGGTTTGGCGTGAAGTGAACTCTAAAAGTTATACCTCGGGAGTTACCCTGCTTTCCTCTCCAACCGAGGTAAAATATGTCAGGATTCTCTGCCCCTCTAATAGGCTAGTCCACAGAACTCAGCCCACTGCAGCAAGCAATACCCACCATACAATAAAATTTTGATAGCATGACAAGGTTAATTTAATACTACCCAGCCTGCAAATGTAAAATAGAACAATTCATACAGTTCACAAAAACCACAACCCAGCCAGTCATGCCAACACATTAACATAAGCCATATATTCAAATCATAAATTTACAATATATCAGTGGTCTCTAATTACTCTATTTTTCAAAATCATTATTCAATTTCAAGACAATTTATAAAATCATTTCGTTTAAACACATTTTGTTTATAAAACATAAAGATTTACCATTTAAACTCATTTTCCATAAAATCGGATAAAAACTACTTTAGATAATTAAGACGATAGTAAGTTACTCACTATTTCAAGAGTCGAATTTCTATAGTACTCCAACTATCGATCCTCGGGTACAATTTTCTTACCCTTGTCGGAGGACTCACTGTCACAACCCGGAACCTCCCTCAGGCCCATGACAACCGCTGCGAAGTCTCGGTAAACCTTCATTACCCGGTATATCCATCGAAACCTCGCAAGGCTCTTGCATCAGTTTTCCACCTCCCTTATGAGCAATAGTTATTAAACATCGAGTTTTAAGAGAATAGAAACTATTTTAGATCAAAAACAATCAAAATAAAATTTTCGCCACACAGGGGTATTTTGGTCATTTTTATCAAAAAAATTTCGAAACTTGATAAAAATACAACATATGGTAGAAAATATCCACTACCGATTTAAAATAAATTTTTGTAATCTAAATCATCCATTTAGAGTGAAAAGTTGGCTAACTAGACTAAATAAAAATATTTGATAATATATTTCATTTTCTTATAAAACAATTTTTATAGAACTATACATAAATAATTTTTTGTAGCGTGAGAATAAAATAAATTCATACATACTATAATTTACAAAGTTATAATGTACAATAATAATTACAATGACAAGTGGCCCACAACTACACCAAGTGTTGGTGATAGTAACCTACTGTTTGTGAGATAGAGATGTCAACTGGAATCCTCGACAAAATAAGGTATCTACAAGCTACCATAGGCCTGAAATATTTGGAAAGGAGGTGGGTGAGATTTTGCAATCCCAATGAGTAAACAGACATTATCATAAATATTTAAAAGCGAGTCAAATGGAGGCAAGTTCAAACAACAAATCACAAACCATTTCATAATGTTTTCAATTTATTTCTTAAACCATAAAATATTTGTAATTTACCAAAACAGTTTTTAAGGCTTGTCTTTTATTAAAAAAAAGGCTCAAGCCAAAACTAATCCTCGGGGATACCTTGGCCGAGGCATCTAACCGAGTTCGCCAAGATTGTTATGATATTTACATGTGAAACACATTTTTATTTTTAAAACAAGCCATTCCTTGGCGTTGGCTGAGTTACACATTCACGTGGGGGTTCGACGTGAAGTGAGCTCTAATACTATCCCGGGAGTTACCCTCCTCGCCTCTACAACCGAAGTAACTATGTAACTGGATTTACCATGCCCCTCTAATAGGCAGTCCACGAAAACCCGTCACTGCAGTGACTAAACCCACCAATTTTAATAAAATTTTGACAGTATAACGTGGCTTTTATTTATTTACCCAGCCTGCATAATAAAAACAACTTACATAAATTCCCAACGCAATTTATCAAATATAGCCACCTATACTCATATTCCATAAGCCATTCATAGGAAAATATATATTTCAAAATAATTGTCAGCCTCTAATTACTCAATTTCATAATCAACACAATATATTTTTTATTTGTCACATTTATTTCTAAAACATCAAAAATCCCGTTTTAATCTCATTTTCATTTCATAAAATACATAAAGAGCATTTAAAAATAAACTCTAGATAATTTACAATAATTTACAATAATAATAAGTTTACTCAGCGTTTGTACAAACTAAATGCTTCCTAGGTGCCCGATCACTGTTCGTCGGGTACGACTTCCTTGCCTTTACCGGAAGGCTCTCCTCCTAGACACATTGCAAAATTTACACAATTCACCACATTGATGCTAAATCACTATATAATTGACTTAAATCCTATACTAATGCATGGTATGAAATGCAATAGCCTAAAACGGCTTAAACGCGGCATTAACCTATTTTTGGCACTTTACCTGATAAATTGCTAACGCGTTCCATTTTAGCTTTAAATTGTCCCATTTTCTCTCCAACATTTCTAACCATTAAATATCAGCCAATAACCTTCTAAAATCACCAAAATCAGCTCACTTTCCTTCTTGAAAAATTCGGTCAAAAATGGGACATTAACTCGATAAATTTTTCACTTTGTTTTTCTATCACATTTAACCATTTTTCATCATTTTCTCTTCATTTCTCTTAAAATAAAAATCAGTTCATCATCATTGTACATCAATGCATATTCAGCCAAGGGTGGGTATTGTTAAAATTTCATGCTTTCTTGCCCAATTTAATTTCTATACACATTTAACTAACTAAAACTACCAATTTAACTAAAAATTAAAATCTAAAAATTTCAAATTCCTCCCCCATGAATTTTGGCCAGCCCTTCGATTCAGTTTTTGATTTCTCTCCTCAAGCATGCTAAATGGAAACAAAGGCATAGGAAAGGTAGAAATCAAGCTAAAGTCAAAAAATCTTACCGTTACACGCATAAACGGTTGAAAAACGCGATTTCCCCTTTGAATTTTCTAGTTTTCCTTTGTTTTTCTCTTTTCTTCCTTTCCTCTCTATTTTCTCTCTTGTTCTTTCCTTATGGCCGGCCAGCACTTAATATGCGGTTTAAATGGGCTGACTTTTCATTAAAATAATATTAAACCATTAAAAAATGCCATGTGTCACTTTCCCATTGGTCCGTTTTTAAAATTTCATCCTTTAAATTTCAATTTTTCACCACTTAACATACCATAGTTATTCATACCAAAAATAAATAAATCTTATGATTTTGACAAGTTTTGGGTGGTGAAAATTACGGTTTTGACCCCGAGATGACAAAATTATCGTTTTGCCCCTATATTTCAAAAATTATCGAAATTGAAATTTTTCACTTCTTATCATTAAATTATACTCCAAATAGTTAATCTTGCTCAAAAATTTCACTCCATGATCAAATTATTATCTTAGGTGGCAAAATGATGATTTTACCCTTGAACATCGAAATTTCTAATTTTTTCTCAAATGAACCCTCGAACTCTGAACAATCATTTTTAGTCATTCCTGGACTGTAAAATATTAAATTTCATCATACGATTCCTATTTGAACTAGTTCGAGTTTAAATCAACTCAAGTGTACCGTTACGTACAATATCGGGTTTCATCTATTCTTAGAGACTTTCCTAACGTAATAACATGTTACTCAGTGCATGTATGTCATGACATGTATTTATAGGATCGGGTTTAACACTCACCACCTTGACACAGTACAAAATCAAGAAACTTACTACATTGGTACTAAATCGAAATTAAACTAATTTAGTCTACTAATGCATGATATGGAATGCGAAATGTCCGATTAATCGCTTAAATGTGATATTCGACCTAAGTCACTATACTCGGTCTAATAGGCTAAAATCTCTAATTTAACTCCAAATCAATTCTTCTCACTTTCTACACTCCAATTATACCTAAATTACCTCAGTGACTGTGAATGAGACTCAATTTATCAGTTCCAGGTCAATAATCACACATGTCTATACGTTGAGCAAAAATTCAGATTTTAACACCAAAATTTCCCATTTAATTTCTAACCTCACCAAACATCAAATATCACCAAAATATCATGAAATATCATCAATTTCAGCCTCAATATTCTCCCTAGAAAATTCGGCCTCTTATGGGTAATGGGAGAAAATGAATTTTTCTTATTGGCTTTTCTTGCTACACATCACTAACTAACTAAAAACACTAACATAACTTGAAATCAAATTAATCCAACATCATTCTCTCTCCATACCCATTCGGCCAGCCATGAATTCACCATGAAAACATGAAATTTAACCATGAAAAATAAGGAGAAATGCATGGGAAAGGTAGATCACAAGTCAAAATCAAGAAATTTTACCTTTGATTGCTTGATTACTTGAAATCCACCAATTTTTCCTTGAATTTTCTCACCTAGGGTTCTTGTTCTTCCTTTTGTTTTCCTTTGGCCGGCCATATGAAAAAAATGGGCTGATTTTGTGCTAAATTTAAAGTTAAATAATTAATGGTTATAAACTTGACACATGTCACCTTATTATTGCTCCATGTGTCATTTCTTAACTATTATGCTTTCTCTCTCCACCATAGAAATTCCTTCAATTATCCATGATAATATTGGGTAAAATCCATGTGCTGGACAAGTGTTGGGTGTGTAAAATTATAATTTTGCCCTAGGGTGGCAAAATTACTATTTTACCCCTATGCTTCGAAAAATACCGAGATTACAATTTTTCACTTCTCAACCTCAAATCATACTCTAATAAGTCAAATGTGATTAAAATCTTTCAAAAAGATTTCCCATTTTGTCCTCGAGTTGCAAAATTACCATTTTGCCCCTAGATAGTAAAATTTTCAATTTGACTCCAAATTGATCCTCGAACTCCAAATCACCATTTTAAATCATTCCTGGACTGTAAAATTTTCAATTTCACCATAAAATCTCTATTTAATCTAGTTTGAAGCTTAAATCAACTTTGTTGTACCTCTAGGTACAATATCGACTTTTGTAAATATTTTGAGACTTTCTTAGCATGCAAACATGCTATCCATCACATGTATGTCTTGTCAAGCATTTTATAAGGTCGGGCTTTACAATTCATATCACTGGCCATTGCCAAAAAGCCCTTTTTCTTCTCTTCCCTCTACCTTCTATCTTTCCACCAATCTCTCTCTATATATTTTTATGGATTGCAGATTTACTTTAAATTATGTTCTTTTGTCTCTATTTTTCTTTTTCATTAATTTTCTCTTTTTTTATTTATTACTTGATGATAGTTAATGTTTTCTATTTTGTTTCTTCGATTGTAAGAGTGAGATGACTTTAGTTGCTTGAGAATCTAATGTAAAGGCATGACAATTTTGGCGAAGTTTTTTTTTCCTTTCAAGATTTACCCCACCTTTCACCTTCCCTTCAATTTGTGAAAAGTTGAAATCAATTTTAAAAAGTCAAGAGTTTGGTAGCTTCACGCTGCCATTAGTAACACGTAGTCACCAAGACGCTGCCAATGGCAGCCAATAGAGAGGAAAGATTTTCAAAATCCTTCCCTTGCTTATAAAAAGAGAGGAACCAAAGAACGATAAGGGGATATTGGGAGGGAGAAAAACAAAAACAAAAAAAAAAAAACGATTTGAGGAATCCAAAATCCTATAGTTTTTTTTTCCTTTCTAGCAACTATAACAACCTTTTCTTACTTGTTTCCAAAAAACAAAAAAAAAAAAAAACAAAGAACTCTAGATTTTGAAACAAGCTAGAGAAAAAAAAATACAAGAATCATAGATTTCATTTCTACCAACTGGCAATATACCCAACAAAAAACAAGCAACAAACAAACAAAAATAAAAAAATAGAGAAAACAAAAATATGAAGGAAAATTAGTTGAGTGTCTTTGGTTGTGGTTTTGGTTTTGAAATGATTTAGGTGTGATCGAAAGCCGTGGGAAGGGAGAGTTTGTTGTTCTAAGTGGTGGTTATGGTGGAGAAAGGAGGTTGAGATTCAATGTTTTGGCTTAGGTTTAGAGAGAGAAAAGGTAGAAAGGGTTTTGGAACCCAAGTTTCTTGGGCATTTCTGAGCCCAAGCTTCGATATGAGACTTGACTTTTTATTATTAGGTTTTTATGGGTTTTGTTTGAAGTTTGATTATTTAGTGTTCATTTGCATTATGTGTTTTATTGTTAGTTTTAATTAATGTATGATGTAATTTTATCTTTTTTTTTTATAAAATTAAAATATATATAAATAAAAACAAAAATTTAGTCATATGATGCAATAAATGGTATATATATAAATATATACATATATATATAGTTATAAATTAAAGTATAATGATAATAAAAAATATAAAAATATAAAGACATAAAAATTGAAATATACTTAATTATTTATCTCTTTAGTTCATAAATTAGGATCCCATCATAACGATGGGAGGGTTTTGATTTTAAGGGATTAATGTGATTCAAGACAAATTTATTTAAAATAATAAAGTTGATAGGATTTATTAAGGGACGCGTAGTAAATAAACGAATGGGAATTTTCTTGAGTAATAGACGTAGTTAGGTCCCACTAGAATGATGGGAGGGTTCTAATTTGATGCTATAAAAAATTATCTCAATCCAAAGAAATTATTTTCAAGTAAAAATTTATAGAAAGACAAATAAGTAAATAAATAATGAAACTTAAGATATTTAATTAAAAGAATACAAAACCATTAAAATAAATAAAACAAGTTTGCGAAAATGAAACATGATCATCATTTAATTCATTACGCATCACCACATGCATTATTTATTTGTCATTACATGTTAACAATATATTTTACCCACAAATGATTACCTTGATGATGAGATTTGTTTGATAAGCTTGTGAATATGAGTTTTCTCGAGTAATTTCTTAGGTGAGAGAGTATACCCGGGTCCCACCAGCATGGTGGGTGGAGTCAGGAAATATTCCCAATAAAAGGTTTTCATTTCATATTTATCAACATTTTTTTCACGCATTTCATAATTGCATCATGTGCTCATCATACCTATAAAATCGAATAATGGACCTTAAGTCATGAATAAAATAAAAAAATAGCAATGATTAAGAAAATATGAGAATAAAATTAAAAATTAAGGTTTATATATGATACATATAATTAAATGGTACCGTTCGTGGAACTGGCGTCACGGGGGTGTTAATCCTTCCTTGTGAGTAATTGTACTCCGAAACCCAACTCTAAAATCTTGTAAACCAGATTGTTATTCTTTAAATAGACCTAAAAACAATTTAGGATCTTGTTGAATAGAGCAAAGTTAATAGGTGGCTAATCATGCCTAGGTAAAGAAAAAAATATTGGTGATGACTCCCAAACATAGAAAGTATCAACGTCGCAAGTAGCAAAAAGTATTAAAAATTCAAACGACATGTTGGGTTCAATTGCAATTCTAGACAAGAAATTTAGTTCTTCATAATTTCTAAAAACTTCATCCAAAAAAGTTTAAGGGGGCATTTTAAAAAATAATCCTTAAAGATAAGATGTTTTTAAAAATAGCCCTCTTTATAATTTTAACTATTTTTAGCCAAGTTGGACAAAATTACCCTTAATGAAGTTACACGCTATGATGTTACACGCCATGTACAAAAACCTGTGACAAGCCATGGTTAACGTGTTACATAATATGCCAAAAATATGTGACAATCCATGATTAGCTTGGTACACGCCATGTACAAAAACTTGTGACAAGCTATGGTTAGCTTGTTACACGCCATGTACAAAAACCTGTAAGCCATGGTTAGCGTGTTACACTCTATGTACAAAAATATGTGACAAGCCACGGTTAGCTTGTTACATGCCATGTACAAAAATACGTGATAAGCCATATACAAAAACTTGTGACAAGCTATGGTTAGCTTTTTACACGCTATGTACAAAAACCTGTGATAAGCCATGGTTAGCGTGTTACACGCTATGTATAAAAATATGTGACAAACCATGGTTAGCTTGTTACATGCCATGTACAAAAATATGTGACAAGCAATGTACAAAAACCTGTGACAAGCTATGGTTGGCTTGTTACACGCCATGTACAAAAACCTATGACAAGTCATGGTTAGCGTGTTACATGCTATGTACAAAAATATGTGACAAGCCATGGTCAGCTTGTTACATGCCATGTACAAAATATGTGACAAGTCATGTACAAAAACTTGTGACAAGTTAGGTTAGCTTACTACACGCTATTTACAAAAACCTGTGACAAGCCATAGTTAGCGTGTTACACGCTATATACAAAAATATGTGACAAGTCATGATTAGCTTGTTACAAGTCATGTACAAAAACCTGTGACAAGCTATGGTTAGCTTGTTACATGCCATGTACAAAAACCTGTAACAAGCCATGGTTAGGTTTTTACATGCCATGTTGAAAAAAAAAACTACTGTTACACGCCATGTAAAAAAACATGTTACACGCCATGGTTAAAAAAGTTTGTTACACACCATGTTGAAAAAAAATATTATTGTTACACACCATGTTGAAAAAATATTGTTGTTACACGACATATTCAATTGTTACACTTAAATGCCTAAAATGTTGTTGTTACTTACAAACCAAAACTTCAAATCCTCTCAACTTTTTTCTTTTTTTTTTGACAATTTGGCATAGATTTAAGTATTTCTAACATGTTTTCATAAATCAAAATACAAATGTTTTTTTTATCTAAAACACCTACTTTGACTAAAAATTAAAATTTTTTTTTTGAAAACCTAGATTTATAAATTTCAAAATTTTGACTTTATTGGTATCGAGGTCCCTAATTGATTCAATTAAAAGCTATTTCATACATTTGTGATTATTTCTACCATTTTAGTTTTATCCAAAATATCTAAAAATTGAATTTCCCAACCAGCCACCCACCCAAGCACGTCAAAACCATTGCTTGGTGTTTTGAAAGTGTAAGAAAGAGAAATCTGAAAATGTAGGAGAGAGAAATCGAAAGCATAGCAAATGAATGCCGAACAGATAAATCGATAAAATTTGAAAGATTGGGATGGTGAGAGAGAAATCCGAAACACAAATGGGGAGAAATGAGGAGAAATTGTGATGAATGGTTTAATTTATTTGAAATAGTTTAAAGGGTATTTTCATCAAGTCATGACTAAATATGACAAAAAACAATTAAATTTATTTTGATGGTTACTTTTAAAATGTCTTTATCAAGAAAGGTCATTTTTCACAATTTCCTCAAAGTTTAACCATCAACATAAAACAAAAAAAAGTATAAAAAGAACAAAACAAGAAAAGAAAACTCAGATTTGTTAGGTTTTCAATCTTTAATCCTCAAGAATTTTTCCTAGTTTTCTTGTTTGCTAGGCGGCTCTTTTTCTTCAGAAAAAGCCTAGCTTTATTGTGTCTTTCAATTGCGTCAAAAGTGCCTTTAAATATGCTTCAATTGCGTCAAAAGTGCCTTTAAATATGCTCCAAAAAGATCTAATTTGAGTCAAACCTGGAATCAAGATGTCTAAGATATCATATTGATCCCACGGCTTCACTTTCCCAACACCATGACACCCAACTTGCTGTCTCCCAATACGCTCCCTACTGCACTCGATCAACTTGGGACATGATTTGCTCCTCGATCTAGGTCGAACTGGGCAAACGGGTAAACTTGCAAATTGAAGCCTTACCACAAATGATTTCTAATGGCTCAAGAATAACATCAATTGAACTTTTAGAATGAGAAATATGCTATTGAAACATGTACAAGAGAAGCATTTGGCCATTCATGCACTCTTCTTCAACAATTGCAGTTGTTTTAATTGCACACCTACAAAACCATAAAACTAACTCAATAATAGCTAAAATAAAAGCAAATTATCATCAAACTAAAATAAAATAACTTAAATTAAATCAACCCAACATGATTTACTAAACTAAGTCAAATAAATAAAAATTCCTAATTCCGAAACTTAATCTCAAGAACTTAGCCAATTTAATACTCAAAATGTGACAAAATAATTCTATATCATAAAGTTATCTAGCTCTTAGGGGAGCCTTTGGCTAAGGTGTCAGATCGAGAAATAGTTGAGGGAAACTTGTGAGAGAGAAATGGTGTAAGGTAAGAGACGAAATTTGAACCCAATGACAGAAAGGATTCGATGTTGAGGATAACGAACCTCAATCTGAGCCCAAATACCATCGAAAAGGCTCACTCGATTGCGTAAAGCAACAACAAGCATAGGGTGAAGGCAGGGGAGGAAATCTACCAGAAATTATGCCAAATCTAGAGTTAGAGATAAAGAGGTCGACATGGTTCCAGTCTCAGATAGTGATATTGCCCCGACACAACTCCACAATCATCAAAGAGGTGGAGGAAACACTTAATGTGGGTGTCAATGCAGGGTTAGACTTTGAGCAGAATGAGAGTGAAATGGTAAATGCATTCATTGCAGTGGAAAAAGAGGACCTTGGGAACGCACACTCTTACTGGGTAGGTAGGTAAGTGGTTCTCTCCAAATTCTGTGTTCATTTCTTTGTGTGATTGTGTTATGAGATCTATTATCTATGACTACTATTTCTTAGAACGTTAGAGGATTGGGTCAACTAGAAAAGGTTTAAGCAATTAGGCAATTATCGATAAAACATAGGCCACAACTTTTATTTTTGCAAGAAACAAAGCTTCGAACTCTAAGTAATAGATTGGTTGAGAAATTATGGGATAAAGGCAACTGCATTTGGGAATGTGTTGACTCTAATAGAGCCTCTGGCGGAATCATGACATTAGAGTGTCGACTTTTTTTAGAATGACAGGAAAATAAGTAGTAGAAGGTACATCATTATATTTGGGAGGCTTAAAGAATTGAGCGTTGAACGTGGCTTCGCCAACGTCAATGCACCAAATGTTGAGGGTGAGCGTCAAGCTTTTTGGGCTAAGCTTTTGGACCTTCTTAAATCTTGGAATATTATTTGGTGTGTTGGTGGGGACTTTAATGTCGTCAAATGAGTGGATGAATGGACTGACAACAATAAATCTATGTCTCATTTTAGTCATTTTATTAAGGAATTCGTTTTGATTACTCTGCCATTAGCTGGAGGAAGATATACTCGGTACAGTTTTTGAGAAAATGTCACGTTCAACAAGCTTGACCAATTTTTGGTAGTAATGGAAATTGTGGAGAACTTTCTAGGCTTGAGTCAGATTTCCCTTCCATGCTCTTTCTTTGACCACAAACCTGTAATGCTTTGCTCGAATGAATGCAATTGGGATCCCAAGCCATTTAGGTTTTTTAATTTTTGACTTGAGGAAACTAGTTTCAAGGATATGTTTGCAAAGGCTTGGAGGAACACTGAAAATTTAAGTAGTAGGCAAACAATCCATTAAAAAGTGGCAGCAAGACACTATTGGTAACATTCTTGATTAGCAATGAAATTTTTACTTTAGCTCTCCAAAGAAAAAAAAAATACATGTGACAACATTCTCATTTCGCTTGTGAAGTGTAAAAACTCCACTATTGATATATAAAATAATAATCTAATACATAATGTGGGTGCCTAAAATTGTTTCATTCCAACTTAAATGATGAAATTACCAAATTATAGCAAGTAAGTATATAAAAGGAAGAGCGTAAATGTCATTTTATCTTTCTATTTAAATCAAGTTTTGGATAATTTATTACTACTACTACTATTATTATTATTATTATTATTATTATTATTATTATTATTGCAATTGAAAAAACCTATCCAATCTTATTGTTAAGTAACTTATTTTTTATTTCACCAAATTTTCCTCACTTATTTTTTTCTCTTTCACCATCAGTTTGGTTGTTACAAAATCGTGTGTATATATAAATTAAATGTGGACCAAAATAAATTTATTTCATAACAAATACTTTTACAAGTAATGATTTCATTACGGTCAATTTAGGAGCACCCTTAATAAGCCATCTAGAGGAATCATACAAATTAAGGAAGAACATCTTCTAATTCCAAGTGATTTCATCAAAATTAGCTGAACTGTATGCCAACACCACCTTTAATTCAGAGAGGGAGGACATATATATAGAATCAATAGTTAGTTCTTTTACAGATTATTAGGTTAATTACAATATATATATATATACATGTATATAAGTTCTGTTGTCAAATAAAGGATAATTTGACCTAATTAACTCTTTTAATTAATTAATTCTATCTTTGGGATGGAATTAATTTAAACATCTATACTTCGACAGAGAACTTTTAATTGTTCTCAGGGTTTGAATTTTGAAACAAAGCGTACTTAGACGTTTTATTTTGGACAATAAGAACAAAGTTGGCCAAACATAGTTCCTTTCCTCCCTCCATGGCAATATAGACCCGTCTGATTTGTGTCAATTAAAAATCAGTTTTTCATTTTGAAAGAATGCTCCCTTTCATGCAGGGGCAACTCAAAAACTTCAGAAACTTAAAATTAAATATTAAAATGAGGTATTTTTTATTGAAATTAAGAAAATGAAGCCTTTCTTATTGAAGTTAACAAAGGAAAAGCAAATAAGAAAAAAAAATTCATAAGTGGATATTATAAATTGAAAAAAAATTAGTTTTATATATAAGAAAAAATTAGTTATTGGAGATTATTAGATAAATATTATCTTTAGTTGATTGGGAATAGGAGAAATAGTTGAAAATTAATAACATTGGAAAGTCATAAAAAATTTAGATTTATTAAATACGTAACTAAGTAAGTGAGAGGATATATCATTTGATTAATTATCTTGACTTTTATATATTTTTAATGAAAAATGAGATAAATAATAATTAAGAATTAATAGAGATATAAGAAGTTAGAAAAAATTGATATTTTTTAAGTATGAGAGAGAATAGGTAGATATTTTATTAATTATCTTAATTTTTGTATATTTTTAACTTAATTAATTATGTTATTATAAAATTATGATATCTATAACAATTTGAGGCCTAAAGCAAGGGTTTTGGTGACTTTATGCCAAAGCCTGCTCTGTGTACATAAGAACTAATTAAGGGATTTCAATAAAATTAAATACTACTGATATTAATTTGTTTTTTCTACTTCATTAGACACTAGGAATGAAGAAGTGCAATTTATAATTATAACTTGGGATGACTATTTGTTGAATATACTAATTATTATACTGGAACCTTTCTTTTCACTAAAAAAAAGCAATCATACAGTACTACTAATTAATAACGATTATAAATGGATTCAATTGCATAAACCCAATGTGTTGAATAACGGAATCCGTTGAGTCCTTGCTAGGAAAGTTTTACCGTATATGGCATGCAATGAAGAATCCAGGCAACCAGCCCTGCACCACTAATTACGCTTCTTCCTTCTACTAAACTTTCTCTTTGAATACCGCGGTTTTAAGCCCTGAATTTAACTGTCAAACCAATAGACATCAAAACCACATAAAAGTTTATATACTAATTCAATTTGTAAAACTTCCAGCTAGGGTTATTTTCTTTGTCATTTCCGTAATTTTTAGGTCAAGGTACGTAGTTTCAAACTGATGACTTTCCATTCCAAGTTGGATGATAACTTCGTCATCACCATGTTCACGATCAGTTCTCTATTTAAACCCCCGTTCCTCCTTTGTTTTCGATCACTCAACCTTGTCGATTTAGTGTTTGTAGCAAAATACAATATCATCGTTCCTTTCCTTCCTTTTCCTTTCTCCTTTCCCCTGTCAAAACCAATGGCCTACCTTGGCACGAAGGCAATAATCCACACTGCTGTCAAAGTGTTTGCAATCGCTTTGCTCTTATTTTTGGCTTGTCAAGCTGCTGTAGCTCGTGTGACTCCTCAAGACCATTCCTCTATAATGCCACCGGGTTGTAATCCAACAGGACACACCCCACGTCCTGGCTGTCCACCATCACCAGCAAAGTAGATGAACTTCTACCCATACTTCTACAGCCTCTCCAATAAAGCTATATATTGAATCGTTTCTTTCTTCATTTCTTTATTCATTCATGTTTTCTGTTGAACATTGCTTGGAATAATTCGTATATGATCATATATATATATATATATATATATGTAATAGTGCTTGTTCTTTTATTTTGTGTCTTTCATTACTTCTAGATATATATATCTTTAAAGTTTGAATAAAAATATCTTCAAGAAGATCACATCCGGTGGTTAGAAACTTAAAAATTCGCTTTGGAGGTCTTTCAAGTTCGAGTCCTAAAATGAGTGAGTTATATTTTACAAGATAAGAGGGGACTACGTCCTATTGTGTAGTCCAAAATTTTTATGTAACAAAAAAAAATCACCATTCAAATTCAGCTCAAAGATGGACGCTGATCAATGATCAAAATTTGGGCAAAGATTCTAAATAGGTTGTATTAATACTTTCTCTAATTTAAAAAGAATATGGAATAAAGATAATTTTTTCTCTTGTTCTTGTTTGTCATGAATATTCACTGGTATCTTATTGGAAGTAAAACAAGAGAAGGAAACATGCTCATTAACTTTTCCCCTCTTACTTAGATAGATAGAGGGAAAAAAAAAGAGCATTGAAATTCAATATTAATTAACTCTCCCTCTATATCATGTTGTTATCAATTCAAAAATCAAGATATTAATCATTTACTCTTACTCGTAAGTATCATGTGAAGATTGTTGCAACATCCGGGTGCGAGAATTCAACCACTTGATGTAAAATAGAGTCGTCATCCATTTTTTTTCTTAGGTATGATTAGTCGTCACCTAATTAAATCCATCATTTCTAAAAAAATTCTAAGCTTGAGGTAGGTTCGTTAAAAAGGATAGGTACCGATTTGAGATATAGAGTTAGGACTTTGAAATGCAATTACATGCGAGAAAGTTATTAGCACTGCCACGATGCTCGTTCAAAGAACAATATCAATTAATCATGAGTTTTTTTATTCTAGCATTAATTAAAAATTCTTGAATTCATATTTACTTATATTTCCCTTAATTACTATTTATTTATTTATTTATTTTGTTCGTTTCTTTCATTTTTTTTACCCTTATTAAGTATTGGAGATTTATCCTATGTTTTCCAATATCCTAATGAGACTTAGGAAACTATTTTTACCTAAAGAATATTGAAGAAAACACACTTTTTTTTAAAAGGCTACTAGTAGAATGTTAGCTTAAAAGATAAACCTTAAGAGAGGGGGTGAATTGAGTAGTTTAAATATTCCTTTGAAATCTTGAGGATTAAGGCACTTTTAGTCAAAGTATGATTGAGAGACTTCTTTGAAAGCAATGATAGAAAATTGCAGAAATTCATTTGCATGTGATTCAAAAATGAACTTAAGGAATCAATAAGAATGAAAAATATTTTAACAAACAAGTAGAAAACACAAAGATTTATAGAGGTTTGGCCTCGATGCCTATGTCTTTTCCCTTTGATCACCAAGCTTTTAAATCCACTATAAAAACTACTTTTTCAAGACTCAAGCATAACCTTTACAACCAAATCTTTTCAAGGCTTAGAATACCTTTTACACCAGTTTTTTTAAGGATGAAACTTAACCCCTTTACCTTTTCACTTGGTTAAGGTATAACCACTCACAAATACACTACCTTTCAAGGTTAAGGTATAACCTTTCACATTACTTTTCTAAGTTAACATATAACCTTTACAATGGATTACAAGGAGGTTAAATGAAAGCTTCAATGCCTCTAAATAGGCTGAATAAAACAATGAATGCAATGAGAGAATGAAGGCTAGACAAAAAAGTATAATAACTTAAGGCTTAAGTAAGCAAGAATGAGACACACTTGATTTTGAAAGTGATTCTAGAGAAATTTTCCATTTGATCTTTCACTCTAGCTTGGAAATTCTTTTTTAGGTGTTCTCTCTCTTGAAAGTCATGCCTCAGACCTCTATTTATGTGTTGGTGTCCAAAAATAGCTGTGTGGAGATATATGCTTGAAAAAATAGCCATTCATCATGTCTTTTTTCGACTTGTCTGATGTGAGGTATCAATACCTCGATATAGGTATCGATACTTTAATTGTCAAAATCAACTGAATTCTTGATACTTTTGTTGCATGTCTTGATACTTGTTCATCCTTGGCATTTCTCAAACTGAAACATGTCTCGATACATTATGCCTTGGACTCAATACGTAGCAGCTTGCACTCTAGAAATCAAGTTTGGAGATGATGTCTCGATACTTGGCAAGTAGGTCTCGATACGTACTCACTTGCTCTTTAAAATTTGAAGTTTTAAAGATGAGGTCTCAATACTTTGATAGTGAGTCTTGATACTTTAGAACTTGCTCTCTAAAATTTGAAGTCTAAAGATTAAGTCTCGATACTTTGAAGCTACGGTCCCAATATTCTCGGACTTACTCTCTAGAATATGCAATATAAAGGTGAAATCTTGATACCTTGAAGCTTGGTCTTGATACTTTAAGACTTGCTCTTTGAAACTTAGCATTTCTGAGGTGATGTCTCGGTACTTCTTGTTCAGGTCTTGATACATCACTACTCGTCTTCTGAAATTTGAGTTTTTGAGTTGATATCTCAATACCTTTCAAAGATGTCCTAATACTTCTTCTTCCTTAAGTTATTTTTTAGGCATTTTAAGCTTGAGGTATTGATACTTAGTTACAAATGTCTTAATACCTTAGTCATTTTAAGCAATTTATAAGGCATTTTGAGTTTCAAGCACTTGCCCATTTTTCATATAAATGCTTATGGGGATATTTTTAATCACTCATATTTTGGTCATTTGATTTTGTCATTTCAAAACAAGGATCAATTGTAAAGCTAACAATCTTCCTCTTTTTTGATATGACAAAACTTAATGAGCAAATGAGCAAAATTAATTTCAAAAAGCTCCCCTTAAGTTTTTGAAGTTAAGCATTTTGAAAAATATAAAACTCCCCCTCACTAAGTGCTAAGGTTTTGAAAAATCAATAGTGTGTGGGTGCAATTTGCTTAAAGTATTTCTCTCCTTTTTTGTTATATCAAAAAGAATATAAAATACCGTTTTGAGGGTATTGTCAAGGATCAATTGAAAGAATTATAACTCAAAGTAAGCAAGCATATATAAAAATAAGCATTATAAACAATCATATGGACAATATTAAAGAAAATTCATTATTTGGTCATAAAAGAAATATGTGAGAATTTACATCCGTAATATATTTTACCATAAGCATCCAAAATACACATCATCCAAAGGAGTTAACAAAGGATATTATTAACACAAAAAAGTATAATGGATGTATGTATGTTATGTGAAGTGAGATTTGCATCTAACCAAATAAACTGAATAATGTTTTGAGACATAAAAATAATAAAAGACATGTGCCGCAAAGATGAAATCAAGGAGATAGGTCAATGGATGGCTACACATAGGTGGATCGACGAGATTGACTAGAGTGTTGGGAATAGTGCTCTGATCAGTTAGATTAATCGGAGTGGCCGACCTTTAAGTTCTTTTATACTACTCATGATTAGTCCAGTATAGGTATTAAAATGAGTGATTAATTGAGTCTCCAAAGATCCAAAGATAGAGCTTCTCTTACAGTAGATGCACCAACTGGTGCCTCATTACCATCACTTTTGTTGGTCCAGTATGCGGTTGCCTCTTCTTGGGCTTGTGGGGGTGCAACATTTTTTGAATACTCATTACCCACCAATCAATCGTTATGCAAACTTGTTTATTGTGTGCTCATCAATTGTGTTGTGTACCTTATGTGCAATGGGAGGATTGACTATAGTATTAAAACCATAAAAATCAATAATGTGGTTAATCACCATCCCATGCACTAACGCAGTACTTTCTCTAGCAATCAATTGCATCATATCCTGGAAAATGAAATCAACCAAATTAATTTGAACATTATGCTTGATGTGGTGTAGAAAATAGAGATCTTCACTTTTCACATGTGAGTATTTCTACCCACTAGGCCTAAGATTCCAAGATATCATCAAGTGTAGAAATCCTATCATGCAAGGTCAACCTATTTGCACTAAACTGCCCTAACTCGGTTAGTGGAGGGAAAACAAAGAACTTTGTCTATAAGTCATTCTCTATAAACCCATCTCTTAAATTGTACAACTTTCTACCTGAATTAGGGATATTTAAAATGTGACTAATGAAATGAGCATTAATACGCATGTGCTTCACCATAATAGATGTAATAAAAATATCCTTATGTGCATATGGCTCCTCATTATCATGGGTTGGATTGTCCTTGTCACGACCCAATACTCCCTTCGAGCCTGTGACAATCGCTACGATGTCTCGATAGACATTCATTACCCAGAATGTCAACCGAAACCTCGCAAGGCTCTTGCATCAATTTTACGTCTCCCCTATGAGCAATAGTTACTAAATATCATGTTTTAAGGGAATATAAAGTATTTTTAAATCAAAAACAAACAAAAAGTAATTTCTGCCACACAGGGGTATTTTGGTCATTTTTACCTAAAATTTTTGAAACTTGGTGAAAATACAATATACGGTAGAAAAATATACATTTCTTATCTAAAAATAATTTTAGTAATCTAAATCATCCATTTAAAATGAAATTATGGCTAGCCAAACTAAATAAAAATATTAAATAAAATATTCTATTTTCTTATAAAACAATATTTATAGAATCCTGCATAAACAATTTTGTTAGCGTAAGAGTAAAATAAATTCATATATATAATAGCACACTAAACCAGGTATACAAAAATATTCTACAATGACATTTGGGCCCCAAAATAATCGAAAATATACAAGACTGTAGACCTTCGATTTCTAAGGATGAAAATCCAAAAGCAACCCTCGACAAAATCGGCTGTCTACAGACTGTCTTGAGCCTGAAATCGGTAAAAAGAAGGGGGTGAGTTTTTATAAACCCAGTGAGTAAGCAAAGTTCATCTATAACATCTAAAGCCGAGTAAATGGAGACAGTTAAATCATCCCATCATAATATGATTCATAACATTTAAAACTCATTTCAATTCATATAAAACAATTACATTTCATCGAAATAATCAACAAGGCTTATGATTCTCTTAAAAACTTGGCTTGCGCCAAAACTCATACTCGGGGACATCTTGGCCCGGGCACCCAACCGAGTCCGTCAAGGATGTTAAAATGACATATACCCATAAAACATGTTTTTACTTTTAAAACATAACCATTCCTTGGCGTTGGCAGAGTTTCATCCTCATGTGGTGGTTCGGCGTGAATTGAACTCTAAACTTATCTTAGGAGATACCCTCCGCTCCTCTCGTACTAAGGTAAAATATAATGGGGTTTACCGTGCCCCTCTAATAGGCTGGTCTACAGAAACCTACCCACTGCAGTAAGCTAATCAAATAACCCACCAAATCAATAAAAATTTTAACAGCATGACATGGCTAATATAATATTACCCAGCCTGTGAAGGTAAAACAAAATAGTTTATATAATCCACAAACCACAAATCTAGCCATTCATGCCATCACATTATCATTAACCATCAATTCACACACACACACACACACACACATATATATATATATATATATATATATATATATAAATAACACAAATATATAGTCTCCGCTTACTCAATTTCCAAAATCATCATTGAATTGCAAAACAATTTATAAATCTCATTCATTTAACCAACACTTAACTTATAAAACATAAAAATCTATGGTTTAAGTTCATTATTCTTTAAAATCATAAAAACGAATATAAACTATTTTAGATAGTTAAGGTGAATATTTGATTACTCACAATAACGGGAGTTTGGAGTACTCCTATTCTTGGTCCTCGGGTACGATATCTTTACCCTTATCAAAGGGCTCACCACCTATACATAATACACGACACGTAATTCAATATATTTGTAGCAAACTATTATAAAACCATTTCAAGCTCTATATGAATGCATGAAATTGAATGAGAATTGTTCGAATAATCACTTAAAGACGGTGTTTTACGTGGGTTCAATTATGATCGGACTGAATTTGTATTTGATCTAACTCAAACTATACACTGTTGAATTAACCAAAACATCCGATTCAACTTTAAATATATTCATTACACTTCCAATATTCCAAACACACCAAAGTACCTCAATGAGCTTGATTGTGACTTAATTCATCGTAATCGAAATTCATTCCGATTTCGAACTAACATGCTAATCAGTGTTAACACAGTCTAATAAGTCCATCTATATCATTAAGAATCAAATCCAAGTCCATTCACTATGATTTTCTCATTATTGTTCAAGTCGTTTACTAAAGGAACTATATTTTTCGATAACCGTTTTCGATATCCGATACCATAAATCATCACTTACGAGCTAAATAACATGAAATACAACAAAATCCATTATCAACATGTCATCTATAAAATTCGGCCAAAGAGGGTTGTTGAAGGGCATGTGATTTTCTTGTTTGTTTTTCATGCCAAACATCATCAAACAACAGAAAACACTAAGATATCATGAAATTTAGCAAAATCCATCATCAAAACCTCTCTCCCTATGTTCGGCCAACAAGTATTCCCTCATGGAAACTTGTGTTTCATCCATAGAAAATGAAAAAGAAAGCATGGGAAAGGTAGATCTTAAGCAAAAAATTGAAAAATCTTACCTTTGATTGCTTTGTTCTTTGAAATTCAAAAAATTTCTCTTGAATTTTCCTCTCTAGGGTTTGTTTCTATTCTTTTCTCTTTGTTCTTTACTTTGGCCAGCCATGAAGAGTGAAATGGTAGAGTTTATGTTGAGTTTATAAAGGAAATTATAAAAATATTAAAACTTGACATGTGTCACCATGTGATTGGTCCATGGTTAAAACTTAACAATTAAGCATTTTCTCACCACCACATGTAATCTCTTAATTATCCAAAGTATAAAATAATAATAGGTGAAATTCATGGGCTTGACAAGTGTTATGGTGGTGTAAAATTCTAAAAATTCCAATTACGTCTTTGTGGACACGTAAAATGATTGTTTTGCCTTTATGTTTGAAAAAATGTCGAAATTAAAATTTTTCATTTCTCAAATTCAAATCATGCTCCAATTAGTCAAACTTGGTCAAAAATTTCGTCCAACATTCTAATTTTGCCCTTGGCTGGCAAAATGACCATTTTGCCCTACGTTATGAAAATTCCTAATTTGACTCCAAATTAATCCTTGAACTTCGAATCACCATATTAAAACATTCTAAGGTTCAATAACTCTCAAATATATCCTAAAATCTCTATTCAAATTACTTCGAGATTTTAATCGACTTAATTGTACCACTAGGTACGATACCGACTTTTAACGATTCTCCGAGGCATCCCAGTATGTAGATATGCTATCAAGTACATGAATGACATGACAGGTATATAATAGAGTAGGGCTTGATAGTCCTCAAAAATATTGTAATGGCATTTGAGTAGAAAAATTTAACCAATTTCTCATAATATGTCTTATTCATTTGCAAGAAATTGATCCATCCCTGTTATGTGAAGTTCTTTATATATGGAAATTCTAGGCTTTCTAATTACTCATATTTGATAGGCCTATTAGGATATATATTAAGAGTGGAGAAGAAATCATAGTACATCTACTCTTGTAACTGATCGTGCAATTTTTCCTAAAAGTGTGAGAGTGCCTTGAAGAAGACTTGCTTCAACTCAGTGATGCTTAATGGCTCTTTTGCTATGTGGTGTCATGAGGTAGGTTTTAGGAATTTTGGTTTAGGGTTTGAGAGATTTGAGAGTTTTGAGTGAAAAAGAACAATGGATTTGAGAGAAATTAGAGAAAATGAATAAAAATGAAGTTTTGAAAAAAGAAACAGAATGGGCGACCTAATATTTGCCTTCCCACTCAAAGGTATAAATACATTCAAAAAAAGTATAGATGCTTTAATTAAGGCTTTTTGTTACTTTTGGCTATTACGTATCAAGTATCGATACAAGGTGTAGAGGTATCTGTAGACACTAAATTACAAATAAAAAACGGAGTAAAAAATATATAAAAAAAAAATGAAATGATGATAATGAAAAAATGAAAAAAAAAAAAGAAATGAAAAAAGGAGAGAGGTACGACTGGCAGGGTGGCGTCTGGCAGGGTAGTGGAGCGCCCCCTCCAGAGCCCAGAAATCGGGTATAAATGGGAGGGGGATCCGAGCAACCAGAGAGGGGGGGAGAGCCAGAAAAGAGACAACAAAAAAACTTAGAACCTGCAGCAAGAAAAATCCCATCAGCCACACCAAAAAATCCACAATGACCACTGAAAAATCAATCAAAAAAAAGAGAAATAGGAATTGATTATTGAGAGTGGGGGTTTTTGGGATTTTGAGCAGAGGAATAGTGAAATCTGGGGTTGTTTGCCGCCGGTAGGAGGAGTGAAATCTGGGGTTGTTTGCCGCCGGTTAGGAGGAGCAACAGCTTGGAGGTTTGCCGCCGGTTAGGAGGAGCAACAGCTTGGTTGTTTGCCGCCGGTAGGAGGAGTGAAATCTGGGGTTGTTTGCCGCCGGTTAGGAGGAGCAACAGCTTGGAGGTTTGCCGCCGGTTAGGAGGAGCAACAGCTTGGAGGTTTGCCGCCGGTAGGAGGAGTGAAATCTGGGGTGGTTTGCCGCCGGTAGGAGGAGTGAAATCTGGAGTGTTTGCCGCCGGTAGGAGGAGTGAAATCTGGGTTGGTTTGCCGCCGGTAGGGGGAGCAACAGCTTGGAGGTTTACCGCCGGTGAGAGGAGTAATAGCTGGAGTGTTAGCCGCCGGTGGGGGATGATTTGAGAAGAGAAGAGAAAGGCAGCATTTTTAAAGAAAAAGAGAAAGTACCGCCGGCATAGAGAGAAGAAAGAAAGGTGAAAAGTGAGGAGAGAAAAATAAGAAAAGGAAGTCCATCTCCCCTAAGCCGTGCGATGTCGTTTGGTGCTCCAAAGGGTGCTGTGCAGAGCCAAATGGCGCGTTTAGTGCCAGTTGTGGTTAGCCTAATCGTCTTGAAGTAATTTAGTGTGATCAGGTAAGGAAAACTTCACTCCTTTGCCTAATTGATTCATAATGATTTAATTGCTTAGGTTATTATGGTTTGAGTTGTTTGGATTTAATCTATAAAATTCAATTTAAGCTTCATATGATTAATCTGAAAATATTTTAATACAGTGCCCTAGAAATTTCTGAAGAATGTCTTTTAGGATTAGGATTGGTTTACTTTAGCATAAGGTTCCAAAATCTTTTAGATACTATTTTTAGGACAAAGAAGATAATACACATAGAGAGATATAAATCTATATATAAAAATACAATATAAAAATAAAAATATATACATATAGCTAATAAAAAATTTAAATGTAGGAGAATGTTTAACAAGGGTGAGGGAAGTAAATATGCAAAACAAAAAATAGATTGCTAAATGAAATATATATATAAATGAATGAAATAAATAGTAAGTTAAAGAGCTACATATAGAATAAGTAAGTGAAATTGAAAATTATTAGGCTATTAGTGAGGTATTCTTAAATAAAATATATAAAAGAGCATGAGAAATATTTATGTACATTAAAATATATATATATATAGTGAATAGAGATAGATGAATAAATGTAAATAAATATAAATAAATATATTATGTTAAGTATCAAAATAATTATAATAAAATAGATATGGGAATCAATCTAAAAAAAATAGTTAACTCTTCAATAAAAAAAGATAATGAATAATAAAATAAATACAAAATACTATAATATTAACTATAAGTATAACATGCCGATGATGGGATAATCGATCGAGATGCGAGAAGTCGCAATCCCGAGTTTATGTTCCCTAGGCTCGGAATCCAAACCAAGGCTCCACCAGTATGATGGGAGGGTCTCGTTTTTAAGATTCTGAAATCCTTAATAAATAAAGAGCTTGATTATACAACAAAAATTATTACTTGATGAAATTACTTGATAAAAATAAATAATAAGTAATAAAATAATGATAAAGTGATAACAATTCAAATATATAATAAATAGTTAATTTGCGAAAATACAATATATATGACATTAAATAAGTAAATAAATAAATTAATAATAATAAAAAATATAATTAATTTAAAATTAGGCATTGAGTATTAAGTGGCATAAACTATAAAAAAAATGTAAAGATAAAGATAAAAAAAATAGTAATAATAAGAAATAAGAATAGAAAATATGATAATAAAATAAAAATAATTAATAATAACAAAAAATAGATAATTGCATTAGCATAGCATATACATATTGT
The DNA here is from genome assembly GCF_053813885.1 of Theobroma cacao. NCBI lineage: Eukaryota > Viridiplantae > Streptophyta > Magnoliopsida > Malvales > Malvaceae > Theobroma > Theobroma cacao. The sequence continues at coordinate 33,492,287 of NC_142639.1, read as the reverse complement.
ATCATATATATCGTTGCATATTAATATTTTTGGTTTTCGAGTTTAAGCCCCGATGATGGGATCTTTCGGGGATCCTGCGAAGGCGGGTATTTCTCGAAAAGTTCCTTAGGTGAAAAGATGTTATCGGGTCTCACCAGTATGATGGGAGGACTCGAGAACCATCTTTAATAAAAGGCTTTTGCCCGAGTTGGATTCATTATGCACAAAAATATTATTTTAAAAAGAAAACGTACGATGACCCCGATGACGGGAATTATTCGTCAAATTTGCGAAGGCGAATTTCTCGGATAATTCCCTAGGTGAGAGAATATCCCGAGTCCCACCAGTATGATGGGCGGATTCGGAAGATATCCTCAATAAAAGGTTATTTGTTCGGCATTTTTATCTCACGTCACGCATTTCATCTCGTCACCCACTTGCATTCCATTTTAGGTTAAATAGGAGATATAAAGATAAAAAAAAAAAAATAATAATAATTAAGGAAATCTAGTGAGATTAAAAATTAAAGCCCAATAGGATAATCTAAAAATGGTACCGTTCATAGAACGGGCGTCTGAGGGATGCTAATCCTTCCCCGGGCGTAACCGTACTACCGAACCTAGATCCAAAAAATTGTAGACCAGTTTAAGGTTCTTTTCGGTGGGCTTAAAATTAGTTTAAGTTTTCATCGATTAGAATCGATTCAATAGGTGGCCAATCGCACCTAGTAAAAAAGATTGGTGGCGACTCCTAGTTTAATTTTTAGTGAGTTTTCACATTCACGTCTAGCGGTCGGGTTCCCGGACCCGCACGTTACGACAGCTGGCGACTCCACTGGGGACAAGAGAGTCGAGCCATTAAAAAAATAATAGGTTATCCAAGGCTTTAAATAATCCACTGCTTCCTTAATATTAATGATTTGTACTGCATATTTTGTTTGGTACACTAGTTTATTTCGCATTTATTACTTTGTTGCTTCTAACACTTGTGGGGATTTAGGGTAGAGGGATGTGAGATTGTTACTTTGAACTCATGATTTCCTTCACACACACAGCACATTTTACATTCATGCATAAACCCTCCACCCGGGTTATGTCCTTTTTAGGAGGAAGTTTAGTAGCTACGCTCTCGTGAGGTGATAACCTCCGCACGGGCTAGTGAAGACTCCCACTCAAATCGAACCTAGTCCATTTGAAGCCTGTAATGGGTGAGGACCGGGGTGCCTTACTAGTCTGTGTGGACGACAGTGAGGAACGATTTGGGAACCTTAGCTCTGTTCATAAACCCCGCTCAGCATATAGAGTACAGAGAGCAGCTTAACCTTAGAAAGAGCCATACCCGTGAGAATATACTTCATAAATAGGTACACATGAAGGAATTTCTTCCACTCCCTCTATTTTAAATTATGCCCCAAGATAATAAAGTATCATGGAGTAGACAATAATACCCATGATATTGTTTGTTATTCTCTCATTATTTTTAACATTTCATTATTCTTACCATACTAACTTAAGTTTATTTTGCTTGTCATGCGCATGTTACATGTTCATTTGCATACATCGTAATTGCATATAGGAGGAATATTGGCTACACAACATTCAACCTAAGAGATCCCAGTTACATCCATGGCATCGTCATCAGCAGGCCCGCTCAACATATACAGAAATGACTATGAGATAGAGTTACAGATGAGGCAGATTCAACAGGAAAAAGGAGACTATTTGACCCAAGGACATATCTCAATTTTACCCGAGAGAGTTCACTTGGATCTTCAGCAGAATGACTTTACAGAGATGGTAGGAATTTGGGAACAATGGAGACGTGCTCACCGAGACAATTTTCAGAACAAGTATGGACACATTGCATGGCTCCTATATGTACCAGTCGATGACCAAATGCTTCGAGCCATTGTCCAGTTTTGGGATCCCGCATATCGTTGCTTTGTCTTTAACAAGGTGGACATGACCCCTACCATAGAAGAATACTCCTCTCTGCTCCGGATAGACCATATGCAGCCTGACAAGATCTATTGGAGGGCCCAAAAGACGGGACACCGACGAAAGTTGGCCAAGTTGTTAGGAATGACTACGGTGGAAGTGGATCAGCATTTGAAGAAGAAAGGAGACACAGAATGCCTTCCGTGGAGTTTCTTGAACGGATATATTAAAAAACACATGGAGGATGAACAAGGTCTCTTGGCTTTTGCGATGGCAATTTACGGCTTAGTGGTCTTCCCGAAGGTTCTAGGTCATGTGGAGGTGTCAGTCATAGACTTCTTTGATCAGGTGACAAGGAGCATCAACCCGGCCCCGTCCATCTTAGCTGAAACCTTCAGATCCTTGAATTTCTGTCGACGCAAAGGTGAGGGACGATTCATCGGATGTGCTCAACTCCTAACCATATGGATCAAAAGCCATTTCGAATGCAAAGAGAGCAAATTTCGAAAGCTTTATCTGTCTGCGAGTTGTCCTATCCTTGAGTTCTGCGAAAGTGAATGGCCCGACTACAAAAGGAAAGAAGAGTGGGTCGCAAGGCTCCGGAGGTTAATGAGCATTGAAGTGACTTGGAGAGCTCCATGGATGCCACGAATGCAAGTAATGTATAAATGTGGGGACAAGCCGTGGGTACCACTGATGGGACCTTGGGCAGCCATCAGCTATGCCCCAATAATGGTGCGGAGACAGTTCGGATCTGAGCAATTCGTGCCCATGACTCACCAGCTCGACCAGTTAGAGTTTACATATGGAGAGCCAGAAACGCTAAAGAAAATTGAGGAAATTGCCCAAGACTGGAAGAAAACTTGCTGAGTAGATCAGGGAAGGGTTACTGATGAAGTCACCACAGTATATCATACTTGGCATGACCAAAGGGTGAAAAATGTCATACATCCCCCGAAGAACCCATCCAAACATCCCGTAAACCCAGAACCTCAAGACGTCCTGTTGGAGAGTGAGTTAACGAGGAAAAGACTTGAAAAAGAGATGATGAATATGAAGCGTAGACATGAGGATGAGCTAGAAGAAGTGAAGAAAGAAACTGCAAGAAAGGTACGGGTGGCTTTGAAAGAGCGGGATGAGTGGCAAAGCAAGTTTGAGGAAGCGAGCGTGGCAAATTCTTCTCTGATAGCCCGAATACAAGAACTCCAAAGTGCCAACAACGCTTTGCAGCACGAGGTACAAAGGAAAGAACAAACCATCCAAGAGTTGAAAAATGACTGCGACATGTTGGAAACTGCCATGGAGGGCTATAAGGCACAGTATGAAGCAGTAAGGCAAGAATATTTTCAAATGAGGGAAAGAAACAATTCATGCGCACAAAGCCTTCAAAGGAAAGAAGCTGAAATGCAATGGATACTGAGACAGATGAGAGAAGTGGCATTTAGAGCTCGAGTAATGGCAGACAAGACTGAAGAACTCAGGCGAGAGATCCTTCCCAAGGATGAATTGAGTGAGCGGTTGATCAGTCACCTCAAGATGGTTAGGGACCAATATGACAAAGTCGGTTTTTCTTTTTGATAGTTATGTATGGTTTTAGACAATGATGTAATTGGATATTTAAGTTTTATGGATGCGGATTTTCTTATGGTAAATGTTGGATGGCCAATATTTTTCCTATTTAAATACATTTCATTTGCATCATAATGCATGATTCAGATAAAAATAATAAATAATAATGCACTCAATATAAAATTCTAACTTATTCCTTGAACTAATAGAACAAAATTCCAGAAAAACAAATTCTCCACAGATACAATACAAGAGCCCGTTCTAAGATCATGGGGGACGAGCATTCAGAGAGGATGGATAAGATTGAGAAGAAGCAAAAAGAAATCATGGGTCAGTTATCAAAAATTTTGGAGTTAATATCTACAGATAAAGGAAAGAAAGTGGCAGGGAGTTCTGGTACACCAGAAGCCGTTCAACAGACAGAAAACCAATACAGACCCCGTGTATCCACCAGGATTTACACCTCCACCTGCAAGGAATGCTTCTATTCCCATGCCATCCATGGGTCAATATCCATTTTTTGGGATGCCAATAGGACCACCACCGACTTATGCTCAACAAAGGCCAATTTGAGGGGCAAGTCCTTCAGATCCCATCTCTGTACCTGATTTGGATGATCCAAAGGAACAAGAGAAGCTCAAATGTGGATCCGTTGAATCGAAAGATAATCCCGATACTCATCAAAAATTTGACCTTTTTGAGGAAAGACTGCGCATGGTAGAAGGAATGGGAATGTATTGTTCTATGGATGCAATTGAGCTTTGTCTGGTTCCAGATGTGGTTATACCCCCAAAGTTCAAAGTTCCAGACTTTGAGAAGTATGATGGAACCAAGTGCCCGGTCACACATATCACCATGTATTGTAGAAGGATGGCCGCATATGCTCATGATGACAAACTCTTGATACATTGCTTCCAAGATAGCCTTACTGGTGCTGCAGCAAAATGGTACGTCCAACTGGACCGCAATCGAATCCACACGTGGAAAGACCTTGCTCGGGCGTTTGTAGCTCAGTATAAGCACGTTACAGATATGGCTCCGGATCGCCTTTCTTTATAAAACATGGAGAAGAAAACCACTGAAAGCTTCAAAGAATACGCTCAAAGATGGAGGAATGTGGCCTCTCAAGTTCAGCCACCATTGACTGAGAAAGAAACCACTGTAATGTTTGTTAACACCTTGCGAGCCCCTTACTATGAAAGATTGGTTGGTAGTGCCACAAAGAACTTTGCTGATATGGTGATTTCAGGAGAAATGATAGAAACTGCCATTAAGCAAGGGAAGATAGAAGGAGGTGATATGGCAAACACAAGGAAAGGGGGAACTTTCAAGAGGAAAGAAGGAGAAGCCCAAGCCATTACTTCAGGACAACACCAAGGAGGAACATACAACCTTTACCAGCCATACCTACCATACCCCTATTACCCAGCTGTGCACAACACTTCACAAAGCCCATACCCATACCCGCCTATGCCAAATGCCTTCCCTAACCCGTACCCATATAATCCCATCCAACGGACACCTTACCCACCTGCTTCCACACCTGTTACAACTTCAACCACACAACAAACAACACCTTCAAACAACCATACTACCGGTGAATCAAGAGGATGGCGAAACAAGCAAGAGAAAGTGCAGTTTGACCCAATCCCAATCCCTTATGCTGAACTCTTCACTCAGTTAGTTGCAAACCATCTAGTAGCACCCTTATACATAGAGCCATTAAAACCTCCGTTCCCGAGATGGTATGACACTTCCGCCCATTGTGATTATCATTATGGAATCGAAGGTCACTCGATTGAGAATTGCACGGCATTCAAGCATAAGGTGCAAGGGTTGATCAAGGCAGGAATCCTGAACTTTGAAAAAAAGACAGAACAGAATGTTAACAACAACCCACTGCCAAATCATGCTGGGGCGGGGGTAAATGCGATCGAAAGGGAGGTGTATGTCAAAAGGAACATTCGGGAAGTGGAAACCTCCATGGAGAAAGTATTTGAAGCCTTGGTAAAAGCCGATGTGCTCGAGGTGTGGCCTGAATGTCCTAATGTGAATGACTCACGAGATATCCAAAGACTATGTTGCTTGTATCACAAAGGATGTGTGGGACATTCAATCCATGATTGTAGTTCTTTCCGGAAGGAAGTGCAAAGAATGATGGACGAATCAAAGATCGAGTTTTATACGGAAGCTTCAGAGTCAGAAGTAAACATGATATCCAAGGAGTCCACGCACCCAATGAAGATAAAACCTTTGACCATTTTCTACGAACCAAAAGGAGAGTTTGTGGAGGACAAAAACCGTGCCAAGATGATCATCGAAGTCCCTAAACCCTTCCCCTACAAAGACAACAAAGCTGTCCCATGGAACTACAACTGCAATGTACAAGTTTCGGAAGCAAAGAAATGGATAGCTGAATCTCAAGATGATGCTGCCAATATAACTGGTGTTGGAGGGATTACCCGCAGCGGACGCTGCTATTCACCGGAAGCATTCGAGAATCTCAAGAATGAGAAGGGAAAGGAAAAAGAGCGAAGTCCTAGAGGAGAAGAGGTACAACCTCCGAAATCGACAGATGGCTCAAAAAGATCGGTGACAGAAAAAGAAGCTGCAGAGTTCCTCAAGTTCATCAAACATAGTGAGTACAATGTAGTCGAGCAATTGAACCGGATGCCCGCTCGTATTTCACTACTATCTTTACTCCTCAGCTCAGAACCACATAGGAACTCTCTGATGAAGATTCTGAACCAAGCATATGTGGATCATGATATCTCAGTTGAAAATTTGGACTACATTGTTAGGAACATTTCGGTGGGTAACATAATATCCTTTAGCGATGAAGAAATCCCTTCTGGAGGTAGAGGAAATTACAAAGCCTTGCACATCACCACCAAGTGTAAAGGTTGTACCGTCGCAAAGGTACTGCTTGACAACGGATCGTCCTTAAATGTGATGCCCATGAGGACCTTGGCCCGTTTACCCATCAACATGTCCTACATGCGAAAGAGTCAGATGATCGTCAGAGCTTTCGATGGAACAAGGAGAGAAGTAGTAGGGGACATTGAGATACCGGTAGAAATTGTCCCATGTACCTTTACCATTGAATTCCAGGTTATGGATATTGCTCCTTCATACAATTATTTGTTGGGAAGACCTTGGATACACATGGCTGGGGCCATACCTTCATCTCTTCATCAGAAGGTCAAGTTCATCGTGGAAGGGAAGATTGTCTGTGTTAACGGGGAAGAGGACTTACTCATAAGCAAGCCAGCAGATACGCCTTACGTGGAAGCGGCGGAAGAAGTGCCTGAATGTTCCTTTCGATCCTTTGAGTTCGTTAACACCACGTATGTGGGAGAAGGAACCACACCGCCTATTCCGAGGCTTTCCAAAACCACCAAGATGGTTGTCAGTCAGATATTAGGAAAAGGATACCGAGCAGGGGCAGGATTGGGAAAAGAATTACAAGGCATTAGAAGTCTCATACGTACTACCAAAAATGAAGAAAGGTTTAGTCTGGGGTACAAGCCAACCAAGAAGGAAAGAGAAGAAATAATAGCCGAAAGAAGAAAAGAAAGGTTGGCTCGCTTTAAGGGGCATGAGTTGGAAATCCGAGGAATGACATATCCTCATCTTTACAAGACATTCCGATCTGGAGGTTGCATCTTTCCTGAATCACTCACCATTGGGAACCGAGAATCAGTGTCAGCTTTAGGAGGGACCTTTTCTGATTTATCAATATGTGCAACGGAGGAAGGTGAAGAACAGCCAGGAAATGCTGATGAGATTCCTACTACATACCTTGGGCCACCGAATCTAAAGCTGAGCAACTGGACCACCATGAGTTTACCAGTCACTTGTGATTCAATTTCAAAGTAATGCAAACTAAACATCCATGCTTATGCCCAAAAGCATTGGAATTTTATGTATCGGGCTTTTTATCATTTATCATTTTAATAAATTGACATGCGTAGTGCATTTCTCATATCTCTTCTCATAATTAATCATTTCTATTAGTGTCATTTCATCCCTTTATTTTAACTATTTACCTATACAATAGCTCTACATATTTCAATTCCCTTTACCTTCCAGGATTCCAAATAATGAATGCGAAGATGATAATGACAGTGGTTTTGAAGTTGATTTTGAAAAAGGTACAAGTGTAAGTGAACTTGACAATACAGAAAACGTGGAGGATTATGATTTAACTCCGGACTTGTTAAGACTAGTAGAACAGGAGGGGAGACAAATTGTCCCACATCAAGAGACACTTGAAACAATTAATTTGGGAGATGAAGAAAATAAGAAAGAAGTTAGAATTGGTGTGACGTTGGTGTCAATGGAAAAAGAAAAACTAATAAAGCTACTTCATGAATATGTAGATGTGTTCGCATGGTCTTATCAAGATATGCCAGGACTCAACACAGACATTGTAGCCCATAAACTGCCTTTGAAACCTGAATGCAAACCGATTAAGCAAAAGTTGAGAAGAATGAAACCTGAAATGTTGTTGAAAATTAAAGAAGAAGTGAAAAAGCAGTTCGATGCAGGATTCTTGGAAGTAGCTAAGTACCCTGAATGGGTTTCAAATATTGTCCCAGTTCCTAAGAAAGACGGGAAGGTGAGAATGTGTGTGGATTATCGAGACTTGAATAGAGCTAGCCCAAAAGATAATTTTCCTCTTCCCCACATTGACACCCTTGTTGACAATACTGCCCGCCACTCCATGTTTTCCTTTATGGATGGCTTTTCAGGGTATAACCAAATTAAGATGGCACAAGAGGATAGAGAGAAAACTACCTTCATAACTATGTGGGGGACCTTTTGTTATAAGGTAATGCCATTTGGTTTGAAGAATGCCGGGGCAACTTATCAGCGAGCTATGGTGACTCTCTTCCATGATATGATGCACAAAGAGGTTGAGGTGTATGTGGATGATATGATTGTAAAAGCTCGCAAAACAGAGGACCATGCGACTAATCTTGAAAGATTATTTAAGAGGTTACGAAAATTTCAGCTCAGATTAAATCCGGCAAAATGCACTTTTGGAGTCACTTCAGGAAAGCTACTGGGTTTCATCGTCAGTGAAAGAGGAATAGAAGTTGACCCAGATAAGGTTCAAGCAATCCGTGATTTGCCCCCTCCCAAGACGCAAAAAGAAGTTAGAGGATTTTTGGGGAGATTAAATTATATAGCCCGGTTCATATCACAACTCACACTCAAATGTGACCCGATCTTCAAACTCCTTCGCAAACACAATCCGGGGGCGTGGAATGAGGAGTGCCAAGTTGCTTTTAACAAAGTTAAAGAATATTTGTTGAGTCCGCCAGTATTGGCACCACTTGTGGTCGGGAGACCCCTCCTCTTATACTTAACGGTAAATGGAGGATCCATGGGATGTGTGTTAGGGCAACATGATGAAACTGGTAAGAAAGAAAGGGCAGTTTACTACTTGAGCAAGAAGTTCACTGAATACGAGTCCAAGTATTCATCATTGGAAAAGATGTGTTGTGCTTTAGCATGGACGGCGCATCGACTCAGGCAGTACATGTTGTATCATACCACTTGGCTCATTGCAAAGTTGGACCCGATTAAATACATCTTCGAGAAACCTTCCTTATCAGGTAGAGTGGCAAGATGGCAAGTGTTATTGTCTGAATATGATATTGTATACGTGTCCCAGAAAGCTATCAAAGGAAGTGCAATCGCAGATTTTCTTGCAGAAAGGGTGGAAGAGGATTATGAACCAATGGAGTTTGAGTTTCCAGATGAGGACTTGATGTCAATATGTCAAACAAGTGGGGAGGAATCAGAGAAAGAGAATTGGAAGATGTTTTTCGACGGAGCTTCGAATGCCTTGGGGCATGGCATAGGGGTCGTGTTAGTATCACCAGAAGGAGATCATTATCCCGTTATAGCTAAACTCAACTTCTATTGCACCAATAATGTAGCTGAATATGAAGCTTGTGTCATGGGCATTCAAGCAGCAATCGAGAGGAAAATTCACATTTTAGAAGTGTATGGGGACTCTGCTTTAGTTATTTATCAACTGCGAGGAGAATGGGAGACACGTGACTCAAAGTTAGTTCGGTATCACAAGTATGTATCAAAGCTGATTGAAAATTTTGATGAAATTTGCTTCAATCATTTGCCCCGAGAGGAGAACCAAATGGCCGATGCATTAGCCACGCTGGCGGCAATGTTCAAAGTTGGTACCAATGTCAAGATCCAACCCATCATGATTAATCTTTGAGAGTGTCCCGCGCACTGCTCTAGTGTAGAAGAAGAAATAGACGGGAAACCGTGGTACCATGATATTGTGCATTATCTCAAATTTCAGCAGTACCCGGATCAAAGCTTAGAAAATGATAAGAAAACCATTAGAAGGTTGGCAATGAATTTCTTCTTGGATGGGAACATCTTATACAAGAGAAGTAGGGATCAAACGCTTTTGAGATGTGTGGATTCAACCGAAGCTCGGAGAATAGTCGAAGAAGTTCACGAAGGAGTTTGTGGAGCACATGCAAGTGGACATAAGTTGGCAAGACAGGTCATGAGGGCAGGGTATTACTGGCTCACGTTGGAAAAGGATTGTATAGACTTCGCTCGAAAGTGTCACAAGTGTCAGATATATGCGGACAGAATCCACACCCCTGCTAATTCACTGCATGTATTGGCATCACCATGGCCATTCTCAATGTGGGGCATGGATGTGATTGGGTTGATAACCCCGAAGGCATCAAATGGGCATCGATTTATTCTGGTGGCAATTGACTACTTCACTAAGTGGGTAGAAGCAGCATCTTATGCCAATGTGACCCAGAAAGTGGTATGTAAGTTCGTCCAAAAAGAAATAATATGCCGCTATGGTCTCCCACAAAGGATCATCACGGATAACGCTAGTAACCTCAATGGTTCGATGATGAAAGAGGTTTGTGCCAAGTTCAAGATCAAGCATCACAATTCAACACCTTATCGCCCAAAGATGAATGGAGCAGTGGAAGCAGCCAACAAGAACATCAAAAGGATAATTGAAAAGATGACAGATATATACAAAGATTGGCATGAGAAGTTACCTTTTGCTTTGCATGCTTATCGCACAACAGTCCGAACTTCCACGGGAGCTACACCGTTCTCTTTGGTATATGGGATGGAAGCAGTTTTGCCAATTGAAGTGGAAATCCCTTCCCTTCGGGTCCTTCAAGAAGTATAGTTGGAAGAAGCCGAATGGGTTAATGCTCGTTATGAGCAATTGAATCTCATAGAAGAAAAAAGGTTGACAGCACTTTGCCATGGGCAGTTATATCAAAAGAGAATGATGAGGGCATATGACAAGAAGGCACACTCTCGACAGTTCCGAGAAGGAGAATTAGTATTGAAAATAATTCTCCCGAACCAGCATGATCCTCGCGGGAAATGGACACCGAATTGGGAAGGACCAGTCGTGGTAAAGAAAGCTTTTTCAGGAGGAGCACTAATTTTGGCGGAGATGGATGGAAGGGAGTTTTCCAACCCGGTGAATGCCGATGCTGTCAAGAAATATTTTGCATAAAAAAAAAAAAAAAGGAAGAAGAAAAAAAGAAAAGAAAATTTTCAAGTTGAAAACCTGAAAAGGCAGCTTGAATTTGGGAGATGTGTTTAGGGCGAAAACAAGAGAGGGCGGTCTAGACACGAAAAAGGTCCAAATACTACAAAAGCTTAACGCAGAAAGGGTGAAGATCATGATCCGAGATGTTCATGCAAAAGACAAGGGAGCTGACAAATGTGCCTATTTCGGGATAAAATTTTGAGACTACTGTTAATATCTATCGAAACAGTCATTAAGAAAGGACTGTATCCCGTTTGTATTAATCAATTTTCCCTTGTTCCTTGTCATTATACTTGATTGTAGAAACTTCACTTTTTTCTAATGAAAAATAGCCTTTCACTCCCAACAATGCCCTCATTTCCATTCTGCCAAAAGAGGAGATATGAGTACATTGCATTGCATTTGCCATAAAATTAGAATGATACTTAATAAAGAGCATGATAAAGTAAGAAATGTTTGCAATATGCTGAAAAAAGGATCATAATTGACAGGGAATGAAATGGAGTCTAAGAAGGGAAAGAAAGGAATGGGATTAGCAATAGAATGGAGCATAGTAAGAATGTGAAGAGTGATTGGACCATGCATATGATAGAAGAAGAAAACAGTTATGAGCAATAAATTGAGGAAGACGAGAGATCGGAAATGTAATCGATTCATCCCCCATTGATCAAAGAAAAGGCTCTAAAAATACCAAAAAGGGAAACTGATTGACATGTTCAAAGCAATTGAAAAAGAAGGAAATTTGTCTCTAAAATCATATGAATTTCAGATGAGGAATTGGTTATTTTTCGCCATTTCAAAAGAATGAAAAAGTTTCGTTACCTCAGTTTTGGGGAGTTCATTTTAAAGTTTAGGTGCCTCAATTTTGAGGAGTTCATTTTTAAAGTCTCATTGCCTCATTTTTGAGGAGTTCATTTTAAAGTCTCGTCGCCTCAATTTTGAGGAGTTCATTTTTAAAGTTTCGTCGCCTCAGCTTTGAGGAGCCCCCTTTTAAAAAATTCTCATGGCCTCAGTTTTGAGGAGTTCATTTTAAAAGTCTTGTGGCCTCAGTTTTGAGGAATTTATTAAAAATATATGTATATATATAAATATAATAATAATAATAATAATAAATATATATATATAATAAAAATTTGATAAAAGAATTAAAGAATTTAGTTGAATACAGTGTCTACGTCTCTGCACTATTTCGAATTTTCGAAATGTTCAAAGAGGGGCAGCTGTAGACACTAAATTACAAATAAAAAATGGAGTAAAAAATATATAAAAAAAAATGAAATGATGATAATGAAAAAATGAAAAAAAAAGAAATGAAAAAAGGAGAGAGGTACGACTGGCAGGGTGCGGACGCACCCTGCCAGGCACCTCTCTCACCTGCCAGACGCGAATATTTCGCGTCTGGCAGGGTAGTGGAGCGCCCCCTCCAGAGCCCAGAAATCGGGTATAAATGGGAGGGGGATCCGAGCAACCAGAGAGGGGGGGAGAGCCAGAAAAGAGACAACAAAAAAACTTAGAACCTGCAGCAAGAAAAATCCCATCAGCCACACCAAAAAATCCACAATGACCACTGAAAAATCAATAAAAAAAAAGAGAAATAGGAATTGATTATTGAGAGTGGGGGTTTTTGGGATTTTGAGCAGAGGAATAGTGAAATCTGGGGTTGTTTGCCGCCGGTAGGAGGAGTGAAATCTGGGGTTGTTTGCCGCCGGTTAGGAGGAGCAACAGCTTGGAGGTTTGCCGCCGATTAGGAGGAGCAACAGCTTGGTTGTTTGCCGCCGGTAGGAAGAGTGAAATCTGGGGTTGTTTGCCGCCGGTTAGGAGGAGCAACAGCTTGGAGGTTTGCCGCCGGTTAGGAGGAGCAACAGCTTGGAGGTTTGCCGCCGGTAGGAGGAGTGAAATCTGGGGTGGTTTGCCGCCGGTAGGAGGAGTGAAATCTGGAGTGTTTACCGCCGGTAGGAGGAGTGAAATCTGGGTTGGTTTGCCGCCGGTAGGGGGAGCAACAGCTTGGAGGTTTGCCGCCGGTGAGAGGAGTAATAGCTGGAGTGTTAGCCGCCGGTGGGGGATGATTTGAGAAGAGAAGAGAAAGGCAGCATTTTTAAAGAAAAAGAGAAAGTACCGCCGGCATAGAGAGAAGAAAGAAAGGTGAAAAGTGAGGAGAGAAAAATAAGAAAAGGAAGTCCATCTCCCCTAAGCCGTGCGACGTCGTTTGGTGCTCCAGAGGGTGCTGTGCAGAGCCAAATGGCGCGTTTAGTGCCAGTTGTGGTTAGCCTAATCGTCTTGAAGTAATTTAGTGTGATCAGGTAAAGAAAACTTCACTCCTTTGCCTAATTGATTCATAATGATTTAATTGCTTAGGTTATTATGGTTTGAGTTGTTTGGATTTAATCTATAAAATTCAATTTAAGCTTCATATGATTAATCTGAAAATATTTTAATACAATGCCCTAGAAATTTCTGAAGAATGTCTTTTAGGATTAGGATTGGTTTACTTTAGCATAAGGTTCCAAAATCTTTTAGATACTATTTTTAGGACAAAGAAGATAATACACATAGAGAGATATAAATCTATATATAAAAATACAATATAAAAATAAAAATATATACATATAGCTAATAAAAAATTTAAATGTAGGAGAATGTTTAGCAAGGGTGAGGGAAGTAAATATGCAAAACAAAAAATAGATTGCTAAATGAAATATATATATAAATGAATGAAATAAATAGTAAGTTAAAGAGCTACATATAGAATAAATAAGTGAAATTGAAAATTATTAGGCTATTAGTGAGGTATTCTTAAATAAAATATATAAAAGAGCATGGGAAATATTTATGTACATTAAAATATATATATATATAGTGAATAGAGATAGATGAATAAATGTAAATAAATATAAATAAATATATTATGTTAAGTATCAAAATAATTATAATAAAATAGATATGGGAATCAATCTAAAAAAAATAGTTAACTCTTCAATAAAAAAAGATAATGAATAATAAAATAAATACAAAATACTATAATATTAACTATAAGTATAACATGCCGATGATGGGATAATCGATCGAGATGCGAGAAGTCGCAATCCCGAGTTTATGTTCCCTAGGCTCGGAATCCAAACCAAGGCTCCACCAGTATGATGGGAGGGCCTCGTTTTTAAGATTCCGAAATTCTTAATAAATAAAGAGCTTGATTATACAACAAAAATTATTACTTGATGAAATTACTTGATAAAAATAAATAATAATTAATAAAATAATGATAAAGTGATAACAATTCAAATATATAATAAATAATTAATTTGCGAAAATACAATATATATGACATTAAATAAGTAAATAAATAAATTAATAATAATAAAAAATATAATTAATTTAAAATTAGGCATTGAGTATTAAGTGGCATAAACTATAAAAAAAATGTAAAGATAAAGATAAAAAAAATAGTAATAATAAGAAATAAGAATAGAAAATATGATAATAAAATAAAAATAATTAATCATAACAAAAAATAGATAATTGCATTAGCATAGCATATACATATTGTATCATATATATCGTTGCATATTAATATTTTTAGTTTTCGAGTTTAAGCCCCGATGATGGGATCTTTCGGGGATCCTGCGAAGGCGGGTATTTCTCGAAAAGTTCCTTAGGTGAAAAGATGTTATCGGGTCTCACCAGTATGATGGGAGGACTCGAGAACCATCTTTAATAAAAGGCTTTTGCCCGAGTTGGATTCATTATGCACAAAAATATTATTTTAAAAAGAAAACGTACGATGACCCCGATGACGGGAATTATTCGTCAAATTTGCGAAGGCGAATTTCTCGGATAATTCCCTAGGTGAGAGAATATCCCGAGTCCCACCAGTATGATGGGCGGATTCGGAAGATATCCTCAATAAAAGGTTATTTGTTCGGCATTTTTATCTCACGCCACGCATTTCATCTCGTCACCCACTTGCATTCCATTTTAGGTTAAATAGGAGATATAAAGATAAAAAAAATAATAATAATAATTAAGGAAATCTAGTGAGATTAAAAATTAAAGCCCAATAGGATAATCTAAAAATGGTACCGTTCATAGAACGGGCGTCTGAGGGATGCTAATCCTTCCCCGGGAGTAACCGTACTCCCGAACCTAGATCCAGGAAATTGTAGACCAGTTTAAGGTTCTTTTCGGTGGGCTTAAAATTAGTTTAAGTTTTCATCGATTAGAATCGATTCAATAGGTGGCCAATCGCACCTAGTAAAAAAGATTGGTGGCGACTCCTAGTTTAATTTTTAGTGAGTTTTCACATTCACGTCTAGCGGTCGGGTTCCCGGACCCGCACGTTACGACAGTATCAAAACATTGTCATTGCTTCACTAAGTCTCGATACACTGGGTGAAAGAATCGAGACCTCTCAAATTATTGAGACACTGAGTATCAGTCTAGATACCTTGTCTCTGCAGCTCAATAAAAATAGTGTTTTTGTCTTTCAAAAATCATGTGATGGTCATTAATCTGTTATAAATAAAAGATACAATCAATTTTTAAAGCAAAAACTCACTAAAAATCATTTTTAGACCCGTGTAAGTGAAATTTTGAACAAAAATTCACTGAATAGTTCTTATAACTGGATACCTTTTGAAAATGTATGTATGAATGTATGTATGATATGACATGTAATATGCACAACCAGCAATATACATATGTTCTCATTGTTGGTCAGGGTAAAGAGCAGTAATTGTCTCGTGGCAAAGGTCCGAGTGTTGGCCAAGTCACAGTCGAATGCCGTGAGCGCTTATATGCTGAATGCACTAAAAGGCTAGGATATATGCCTTCCCTACCATCATTTGGGTTTAGGTGAAGTGGTAGCGCCTGAGGTCCTACAAGTGGTATTAGAAACAAGGTCACGAGTTCCATTACAAGCAGGAGCAATTGCTCAGAGGAAGATTGTTGGCTAAGGTATTGGCAGCAAATATCCCATGATAGAGGTCCGAGTGTTGACCAAGTCACAATCAAATGCTATGGGCGCTTGTATGCTGAATGCACTATAAGGTTAGGATATGCGCCTTCCTTATCACCAACTGATTTTAGGCGAAGTGGTAGCACCTGAGATCCTATACTCATCAAATCAATCAAATAAGCAATAAAGAATTTACAAGAATAGCATCAACAATATCAATTATATCAACAAATAAAAATCCGTAAGACAAATTTATCTATATCAACAATATTAATTATTTCTAGCTTTAGATCTAGTTCTTAGCCCATGAAATGGATCACCAATGATTTTTCATGATTAGCATATCTTCTTTCTCTAGAATGGGTAAGTTCCCTTTCTTCTTCTACATGTTGAATTTGTTGTTTATGAATCATTTATTTTTCTTTGTTTGGTTCTTCTTGTTCATTATCAATTTTCACTTCTTCAAGTTTTTCGTTAAAGAATTCCTTTCTCATCATTAATTTGTTTCTTTCTTGAAGAAGGGTTAGATTCATCAAATATAACAAGAATAGATTCTACTACTTAAGTATTCATGGAACTGAATGAGTATGAACATTTAAATAGATGTTCAATATATGCATCAAATACTCATATTTTCAAGAAATATATGCAAATTAGTTCCAATACATGTCCAATGTATCATTAAGCATTATTAGTTATCATTAATTTTTCATTTAGCAAGCATTTTACCAATTCATTGTTAAGCAAGCATTTTAAGAAATATTCTCCAAATTATATATGAGAATTTTCAAATAAAGAAGATATCATTATTAATGAAGCATTACCACACCATTTTGCACTTGTTGTAATCATGTGAGAGAATATTATGATCAAGTAAGCATAGACATGATTAAAAAAAAAAAACTCTTCCTTCATTAATCATGATTCCAATTTATTTCATGAAATGCAAGCATGATTTCAATTTCACAATAATATGTAGACATATACCTATTCAAAGGTATGCAACCGTTTAAGTTCAAAGTACATGTTATTCCTCAATAATTCATGATTCATGAGTGATACCAATTGTTATGTGTTGGTCCTAAATAAATGTGCTAAAGGGGTGGTGAATAGCACTTTTTGACTCTTGGCAAGATGAGGAACTAATTTGAAGAGCAATGAAAATAAAAACAGAGTAGATAATGCATAGGAATTTAGAGTGATTCGGTCCAAGACCTACATCCACTACCTTGATTATTCAACCAAGGATTTTTCAAATCAATCCACTATAAAAGGTGAAATTCACAAGCTTTCACCAAGCTTTACAATGGCTTTTACCAAGCTCAGCCAAAACTTTTCATAATAGTTTTTACCGTGATCAACTAAAACTCAACACCTAACTCTTCAAGGCTAAGTTAGAACCTATACCCAATCAAGCAATCCTAGCTTGAATCAATCCCTTAGAGTGACTCACTCACTCTAAGAATACAAAAAGAGAAGTAATGAGAGTGTACCTATGATCACACGGTTGATCTAAGTGGTACAAGTGAAGTGCATATCACAATTACAAAGATGGGAGTTGAGTGTAGTAAATAAGCAGTAACTGTTTTCTGGTTTTTCAGCTCTTTTTTGTGTTCTCGGAAGCCTTCAATGCATTTTTAGCCATTGGAACCCTCTTTTATACTTGGAAAATCAGCTTTGAAGTGTATTAGACAGTTTCTGACCGTTGAAAACAATTTTGTTGTAGTTCTGGCCGTTAATCTATCTTTTAGTGCACAATTCAAATTTTCTAGTAGAATGCTCTTAGTCGACTAACTGATATCTTACTCGACTAAGTTGTCTTTGTGTTCTAATCTTAGTTTCTGGCAGTGTGCACTTAGTCGACTAACTTATTTCTTGGTCGACTAAGTTGGTTCTGTTTCTCAATACTCTTCAGTCCGCCAACTCCTGAGTTAAATCTTAGCTGACTAACTCTTCATTAATCGACTAAGGGGCTTCTATCTTGTTGATCAATTGTGACTTCCTTATTCCTATGCTCTTTGATATGTGCATTTGAATGATTGATTAATTATTTTCATATAATTTTTGTCCTACACACTCAAGTAGAAATATTAGACATAAATGAATGGGAATGTTTTATTATCATCAAAAACTAATGGAGCCAACATTATGAAATGTTGAAAATAAAGCACTTAACTCATGAAAATATTCACAGTTACCATTCAATAGTAATAGTTACTATTCAAGAAATGAGTATTCAAGTAAAGCACATTTGACATTCATTGCAAAGTCAAGATATAGGTTATGTTTCATTTGACATTTTAAGTCATTTCAGATAACCTATAAGCTAAAGTGATCAACTAATGTGCTTCCACTTTTTAGATCATATATACAAAAGGCTCATTTCTAACCAACTCGAACTTTTGAACAAGTCTTAAATGGCAGTATAAAGTTGTTCAAGTAGCTTAAAAAGAATAGTATGAAATCATTTTCACAAATTATGAGGCATATATATTTAAACTTATTAAATATTCATTATAGTCAAATCTTTAAGCTTAACTCACACTTCCTCCAAGATTGTGCAATTTATAACATGTCTTATATCAAATCAATTTTGCATGATCAAGATAGTGGATAAAGAATTGTGCACTTAATATTCAAGTAAGAATAGGAGACCAAATTCTCAATTTAAAAAAGCAAATAACTTAAGAAACCTAGTTGAATCAACACAATAAAAGTAAATGGCTCTCAGTATAGAAATCACACATTTTCCATTGTGTGCTTAGAGATCACTCAATCTTCAAGATTTTGTCTTTCCTTGTTCTAGCACATCTACAAGAGACATTCTCATTTAATCTTTTAAGAGGTTTCAAAATCCATTTTTAACATTTTATTTTCCCTTTCCAATTCAATTTTTACATTCCTCAAAAATTTATTTTCAACATTAAGTTTTGAAATCTTTTTTTTTTTTTGTGTCTCAAATTTATTTTCTCAAATTCACAAGCTAATTCTTCAAAAGCATTTTCCAATTCATTAAATGAATATGAGATGGGTTCAAAAAGTAAGGAGTTTACCTTGGATTCTTGGATTGAGGATTAGAATTTGCTTGACTCCTGTTCTTTTGTTGCCTTGTCCTTTGTTGAGCTTGCACAATGCTCTTCTTCTAATTTCTTTTCTTTCTTTGTTACCCCATAAAACTCTTCTCATTTTTCCCATACCTCTTTGATAGTTTCATATTTAGAGATTCTATTGTATTCCCTATCTCTAAGTGCATTAAAAAAAATGTGCATGTCTTTGGCATTGAGTTATAACACATCTAAGTCACTTGTATCATAGTCACTTATTTCCTTGGTTATCTTGAATGGACCATTATCAATTATTCTCCAAACTTTATAGTCGTTGGCTTGAACAAAGAACTTTATTTTATTTATCCAATAAGTAGTTCTTTTATTTATCCAATAAATGTAGTTCTCACCATTAAATAGAGGAGGCTCTATAATTGATTGTCCTTTGCTAAGAATTGTTGCAATGAAGTCCATGTCCATAAAAGTAATACTACCAATTCTTTCAATTTTGCATTTTGAGGTATCTCCATAGGTCACATATTCCCTTTTTACTTTCAAGTGTACAAATTTCTGCTTGGTACCAATTATGTGTCTTTAACATCCATTATCAATGTACCATGTTCCTTTTCCTTGTGCATTTCAAGCAATCTTTTTCATCATTAAGGTCTTTAAGGGCCATGAAGTAAAGATTGGCAACTTTTTCATCCTCTTCACTTTAAGACTCTTCCTCATCACTCCAAATGGCTACCATTGCTTTCTTTTTTTGATTTCTTGTATAGCTCTTCTTGGCATTTAAGCATTCATATTTAGTGTGACTGGGCTTTCTACATTCATAGCAAATAATGTGGTCTTTCTAGTGGTCACTTTTTGGCATATCTTTTCTTGTTTTTTCTCTCAGTACATTTCTTCTAAATGGTCTTCTACCTCTACCACCTTGTTTGTTTCTCAAGAATCTAGTAAACTTCCTAGTCAATAAAGCTATCTCTCCATCATCCTTTTCATTCTCATCTTCTACACTCTTTTTTTCCTCATCATACGTAGCTTTAAAAGTAATACCTTTCTTTTTAGTATCCTCCCTTAATGCATCATCTCTCTCACTCTCATGCTTAAGAGATATCTCATAAGTGAGTATAAGCCTACTAGCTCATCTAGCTTAAGGGCATTTAAATTCCTTGCTTTCTCTATGGTTATTAGTTTAGGCCTTTAATCTTTAGGCAAGCTATACAGCAACTTCCGCACCAATTATGCATTAGGGAAGTGTTTCCCAAGTGCTTTCCATAATAATGTCAGTGAACTTCTTATACATTTGAATTAAGCTCATAATCAAGGGTGAGTAATCTTATTTTTTACTCTTTCACTTGGTTTGTACCTTCATGTAGAGTCTAAGGAATCCCATACTTTTTTGGCATTTTCACACATGAAAACTCTATTAAATTCTTCTGGTCCGAAAGTACAATAAAGGGTATTGATGGCATTAAGTTGCATAAGCTTCTTATTTTTATCACCCCATTCTCTTCTAATCTTAATAACCATTTTATCTTTTACAAGCTTGGTGGGGATACAAGGACCCTTTAAAATGATGTTCCATACATTTATATCATCGGCTTTGGATGAAAATTTCCATCCTCCGTTTCCCATAAGGGTAATTATCAGCATTAAATAGAGAGGGTCTTACCATAAATTGTCCTTCGCAAAGGGGAATGGCTCTAGGTTGCAAGGTCATTGCTTTTAAGCTTCAAATGGATCTTTACTTTAGGTGTTTAAACCTACAAATTGAGATCAAAGCTCTAATACCAATTGTTAGAATGTTATCTTAAAAGATAAACCTCAAAAGAAGGGTGAATTGAGTAGTTTAAAAATTCTTTTGAAATCTTGAGGATTAAGGCACTTTTAGTCAAAGTAAGATTAAGAAACTTCTTTGAAAACAATGATATAAAATTGTAGAAATTCTTTTGCAAGTGATTCAAAACTGAACTTAAGGAATCAATAAGAATGGAAAACAATTTTAACAAACAAAAAGAAAACACAAAGATTTATAAAGGTTCGGCTTCAATGCCTACGTCCTCTCCTTTAGATCATCAATGAGTTTTTAAATCCACTATGAAACTACTTTTGTAAGACTCAAGAATAACCTTTACAACCAAGTATTTTCAAGACTTAGACTTAACCTTTTACACCAATCTTTTTAAGGATCAAACTTAACTCTTTTACTTTTTCACTTGGTTAAGGTATAACCACTCACAAATGCACTACCTTTCTAAGTTAAGGTATAACCTTTCACACTACCTTTCTAGGTTAAGGTATAACCTTTACAATGGATTACAAGGAAGGTTAAATGAAAGCTTAAATACCTATAAATAGGCTGAATAAAACAATAAATACAATGAGAGAATGAAGGCTTGACAAAAAAGTACAAGAATTTAAAGCTTAAGTAAGCAAGAATGAGAAGCACTAGATTTTAGAGTGATTCTTGAGAAATTTTCTAGTTGTTCTTTCACTCTAGCTGGGAAATTCTTCACCAAGTGTTTTCTCTCTTGAAAGTTATGCCTTAGACCTCTATTTATATATTGGTGTCCAAAAATAGCTATTTAGGGATGTGTGATTGAAAAAAATAGCCATAAATCAAGTCTTTTTTTGGCTTGTATGATGTGAGGTATCAATACCTTTGGTACAAGTCTTGATACTTTAATTGGCAAAATCAACTGAGGTCTTAATATCTTTGTTACATGTCTTGATACTTGTTCATCTTTGGCATTTCTCAAACTAAAACATGTCTCGATACATAGCAGTCTACTCTCTGGAGATCAAGTCTAAAGATGATATCTCGATACTTGGCAAGCAAGTCTTGATTCTTAGACAATTGCTCTTTAAAATTTGAAGTTCTGAAGGCAAGGTCTCAATACTTTGAAAATGAGTCTCAATACTTTGGCACTTGCTCTCTGAAAATTGAAATCTAAAGATGAAGTCTCAATACTTGGTAGCTTAGTTCTCAATACTTTCGAACTTGCTCTTTGGAATTTGCAATCGAAAGTGAAGTCTTGATACCTTGAAGCTTTGGTGTTGATACTTTTGAACTTGCTTTCTAAAACTTGGCATTTTTGAGGCAATGTCTTGATAATTCACATTCAAGTCTCGATACATCAGCCCTTGTCTTCTAGAAATTAAGTTTCAAAGTTGATATCTCAATAGCTTCCAAAGATGTCTCAGTACTTCTTTTTCCTTAAGTTGTTTCTTAGGCATTTTAAGCTTGAGGTATTGATACTTACTTACAATGTCTTGATACCTTAGTCACTTTAAGCAATTTCTAAGGCATTTTGAGCTTCAAATATTTACCCATTGTCCATGTAAATGCTTAAGGGGTTTTAATACTCTTAACCACTTGTATTTTAATCATTTGATTTTGTCATTCCAAAACAAGGATCAATTGTAAAGCTAATAGCTTCATCATCGAGTCCATTAAGTGTATTATGAAAGAGTGATTATTGGTTTAGTTAGCTCAAATAGAGTGAAATTTTAAGAGGGCGTGAATTGGAATCTTTAAAAACTTTTGCAATTTTAAAGATTATAAATATTTGTAAGCTTGAAAAACCTTTTAAAAACTTTTATAACACAACAAACTCTTGTAAGAACTTGGTTTTCAACAAATAAAAGCTTTGGGAATAGACAAAAGATTGCATAAATATTTTATAAAGACTCAGCCTCCTACTTACATCCTTTCCCTTAGCTTGCCATAGAGTTTTAAATCCACTAAAAAAAAGCTTCTTAAGGTTCAAACATAGCCTTCACAATCAACCTTTTCAAGACTAAGGTTTAACCTATCTATCTTTTCAATCGTTAAGGTATAACAAACAACTACCTTTTAATGGTTAATTAATGATACTATAGATTAAAACTAAGTGAGCTAGAGTTCCTTTTTAAGGCTGATACACTCAATAGGTACATTAGGTTTCAGTAGTAATGCATCAATACTTATCATGGTAGGTATCGATACTTACACCCCAACTTGAAAATTTTTGCTCTTCGGTTGAAATGTATCGATACTTATCAAAGCAAGTATCGATACTCATAACTTATCACTTTGAATTTTTTTAATTTATCACCAACAAGGTATTGATACTTCATAGAAAGGTATCAATACGTCTTGCTTGATAAGCATAAGGTATCAATACTTATAGCTTAAAAACCAGATTTCGAGTTGCTTTTGAATCATTTTCTATAGGAAACACTTAACCATTTCATTTTTGAACTTTATCAAACATTAATTCAAAGACAGTAATTTTGATTTAGATTTTTTCATTTCAAACTAGGATCAATTATAAAGTTAACAATTATTATTATTATTTTTTTAAAATGTGCATTATATGATATAGATTAGTTATCCACAAAACAACATTCTTGGAATTAGTTTCAATCCATAAATTAACATGTTTGTGCTACATGTGATTAACAAAAATAAAGAACGCCTCATTGGTGATACCTTTTAATTTTGCAAGGTTAAAGTCATCATCACCTACAAATTTTAACGACTTGATTTTAATTGGACTACCATGATCATGTAGAATTCCACCAATTCTTGCCTCACCTAGATTCCTTAGAAGCACCCCATCCACATTGAATTTTACCCATCCCTTTTATAGTGCCACCCAATCAACATCCTGTCTTACAACTTTAGTTTTCCATGTCAATTTTGCAACATATTGCAACATGTAACTTAATTACGTCATATAAGTGCATAACATCCCATACCTTCCTGTTAAAGACCACCTCATTACGAAACAGCCCCACTAACCAAGTAATTGCATAAAATGCAAGAATCCAAATCTTTTTTTCTACCTCCACTTTCACACATTGCTCTCCAAGGCAAAAAAAAAGAATTTTGGATTATCATGGGGAACCCACTTAATTCTACAATCAGAGCACCACATACATCATAGCTTTCAAGACTCACAACATGCAAAAAATAGATGTCTAATAGTTTTAGAACTTTGTTTGCACGAAGCACAAAGGGTCTGTTCCTCACTAATTAAACTTCTTTTTACAAGCTTGGATTTGACAGATATCTTTTCCCACTTTAGTTGCCATACAAACACCTTAACTCTAAAATGTGCATATCCAAGCCAAATCTTTTCCCACAAATCACTATTTTCACAATTGGAATTCAATGCTAGGTCACAAAAAAAATTTAGAGGATTACCTTTCATTAGATGCAGTTTCCATAGAACCCTACCATTCAGACGATCACTTAAAGTGTGCTCTTGAAGATAACTACATAATTGATAATTCTATTTTATAGAATTATTTTGTCTCATTTTCTTCTTAAAAGCTAGCTAAGTTCATGAGTTTATATTAGGATTTAGTTATTTTTAGTTATTCTTTTAATTAGTTTACTTTATTAAGTTATTTTCTTTTATACTACTTTTATGTTTATTTACTTTAGTTTAATTATTATTTATTAGTTTTTATACTTTTACAGGATTCTAAGAAATAAAGCTTCAAATTGGTGAAGAAAGGTAATTAAAGAGCCAAGGCTCTATCCATATATGTTGTGGTATTTTGAGCATAACTTCCACTCCATATTTCCAAATGGCATGAATTTTGGACTACTAGAAATCTGAGAGACAAAGATATAACTTTTATGAGATTACTTTACCCAGTTCTGCTTTGAAGATGGAGAAAATAGCATTGAAATTTGACAAAGTGTAGTAATCAGCAAGAGAAGACTTAAAGCTAGGACAGCACCATGGCATCGACGGTCTGTGCCATAGCATCGAGCAAACAAATCTAAAGAATTAGTGTAGAAAAGAAAAGCTACATGTTGATTAAGGTTTTATGGGTTTTACACTTATTCTAAGCCCATATTAAAGAGCCAAGTAGGTAAAATTAAGAAGATTAGGTTAGGTTAGTAATATAAAAAGAGAGCTTGCGAAAAAGTTAGCCGTAGGACACAACCTTAAGAAAGATTCAAGAAGTTAAAAGTTGAGGCTAAAGATTGAAGATTAAGGCTGCCAATATTTGTTTTTTCTTCTTCTTTAGCTTTTATTATTCTTGTAACTCTTGATAGCTAAACTTCATATGTTTTTATTTATTATTGCAATTATGAGTAGCTAATTTTTTTCCTCTAAGATTGCAATTAAACTCACATGTAGTTTAAATTTTTAATCCCTTTCTTTCTATTTTCAATGGAATTGAATTGTTTATTCCAATTTGTTCTTAATGCTTTTAATTGCTTAGCTACCAATTAAATTGATTTGGAAACTTAAACATAACTTGAGATAAGGAGTTTAGAATAGGCTAAAATTGGAATAACATATGATCATATTTATTTGTTTGGATGAATAAATTGATTTTTGTATAAGATAGAAATATACTTATATATTGTATGTAGCTATTATTAGAGGTTAAACTTAATGAGTTTATTTTAATTTTAATACACATAAAGATATAGTGTTTTAATTAAAATAGATATTTTTATAGGAGTTTCAAGAGAGCCTTATAAATAATTGAGGATTTTAGGTTAGTAATTCAATCCATTGGAATAAGTTAAGAGAGCGTGAGGTAAGATTTAGATGAAGTATGAGGGATATTGTAATCCTAGAGTTGTTTTTGTTGATTTTTATCCAATTTTATTATTGCTTTAGTTTTTAGTTTAAATTTTTGTTAATTTGATTTAGTTAATTTATAATTTATTTAGTTATTTGATTTTGTTTGTTTGGATAAAACTGAATTGTGTTAATCTTAGTACTTAGAGAAAATTTAAATCAATTCCCTATGGGATCGACATTTTGCTTGCCAATATATTATCTGTTTGATGTGTATACTTGCATGGGTAGAAAATTAGAACAACAATAATCTTGTCCACTATTAGAATTTCCAACCAAATAACTAGCGCCTTAACTTAATTTTCCATTTCTAGCCACTATTACTCTGTACTCCATGATCACATAATCGACCTTTTTTATATACTACAATTTAGAGAATTCTTGTTATAGAATCATAACCTCTAGCCATGCATGATGTCAATGAAATAGATTTACCATCACCTATAATAACTCCCATGTTAGCTGAAACTCGCAAAAAGAATTTGTCAATAGGCATTAAAGGAGATATGATATTTTTCTAAGTGTTTGAGCATTTACAAATGACCATAGCGTTAGGTAAAAGGGCATACAAATCGTAGTTATTATTTACTATCACAATTTCTCTCCATATACTTTTTGGCTCATTCCCATATCTCCACAGACATTTAGTTAAAAGTGCCCTATTTCTTATTTCTAAATCAATCAACCCAAGCCTTCTTTATTCTTTGTAATTACATACTTTATCCCACTTTACATAGTGCACTCCACTATTCTGATTATTTCCTGTCCAAAGAAAATGTCTTTGGATATGGTCCAATTTATCTCTAGTACTTCAAGGTACCTTAAACAATGACATAGAGAAGATAGGCAAACTACTACGCATTTTTTTCAATAGGATAACCCAACCTCCTTGAGAATATAATTTTGACTTCCACCCTTCCAACTTTGCGTCCACAAGATAGTTCCTAAAAAGCATTTTCCAACTCTTTAAATGAGTATGTAAATATGTCACAATGTGAGGAATTTACGTTCCATTCTTGATTTGAGGATTGTATTTTGCTTGACTCATTTTTTCTAATTTCTTTGTCATTTGTTGAGCATTCACTTTCTCAATCTTCTTCTTCTAATTCTTTTTCTTCTCCATACAACTCCTCTAGCCTTTCTCATGTTTCTTTGGTGTTGTTATACATAGACACTTGAATATATTCTTTCTCTCTAAGTGTAAAAAAGAAAGTGTGCATGGCTTTGGCATTTAATTGTAGCACATAAAAGTCACTTGTGTCCCACTCACTTATCTTTTTTGTTAACTTAATTAGACCATCTCTAATTATCTTCTAAGCCTCATAGTCATTAGCTTGAACAAATGTCTTCATTTTATTCTTCCAATGGATGTAGTTTTCACCATTGAATAGAATAGGCTCCATAAT
Source organism: Theobroma cacao (assembly GCF_053813885.1). NCBI lineage: Eukaryota > Viridiplantae > Streptophyta > Magnoliopsida > Malvales > Malvaceae > Theobroma > Theobroma cacao. The sequence goes on along the minus strand of NC_142639.1, from coordinate 33,465,214 downwards.
TGATTGTCCATGGCTAGAGGTTGTTGTAACGAATTCTATGGCCATGGGAGTGGTAGCACAACTTTCTTCAACTTTGCCTTTGAGTTATCCTCAAGGATCACATCTTCTTAATTTACTTCCAAGTTCAAAATTTGCTCATTCGCATGAGTTATGTGACTTGAGCATTCACTTTCAAGGCGCTGTGGTTTTTTCTTTTTGTACAATTTTCCTTATCTTTGGAGTTTTCAAAAGTCATAAGACAAAGGTTTTATCACTTTTTTTTTTTTTACAAATTACAATATTAATACTTATAAACTTCATCCATAATTATAAAATATACAAATAGTCTAAACATAAAAAAAAACATAACATTTGTTCCTTCACTCACATAACTATGTCTTTTTACATAAACCATCAAATTAACATTCAAGATTCAACATAAAAAAAAATCAAAAATAATAAAATTAACGTTCACAAAATAAAACTATCTAACACAAAACCATTAACCATCACAAATTATCAACTTGAATCTCCTCTATGACTTGACTCTTCACATGCACTCACATAACCTATCTTAACAATTGAAAGAAGATAAAAAATATAATTGGTATAATTTTTTTTAATAACAAAGTAAAAGAAGATTAAAAATGAAAAATTATGTAAAAAGTCATAAAATTTAATATTTACCTCAATTGAAGTATGAAGAATACATTTCTAACCTCTTCACTCATCAATCATCAACAATGGAAATAAAATCCACAATCCCAATCTTTGACATCTCTAACATGCATAAACAAAAAGAATTAAAAGAAATAAAGAAATAAGAATTGAAAACATAAAACTGAAGAAGTGAAAATATTAAATGTATATTATATTTTATATAAATTTAAAAATAATATATCTAATATTATATATATATTAATATATAAAATAAATTAGTTTGGTTTTTTGTTTAGTTTGGCTCAAAAATTTTAAAACCAAAAACCAAATAAAAAGGCAATAGGAGCAATTGACTCGATGGATCAATTAGACCAAATTGTTTTATTCAAATCGCATTTGATTTGGATGGATAATTAGTTTGGTCTAATTTTACTCATCTCTAGCTTAGAATATGCTGATCATTATAGTTTTTGATGATTGTGTATAGGACATTTTCCAGTTGTATAGTTTATGATTGCTACAAAATTTGTACCATTGTTTAGTCTTGTTGGCTGGGTTCTACCATGCAAAGGCATTGGATTGTTATGTCTACATGTGTTTTGGGATGCATTATTGTTTTTAACATGGAGCAGATTTTGAGTCACTATACTTACTTTTCAAAGTTTAAAAGTCTAAAATGCTTAGCAAGTTCTATAGTACGGTCATAAATTTTGACCTTACTATAAGGTCATTAAATATAAACCGTGAGATAGATAATATTTAATCACAGTCATTGATCATTAAGCAAATGTAAAATCGGTAAACCAAAAGGTCCGGTTATTAGTAAATTGAAATTAAAATGAAGAAGTGAAAAAAGGACTCTCCTCGACTCCATTCGACTCTCCTTTTATGGTTCCTTTTACTCTTTTTTTTCTTGGGTTTTAGTGTAAACTTTAGATTGTCGATAAAACTGATTTCGTTTCTATTGACAATTTTGTCTTGTTTACCTTATTGAAATTTTGCAATGAAATTTATCAAATCTCTTCACAAATGTAAATGTATAATTAATAAATAATAAGAATAATGAAACTTAAGATATTTAATTAAAAGAATACAAAACCATTAAAATAAATAAAACAAGTTTACGAAAATGAAACACGATCATCATTTAATTCATTACTCATCACCACATGCATTATTTATTTGTCATTACATGTTAACAATACATTTTACTCACAAATGATTACCTTGACGATGAGATTTGTTTGATAAGCTTGCGAATATGAGTTTTCTCGAGTAATTTCTTAGGTGAGAGAGTATACCCGAGTCCCACCAGCATGGTGGGCGAAGTTAGGAAATATTCTCAATAAAAGGTTTTCATTTCATATTTATCAAGATTTTTTTCATGCATTTCAAAATTGCATCATGTGCTCGTCATACCTATAAAATCGAATAATGGACCTTAAGTCATGAATAAAATAAAAAAAAGCAATGATTAAGAAAATATGAGAATAAAATTAAAAATTAAGGTTTAAATATGATACATATAATTAAATGGTACCGTTCGTGGAACTGACGTCACGGGGGTGCTAATCCTTCCTTGGGAGTACTCGAACTCCTAAACCAACTCTAAAAACTTGTAAACCAGATTGTTATTCTTTAAATACACCTAAAAACAATTTAGGATCTCGTTGAATAGAACAAAGTTAATAGGTGGCTAATTATACCTAGATAAAGAAAAAAATATTGGTGATGACTCCCAAACATAAAAAGTATCCACGTCGCAAGTAGCAAAAAGTATTAAAAATTCAAACTACATGTTGGGTTCAATTGTAATTCTAGACAAGAAATTTAGTTCTTCATAATTTCTAAAAACTTCACCCAAAAAAGTTTAACCATCAACATAAAACAAAAAAAAGTATAAAAAGAACTAAAAAAGAAAAGAAAACTCAGATTTGTTAGGTTTTCAATCTTTAATCCTCAAGAATTTTTCCTAGTTTTCTTGTTTGCTGGGAGGTTCTTTTTCTTCAGAAAAAACCTAGCTTTATTGTGTCTTTCAATTGCGTCAAAAGTGCCTTTAAATATGCTCCAAAAAGATCTAATTTGAGTCAAACCTAGAATCAAGATGTCTAAGATATTGTGTTGATCCCACGGCCTCACTTTCCCAACACCATGACACCGAACTTGCTATCTCCCAATACGCTCCCTACTGCACTTGATCAACTTGGGACATGATTTGCTCCTTGATCTGGGCCGAACTGGGCAAAAGGGTAAACTTGCAAATTGAAGCCTTATATCTTAGATTTTCAATGGCTCAAGAATCACATCAATTGAACTTTTTGAATGAGAAATATGCTATTGAAACATGTACGAGAGAAGCATTTGGCCATTCATGCACTCTTCTTCAACAATTGCAGTTGTTTTAATTACACACCTACAAAACCATAAAACTAACTCAATAATAGCTAAAATAAAAGCAAATTATCATCAAACTAAAATAAAATAACTTAAATTAAATCAACCCAGTATGATTTACTAAACTAAGTCAAATAAATAAAAATACCTAATTCCTAAACTTAATCTCAAGAACTTAGCCAATTTAATACTCAAAATGTGACAAAATAATTCTATATCATAAAGTTATCTAGCTCTTAGGGGAGCTTTTGGTTAAGGTGTTAGATGGGGAAATAGTTGAGGGAAACTTGAGAGAGAGAATGGTGTAAGGTAAGAGACGAAATTTGAACCCAATGACAGAAAGGATTCGATGTTGAGGATAATGAACCTCAATCTGAGCCCAAATACCATTGAAAAGGCTCACTCGATTATGCAAAGCAACAGCAAGCATAGGGTGAAGGTAGGGGAGGAAATCTACTAGAAATTATGCCAAATCTAGAGTTAGAGATAAAGAGGTCGACATGGTTCCAGTCTCAGATGGTGATATTGCCCCGACACAACTCTACAATCATCAAAGAGATGGAGGAAACACTTAATGTGGGTGTCAATGCAGGGTTAGATTTTGAGCAAAATGAGAGTGAAATGGTAAAGGCCTTCATTGCAGTGGACAAAGAGGACCTTGGGAACGCACACTCTTACTGGGTAGGTAGGTAAGTAGTTCTCTCCATATTCTGTGTTCATTTCTTTGTGTGATTGTGTTATGAGATGTCACGACCCGGTACTCCCCTCGAACCCGTGACAGTCGCCGCGTTGTCCCAATCAACACTCATTACCCAGAATGTCAACCGGAACCCGTAAGGCTTTAATATTAGTTTCTCTTTTCCTCGGTGAGCAACCGTTACCAAATATCATGTTCTAAAAGAATTTAAGCTATTTCCAACTGAAATCAATAAAAAAAATTATTTCTGTCTCACAGGGGCATTTTGGTCATTTTTTCTCAAAAGTTTCGAAACCAGTTAAAAATGTAGTATGCAAGCATAAAACACATAATTCATAATCATAAATAAATTTAAACAAACTTTCATTTAAAATGAAATTATAACTATTTGAATATAATAAAGATATAGAATAAAATATTCAATTTTCTCATAAAACAATATTTTTATAACACTGCATAATTAATTTTTACAGTGAAAAAGAAAAATAAATTCATATATATTGTAATACAGATAACCAAAGTATAAAATTAAATTTGCAGTGACACGTGGGCCCACGAACGATCAAAGGTATCTAGAGAGATAAACCTACATATTTTGAGGATGCCAGTCCAATTGTAATCCTTGATGAAATTAGCTATCTACCGATTATCCTGAGCCTGAAAGGTGTAGAAATGAGGGTGGTGAGATTATATAATCCCAGTGAGTAAACAAATATCATTTAAAATATCTAAAGGTGAGTAAAAAGAGACTATTAAAACATTTCATCAAACTGTAATTTATCATTTTTCAACTTATTTCAACCAAATGAAATCAATTTATTTAAATCAAGTAATCAGCATGGCTTATAAATTTCTTAAAAAGCTTGGCTCATGCCAAAAATTATTATCATACTCAGTTATCTGGGATACCTTGGCCGAGGACTATCCCAACTGAGTCCGCCAAGGCTATTAGAAAGTCATGTACGCATAAATCATGTTTTTATTTGAAAACATAGCCGTTCCTTGGCGTTGGCGTAGTTTCCCCTCATGTGGTGGTTTGGCGTGAAGTGAACTCTAAAAGTTATACCTCGGGAGTTACCCTACTCCCCTCTCCAACTGAGGTAAAATATAACGGGGTTTACCGTACCCCTCTAATAGGCTAGTCCACGAAAACCCGCCTACTGCAGCAAGCTAAACCCACCATACAATAAAATTTTGACAGCATGACAGGGCTAATATTTTACTACCCAACCTGCAAGGGTAAAATAAAACAATTCATACAATTCATAAAACACAGCCCAGCTAGTCATGCCAACACAATAACAATATAACATAAGCCATCAATTTCCAATCATAAAATTTACAACATACCAGTGGTCTCCAATTACTCTATTTTCAAAATCGTTATTTCGTTTCAAGACAATTTATAAAATATTTTCATTTAAACTCATTTTTGTTTATAAAACCTAAAATTTACCATTTGAACTCATTTTCATAAAATTCACCAAAATCGAATCAAAACATACTTTAGATAATTAAAATGATGATAAGGTTACTCACTATTTCAGAAGTCGAATCTCTAAAGTACTCCGATTATCAATCCTCGGGTACAATTTCCTTGCCCTTGTCGGAAGACTCACCACCTTAACACAGTACAAAATCGATAAACTTACTACATTGGTACTCAATTGAAATTAAACTAATTTAAACTACTAATGCATGATAGGAAATGCAAAAATGCACTGTTAACTATCTAAACCCGGCATTGGCCTAATTCGTCTTATCACCCGATTAAATTACTAACACGCCCGATTTAATCTCAAATTACTCCATTTCTTTTCTAATACCTCAATTCACCAAACATTATTCAAGTAACACCAATTTCAGCATCAAAACCCTCCCATTTCTTCATGGAAAAATTCGGCCATTACAGTGCACTAACACCGTGATTTTTCTTACTTAATTTTCTCACAATTATTCATCATTTTCTAAACCATTTCTCTTGAAATAATAACAATCCATCACCCACACACATCAAGGAAGATTCGGCCAATGAAGATTCATGAGGAAAATGGATTCTTTTCTTATTGTTTTGCTTCTAAATATGCTAAACTAACAAAAAACACTAACATATATTAAAATCAAATCAATCCAACATCTTTCTCTCTCCATACCCATTTTGACCAGCCATGAATTCATCATGAAAACATGTAATTTTAACCATGAAAAATAAGGAGAAATGCATGGGAAAGGTAGATCACAAGTCAAAATCAAGAAATTTTACCTTTGATTGCTTGATTACTTGAAATCCACCAATTTTCCCTTCAATTTTCCCATCTAGGGTTCTTGTTTTTCTTTTCTCCCTTTGTTCTTCCTTTGCTCTTGGTTTGGCCGGGCATATGAAGAAAATGGGCTGATTTTATGCTAAATTTAAAGCTAAATAATAAATGGTTATAAACTTGACACATGTCATCCTATTATTGGTCCATGTGTCATTTCTTAACTATTAAGCTTTCTCTCTCCACCATATAAATTTCTTCAATTATCCATGATAATTATGGGTAAAATCTATGAGTTGGACAAGTGTTCGGTGTCTAAAATTACAATTTTGCCCCTAGGGTGACAAAATTACCATTTTACCCCTATGCTCTGAAAAGTACCAGGATTTCAATTTTTCACTTCTCAACCTCAAATCATACTCCAAGAAGTCAAATATGATCAAAATCTTTCAAAACAATTCTCATTTTGTCCTCGAGTGGAAAAATTACCATTTTACCCGTAGATAGTGAAATTTTCGATTTGACTCCAAATTAATCATCGAACTCCGAATCACCATTCTAAGTCATTCTGAGACTTGAAAATTTTCAATTTCACCCTAAAATCTCTATTTGATCTAGTTTGAGGCTTAAATCAACTTTGTTCTATCTCTAGGTACAATACTGACTTTTGTCGATTTTTCGGGGCTCTCCTAGTATGTAAACATTCAGTCAATCACATGCATGTCATGACAAGTATTTTATAGAGTCAAGCTTGACATCTCCTCCCTCACTTGGATCAACCATATGATCCTTCTTCATGACTGATTTCGACATCCGACTAAATATTAATATTTTAATATTATTTTATTCTAAAAATTTTATCTTGTCTCTTTGGTTTCCAAAATATCTTATTATGCCTCAATTCACATCCGATAAGCTTTATTTGTCACCATATTAAAGTATGGGGCATTTCCTCATCTATTATCTATGACTACTATTTCTTAGAACGTTAGAGGATTGGGTCAACTAGAAAAGGTTCAAGCAATTAGGCAATTATCGATAAAACATAGGCCACAACTTTTATTTGTGCAAGAAACAAAGCTTCGAACTCTAAGTAATAGATTAGTTGAGAAATTATGGGATAAAGGCAGCTGCATTTGGGAATGTGTTGACTCTAATAGAGCCTCTGGGGGAATCATAATATATTAGAGTGTCGACTTTTTTTAGAATGACAGGAAAATAAGTAGTAGAAGGTACATCATTATATTTGGGAGGCTTAAAGAATTGAGCGTTGAATGTGGCTTCGCCAACGTCAATGCACCAAATGTTGAGGGTGAGCGTCAAGCTTTTTGAGCTAAGCTTTTGGACCTTAAATCTTGGAATATTATTTGGTGTGTTGGTGGGGACTTTAATGTCATCAAATGAGTGGATGAATGGACTGACAACAACAAATCTGTGTCTCATTTTAGTCATTTTATTAAGGAATTCGTTTTGATTAATCTGCCATTAGCTGGAGGAAGATATACTCGGTAAAGTTTTTGAGAAAATGTCACGTTCAACAAGCTTGACCAATTTTTGGTAGTAATGGAAATTGTGGAGAACTTTCTATGCTTGAATCAGATTTCCCTTCCATGCTCTTTATTTGACCACAAAGATGTAATGCTTTGCTTGAATGAATGCAATTGGGATCCTAAGCCATTTAGGTTTTTTAATTTTTGACTTGAGGAAGCTAGTTTCAAGGATATGTTTGCAAAGGCTTGGAGGAACACTGAAAATTTAAGTAGTAGGCAAACAATTCATTAAAAAATGGCAGCAAGACACTATTGGTAACATTCTTGATTGCAATGAAATTTTTACTTTAGCTCTCCAAAGAGAAAAAAATACATGTGACAACATTCTCATTTCGCTTGTGAAGTGTAAAAACTCCACTATTGATATATAAAATAATAATCTAATACATAATGTGGGTGCCTAAAATCGTTTCATTCCAACTTAAATGATGAAATTACCAAATTATAGCATAGTAAGTATATAAAACGAAGAGCGTAAATGTCATTTTATCTTTCTATTTAAATCAAGTTTTGGATAATTTATTACTACTACTACTACTATTATTATTATTATTATTATTATTATTATTCTTATTGCAATTGAAAAAACCTATCCAATCTTATTGTTAAGTAGCTTATTTCTTATTTCACCTATTTTTCCTCACTTATTTTTTTCTCTTTCACCATCAGTTTGGTTGTTACAAAATCGTGTGTATATATAAATTAAATGTGGACCAAAATAAATTTATTTCATAACAAATACTTTTAAAAGTAATGATTTCATTACGGTCAATTTAGGAGCACCCTTAATAAGCCCTCTAGAGGAATCATACAAATTAAGGAAGAACATCTTCTAATTCCAAGTGATTTCATCAAAATTAGCTGAACTGTATGCCAACACCACCTTTAATTCAGAGAGGGAGGACATATATATAGAATCAATAGTTAGTTCTTTTACAGATTATTAGGTTAATTACAGTATATATATATATACATGTATATAAGTTCTGTTGTCAAATAAAGGATAATTTGACCTAATTAACTCTTTTAATTAATTAATTCTAATTACGCTTCTTCCTTCTACTAAACTTTCTCTTTGAATACCGCGGTTTTAAGCCCTGAATTTAACTGTCAAACCAATAGACATCAAAACCACATAAAAGTTTATATACTAATTCAATTTGTAAAACTTCCAGCTAGGGTTATTTTCTTTGTCATTTCCGTAATTTTTAGGTCAAGGTACGTAGTTTCAAACTGATGACTTTCCATTCCAAGTTGGATGATAACTTCGTCATCACCATGTTCACGATCAGTTCTCTATTTAAACCCCCGTTCCTCCTTTGTTTTCGATCACTCAACCTTGTCGATTTAGTGTTTGTAGCAAAATACAATATCATCGTTCCTTTCCTTCCTTTTCCTTCCTCCTTTCCCCTGTCAAAACCAATGGCCTACCTTGGCACGAAGGCAATAATCCACACTGCTGTCAAAGTGTTTGCAATCGCTTTGCTCTTATTTTTGGCTTGTCAAGCTGCTGTAGCTCGTGTGACTCCTTAAGACCATTCCTCTATAATGCCACCGGGTTGTAATCCAACAGGACACACCCCACGTCCTGGCTGTCCACCATCACCAGCAAAGTAGATGAACTTCTACCCATACTTCTACAGCCTCTCCAATAAAGCTATATATTGAATCGTTTCTTTCTTCATTTCTTTATTCATTCATGTTTTCTGTTGAACATTGCTTGGAATAATTCGTATATGATCATATATATATATATATATATATATATATATATATATGTAATAGTGCTTGTTCTTTTATTTTGTGTCTTTCATTACTTCTAGATATATATATCTTTAAAGTTTGAATAAAAATATCTTCAAGAAGATCACATCCGGTGGTTAGAAACTTAAAAATTCGCTTTGGAGGTCTTTCAAGTTCGAGTCCTAAAATGAGTGAGGTATATTTTACAAGATAAGAGGGGACTACGTCCTATTGTGTAGTCCAAAATTTTTATGTAACAAAAAAAAATCACCATTCAAATTCAGCACAAAGATGGACGCTGATCAATGATCAAAATTTAGGCAAGGATTCTAAATAGGTTGTATTAATACTTTCTCTAATTTAAAAAGAATATGGAATAAAGATAATTTTTTCTCTTGTTCTTGTTTGTCATGAATATTCACTGGTATCTTATTGGAAGTAAAACAAGAGAAGGAAACATGCTCATTAACTTTTCCCCTCTTACTTAGATAGAGAGAGGGAAAAAAAACAGAGCATTGAAATTCAATATTAATTAACTCTCCCTCTATATCATGTTGTTATCAATTCAAAAATCAAGATATTAATCATTTACTCTTACTCGCAAGTATCATGTGAAGATTGTTGCAACATCCGGGTGCGAGAATTCAACCACTTGATGTAAAATAGAGTCGTCATCCATTTTTTTTCTTAGGTATGATTAGTCGTCACCTAATTAAATCCATCATTTCTAAAAAATTCTAAGCTTGAGGTAGGTTCGTTAAAAAGGATAGGTACCGATTTGAGATATAGAGTTAGGACTTTGAAATGCAATTACATGCGAGAAAGTTATTAGCACTGCCACGATGCTCGTTCAAAGAACAATATCAATTAATCATGAGTTTTTTTATTCTAGCATTAATTAAAAATTCTTGAATTCATATTTACTTATATTTCCCTTAATTACTATTTATTTATTTATTTATTTTGTTCGTTTCTTTCATTTTTTTTACCCTTATTAAATATTGGAGATTTATCCTATGTTTTCCAATATCCTAATGAGACTTAGGAAACTATTTTTACCTAAAGAATATTGAAGAAAACACACTTTTTTTTAAAAGGCTACTAGTAGAATGTTAGCTTAAAAGATAAACCTTAAGAGAGGGGGTGAATTGAGTAGTTTAAAAATTCCTTTGAAATCTTGAGGATTAAGGCACTTTTAGTCAAAGTATGATTGAGAGACTTCTTTGAAAGCAATGATAGAAAATTGCAGAAATTCTTTTGCATGTGATTCAAAAATGAACTTAAGGAATCAATAAAAATGAAAAATATTTTAACAAACAAGTAGAAAACACAAAGATTTATAGAGGTTTGGCCTCGATGCCTATGTCTTTTCCCTTTGATCACCAAGCTTTTAAATCCACTATAAAAAATACTTTTTCAAGACTCAAGCATAACCTTTACAACCAAATCTTTTCAAGGCTTAGAATACCTTTTACACCAGTTTTTTTAAGGATGAAACTTAACCCCTTTACCTTTTCACTTGGTTAAGGTATAACCACTCACAAATACACTACCTTTCAAGGTTAAGGTATAACCTTTCACATTACTTTTCTAAGTTAACATATAACCTTTACAATGGATTACAAGGAGGTTAAATGAAAGCTTCAATGCCTTTAAATAGGCTGAATAAAACAATGAATGCAATGAGAGAATGAAGGCTAGACAAAAAAGTATAATAACTTAAGGCTCAAGTAAGCAAGAATGAGACACACTCGATTTTGAAAGTGATTCTAGAGAAATTTTCCATTTGATTTGTCACTCTAGCTTGGAAATTATTTTTTAGGTGTTCTCTCTCTTGAAAGTCATGCCTTAGACCTCTATTTATGTGTTGGTGTCCAAAAATAACTGTGTGGAGATATATGCTTGAAAAAATAGCCATTCATCATGTCTTTTTTTGGCTTGTCTGATGTGAGGTATCAGTACCTTCGATATAGGTATCGATACTTTAATTGTCAGAATCAACCGAATTCTTGATACTTTTGTTGCATGTCTTGATACTTGCTCATCCTTGGCATTTCTCAAACTGAAACATGTCTCGATACATTATGCCTTGGACTCAATACGTAGCAGCTTGCACTCTGGAAATCAAGTTTGGAGATGATGTCTCGATACTTGGCAAGTAGGTCTCAATACGTACTCACTTGCTCTTTAAAATTTGAAATTTTAAAGATGAGGTCTCAATACTTTGATAATGAGTCTCGATAATTTGGTACTTGCTCTCTAAAAATTGAAGTCTAAAGATTAAGCCTCGATACTTTGAAGCTAGGGTCCTAATATTCTCGGACTTACTCTCTAGAATATGCAATCTAGAGGTGAAATCTTGATACCTTGAAGCTTGGTCTTGATACTTTAGGACTTGGTCTTTGAAACTTGGCATTTCTGAGGTGATGTCTCGGTACTTCTTGTTCAAGTCTTGATACATCACTACTCGTCTTCTGAAATTTGAGTTTTTGAGTTGATATCTCAATATCTTCCAAAGATGTCTTGATACTTTTTTTTCCTTAAGTTGTTTCTGAGGCATTTTAAGCTTGAGGTATTGACACTTAGTTACAAATGTCTTAATACCTTAGTCATTTTAAGCAATTTATAAGGCATTTTGAGTTTCAAGCACTTACCCATTTTTCATATAAATGCTTACGGGGATACTTTTAATCACTCATATTTTGGTCATTTGATTTTGTCATTTCAAAACAAGGATCAATTGTAAAGCTAACAATCTTCCTCTTTTTTGATATGACAAACCTTAATGAGCAAATGAGCAAAATTGATTTCAAAAAGCTCCCCTTAATTTTTTGAAGTTAAGCATGTTGAAACATATAAAACTCCCCCTCATTAAGTGCTAAGGTTTTGAAAAATCAATAGTGTGTTGGTGCAATTTGCTTAAAGTATTTCTCTCCTTTTTTTATATCAAAAAGAATATAAAATACCGTTTTAAGGGTATTGTCAAGGATCAATTGAAAGAATTATAACTCAAAGTAAGTAAGCATATATAAAAATAAGCATTATAAACAATCATATGGACAATATTAAAGAAATATGTAAGCATTTACAACCATAATATATTTTACCATTAGCATCCAAAATACACATCATCCAAAGGAGTTAACAAAGGATATTGTTAACACAAAAAAGTATAATGGATGTATGTATGTAATGTGAAGTGAGATTTGCATCCAACCAAATAAACTGAATAATGTTTTGAGACATAAAAACAATAAAAGACATGTACCCCAAAGATGAAATCAAGGAGATAGGTCAATGGATGGCTCCACATAGGTGGATCGATGACATTGATTGGAGTGTTGGGAACAGTGCTCGAATCAGTTAGGTTAATCGGAGTGGCCGACCTTTAAGTTCTTTTATACTACTCATGATTAGTCCAGTATAGGTATCAATATTGAGTAATTAATCAAGTCTCCAAAGATCTAAAGATAGAGCGTCTCTTATAGTAGATGCACCAACTGGTGCCTCATTATCATCACTTTTGTTGGTCCAGTATGCGGTTGCCTCTTCTTGGGCTTGTGAGGGTGCAACATTTTTTTGATACTTACTACCCATCAATCAATCGTTATGCAAACTTGTTTATTGTGTGCTCATCAATTGTGTTGTGTACCTTATGTGCAATGGGAGGATCGGCTCTAATATTAACACCATAAAAGTCAATAATGTGGTTGATCACCACCCCATGCACTAACGCAGTACTTTCTCCAGCAATCAATAAAATCATATCCTGGAAAATGAAATCAACCAAATTAATTTCAACATTATGCTTGATGTGGTGTAGAAAATAGAGATCTTCACTCTTCACATGTGAGTATTTCTACCCACTAGGCCTAAGATTCCAAGATATCATCAACTGTAGACTATCATGCAAGGTCAACCTATTTGCACTAAACTGCCCTAACTCGGTTGGTGGAGGGAAAACAAAGAACTTTGTCTATAAGTCATTCTCTACAAACCCATCTCTTAAATTGTACAACTTCTTACTTGAATCAGGGATATTTAAAATGTGACTAATCAAATGAGCATTAATACGCATGTGCTTCGCCATAATAGATGTAACAAAAATATCCTTATGTGCATATGGCTTCTCATTATCATGGGTTGGATTGTCCTTAAATATTGTAATGGCATTTGAGTAGAAAACTCTAACCAATTTCTCATAATATGTCTTATTCATTCCTAAGAAATTGATCCATCCCTGTTTTGTGAAGTTCTCTATATATGGAAATTCTAGGCTTTCTAATTACTCAAAGTTGATAGGCCTATTAAGATATATATTAAGAGTGGAGAAGAAATCATAGTACATCTACTTTTGCAACTGATTGTGCAGTTTTTCCTAAAAGTGTGAGAGTGCCTTGAAGAAGACTCGCTTCAACTCGGTGATGCTTAATGGCTCTCTTGCTATATGGTGTCATGAGGTAGGTTTTAGGAATTTTGGTTTAGGGTTTGAGAGATTTGAGAGTTTTGAGTGAAAAAGAAAGATGGATTTGAGAGAAATTAAAGAAAATGAATAAAAATGAAGTTTTGAAAAAAGAAACAAAATGGGCGACCTAATATTTGCCTTCCCACTCAAAGGTATAAATACTTTCAAAAGAAGTATAGATGCCTTAATTGAGGCTTTTTTTTAATTTTGGCTATTGCGTATCAAGTATCAAAACAAGGTGTAGAAGTATCAAAACATTGTCATTGCTTCACAAAGTCTCAATACACTAGGTGAAAGTATGGAGACCTCTCAAATTATTGAGACACTAAGTGTCAGTCTCGATACCTTGCCTCTGTAGCTCAATAAAAATAGTGTTTTTGTCTTTCAAAAATCATGTGATGGTCCTTAATCATTTATAAATAAAAGATACAATCAATTTTTAAAGCAAAAACTCACTAAAAATCATTTTTAGACCTGTGTAAGTGACATTTTGAACAAAAATTCACTGAATAGTTCTTATAGCTGAATGCCTTTTGAAAATGTATGTATGAATGTATGTATGATATGACATGTAATATGCACAACCAACAATATACATATGTTCTCATTGTTGGTCAGGGTATTAGCAGCAATTGTCCCATGGCGAAGGTCCGAGTGTTGGCCAAGTCACAGTCGAATGCTGTGAGTGCTTATGTGCTAAATGCACTATAAGGCTAGGATATACGCCTTCCCTATCACCATTTAGGTTTAGGTGAAGTGGTAGTGCCTGAGGTCCTACAAGTTGTATTAGAAACAAGGTCACGAGTTCCATTCCGAGCAGGAGCAATTGCTTAGAGGGAGATTGTTGGCCAGGGTATTGGCAGCAATTATCCCGTGATAGAGGTCCAAGTGTTGACCAAGTCACAGTCAAATGCTGTGGGCGCTTGTATGCTGAATGCACTATAAGGTTAGGGTATGCGCCTTCCTTATCACCAACTGATTTTAGGCGAAATGGTAGCGCCTAAGATCCTACACTCATCAAATCAATCAAATAAGCAATAAAGAATTTACAAGTATAGCATCAACAATATCTATTATATCAACAAATAAAAATCCGTAAGACAAATTTATCTATATCAACAATATTAATTATTTCTAGCTTTAGATCTAGTTCTTAGCCCATGAAAACGATCACTAATGATTTTGTCATGATTAACATATCTTCTTTCTCTAGAATGGGTAAGTTTCCTTTATTCTTCTACATGTTGAATTTGTTGTTTATGAATCACTTATTTTTCTTTATTTGGGTCTTCTTGTTCATTATCAATTTTCACTTCTTCCAGTTTTTTGTTAAAGAATTCCTTTCTCATCATTAATTTGTTTCTTTCTTGAAGAAGGGTTAGATTCATCAAATATAACAAGAATAGATTCTACTACTTAAGTATTCATGGAACTAAATGAGTATGAACATTTAAATAGATGTTCAATATATGCATCAAATACTCATATTTTCAAGAAATATATGCAAATTAGTTCCAATACATGTCCAAGGTATCATTAAGCATTATTAGTTATCATTGATTTTTCATTTGGCAAGCATTTTACCAATTCATTGTTAAGCAAGCATTTTAAGAAATATTCTCCAAATTATATATGAAACCATCAATTTTAAGGAGAATTTTCAAATCAAGAAGATATCATTATTAATGAAGCATTACCACACCATTTTGCACTTGTTGTAATCATGTGAGAGAATATTATGATCAACTAAGCATAGGCGTGATTAAAAAAAAATAACTCTTCCTTCATTAATCATGATTCCAATTTATTTCATGAAATGCAAGGATGATTTGAATTTCACAATAATATGTAGACATATACCTATTCAATGGTATGCTACCCAAAGTACATGTTATTCCTCAATAATTCATGATTCATGAGTTATATCAATTATTCTGTGTTGGTCCCAAATAAATGTGCTAGAAGGGGGGTGAATAGCACTTTTGGGCTCTTGGCAAGATGAGGAACTAATTTGAAGAGCAATGAAAATAAAAACAGAGTAGATAATGCACAGGAATTTAGAGTGGTTCGGTCCAAGACCTACATTCACTACCTTATTTATTCAACTAAGGTTTTTCCAAATCAATCTATTATAAAAGGTGAAATTCACAAGCTTTCACCAAGCTTTACAATGGCTTTTACCAGACTTAGCCAAAACCTTTCCCAATAGTTTTTACCGGGATCAACTAAAACCCAACACCTAACTTTTCAAGGTTAAGTTAGTTACTATACCCAATCAAGCAATCCTAGCTTGAATCAATCCCTTAGAGTGACTCGCTCAATCTAAGAATACAAAGAGAGAAGTAATGATAGTGTACCTATGATCACACGGTTGATCTAAGTGGTACAAGTGAAGTGCAGATCACAATTACAAAGATGGGAGTTGAGTGTAGTAAATGAGTAGTAAGTGTTTTCTGGTTTTTCAGCTCTTTTTTGTGTTCTTGGAAGCCTTCAATGCATTTCTAGCCATTGGAACCCTCTTTTGTACTTGGAAAATCAAGTCTGAAGAGTATTAGGCAGTTTCTGACCGTTGGAAACAATTTTGTTGTAGTTCTGGCCGTTAATCTATCTTCTAGTGAACAATTCAAATTTTCTAGCAAAATGCTCTTAATCGACTAACTGATATCTTAGTCGACTAAGTTGTCTCTGTCTTCTGATCCCAGTTTCTAGCAGTGTGCACTTAGTCGACTAACTTATTTCTTGGTCGACTAAGTTGGTTCTGTTTCTCAATACTTTTCAGCCTGCCAACTCCTGATTTAAATCTTAGCTAGCTAACTCTTCATTTATCAACTAAGGGGCTTCTGTCTTGTTGATCAATTGTGACTTCCTTATTTTTATGCCCTTTGATATGTGCATTTGAATGATTGATTAATTATTTTCATATAATTTTTGTCCTGCACACTCAAGTAGAAATATTATACACAAATGAATGGGAATGTTTTATTATCATCAAAAACTAATGGAGCCAACAATCTCTCCTTTTTTGATGATGACAAAACATTCCTGGGTTAACAGCACAGTGTCCTTTTATTCTTTTTAGTTCTGCACAAAAATGAGGATTTCTCCCCCTATGTGTATGCTCCCTCTTAGTGTGTGCTTATTTAACTTGTTTATTCCATCAAGTTTTAATTCTTGTCATTTAGAAAATGACATTATTCAATTCAGCATGTTTTTGTTCTTTTCATATAGAAAATGACATGTGAGAGTTTAAATTTTTGACAAAATATATTTACATAGGCTTATGAAATAATAAGCAGCAAGTGACAAGATGACAGAACATTATTACTACTTCAGCTTGCTACCTATCATATTGTTTCTAGACTTAATTCATTCCAGAGCTAAATGCCATAAACCATCTAGTCAAAATATTAGCATTCATATTTATTTTCATCCAAATTTCACTCACAATATCATATCAACAATTAATTATCAGCATATCAGCTCAATATCAGCACCAAAGCATCAGTAGAAACTCAATAACATCTTTAAATATTCAATCCTCAGCTTATCAGCATTACATTCAATCACAATCTAACCAAAATATCATAAGCTTTTAGTACATTATCAAAATAAGTTCTCAACACACTTTCAGCATCAGTCATCAGCAATATAACAAAATAAATAAACAGTGTCTCAGCATAATGATCAGTATCCAATTTTCAGCAAACTACCATAGACCATCTACCATAGACAACCTAGTTAGATTCAACACCCTGAATTTCACCTAGATTTTTGGTACCTCTACCCTAACATTTTTTTTCAATTTATTTTCCATTTCCCTTATCTATCCACTTCTCCCCTTTTTTGGCATCATCAAATCTCAAGAATGCTTAATCATCTCTTGAAGAAGATGAGGGAGATGACTCATCATTAGAGAAATACTTGACATTCAGAGGTTCAAGAGAAGGCTCTGGTGGTAATTTTTGTGGTGAAGGTTCATGTCACAACCCGGTACTCCCTTCGAGTACGTGACATCCTCCGCGATGTCTAGATAGACATTCATTACCCGGACTGTCAATCGAAACCTCGCAAGGCTCTTGCATCAATTTTACGTCTCCCCTGTGAGCAATAGTTACTAAATATCATGTTTTAAGGGAATATAAACTATTTCTAAATCAAAACAAACAAAAAAGTAATTTTTGCCACACAGGGGTATTTTGGTCATTTTTACCCAAAAATTTTGAAACTTGGTAAAAATAGAGCATACGATCGAAAAATATACATTTCTTATCTAAAAATAATTTTAGTAATCTAAATCAACCATTTAAAATGAAATTATGGCTAATTAAACTAAATAAAAATATTAAATAAAATATTTCATTTTCTTATAAAACAATATTTATAGAATCCTGCATAAATAAATTTTGTAGCATAAAAAAAAATAAATTCATATATATAATAGCACACTAAACCAGGTATACAAAAATATTCTACAATGACATATGAGCCCCGATATAACCGAAAATATGCAAGACTGTAGACCTTCGATTTCTAAGGATGCAGATCCAAAAGCAATCCTCGACAAAATTGGCTGTCTACAGACTATCCTGAGCCTGAAATGGGTGAAAAGAAGGGGTGAGTTTTTATAAACCCAGTGAGTAAGCAAAATTCATCTATAACATCTAAAGCCAAGTAAATGGAGACAATTAAATCATCCCATCATAATATTCAAAACTCATTTCAATTCATATAAAACAATTACATTTCATCAAAAATAATCAGTAAGGCTTATGACTCTCTTAAAACTTGGCTCGTGCCAAAACTTATACTCAGTGACACCCTGGCTCGGGCATCCAACTGAGTCTGCCAAGGCTGTTAAAACAATATATACACATAAAACATGTTTTCACGTTTAAAAACATAGCTGTTCCTTGGCGTTGGTTGAGTTTCACTTTCACGTGGTGGTTCGGCATGAAGTGAAGTCAAAACTTTACCTTAGGAGATACCCTCCGCGCCCCTCGTACTAAGGTAAATATAACGGGATTTACCATGCCCTTCTAATAGGCTGGTCCACGAAAATCTGCCCACTGCAGTAAGCTAAATACATAACCCACCAAATCAATAAAATTTCGGCAGCATAACATGGCTAATATAGTACTATCCAACCTGTCAATGTAAAACAAAACAATTTATATAATTCACAAAACCACAATTTCAGCCATTCATGCTACCACAATTTCATAAGCCATCAATTCAAATCATGTATATATATATAATACGAATGTATAGCCTCCACTTACTCTATTTTGAAAATCGACATTTAGTTTCAAAATAATTTATAAATCTCATTCATTTAACCAACATTTAAAATGTAAAACATAATAATTTGCAAATTAAGTGCCTTATTCTTTAAAATCTTAAAACAAGTATAAACCACTTTAGATAATTAAGATGAACATCTTAGTACTCACAATAGCGAGAGTTTGGAGTACCCTTATTCTTGGTCCTCGGGTACAATATCTTTACCCTTATCAAAGGGCTCACCACCTATACATAATACACGACACGTAATTCAATATATTTGTGCCAAACTGTTATAAAACTATTTCAAGCACTATATGAATGCATGAAATTGAATGAGAATTGTCCGAATAATCACTTAAACACGGTGTTCTACGTGGGTTCAATTATGATCGGACTGAATTTGTATTCGACCTAATTTGAACCATACACCATTGATTTAACCAAAAGATCTGATTCAACTCCAAATATATTCATTACACTTTCAATAATCTAATACACCAAAGCATTACAATGAACTTGATTTTTGATTAACTTCATCATTTTTTTGAAATTCATTTCGATTCCGAACTAACATACTAATCAATGCTTACACAGTCTCGTAAATCCATATATATCATTAGGAATCAAATCCAAGTCCATTTACTATGATTTTCTCAGTTTCCATCAAGCTATTTTCTAAAGGAACTATACTTTTCAATAACCGGTTTCGATATCCAACATCATAATTCATCAATTCCTAGCTAAATAACATGAATTACAACCAAATCCATCATCAACATGCCCTATAGAAAATTCGGCCAAATGAGGGTGGTTGAAGAACATGTGATTTTCTTGCTTGTTTTTCCTTTCAAACATCACAAAATGACTAAAAACACTAAGATATTATGAAATCTAGCAAAATCATCATCCAAACTTCTCTCTCTAGGTTCGGCCAGCAAAGGTTCCCTCTTGAAAACTTGAATTTCAGCCATGGAGAATGAAAAAGAATGCATGGGAAAGGTAGATCACAAGCTAAATTAAAAAAATCTTACCTTTACTTGCTTGATTCCTTGAAATCCAACAATTTCTCTTAGATTTTTCCTTCTTAGGGTTTGTTCTTCTCTTTTTCTCTTTTGCTTGGCCGGCCATAAGAGTGTGAATGTGAGAGTTTTAAGTGAGTTTATATAGGTAATTAAAATAATATTAAAGCTTAACACTTGTCACCTTTTAATTGGTCCATGTTTAAAAACTTAATAATTAAGCATTTCATTCCCACCACATATAATCTCTCACTTAAAAAAATAGTAGGTGAAATTCATGGGTTTGACAAGTGTCATGGTGGTGTAATATTCCAAAATTTCCAATTTCGTCCTCATGGACACTTAGAATGATTGTTGTGCCCTTATGTTCGAAAAAATGTTAAAATTGAAATTTTTCACTTCTCAATTTCAAATAATGCTCTAATTAATCAAATTTAGTCAAAATATCATCCAACATTTCAATTTTACCCTTGGGTGGCAAATGACCATTTTGCCCCTACGTTATTAAAATTCTCTAATTAACTCCAAATCAATCCTTGAATTTCGAATCATCATATTAAGACATTCTAAGATTCAAACTCTCAAATACATCTTAAAATCTCTATTCAAACTGGATCGAGGTTTTAATCGACTTAATTGTACCACTAGGTACGATATCGACTTTTAACGATTCTCCGAGGCATCTAAGTATGCAGACAAGCTATCAAATACATGAATGACATGTCAAGTATATAATAAAGCTGGGCTTGATAGTACTACTCCCCTTAAAATAAAATTTTGACCTCAAAATTTCACTTACTAGACTCGAAGAAAAGATGCGGATATTGGTTTCTCATCTGGTGCTCAACTTCCCACGTCATCTCCTCCATCCGAGCATTCTTCCACAACACCTTAACTATTGGAATGCTCTTATTCCTCAACACTCGATCCTTTCGATCTAGAATATGTACAGGCTGTACCTCAAACTTCAAATCTTCTTGCAACTCAATCGGAGGTGTCTCGAGGATATGGGAGGGATCAGGTACATACTTCTACAACATTGAGACATGGAAGACATTGTGAATCCGATCCAACTCTGGAGGTAATTCTAGTCTATATGCCACTGGCCCAATCTTTTTAATAATACGAAAGGGTCCAATGTATCTTGGATTGAGCTTTTCTTGCTTTGCGAACTGGATCACACCTTTCATTATCCAACAAGATACCACAATTTACTACAATAATATAATCAAATAAGACTTAATACCTTAAAGTATTCAAATTATTACCTTTCCAAGGAGAGACCTTAAGAAAAACTCTATCATCAACTTCAAATTCTAAATCTTTTCTTTGTCTATCCAAGTAACTTTTCTACTTGTCTTGAGCTGTCTTTAATTACTCTCGGATAACCTTGATCTTGTCATTAGTCAGATTAATCAGTTTTACATTAAACAATTTGCTCTCACCCACTTTATCTTAGCAGAGTGGAGTTCGACACTTTCTCCCATACAAAGCCTCGTATGGTGCCATCCTAATACTAGACTGAAAACTATTGTTATACGCGAACTCCACCAACGGTAAGTGTCTGTCCCAACTCCCAGTAAAGTCAATGACACAAGCCCGTAGCATATCCTCCAAAGTTTGAATGGTCATTTCAGACTGACCATTTGTTTGTGGATGAAAGGAGTACTAAACCTCAAATTAGTTCCGAGAGTCTCTTAGAATTTGGCCAAAATAGAGAATTGAACCAAGGGTCTCAATCTGACACAATAGAAACTAGGACTCCATGTAATCTCACTATCTCATCTATATAAAGCTTAGCCAGTTTCTCAATGGAATACGTGCTATGGATAGCCAAGAAATGGGTGAACTTAGTCAATCTATCCACAATCACCCAAATAGCATCCTTCCCACTCTGTGTCCGAGGTAAACCCAGTACAAAGTCCATAGTCAAGTGTTCCCACTTCCATTCAAGGATAGGTAGAGGCTGAAGAGTACTCGATGGTTTATGATGTTCCGCCTTGATTTGTTGGCATGTGAGACATTTCGCTATAAGCTCTGCTATGTCTCATTTCATACCTGGCCACTAGTAACTTTCCTTGATAGTCCTGTACATTTTGGTGCTTTCGGATGTAAAGCATAGGCGAAAAAATGAGCTTGCTCCAAAATAGCCTGTCTCAGCTGATCATCATTAGCGACACAAACCCGGCTCCCAAGCATTAAGATACCATCATCACCAAGTTTGAACTCATTAGTTTCTCCATCTCGCAACTTTTGAACTTCCCGTTTCAACTCATCATCAAACTTCTGCAATTCCCTGATTTGATTCAATAGTGAGGGTCTCACAATAAAGCTAGCAAGAAGGGTTCCATCATCGCCATTATGCAACTAGATCCCTAGAGATTTCATCTCAAGTAGTATCGAAAAATAAAAATTCTTAAGTGATGCTAATGAAGATGAGGATTTACGACTCAAGGCATCTGCTACAACATTTACCTTCCTCGGATGACAATAAATTACTAAGTCGTAATCCTTAATCAACTCTAACCATCGTCTCTGTCTCAAGTTGAGTTCTTTCTGGGTGAGCAAGTATTTCAAACTTTTGTGGTTAGTAAAAATCCAACAACAATCACCATATAAGTAATGCCTCCAGATTTTTAATGCAAAGACTACTACTGCCAACTCCAAATCGTGAGTAGGGTAATTCATCTCATGTTTTTTTAGCTGCTGAGAAGCATAAGCTACTACTTTCTCATGCTGTATTAACACGCACCCTAATCCCAATTTAGAGGATCGATATACACCATAAATTCTTTCCCACTAATAAAAAGTGTCAAAATGGGAGTGGAGGTCAACTGGTTCTTTAGCTCATAAAACCGACTCTCGCATACATCATCCCACTCAAACTTGATTCCTTTACGAGTCAAACGAGCCAGAGGAGCAGTTATCAATGAGAACCCTTGAATGAACCTCCTGTAATAACCGACTAAACCAAGGAAACTTCAAATCTTTGTCAGTGTTTTCGGTTGCTCCCACTGTATGATCACCTCAATCTTCTTGGGATCGACATAAATTCCAGCTCCAAACACTACATGTCCTAAGAAACTACTTCTTTCAACTAGAACTCACATTTGGAGAACTTGGCATAGAGTTGTCTCTCGCGCAAAGTTTGCAGCACAATGCGCAAATGAGTAGCATGTTCATCATCATCCTTCAAATACACCAGGATGTCATCTATGAACACTATCACAAACTTATCCAAGTACGAGTGGAACACCCTGTTCATGAAGTCCATAAAAACTGTCGGGGTATTAGTCAGACCAAAAGGCATAACTAGAAACTCATAATGCCCATAACGAGTCCTGAAAGCAGTCTTGGGTACATCCTACTCCTTGATCTTCAACTGATGATACTCAAACCTCAAATCAATCTTAGAAAACACCGTAGCACCCTGTAGTTGATCAAAAAGATCATCAATTCGTGGTAAATGGTATTTATTCTTGATGGTCACTCAGTTTAGTTGACGATAGTCAATACATAACCGAAGAGTGCCATCCTTCTTCTTTATAAATAAGACTGGCTCACCCTAAAGAGAAGTACTAGGGTGAATAAAACCCTTATCTACTAATAAATGCAGCTGAACTTTTAACTCCTTTAATTTCGCTGGAGCCATCCGATATGGAGGAATGAAAATAGGTGCAGTACCCGAAATTAAATCAATAGAGAATTTTAGCTCTCGATCAGGAGGTAGTCTCGATAATTCATCCGAAAACACATCAGAGAACTCATCTACTATTGGGACATCCTCTAACTTAGGTTCCCCATTTGAGGTATCAATCACATGTGCTAGATAAGTTAGATACCCTTTTTGCACTAGTTTCAAAGCTTTGATAGCCGAGATTACACAGGATGGTAATACTCGACATTCCCTTGTAAATACAACCTCTACTCCCTCAGAATTTTGAAGTAAAACTTCTTTCCTAAAACAATCTACTTTCGCCAGATGTGTAGTCAACCAATCCATACCCAATATCAAATCAAAATCTTGAATTTCTAAAGAAATTAAATCAGCCATGAATTCTTCCTCACCAACTCTTATCCCACAATCTCTGTAATAGGTGTTTTTAATTAACTGTTCCCTATAGGGGTATGAACTATAATTTCCACCTCTAAAGGTGACAGGTTTCTATCAAAAAAGAATGCAAATGTCGTGGTCACATAAGATCTATCCGAACCAGAATCGATTAAAACATAAGCACTCTATCAAATAAAAACATGGTACCTGCCACTACACTGGGTCAAATTCATACCTCTTTCTCTGTCACAGCAAAAACTCTCATCGGAGTATGGGTCTGTGGTCTAGAGGGTGGACCCGCTGGGGTATTACTCCCCACATCGGACCGCATCGCTACACCCTTTCTCGATTATGACCCAAAAGAATCTCTCCTCTGAATATCTATGCGAGCCTGGGGAGATGAAACAACTGTAGTAGCTCATTCTAACTGCGGACAAGCACTCCTCATGTGACCCTGCTGACCACACTGAAAACACCGTACATGCTCTCTACACTGCCCGGTATAAAATCTTTCATAATTTTGGCATCTGTCAAAACTCCCAAAACTCTTCCCAAGAGCACTCGTCATTGATCTACTGAATCTAGAAGACTTA
Source organism: Theobroma cacao (assembly GCF_053813885.1). NCBI lineage: Eukaryota > Viridiplantae > Streptophyta > Magnoliopsida > Malvales > Malvaceae > Theobroma > Theobroma cacao. Next base: position 33,440,519 of record NC_142639.1, on the reverse strand, counting down.
TACTACAACTGTAGAGATAGGGGTCGGGTAAATGCTACTGAAGAAATGGTAGCGTTCCTTGAAGCAAATGAATTTTTGCCCTTTTTCGGGGGTTGGCTGGAAGATATATTCAGATTCTTCCTTTTGGCAAACTCGACCCAAATTCTTCTATTCTCAGTCGTGAATTTCTCAATCGGTAGAGCCATCTGCACAACCTCTTTATACGGCTCCTTATCCGTTACTGTCATACAATCTTTGATTTCATTCTGGAGCCCTTCCTCAAAGTAATTAACCTGATCTTGCTCAATCTTCACCAGATCAGGCACATAAGACATTAGCTCGTTAAAAAGAGCCTCATACTCCTCTATTATCAAACTCCCATATTTCAGACTCAAGAATTCCTTTTTCTTTTCCTTTTGATGAAAATAAGTATAATACTGGCTGTCGAACTCTTACAAACAATTCAACCGGGTCAAAGAAGTAGTAGAACGAGATTTCTCTGAGTTCCACCAAGTACGAACCCTCTTCTCAAGCAATCTAGTGGCCACCATCAGTTTCATATCATCTTCTAGTTTCATATCAGTTACTGTCTTCGATACTTGAATGATCCAGTCCTTAGTTGCGTTTGCGTCCAGATCACTTGTAAAAGCAATGCAACCGAGTTGCCTAACCTTCTTAAGTTTTTAGAAATGGAGACATCAGGTACTTATGGTGGAACAAGAGGTGGGGGTGGTGGTGGCACTGAAGGAGCGGTCGGAGGAATAGAAGGAGGAGCTTGACTAGTCTGAGCTTGGCCAAAAATAGCAGTGAGAAAAGCTGTCAATGCTTGAACTGCCTTAAGAGACATGGCAGGAATACTAGTAGGTGGTGGAGGAGGTGGAGGATACGGAGGTGTCTTAATCTGTTCAGCAGCAGGTGCTACCCGAAAAGTAGACGCAACCAATTCTCTCTCTATAAGATCTGGCTGACGATATTAAGAACAACCTCTCCCCCTTCCAACTGATCTAGAGAGAGGTGGGTGTCCACGTCGAGGAGGCATAATGATCTATAAGAAGAGACAAAATGAATTTAGACAACTTTAGGTTCTATATGCAATTGTATGCATTCAACTCAATCTAATCTAACTTTGGGCCACATTGACACTATAGTTTTTAAATTAATTTAAAACCAAAAGCTCTGATACCAACCAAAATGTCGCGACCCAGTACTCCCTTCGAGCCTATGACATCCGTCGCGATGTCTCGATAGACATTCGTTACCCGGAATGTCAATCGAAACCTCACAAGGCTCTTGCATCAATTTTACGTCTCTTCTATAAGTAATAGTTACTAAATATCATGTTTTAAAGGAATATAAACTATTTTTAAATCAAAACAAACAAAAAAATAATTTTTGCCACATAGAGGTATTTTGGTCATTTTTACTCAAAAATTTTGAAACTTGGTAAAAATACAACATACGATCGAAAAATATACATTTTTTATTTTAAAATAATTTTAGTAATCTAAATCATCCATTAAAATGAAATTATGGCTAATCAAACTAAATAAAAATATTAAATAAAATATTTTATTTTCTTATAAAACAATATTTATAGAATCCTGCATAAATAATTTTTGTAGCATAAGAGGAAAATAAATTCATATGTATAATAACACACTAAACCAGGTATATGAAAATATTCTATAATGACATATGGGCCTCGATATAGATGAAAATATGCAAGATTGTAGACCTTCGATTTCTAAGGATGCAAATCCAAAAGCAATCCTCGATAAAATTGACTGTCTACAGACTGTCTTGAGCCTAAAATGGGTGAAAAGAAAGGCTGAGTTTTTATAAACCCAGTAAGTAAGCAAAATTCATCTATAACATCTAAAGCCAAGTGAATAGAGATAGTTAAATCATCCCATCATAATATTCAAAACTCATTTCAATTCATATAAAACAATTACATTTCAACAAAAATAATCAGTAAGGCTTATGACTCTCTTAAAACTTGGCTCATGCCAAAATTTATTCTCGGTGACACCTTGGCTCGGGCATCCAACCGGGTCCGCCAAGGCTGTTAAAACGATATATACACATAAAACATGTTTTCATGTTTAAAAACATAGTCCTTCCTTAGCGTTGGCTGAGTTTCACTTTCACGTGGTGGTTCGGCGTGAAGTGAACTCTAAACTTTACCTTAGGAGATACCCTCCACGCCCCTCGTACTAAGGTAAATATAATGGGGTTTACCGTACTCGTCTAATAGGTTGGTCCACGAAAACCCACCCACTGCAGTAAGCTAAATACATAACCCACCAAATCAATAAAATTTCGACAACATAACATGGCTAATATAGTACTATCCAACCTGTCAATGTAAGACAAAACAATTTATATAATTCACAAAACCACAATTTCAGCCATTCATGCTACCACAATTTCATAAGCCATCAATTCAAATCATGTATATATATATAATACGAATGTATAGCCTCCACTTACTCTATTTCAAAAATCAACATTTAGTTTCAGAATAATTTATAAATCTCATTCATTTAACCAACATTTAAAATGTAAAACATAATAATTTGCAAATTAAGTGCCTTATTCTTTAAATCTTAAAACAAGTATAAACCACTTTAGATAATTAAGATGAACATCTGATTACTCACAATAGCGGGAGTTTGGACTACTCCTATTATTGGTCCTTGGGTACAATATCTTTGCCCTTATCAAAGGGCTCACCACTTATACATAATACACGACACGTAATTCAATATATTTGTGCCAAACTGTTATAAAACTTATTCAGGCTCTATATGAATGCATGAAATTGAATGAGAATTATCCAAATAATCACTTAAAAATAATGTTCTACGTGGGTTCAATTATGATCGGATTGAATTTGTATTTGACCTAATTCGAACTATACACCATTAATTTAACCAAAACATCCTATTCAACTCCAAATATATTCATTACACTTCCAATAATCTAATACACCAAAGCATTACAATGAACTTGATTTTTGACTAACTTCACTATTTTTCGAAATTCATTCTGATTCCGAACTAACATACTAATCAATGTCTACACAGTCTCATAAATCCATATATATCATTAGGAATCAAATCCAAGTCCATTTACTATGATTTTCTTAGTTTCCATCAAGCCATTTTCTAAAGGAACTATACTTTTCAATAACCGGTTTCGATATCCAACATCATAATTCATCAATTCCTAGCTAAATAACATGAATTACAACCAAATCTATCATCAACATGCCTTATAGAAAATTCGGCCAAATGAGGGTGGTTGAAGAACATGTGATTTTCTTGCTTGTTTTTCCTTCCAAACATCACAAAATGACTAAAAACACTAGGATATTATGAAATCTAGCAAAATTCATCACCATAACTTCTCTCTCTAGGTTTGGCCAGCAAAGGTTCCCTCTTGAAAACTTGAATTTCAGCCATGGAGAATGAAAAAGAATGCATGGGAAAGGTAGCTCACAGGCTAAAATAAAAAAATCTTACCTTTACTTGCTTGATTCCTTGAAATCCAACAATTTCTCTTAGATTTTTCCTTCCTAGGGTTTGTTCTTCTCTTTTTCTCTTTGTTCCCTTGCTTGGCCGGCCATAAGAGTGAGAATGTGAGGTTTTTAAGTGAGTTTATATAAGCAATTAAAATAATATTAAAGCTTAACACTTGTCACCTTTTAATTGGTTCGTGTTTAAAAACTTAATAATTAAGCATTTCATTCCCACCACATATAATCTCTCACTTAAAAAAAAAAGTGAAATTCATGGGTTTGACAAGTGTCATGGTGGTATAAAATTCCAAAATTTCTAATTTCGTCCTCATGGACAAGTAAAAATGACCGTTTTGCCCCTATGTTCGAAAAAATATCGAAATTGAAATTTTTCACTTCTCAAATTCAAATAATGCTCTAATTAATCAAATTTAGTCAAAATATCATCCAACATTCCAATTTTTCCCTTGGGTGGCAAAATGACCATTTTGCCCCTATGTTATGAAAGTTTCCAAATTAACTCCAAATCAATCCTTGAATTCTGAATCATCATATTAAGACATTTTAAAATTCAATAACTCTCAAATACATCCTAAAATCTCTATTCAAACTAGTTCGAGGTTTTAATCAACTTAATTGTACCACTAGGTACGATACCGACTTTTAATGATTCTTCGAGGCATCCAAGTATGTAGACAGGCTATCAAATACATGAATGACATGGCAAATATATAATAGAGTTGGGCTTGACAGTTCAGGTGAGGATTTGTCAGAAACTTGCAAGGGTTCTTGAGGAGAAGAGACAGGTGTTGGTCTATCATTTTCAGTAATTCTAGAGGAATTCCTTCGTTTGAGGAATTTGGTCTTGATTGCCATTCTCTTGACGCCTTTACCAAGAGGTTTTGGTTTAGTCTGTGGAGCTGTAGTAGTTTTCTTTTTTTCTTTCCCAAGCTGCTTCTCTACTGTTTGTACTAGTGCAGATGTGGCTTGCTTTGTTTTTGCTTAAGCTCTTTCTCAACTTGCTTCTCATGAATCATTTGATGAAAAAGACCCATGATTGAAACTTCTTCAGAATGTGGAGGAGATGGTTGAGGTTTTGGTTATGGATTCTGAAAATGTTGAGAGGTGCCATCAAGAGATCCAAGAACTTCAGTCCCCTTATCTGATCCATTTTCCTTCTCAAGCTCAGCTTCAAGGCTAATCACTAGTTCAACATCTTTATTTTGAGGAGCAGGGCCTCTAAAGGTCTCAGTTGGGAAGGTAAAGCCTTTAGCAGCCTCCCCTACTGGTACTGGGCTTTGAGTTGCTGAAGTGTCTTCAGCTGCAGCCTCAGTAGTGGATTTCCCTTTTTCCTTTATCATATTTTCAATCTCTGCAAGTCTTTCTTCCATTTTCACAATTTTTGCAGATTATTCTATAAGCTTCCCATTTATTCTCATCAACAAATTAAAAATCATTTCACTGGAAAATGGTGAGGGTGTTGGCTCTGTCTGTGCTGGTATTGCAAAGACCTTGGGTGATTTAACAAAAGTTTCTTCATCTAACTTGTAACCCATCTTTGGTAAACTACCTAAGTAGATAGCTTGGTCTCTACTCTTTACCAGGTCCATTTCATACCTTTTAGTCCAAATTCCTTTCTTCTGTAATAAAGAAGTGATGACATTCCCATATGGTAGATTTATCTTGTCTCCTGTATAGGCTATTCTCATCCTTTCAACCATAAATTGACCTAGATTTAGGGGAGTAGCATTGAATGCATGCTCTATTAGCCATAAGTCCTGAAGGCTAATGTAGCTAAAACTACCATTTCTACCATGAATGTTTGCTGCTATAAAGTAATGCAAAATCCTAATTTGAGGACTGGTAATCAATCTGGCATTACTTTTAGAGGAGTATTTTTCTTTCCTCCTTGTAATTATTTCTCACAAGGAGGATGGGTCACAATTTTCAGGGAATTCAAACTCTTCTTCCTCACATTAGACTTTAAGTAAATTCCTTAGATCAGCAGCAGTTATAGTAAACTCTTTTCCATTTAAAAACCCATTCAGGCCATCATCAAGATAATCATCAGAATCTTCAAGTTCCTCCTTTTTTAACGCAATACTTGCATAAAACTCTTTAACCAGACTAGCACTGTAGGATCGATTCTTAAAAGTACTATACTGCTTCAGTTTTAATTCCTCAAAATAATCAGATAGACTTGTTCGAAGTTTTGGAGTTTTATTAAAACTATCCCAATCAATGTATTTTTCACAAGTAATGGGGGCATTCTCTAATTTCTTGTATCTATCTTCATGTACTTTGTTCCTAAACTTAGAAGATGAGGTGTTACCTTTCTTATATGATTTTCCCTTCTTTTTCTTCTTCTTTGTTTTCTATTCCTTTTCCTTTTGTGATTTTTCAAATTTCTCACTCATCGATGCAAACCTAATTTTTTATTTCGTTTTCTGTGTTTCTACTTGCATGCCTTCTTCCAATGGCCGTTTTTCTTTCTTCTTCTCAACAATCTCTTTGGTCAAAGAGGTTATTTCCATTTTGAATTTAAGAGAATCCTGATCGAGGGTTTTGAAAATCTGAGTGGAGAGGGTTTCAGTTTTGGGTGGGTCGGTTTCAGAGGAGAGAAAATGTAGAGGAAATGAGTTAATGGGTAGTTTAATTTCTCCAAAAATCATCTGCCTCCCCCTTAAATATTGTCAAGTTTTCTCCTGTTCAAAATTCAAATTTTGCCTCTTATTTATTTTTCATCAAACAGTATTTTCTACCCATTTTCTTCAATCGATATACTACTCCTATTCACTATTTTATTCTTTTTCTTTCTAACTTAACTGAGTCTTATTATTTAAAGTGACAGAACACTCTTAGTTGACTAAGTGCCTATTGTCTTTTTGAGAAAATTTTAAAATTTTTCCTAAAACTCCTGCATACTAACCATTCCTAAATTTATTCTAATCTCACAAAATCTATCCTTATTTAAGGGTTTTATGAAGATGTCAACTAATTGATGTAATGTATTTACAAACTCAATTTTAATGTCACCTTTCACTATGTGATCTCTAACAAAATGGTGCCTAATCTCAATATGCTTAGTCCTAGAATGCTGCACAGGATTTTTTGAAATATTGATTGCATTTGTATTGTCACAATATATTGGTATGTTATTCATTGACATTCCATAATCTTTTAGTTGTTGTTTAATCCACAAGATTTGAGCACAACAGTTACCTAGAGACACATATTCTGCTTCAGTTGTAGACAGAGCTATTGAATTTTGCTTTTTGCTAGACCATGACACAAGCATGTTACCTAGAAACTAGCAGGTTCTACTAGTATTCTTTCTATCTATTTTGCTGCCAGCAAAATCAGTATCTGAATATCCAACTAAGCTAAAAGATGATTCTCTAGGGTACCATATGCCTAAGTTTGTGTGTCTATGAGGTATCTAAAAATTCTTTTAACAGCAGTCATGTGTGATTTTTTGGGTTGAGATTAAAAACAAGCACATAAACACACACTAAATTGTATATCAGGCCTACTGGCTATTAAATAAAGAAGTGATCCGATCATACCTCTATAGAGCTTTTGATCAACATATTTTCCTTTTTCATCTAAATCAAGTTTGATGGATGGACTCATTGGTGTACAAATTGATTTCAGCTTTAGCATATCAAACCTTTTGAGCATGTCTTGAGTGTATCTTTCTTGGTTGATGAAGATTCTTTTCTCACTTTGTTTGATTTGAAGCCTAAGAAAGTACTTCAGCTCACCCATCATGCTCATCTCAAATTCTCCCTGCATCTCTTTAGCAAAATTCTTGCATAAAGCCTCATTAGTTCCACCAAACACAATGTCATCCACATAAATTTGAACAACAATTAAATCATTTAAATATGTTTTGATAAATAATGTTGTATCAATACTACCTTTAACCTAGCCTTTTTCAACCAAAATTTTTGAAAGCCTCTCATACCAAGCTCTAGGAGCTTGTTTCAATCCATACAAGGCTTTGTGAAGTTTGAAAACATGATCTGGCTTTTCATAGTCCTCAAAATTGAGACGTTGCTCAACATAAACTTCTTCTCAGATGAAACCATTTAAGAAAGAACTCTTTACATCCATTTGAAATAACTTAAAGTTCATAAAACATGCAAAATCAAGCAACAATCTTATAGCTTCTATCCTAGTAACCGGTGCAAAGGTTTCATCATAGTCTATTCCTTCCTCTTGGTTATATCCTTGAGCTACCAACCTAGCTTTATTTCTAACTACATTCCCTTGCTCATCTACCTTGTTTCTAAACACCCATTTTGTTCCAACAATAGGGTGGTTTCTAGGCCTAGAGACTAATGACCATACATGGTTTCTTTTAAATTGATCAAGTTCCTCTTGCATAGCCAATATCCATCTTTCCTCTTTTTCTACTTCCTCAAATGTTTTAGGCTCAATTTGAGATATGAAAGCCGAAAACTCATAATTCTCTTGTCACAACCCAAATTCGGAGCCATGACCGGTGCATGGGCCCAATGGACATAGTCCACTAAGCCCAAGCAAGCTTATTAATCTGACATGTTTATTATTCCATCATAAACTGCTAAGTCATATTTCATAACTTAGAATTCAAAATAATACTACACATTGCCATCTCATACTGGCATACCAAACAAGTGTATATACATTGTCTACAACATGTATCTTAACAATTTACATTAGGTTCGTCTATACACAACAAAATAATACTCGACTTCTAGTGAAGGGACTCGAACAAATTTACAGCTACTGAATGCCGAGACACCTACCAAAAGATGGATACAAGTCTACAATGACACCTTGTCCTAGTTACCGGCTGCCTCATGATCTAAAAACATGAAGTTGAAAATGGTGAGTATAAACCCAGTGAGTGAACAAGGAAGGGAACAAGCATACCATAAGAAATCTTTAACGAAATCATGATGCATTCTTTTTCAAAACAATGTAATTTGTTTTTGTTCTTATTAAAAACCCCTCATCAAGCCCTTAAATGATTAATCATTTGAAAATCATGAATCCATACATAACGAACCATTTGAAGAATGAAAGCTTTAATAATACACAAGCAAGTCAAATACGACAACGAATCTTCGCTGTAGCAGAACGTTTCGTTGCAGCGACATTGGGATTAAGTTATTAGCCGAACAAGGGTTTCTCAACTGGCCGAGGATTTCTCACTAAACCTCCTCATTTTAAACTTAACTCATTTAGTCCTTAATGTTGGAAGTCCATGCTCCGATATGGTAGCAAAGAAGTGAAACATAGGGTAGCAATTGGACTAGATAGGAGACAAAAACAGAAGGTTTTTTCGCTACAGTGAAATTGTACCCTAGAAACAGAAGGTTTCTTGCTGCAGCGAAATTCAGCTAATGAAACAAAGAGTTTCTCGCTGCAGCGAGATTCTTTTTCGTTGCAGCGAGAAGCTACAATGACTATCTCACTGCAGCAAAATTCATTCTCGCTGCAGCGAGAACCAGTTCTGGTGAAGGTTCTCAAAATCGAGAGTTTCTCGCTGCAGCGAAATACAGGGCACCAATGAAAAATTTCCCTTTTCTCCCAAAGAAAAACCACCCTGCTGAAATGTCCAAACCAACATGAAACACATGATAATTTTCCAAAGTTTAGCATGTCAAGTTTCACATGCATTACAACCATATACCATTACTCATAAATTTCCTATAACACACATATTTACATATGTATATATGTATACATATACCCATCATTATCATGCACATTATCCCATCATCATCATGCACACCATCACATCATCATCATCACCAGCTCATGTGCACTCCCTACTAGCACATGATTGGGTCATCACCGGGTTATGCGCACTCCCTACTCGCACATAACCGGGTCATCCTTGGCTTATGCGCACTCCCTACTCGTACATAGTCGAGTCAATATAATTACACAACACTATATTCAAACTTATATGTATATCAACATAATGCAGCCACATAGAAATCCATAATAACCACATGTCATAACATAAACCATTTCTCAAGAGCTTGTTCCCAAGGCATTCATTTTTTTGAGAAAAGTTGTATAAAATCATTCAAACACTTTGTACAAAACAATCATATTCTTAAAACAATTTTGATAAGCAATCCACTCAGCGATTGATTGTAGAGCCTTTAGATGACTCCAATTCCCTTAATTGTCCAAATGAGATGATAGGGCTTCCTTAGAACCTAGGATCACATTAGCATAAGCAATAGGTCAATTCACACACTATGAAACCTAAAAGCTATCTCTTAGCTAGCTTTCAATTGCCACATTAAATGGCTATCTATGTTCACTATCTTAATCAATAAAAAGTAATGAACATACCGAACAATAAAACAGCTCATACTCTCAATTACCAGCCATTATTCACAACTAAAAACCAAGCTTAATTCATCACTTACCCTAGGGCTCTTTTGTAGTCAAATTCTCTTCCAATTGCTTTCAAATCAATGGGGTAACTCTCTTTTTCTCTGTCTAGAATGCCCAACTAGTGAGAGAAAGTATCGAAATAAGCTTTACCAAGGGTTTTGAAGTGAAAGAGTGAAAGAATACAAGGGTTCTAGTCAAAAGGGCTCAAAAGTATGAAAACTAGAGCTAGAAAGATAAAATTTTGCAAGCTACATATTAAGCTTCCATGGAGGTTTTGAAGAAACGTGAGAGAGAAAAAGAAGAAGAAGACAAGCTGCTGAAAAATGGGAGAAGAAGCTACTGGAAGAAAGTATTTATAGGCCAAACTTATCCATTCCCTTAAAATTACCAAATTGCCTCTCCACCAATTAACTTACTCTCCTCCAATCTTTTATGCAATCTTTTTATTCTTTTGACACTGGGATAAGGTCCATAATGGTCTAAACATACTCGGGTTCATGAAAACATAAAATTTTAACTCGAGGTAAAAAATGACCATTTTACCCCTATCGTGAAAATCATCAAAATTTTGGTTTCCTTTCCATTTTACCCCTAATTTCACCATCCATTTATGCCTTAGGCCTACTTAGACCACAATATTGTTTAAAAATCTTACTTTTATGGGCTTCCTAAGGAAATGACGAAATTACCCGTAGCTCGTATTATTACATCTATGCTTAGTTACAAGCCTATAGAGGTTGGGGTCTTACATCTCTCTTGTTGCTCTCCTAGTTTTAACACCTTGTGAATTATCACCTATGATTAGTTCTTGTGGGTGGTCCTTTGCATATCTCCAACTCCTTGAAAGGTCATTATGCTGATTTTCAGTTCTTTGTAGAGTTTCTATGGGTAGAGGTTCAGTTTCTCTACATAGGGTATTTTCTTCACTATTTTTCTCATCATCTAAACTCATCTCTTCCGTTTGTTTTTCAAGGACATCCGTATCATTTTCATCATTAGAAATTTCCTTTTATAAGGTATTGGGTTCATAAAAAACTACATGGATGGATTCTTCAACCGTCAAAGATTTTTTATTGAAGACTCATAGGCTTTTGAGTTTAATGCATATCTTAAAAATATAGCTTCATCACTCTTTGCATCAAACTTTCCTAAAGGTTGTTTACCATTGTTCAATACAAAACACTTACAGCTAAAGCTCCTAAGGTGAGAGATATTTAGTTTCCTACCCTTGTAAAGTTCATATGGAGTCTTTGATATCGTGGCTCTTATAGACACTCTATTAAAAATATAAGCTGCTGTGTTAACAGCTTCTGCCCAAAAGTATTTTGGTAAATTATTCTCACACAACATAGTTCGAGCCATTTGCTTCAAGGTTCGATTTTTTCTCTCTACAACTCCATTTTGCTAGGCTATTTTAGGTGCAAAAAAATTATGATCCAACCCCTTTTCATTACAAAAATTCTCAAATTCATCTCCTTCAAACTCACCTCCATGATCACTACTAATACTAATTATAACTAGTCCTTTTTCATTTTCAACCTTCATACAATGACTTATAAATGCTGGCAGAGCATCATTCTTATGAGCAAGAAAGTAAACCTAAGTATACCTAGAGTAGTCATCAACTATTACAAAGCCATAAGATTTTTCTCCTAGACTAGTTGTACTTATTGGGCTAAATAGATCAATGTGCAGCAATTCAAGAGGTCTAGATGTGGAAACAACTTTATTGGTTTTAAAGGATGTTCTAACTTGTTTTCCTAGTTGGCAAGCATCACATATCTTATCATTTTCAAATTTAAGATTTGGTAGTCCAACAACTAAATTTTTTTTTAATCAACTTAGACATGGTATGCATGCTCACATGTCTCAACCTCCTATGCCATAACCAACTATCATTTTCAGCATTTGCCACAAGACATATTTCACAATCCATTTCAAGATCCTCAAGAAATTCAACATACATTTTCTTTAATCTTCTTCCTATAAATGAGACTTTATTAGTGCTTATGTTTATCACTTCATATTTGATTGAGTCTAAACATACCTTAAATCTTTTGTCACACAATTGACTAATGCTTAATAAATTATGTTTCAAACCTTTGACCAACAACACATGACTAATTTGAGTTTGAGAGTTCTTACCAACCGTTCCTATGCTATGAATTCTACCTTTTGAATCATCACCAAAGGATACGGTTTCTCCCTTTTTCTTGTCTAGCTGTGCAAATAGCATTTCATTTCTTGTCATGTGCCTTGAGTAGCCACTGTCCATATACCAAGGCTACTTCTTCTTGAGTTGAGCTTTTGAACATGTATCTTTTCAATGCAGCTCAACCTACAAAACAAATATTCAGTTTTTCTTTATAGGTACCCATACCTTGATGGGTCCTTGATTGTTAGCAGCAACATACGATCCTTTTAGATCCCATATTTTTCTTATTTTCTGCACATTGCTTTTTCTATTACAATCATAGGATAAATGGCCAATTTTATCACAAATATAACACCTAGATGATGCATTAGCAGAATTTTTCTTGTAGTAAACATTTCTTTTTGGAGTTTCATTTTTCAAACATTTGAGTGCTGAATTTTCTTCACTTAGCTTTTATAAGATTTTAGTTTTACTTTCCAACTCCAATTTTAGATTTTCAAAGTCTGTTTTTGAGTGCTCCAATTCAATTTGCAGAAAGTTTCTTTGTTCAAAAACAAAATCAAAGTCAAGTTTGATCTTATCCAAATTTGATTCTAGAGATGCAGACTTTTTATTTAAGGTCTTGATTTTCAAAACAAGTTTCTCAAATTCATCATATAAACATTCGTATTCATCCTGAAGTTCATCAATAGAAATATTGCAAGGAGATGAGGATACCTCAGATTCATCATCCCGTGCCATCAAACACAAGTTTGCTCTTTCTTCAGCTTTTTCGTCCTCAGCTTCAAAACTTGACGTGTCACTGTTTGACCAAGTTGTTGCCACCATTGCCTTCTTTGATTTCTTGTTTCTCTTTGGAGTTTCTTCTATCAGCAAGGGGCATTCAGACTTGAAATGTCCAAGCTTCTTGCATTCGAAGCAAGTTAGTTTTTCCTTTTTGTTAAAGTCAGTTTTGTTTCTGGTTCTCCAGGAAGAACCTTGATCTTTTTTAAACCCTTTTCTAGCTAGTCTCTGATTTCTTTTGCCCATCAGTTTTCTGAATCTTCTAGCAACCAGTGCTAGTTCATCATCATTATCACATGATAGCTCATCAAGTTCTTCTTCAAGAATATTGGCTTTTAGGGTGATGCTCTTCTTCTTTTCTTTTGCTTCCGTACTATCTTCCTCTTCTTCTTCCTTGAGTTCTAGCTCATAAGTAAGGAGAGAGCCACAAATTTCATTCAAAGTTATGATATTTAGGTCCTTTGCTTCTCGGATTGCTATCACCTTAAGCTTTTAATTCTTGGGTAGGCTTCTAAGAAGTCTTTTAACAACTTTATGCTTAGGAATTGGTTTGCCTAGTTGACTTAATTTGTTTGTGATGTTTGTGAATCTATCTAACATGCTAGTGATATCTTCACCAGGCTCCATCTTAAACATTTCATAATTTTGGGTCAAGAGGGCTATCTTGGACTCATTGACTTGAGAAGTCCTTTCATGGATAATCCTAAGTTTATCCCACACTTGTTTTGTTGTGGTACAACTTAATACTTTATTGAATTCGGTAGGAGTTAAGGCGCAATGCAACATGTTGATTACCTTAAAATTGGTCTAGACTCTTTTAGTTTCAACCTCGGTCCATTCAGACTTTGGCTTAGGGATCATCTCATTTGTCACTACATTTAAAGTTAAAGGAATGAATAGTCTATCAGTTATGACATCCCACATCTCATAATCAATTACCTTAATATATATTGACATCTAGTGCTCCAATAAGGATAGTTAGAGCTATCAAACAGAGGTGATCTGTTTGTTGATTGTCCCTCAACAACTACTAATTTTTGTAGAGCCATTTGGATCTTTCCCAGGTTGTTAGACCTTAATAACAGGGGTTAGACTCTGATACCACTTGTTGGTTCTAAATACACGTGCTAGAAGGGGGGTGAATAGCACTTTTTGGCTCTTGGCAAGATAAAGAACTAATTTAAAGAGCAATGAAAATAAAAACAGAGTAGATAATACGTAGGAATTTAGAGCGGTTCAGTCCAAGACCTACATCCATTACCTTGATTATTCAACTAAGGATTTTTCAAATCAATCCACTATAAAAGGTGAAATTCATAAGCTTTCACCAAGCTTTACAATGGCTTTTACCAGGTTTAGCCAAAACCTTTCACGATAGTTTTTACCAAGATCAACTAAAACCCAACACCTAACTTTTCAAGACTAAGTTAGAACTTATACCCAATCAAGCAATCCTAGCTTGAATCAATCCCTTAGAGTGACTTGCTCACTCTAAGAATACAAAGAGAGAAGTAATGAGAGTGTACCTATGATCACACAGTTGATCTAAGTGGTACAAGTGAAGTGCATATCACAATTACAAAGATGGGAGTTCAGTGTAGTAAATGAGCAGTAAGTGTTTTCTAGTTTTTCAGCTCTTTTTTGTGTTCTTGGAAGCCTACAATGCATTTCTAGCCATTGGAACCCTCTTTTATACTTGAAAAATTAGCTCTAAAGTGTATTAAACAGTTTCTGACAGTTGGAAACAGTTTTGTTACAGTTCTGGTCGTTAATCTGTCCTCTAGTGCATAATTCAAATTTTCTGGCAGAATGTTCTTAGTCGACTAACTGATATCTTAGTCGACTAAACCGTCTCTGTCTTATAATCCTAGTTTCTGGTAGTGTGCAGTTAGTCGACTAACTTATTTCTTGGTTGACTAAGTTGATTCTGTTTCTCAATACTTTTCAACCCTCCAACTCTTGATTTAAATCTTAGTTGACTAACTCTTCATTAATTGACTAAGGGGCTTCTGTCTTATTGATCAATTATGACTTCTTTATTCTTATGCTCTTTGATATGTGCATTTGAATGATTGATTAATTATTTTCATATAATTTTTGTCCTGCACGCTCAAGTAGAAATATTAGACACAAATGAATAAGAATATTTTATTATCATCAAAAGCTAATGGAGACAACATTATCAAATGTTGAAAATAAAGCACTTAACTCATGAAAATATTCACAGTTATCATTCAATAGTAATAGTTACTATTCAAGAAATGAGTATTAAAGCAAAGCACATTTGACATTCATTGCAAAGTCAAGCTATAGGTTATGTTTCATTTGACATTTTAAGTCATTTAAGATAACCTATAAGCTAAGGTGATCAACTAATGTGCTTCCACTTTTAAGATCATATATACATAAGGCCCATTTCTAACCAACTCAAACTTTTAAACAAGTCTTAAATGGCAGTATAAAGTTGTTCAAGTAGCTTAAAAAGAATAATATGAAATCATTTTCACAAATTATGAGTGCATATATATTTAAACTTATTAAATATTCATTATAGTGAAATATTTAAGCTTAACTCACACTTCCTCTAAGATTTTGCAATTTATAACATGTATTATATCAAATCAATTTTGCATGATCAAGATAGTGGATAAAGAATTGTGCACTTAATATTCAAGTAAGAATAGAAGACCAAATTCTCAATTTAGAAAAGCAAATAACTTAAGAAACCTAGTTGAATCAACACAATCAAAGTAAATGGCTCTTAGTATAGAAATCACACATTTTCCATTGTGTGCTTAGAGATCACTCAATCTTTAAGATTTTGTCCTTCCTTGTTCCAGCACATCTACAAGAGACATTCTCATTTAATCTTTTAAAAGGTTTCAAAATCCATTTTAACATTTTATTTTCCCTTTCCAATTCAATTTTTACATTCGTCAAAAATTTATTTTCAACATTAAGTTTTGAAATCTTTTCTTTGTGTCTCAAATTTATTTTCTCAAATTCACAAGCTAATTCTTCAAAAACATTTTGCAATTCATTAAATGAATATGAGATGGTTTCACAAAGTAAGGAGTTTACCTTGGATTCTTGGATTGAGGATTAGAATTTGTTTGACTCTTCTTCTTTTTTTGCCTTGTCCTTTGTTGAGCTTGCACAATGCTCTTCTTCTAATTTCTTTTCTTTCTTTGTTACCCCATAAAACTCTTCTCGTTTTTCCCATACCTCTTTGACACTTTCATATTTAGAGATTCTATTGTATTCCCTATCTCTAAATGCATTAAAAAAATGTGCATGTCTTTGGCATTGAGTTATAACACATCTAAGTCACTTATATCACACTCACTTATTTCCTTGGTTATCTTGAATGGACCATTATCAATTATCCTCCAAACTTTATAATCGTTGACTTGAACAAAGAACTTTATTTTATTTATCCAATAAGTAGTTCTTTTATTTATCCAATAAATGTAGTTCTCACCATTAAATAGAGGAGGCTCTATAATTTATTGTCCTTTGTTAAGAATTGTTGCAATGAAGTCCATGTCCATAAAAGTAATAGTACCAATTCCTTCAATTTTTCCTTTTGAGGTATCTCCATAGGTCACATCTTCCTTTTTTACTTTCAATTCTACAAATTTCTCCTTGGTACCAATTATGTGTCTTTAACATCCACTGTCAATGTACCATGTTCCTTTTCCTTGTGCATTTCAAGCAATCTTCTTCATCATTCGGGTCTTTAAGGGCCACAAGCAAAGATTGGCAACTTTTTCATCCTCTTCACTTTAGGACTCTTCCTCATCACTCCAAATGGCTACCATTGCTTTCTTCTTTTGATTTCTTGTATAGCTCTCTTGGCATTTAGGCATTCATATTTAGTGTGACTTGGCTTTCTACATTCATATAAAATGATGTGGTCTTTTTAGGGGTCACTTTTTGGCTTGTGTTTTCTTGTTTTTTTTCTCAGTGTATTTCTTCTAAATGGTCTTCTACCTCTACCACCTTGTTTTTTTCTCAAAAATCTAGTAAACTTCTTAGTCAATAAAGCTATCTTTCCATCATCCTTTTCATTCTCATCTTCTACACTATTTTTTTCCTCATCATACGTAGCTTTAAAAGTAATACCTTTCCTTTTAGTATCCTCCCTCAATGCATCATCTCTCTCACTCTCATGCTTAAGGGATATCTCATAAGTGAGTAGGAGCCTACTAGCTCATCTAGCTTAAGAGCATTTAAATTCCTTGCTTTCTCTATGGTTATCAGTTTAGGCCTTTAATCTTTAAGCAAGCTATACAACAACTTCCTCACCAATTATGCATTAAGGAAGTGTTTCCCAAGTGCTTTCCATAATAACGTCTATGAACTTCTTGTACATTTGAGTTAAGCTCATAATCAAGGGTGAGTAATCCTATTTTTTACTCTTTCACTTGGTTTGTACCTTCATATGGAGTCTCTAAGGCATCCCATACTTTTTTGGCATTTTCACACATGAAAACTCTATTAAATTCTTCTAGTCCTAAAGTACAATAGAGGGTATTGATGGCATTAAGTTGCATAAGCTTTTTATTTTTGTCACCCCATTCTTTTCTAGTCTTAATAACAATTCTATCTTCTACAAGCTTGGTGGGGATATGAGGACCCTTTAAAATGATGGTCCATACATTTATATCATTGGCTTGGATGAAAATTTCCATCCTCTGTTTCCCATAAGGGTAATTATCAGCATTAAATAGAGAGGGTCTTACCATAAATTGTCCTTATCAACGGGGAATGGCTCTAGGTTGCAAGGTCATTGTTTTGAGCTTCAAATGGATCTTTACTTAAGGTGTTTAAACCTACAAATTGAGATTAAAGCTCTAATACCAATTGTTAGAATGTTATCATAAAAGATAAACCTCAAGAGAAGGGTGAATTGAATAGTTTAAAAATTCCTTTGAAATCTTGAGGATTAAGGCACTTTTAGTCAAAGTAAGATTGAGAAACTTCTTTGAAAACAATGATATAAAATTGTAGAAATTCTTTTGCAAGTGATTCAAAAATGAACTTAAGGAATCAATAAGAATGGAAAACAATTTTAACAAACAAGAAGAAAACACAAAGATTTATAAAGGTTCAGCTTCGATGACTACGTCCTCTCCCTTAGATCATCAAGGAGTTTTTAAATCCACTATGAAACTACTTTTTCAATACTCAAGAATAACCTTTACAACCAAGTCTTTTCAAGACTTAGACTTAACCCTTTACACCAATCTTTTTAAGGATCAAACTTAACCCTTTTACTTTTTCACTTGGTTAAGGTATAACCACTCACAAATGCACTACCTTTCTAAGTTAAGGTATAAACTCTCACACTACCTTTCTAGGTTAAGGTATAACCTTTACAATGGATTACAAGGAAGGTTAAATGAAAGCTTAAATGCCTCTAAATAGGTTGAATAAAACAAAAAATACAATGAGAAAATGAAGTCTTGAAAAAAAGTACAAGAATTTAAAGCTTAAGTAAGAAAGAATGAGAAGCACTAGATTGTGAGAGTGATTCTTGAGAAATTTTCTAGTTGTTCATTCACTCTAGCTAGGAAATTCTTCTCCAAGTGTTTTCTCTCTTGAAAGTCATGCCTTAGACCTCTATTTATATATTGGTGTCAAAAAATAGCTATTTAGGGATGTGTGCTTGAAAAAATAGCCATAAATCATGTCTTTTTTTGGCTTGTATGATGTGAGGTATCAATACCTTTGGTACAAGTCTTTATACTTTAATTGGCAAAATCAACTGAGGTCTCAATATCTTTGTTGTATGTCTTGATACTTGTTTATCTTTGGCATTTCTCAAACTAAAGCATGTCTCGATACATAGTAGTCTACTCTCTGGAGATCAAGTCTAAAAATGATGTCTCAATACTTGGCAAGCAAGTATTGATTCTTGGACAATTGCTCTTTAAAATTTGAAGTTTTGAAGACAAGGCCTCAATACTTTGAAAATGAGTCTCAATACTCTGGCACTTGCTCTCTGGAAATTGAAATCTGAAGATGAAGTCTCAATACTTGAAAGCTTAGTTCTCAATACTTTTGAACTTGCTCTATGGAATTTGCAATCTAAAGTGAAGTCTTGATACCTTTAAGCTTTGGTGTTGATACTTTTGAACTTGCTTTCCAAAACTTGGCATTTTTGAGGCAATGTCTTGATAATTCACATTCAAGTCTCGATACATCAGCACTTGTCTTCTAGAAATTAAGTTTCAAAGTTGATATCTCAATAGTTTCAAATGATATCTTAGAACTTCTATTTCCTTAAGTTGTTTCTTAGGCATTTTAAGCTTGAGGTATTGATACTTACAATGTCTTGATACCTTAGTCACTTTAAGCAATTTCTAAGGCATTTTGAGCTTCAAATATTTACCCGTTTTCCATGTAAATGCTTAAGGGGATTTAACACTCTTAACCACTTGTATTTTAATCATTTGATTTTGTCATTCCAAAACAAGGATCAATTGTAAAGCTAATAGCTTCATCATCGAGTCCATTAAGTGTATTATGAAAGGGTGATTATTAGTTTAGTTAGCTCAAATAGAGTGAAATTTAAAGAGGGGTGAATTGGAATCTTTAAAAACTTTTGCAATTTTAAAGATTATAAATATTTGTAAGCTTGAAAAACCTTTTAAAGACTTTAATAACACAACAAACTCTTGTAAGAACTTGCTTTCAACAAATAAAAGCTTTGAGAATAGAGAAAAGATTGCACAAATATTTTATAAAGACTCGGCCTCCTACTTACATTCTTTCCCTTAGCTTGCCATAAAGTTTTAAATCCACTAAAAAAATGCTTTTTAAGGTTCAAACATAGCCTTCACAATCAACATTTCCAAGACTAAGGTTTAACCTATCTATCTTTTCAATCATTAAGGTACAAACAGATAACTACCTTTTAATGGTTAATTAATGATACAATAGATTAAAAGTGAGTGAGCCAGAGTTCCTTTTTAAGGCTGATACTGTCACGACCCGAAACCTCCCTCAGGCCCATGACAATCGCCGCGACGTCCCAATTGACACTCATTATCTGGAATGCCAACCGGAACCCCGCAAGGCTTACATATCAGTTTCTTTCCTTTCCTGTGAGCAATCATTGTTAAATATTGAGTTTTTAGAGAATATATACTATTTTAGATAAACAACAATCAAAATAAAATTTTCGCCACACAGGAGTATTTTGGTCATTTTTTTCTCAAAAATTTTGAAACTGGCTAAAACGTAATATACCAGTACAAAACACATAATTCATATTCAAAATGAGTTTAAAAGTCTAAAATCTTCATTTAAAACGAAATTACGGTTATTTGAATATAATAAGAAAATAAAAGAAATATTAAGGAAAATATTCTATTTTCTTATAAAACAATATTTATAGAGTTATACGTGAATAATTTTTTATAGCGTAAAAACTAAATAAATTTATACATACTGAAATACAGTAAGCCAAAATATTTAATTTAATTTACAATAACAAGAGGGCCCCCGAATAAACAAAAGTAAAGAGGACTGTGAACCTACGGTTTGGAAAATGCAGATCCAATGGTAGTCCTCGATGAGATCAGCTATCTACAGTCTATACTGAACCTGAAATGGGTGGAAAGGAGTTGGGTGAGATTTTGCAATCTCAATGAGTAAACAGACATTATCATAAATATCTAAAGGCGAGTAAAATGGAGGCAAGTTTAAACAATAAATTTCAACCCATTTCATAATGTTTTCAATTTATTTCTTAAACCATAAAATATTTGTAATTTACCAAAACAATTGTTAAGGCTTATGTCTTTTATTAAAACAAGGCTCAAGCCAAAACTAATCCTCGGGGATACCTTGGTCGAGGCATCTAACCGAGTCCGTCAAGGGTGTTAAAATATTCACACGTGAAAGACATTTTTATTTTTAAAACCAGCTGTTCCTTGGCGTTGGCCGAGTTACACATTCACGTGGGGGTTCGACGTGAAGTGAGCTCTAATACTACCCCAGGAGTTACCCTCCTCGCCTCTACAACCGGAGTAACTATATAACTGGGTTTACCGTGCCCCTCTAATAGACAGTCCACGGAAACCCGTCACTGCAGTGACTAACCCACCAATTTTAATAAAATTTCGACAGTATAACGTGGCTTTTATTTATTTATCCAGCCTGCATAGTAAAATCAACTTACATAAATTTCCCAAATGCACTCACAAAATATAGCCACATATACTCATTTCTCATAAGCCATTCCTAGTAAAATATATTTTTCAAGTCAGTTTGCAGCCTCCAATTACTCAATTTCATAATCAATACAATATATTTTTATTTGTCACATTTATTCCTAAAACATCAAAAATCTCGTTTTAATCTCGTTCTCATTTCATAAAATACATAAAGGGCATTTAAAAATAAACTCTAGATAATTTACAATAATAATAAGTTTACTCACCGTTTGTACAAACTAAGAGCTTTCTAAGCGCCCCGATCACTACCTGTCGGGTACGACTTCTTTGCCTTTTCCGGAAGGCTCTCCTCCTAGACACATTACAAAAATTTACACAATTCATCACATTGATGTTAAATCACTATATAATTAACTTAAATTCTATACTAATGCATGGTATGAAATGCAATAGCCTAAAACGGCTTAAATGCGGTATTAACCTATTTTTGGCACTTTGCCCGATAAATTGCTAACGCGCTCCATTTTAGCTCTAAATCATCCCATTCTCTCTCCAACATTTCTAACCATTAAATATCAGCCAATAACCTTCTAAAAACAACAAAATCAGCTCACTCCCTTCCTTGGAAAATTCGGCCAAAAATGGGACATTAACTCGGTTAATTTTCTACTTTGTTTTTCTATCACGTTTAATCGTTTTTCATCATTTTCTCTTCATTTTCCTTAGAATAAAATCAATTCATCATCATTGTACAGCATTGAGCATCCAGCCAAGAGTGGGTATTGTGAAAATTTACTGATTTCTTGCCCAATTTAATTTCTAAACACATTTAACTAACTAAAACTATCAATTTAACTAAAAATCAAAACCTAAAAATTTCAATTTCTCTCCCCTAGAATTTCGTCCAGCCCTTGATATCACTTTTTGATCTCTCTCCTCAAGCATGCTAAATGGAAATAAAGGCATAGGAAAGGTAGAAATCAAGCTAAAATCGAAAAATCTTACCGTTAGACGCGTAAACGGTTGAAAACCGCGAATTTCCCTTTGAATTTTCTTGTTTCTCTTTGGTTTTTCTTTTTTTCTTCCTTTCCTCTCTATTTCCTCTCTTGTTCTTCCTTATGGCCGGCCAGCACTCAAAATTTGGGTTTAAATGGCTGACTTTTCATTCAAATAATATTATTTCATTAAAAAAATGCCACGTGTCACTTTCCCATTGGCCCATTTTTAAAATTTCATCCATTTGTTTCCAAATTTTCACCATACACTTGTCTCATATATTCATAGCTTAGATAAAATTCTCAGACTCATCCAAAGTCTCGGTGGAGTAATTTTTGCAATTTACACTTTTGCCCCCGTAAAAGTCAAAAATTACATTTTTGCCCCAAAAATTGAAAAATTGCCCATAGACATATTTTTCACCCCTTATACTCATACCATTCTCCAATTTGTCAAATTTGATCTAAATTCTCTCAAAATCTCAAATTTTGTCTGTGGGTGGCAACATTACGATTTTGCCCCTACACTCCAAAATCACCAGAATTAAACTTTTTCACTTCCTATCATTAAATTATACTCCAAATATTTAATCTTGGTCAAAAATTTCACTCCATGATCAAATTATTATCTTAGGTGGCAAAATGACGATTTTGCCCTTGAATATCAAAATATCTAATTTTACCCCAAATGAACCCTCGAACTCCGAACAATCATTTTTAATCATTTCTGAACTATAAAATATTAAATTTCATCCTACAATTCCTATTTGAACTAGTTCGAGGTTAAATCAATTTAAATGTATCGTTAGGTACAATATCAGGTTTCGTCTATTCTTAGGTGCTTTTCTAGCGTAATAACATGCTACTCAATGCATGTATGTCATGACATGTATTTATAGGGTCGGGTTTTACAGATACACTCAATAGGTACATTAGGTTTCAGTAGTAATGCATCAATACTTATCAAGGTAGGTATCAATACTTACACCCTAACTTGGAAATTTTTGCTCTTAGGTTGATGAATTGATTTTATTCTAAGGAAAATGAAGAGAAAATGATGAAAAACGATTAAACGTGATAGAAAAACAAAGTAGAAAATTAACCGAGTTAATGTCCCATTTTTGGCCCATTTTTTTAAGGAAGGGAGTGAGCTGATTTTGTTGTTTTTAGAAGGTTATTGGCTGATATTTAATGGTTAGAAATGTTGGAGAGAGAATGGGATGATTTAGAGCTAAAATGGAGCGCGTTAGCAATTTATCGGGCAAAGTGCCAAAAATAGGTTAATACCGCATTTAAGCCGTTTTAGGCTATTGCATTTCATACCATGCATTAGTATAGGATTTAAGTTAATTATATAGTGATTTAGCATCAATGTGATGAATTGTGTAAATTTTTGTAATGTGTCTAGGAGGAGAGCCTTCCGGAAAAGGCAAAGAAGTCGTACCCGACAGGTAGTGATCGGGGCGCTTAGAAAGCTTTTAGTTTGTACAAACGATGAGTAAACTTATTATTATTGTAAATTATCTAGAGTTTATTTTTAAATGCCCTTTATGTATTTTATGAAATGAGAACGAGATTAAAACGAGATTTTTGATGTTTTAGGAATAAATGTGACAAATAAAAATATATTGTATTGATTATGAAATTGAGTAATTGGAGGCTGCAAATTGACTTGAAAAATATATATTTTCCTAGGAATGGCTTATGAGAAACGAGTATATGTGGCTATATTCTGTGAGTGCATTGGGAAATTTATGTAAGTTGTTTTTACTATGTAGGCTGGATAAATAAATAAAAGCCACGTTATACTGTCGAAATTTTATTAAAATTGGTGGGTTAGTCACTGCAGTGACGGGTTTCCGCGGACTGCCTATTAGAGGGGCACGGTAAACCCAGTTATATAGTTACTCCGGTTGTAGAGGCGAGGAGGGTAACTCCCGGGGTAGTATTAGAGCTCACTTCACGTTGAACCCTCACGTGAATGTGTAACTCGGCCAACGCCAAGGGACGACTTGTTTTAAAAATAAAAATGTGTTTCACGTGTGAATATTTTAACACCCTTGGCGGACTCGGTTAGATGCCTCGGCCAAGGGATCCCCGAGGATTAGTTTTGGCTTGAGCCTTGTTTTAATAAAAGACATAAGCCTTAACAACTATTTTGGTAAATTACAAATATTTTATGGTTTAAGAAATAAATTGAAAACATTATGAAATGGGTTGAAATTTGTTGTTTAAACTTGCCTCCATTTTACTCGCCTTTAGATATTTATGATAATGTCTGTTTACTCATTGGGATTTTATAATCTCACCACCCTTCTTTCCACCCATTTCAGGTTCAGTATAGACTGTAAATAGCTGATCTCATCGAGGACTACCATTGGATCTGCATTTTTCAAACCGTAGGTTCACAGTCCTCTTTACTTTTGTTTATTCAGGGGACCTCTTGTTATTGTAAATTAAATTAAATATTTTTCCTTACTGTATTTCAGTATGTATAATTTTATTTAGCTTTTACGCTATAAAAATTATTCACGTATAACTCTATAAATATTGTTTTATAAGAAAATAGAATATTTCCCTTAATATTTCTTTTATTTTCTTATTATATTCAAATAACCGTAATTTCATTTTAAATGAAGATTTTAGACTTTTAAACTCATTTTGAATATGAATTATGTATTTTGTACTTGTATATTACGCTTTAGCCAGTTTTGAAATTTTTGAGAAAAAAATGACCAAAATACCCCTGTGTGGCGAAAATTTTATTTTGATTGTTTTTGATATAAAATAGTATATATTCTCTAAAAACTCGATATTTAACAATGATTGCTCACAGGAAAGGAAAGAAACTAATATGTAAGCCTTGCGGGGTTTCGGTTGGCATTCCGGATAATGAGTGTCAATCGGGACGTCGCGACGATTGTCATGAGCCTGAGGGAGGTTCCGGGTCGTGACACCTTGCCTCTACAACTGGAGTAACTATGTAACCGGATTTACCGTGCCCCTCTAATAGGCAGTCCACGAAAACCCGTCACTACAGTGACTAAACCCACCAATTTTAATAAAATTTTGACAGTATAACGTGGCTTTTATTTATTTACCCAGCCTGCATAATAAAAACAACTTACATAAATTCCCAATGCAATTTATCAAATATAGCCACCTATACTCATATTCCATAAGCCATTCATAGGAAAATATATATTTCAAAATAATTGTCAGCCTCCAATTACTCAATTTCATAATCAACACAATATATTTTTTATTTGTCACATTTATTTCTAAAACATCAAAAATCTCGTTTTAATCTCGTTTTCATTTCATAAAATACATAAAGAGCATTTAAAAATAAACTCTAGATAATTTACAATAATAATAAGTTTAATCACCGTTTGTACAAACTAAATGCTTCCTAGGTGCCCCGATCACTGTTCGTCGGGTACGACTTCCTTGCCTTTACCGGAAGGCTCTCCTCCTAGACACATTGCAAAATTTACCCAATTCACCACATTGATGCTAAATCATTATATAATTGACTTCAATCCTATACTAATGCATGGTATGAAATGCAATAGTCTAAAACGGCTTAAACGCAGTATTAACCTATTCTTGGCACTTTACCTCATAAATTGCTAACACGTTCCATTTTAGCTCTAAATTGTCCCATTTTCTCTCCAACATTTCTAACCATTAAATATCAGCCAATAACCTTCTAAAATCACCAAAATCAGCTCACTTTCCTTCTTGGAAAATTCGATCAAAAATGGGACATTAACTCAGTAAATTTTTCACTTTGTTTTTCTATCACATTTAACCATTTTTCATCATTTTCTCTTCATTTCTCTTAGAATAAAAATCAGTTCATCATCATTGTACATCAATGCATATTCAGCCAAGGGTGGGTATTGTGAAAATTTCATGCTTTCTTGCCCAATTTAATTTCTATACACATTTAACTAACTAAAACTACCAATTTAACTAAAAATCAAAACCTAAAAATTTCAAATTCCTCCCCCATGAATTTTGGCTAGCCCTTGGATTCACTTTTTGATTTCTCTCCTCAAGCATGGTAAATGGAAACAAAGGCATAGGAAAGGTAGAAATCAAGCTAAAGTCGAAAAATCTTACCGTTAGACGCATAAACGGTGGAAAAACACGATTTCCCCTTTGAATTTTCTAGTTTTCCTTTGTTTTTCTCTTTTCTTCCTTTCTTCTCTATTTTCTCTCTTGTTCTTTCCTTATGGCCGGCCAGCACTTAATATGGGGTTTAAATGGGCTGACTTTTCATTAAAATAATATTAAACCATTAAAAAAATGCCATGTGTCACTTTCCCATGGGTCCGTTTTTAAAATTTCATCCTTTAAACTTTAATTTTTCACCACTTAACATACCATAGTTATTCATACCAAAAATAAATAAATCCTATGATTTTGACAAGTTTTGGGTGGTGAAAATTACGGTTTTGACCTTGGGACGATAAAATTACCGTTTTGCCCCTATATTCTGAAAATTATCGGAATTGAAATTTTTCACTTCCTATCATTAAATTATACTGCAAATAGTTAATCTTGGTCAAAAAATTCACTCCATGATCAAATTATTATCTTAGGTGGCAAAATGATGATTTTGCCCCTAAACATCGAAATTTCTAATTTTTTTCCAAATGAACCCTCGAACTTCGAACAATCATTTTTAGTCATTCTTGGACTGTAAAATATTAAATTTCATCATACGATTCCTATTTGAACTAGTTCAAGGTTAAATCAACTCAAGTGTACCGTTAGGTACAATATCGGGTTTCGTCTATTCTTAGAGAATTTCCTAACATAATAACATGTTACTCAGTGCATGTATGTCATGACATGTATTTATAGGGTCGGGTTTAACACTCACCACCTTGACACAGTACAAAATCAAGAAACTTACTACATTGGTACTAAATCGAAATTAAACTAATTTAGTCTACTAATGCATGATATGGAA
This sequence comes from Theobroma cacao, assembly GCF_053813885.1. Classification (NCBI taxonomy): domain Eukaryota; kingdom Viridiplantae; phylum Streptophyta; class Magnoliopsida; order Malvales; family Malvaceae; genus Theobroma; species Theobroma cacao. The sequence goes on along the minus strand of NC_142639.1, from coordinate 33,413,509 downwards.
TGCAAAATGTACGATTAATCGCTTAAATGTGATATTCGACCTAAGTCACTATACTCGGTCTAATAGGCTAAAATCTCCAATTTAACTCCAAATCAATTCTTCTCACTTTCTACACTCCAATTATGCCTAAATTACCTCAGTGACTGTGAATGAGATTCAATTTATTAGTCCCAGGTCAATAATCATACATGTCTATACGTTGAGCAAAAATGCAGATTTTCACACCAAAATTTTCCATTTAATTTCTAACCTCACCAAACATCAAATATCACCAAAATATCATGAAATATCATCAATTTCAGCCTCAATATTCTCCCTAGAAAATTTGGCCTCTTATGGGTAATGGGAGAAAATAAATTTTTCTTATTGGCTTTTCTTGCTACACATCACTAACTAACTAAAAACACTAACATAACTTGAAATCAAATCAATCCAACATCATTCTCTCTCCATACCCATTTGGCCAGCCATGAATTCACCATGAAAACAGAAAATTTAACCATGAAAAATAAGGAGAAATGCATGGGAAAGGTAGATCACAAGTCAAAATCAAGAAATTTTACCTTTGATTGCTTGATTACTTGAAATTTATCAATTTTTCCTTGAATTTTCTCACCTAGGGTTCTTGTTCTTCCTTTTGTTTTCCTTTGGCCGGCCATATGAATAAAATGGGCTGATTTTGTGCTAAATTTAAAGTTAAATAATAAATGGTTATAAACTTGACACATGTCACCTTATTATTGCTCCATGTGTCATTTCTTAACTATTATGCTTTCTCTCTCCACCATAGAAATTCCTTCAATTATCCATGATAATATTGGGTAAAATTCATGTGCTGGACAAGTGTTGGGTGTGTAAAATTACAATTTTGCCCTAGGGTGGCAAAATTACCATTTTACCTTTATGCTTCGAAAAATACCGAGATTACAATTTTTCACTTCCCAACCTCAAATCATACTCCAATAAGTCAAATGTGATCAAAATCTTTCAAAAAGATTTCCCATTTCGTCCTCGAGTGGCAAAATTACCATTTTGCCCCTAGATAGTGAAATTTTTGATTTGACTCCAAATTGATCCTCGAACTCCAAATCACCATTTTAAATCATTCCTGGACTGTAAAATTTTCAATTTCACCCTAAAATCTCTATTTGATCTAGTTTGAGGTTTAAATCAACTTTGTTGTACCTCTAGGTACAATACCGACTTTTGTAAATTTTTCGAGACTCTCTTAGCATGCAAACATGTTATCCATCACATGTATGTCCTGTCAAGCATTTTATAAGGTCGGGCTTTACAATTCATATCATCGGCCATTGCCAAAAAGCCCTTTTTCTTCTCTTCCCTCTACCTTCTATCTTTCCACCAATCTCTCTCTATATATTTTTATGGATTGCGGATTTACTTTAAATTATGTTCTTTTGTCTCTATTTTTCTTTTTCATTAAGTTTTCTCTTTTTTTATTTATTACTTGATGATAGTTAATGTTTTCTATTTTGTTTCTTCGATTGTAAGAGTGAGATGCCTTTAATTGCTTGAGAATTTAATGTAAAGGCATGACAATTTTGGCGAAGTTTTTTTTTCCTTTCAAGATTTACCCCACCTTTCACCTTCCCTTCAATTTGTGAAAAGTTGAAATCAATTTTAAAAAGTCAAGAGTTTGGTAGCTTCACGTTGCCATTAGCAACACGCAGCCACCAAGACGCTGCCAATGGCAGCCAACAGAGAGGAAAGATTTTCAAAATCCTTCCCTTGCTTATAAAAAGAGAGGAACCAAAGAACGATAAGGGGATATTGGAAGGGAGAAAAACAAAAACAAAAAAAAAAACGATTTGAGGAATCCAAAATCCTATAGTTTTTTTTTTCCTTTCTAGCAACTATAACAACCTTTTCTTACTTGTTTCCAAAAAACAAAAAAAAAACAAAGAACTCTAGATTTTGAAACAAGCTAGAGAAAAAAAAATACAAGAATCATAGATTTCATTTCCACCAACTGGCAATATACCCAACAAAAAACAAACAACAAACAAACAAAAATAAAAAAAATAGAGAAAACAAAAATATGAAGGAAAATTAGTTGAGTGTCTTTGGTTGTGGTTTTGGTTTTGAAATGGTTTAGGTGTGATTGAAAGCCGTGGGAAGGGAGAGTTTGTTGTTCTAAGTGGTGGTTATGGTGGAGAAAGGAGGTTGAGATTCAATGTTTTGGCTTAGGTTTAGAGAGAGAAAAGGTAGAAAGGGTTTTGGAACCCAAGTTTCTTGGGCATTTCTGAGCCCAAGCTTCGATATGAGACTTGACTTTTTATTATTAGGTTTTTATGGGTTTTGTTTGAAGTTTGATTATTTAGTGTTCATTTGCATTATGTGTTTTATTGTTAGTTTTAATTAATGTATGATGTAATTTTATTTATTTTTTTATAAAATTAAAATATATATAAATAAAAACAAAAATTTAGTCATATGATGTAATAAATGGTATATATATAAATATATACATATATATATATAGTTATAAATTAAAGTATAATGATAATAAAAAATATAAAAATATAAAGACATAAAAATTGAAATATACTTAATTATTTATCTCTTTAGTTCATAAATTAGGATCCCATCATAACGATGGGAGGGTTTTGATTTTAAGGGATTAATGTGATTCAAGACAAATTTATTTTAAATAATAAAGTTGATAGGATTTATTAAGGGAAGAGTAGTAAATAAATGAATGGGAATTTTCTTGAGTAATAGACGTAGTTAGGTCTCACTAGAATGATGGGAGGGTTCTAATTTGATGCTATAAAAAATTATCTCAATCCAAAGAAATTATTTTCAAGTAAAAATTTATAAAAAGACAAATAAGTAAATAAATAATGAAACTTAAGATATTTAATTAAAAGAATACAAAACCATTAAAATAAATAAAACAAGTTTGCGAAAATGAAACATGATCATCATTTAATTAATTACGCATCACCACATGCATTATTTATTTGTCATTACATGTTAACAATATATTTTACCCACAAATGATTACCTTGATGATGAGATTTGTTTGATAAGCTTGTGAATATGAGTTTTCTCGAGTAATTTCTTAGGTGAGAGAGTATACTCGGGTCCCACCAGCATGGTGGGTGGAGTCAGGAAATATTCTCAATAAAAGGTTTTCATTTCATATTTATCAAGATTTTTTTCACGCATTTTATAATTGCATCATGTGCTCATCATACCTATAAAATCGAATAATGGACCTTAAGTCATGAATAAAATAAAAAAATAGCAATGATTAAGAAAATATGAGAATAAAATTAAAAATTAAGGTTTAAATATGATATATATAATTAAATGGTACCGTTCGTGGAAATGGCATCACGGGGGTGTTAATCCTTCCTTGTGAGTAATTGTACTCCAAAACCCAACTTTAAAATCTTGTAAACCAGATTGTTATTCTTTAAATAGACCTAAAAACAATTTAGGATCTTGTTGAATAGAGCAAAGTTAATAGGTGGCTAATCATGCCTAGGTAAAGAAAAAAATATTGGTGATGACTCCCAAACATAGAAAGTATCCACGTCGCAAGTAGCAAAAAGTATTAAAAATTCAAACTACATGTTGGGTTCAATTGCAATTCTAGACAAGAAATTTAGTTCTTCATAATTTCTAAAAACTTCATCTAAAAAAGTTTAAGGGGGCATTTTAAAAAATAATCCTTAAAGATAATATGTTTTTTAAAAATAGCCCTCTTTATAATTTTAACTATTTTTAGCCAAGTTGAACAAAATTACCCTTAATGAAGTTACATGCTACACGTCATGTACAAAAACCTGTAACAAGCCATGGTTAACGTGTTACATGCTATGTCAAAAATATGTGACAATCCATGATTAGCTTGTTACACGCCATGTACAAAAATATGTGACAAGCCATGTACAAAAACCTGTGACAAGCTATGGTTAGCTTGTTACACGCCATGTACAAAAACCTGTGACATGCCATGGTTAGTGTGTAACACTCTATGTACAAAAATATGTGACAAGCCACGGTTAGCTTGTTACATGCCATGTACAAAAATACATGATAAGCCATATACAAAAACTTGTGACAAGCTATGGTTAGCTTTTTACACGCTATGTACAAAAACCTGTGATAAGCCATGGTTAGCGTGTTACACGCTATGTATAAAAATATGTGACAAACCATGGTTAGCTTGTTACATGCCATGTACAAAAGTATGTGACAAGCAATGTACAAAAACCTGTGACAAGCTATGGTTGGCTTGTTACACGTCATGTACAAAAACCTATGACAAGTCATGGTTAGTGTGTTACATGCTATGTACAAAAATATATGACAAGCCATGGTCAGCTTGTTGCATGCCATGTACAAAATATGTGACAAGTCATGTACAAAAACTTGTGACAAGTTACGGTTAGCTTACTACACGCCATTTACAAAAACCTGTGACAAGCCATAGTTAGCATGTTACACGCTATATACAAAAATATGTGACAAGCCATTGTTACAAGTCATGTACAAAAACCTGTGACAAGCTATGGTTAGCTTGTTATACGCCATGTACAAAAACCTGTAACAAGCCATGGTTAGGTTTTTACATGCCATGTTGAAAAAAAATACTACTATTACACGCCATGTAAAAAAACATGTTAAACGCCATGGTTAAAAAAGTTTGTTACATACCATGTTGAAAAAAAATATTATTGTTACACACCATGTTGAAAAAATATTGTTGTTACACGACATATTCAATTGTTACACTTAAATGCCTAAAATGTTGTTGTTACTTACGAACCAAAACTTCAAATTCTCTCAACTTTTTTTTTTTTATTGTTTTTGACAATTTGGCACAGATTTAAGTATTTCAACATGTTTTCATAAATCAAAATACAAATATTTTTTTTATCTAAAACACCTACTTTGACTAAAAATTAAAAAAAATTCTTTGAAAATCTAGATTTATAAATTTCAAAATTTTGACTTTATTGGTATCTAGGTCCCTAATTGATTCAATTAAAAGCTATTTCATACATTTGTGATTATTTCTACCATTTTAGTTTTATCCAAAATACCTAAAAATTGAATTTCCCAACCAACCACCCACCCAAACACGTCAAAACCATTGCTTGGTGTTTTGAAAGTGTAAGAAAGAGAAATCTGAAAATGTAGGAGAGAGAAATCGGAAGCATAGCAGACGAATGCCGAACAGATAAATCGATAAAATTTGAAAGATTAGGATGGTGAGAGAGAAATTCGAAGTACAAATGGGGAGAAATGAGGAGAAATTGTGATGAATGGTTTAATCTATTTGAAATAGTTTAAAGGGTATTTTCATCAAGTCATGACTAAATATGACTAAAAACAGTTAAATTTATTTTGATGGTTACTTTTAAAATGTCTTTATCAAGAAAGGTCATTTCTCACAATTTCCTCAAAGTTTAACCATCAACATAAAACAAAAAAAAAAGTATAAAAAGAACAAAACAAGAAAAGAAAACTCAGATTTGTTAGGTTTTCAATCTTTAATCCTCAAGAATTTTTCCTAGTTTTCTTGTTTGCTGGGCGGCTCTTTTTCTTCAGAAAAAAACTAGCTTTATTGTGTCTTTCAATTGCGTCAAAAGTGCCTTTAAATATGCTCCAAAAAGATCTAATTTGAGTCAAACCTGGAATCAAGATGTCTAAGATATCGTGTTGATCCCACGGCTTCACTTTCCCAACACCATGACACCCAACTTGTTGTCTCCCAATACGCTCCCTACTGCACTCGATCAACTTGGGACATGATTTGCTCCTCGATCTAGGTCGAACTGGGCAAAAGGGTAAACTTGTAAATTGAAGCCTTACCACAAATGATTTCCAATGGCTCAAGAATAACATCAATTGAACTTTTAGAATGAGAAATATGCTATTGAAACATGTACAAGAGAAGCATTTGGCCATTCATGCACTCTTCTTCAACAATTGCAGTTGTTTTAATTGCACACCTACAAAACCATAAAACTAACTCAATAATAGCTAAAATAAAAGCAAATTATCATCAAACTAAAATAAAATAACTTAAATTAAATCAACCCAACATGATTTACTAAACTAAGTCAAACAAATAAAAATTCCTAATTCCTAAACTTAATCTCAAGAACTTAGCCAATTTAATACTCAAAATGTGACAAAATAATTCTATATCATAAAGTTATCTAGCTCTTAGGGGAGCCTTTGGCTAAGGTGTCAGATCGAGAAATAGTTGAGGGAAACTTGAGAGAGAGAAATGGTGTAAGGTAAGAGACGGAATTTGAACCCAATGACAGAAAGGATTCGATGTTGAGGATAACGAACCTCAATCTGAGCGAAAATACCATTGAAAAGGCTCACTCGATTGCGTAAAGCAACAGCAAGCATAGGGTGAAGGCAGGGGAGGAAATCTACCAGAAATTATGCCAAATCTAGAGTTAGAGATAAAAAGGTAGACATGGTTCCAGTCTCAGATAGTGATATTGCCCCGACACAACTCCACAATCATCAAAGAGGTGGAGGAAACACTTAATGTGGGTGTCAATGCAGGGTTAGACTTTGAGCAGAATGAGAGTAAAATGGTAAAGGCCTTCATTGCAGTGGACAAAGAGGACCTTGGGAACGCACACTCTTACTGGGTAGGTAGGTAAGTGGTTCTCTCCATATTCTGTGTTCATTTCTTTGTGTGATTGTGTTATGAGATCTATTATCTATGACTACTATTTCTTAGAACGTTAGAGGATTGGGTCAACTAGAAAAGGTTCAAGGAATTAGGCAATTATCGATAAAACATAGGCCACAACTTTTATTTTTGCAAGAAACAAAGGTTCGAACTCTAAGTAATAGATTGGTTGAGAAATTATGGGATAAAGGCAGCTGCATGTGGGAATGTGTTGACTCTAATAGAGCCTCTGGCGGAATCATAACATATTAGAGTGTCGACTTTTTTTAGAATGACAGGAAAATAAGTAGTAGAAGGTACATCATTATATTTGGGAGGCTTAAAGAATTGAGCGTTGAACGTGGCTTCGCCAACGTCAATGCACCAAATGTTGAGGGTGAGCGTCAAGCTTTTTGGGCTAAGCTTTTGGACCTTCTTAAATCTTAGAATATTATTTGGTGTGTTGGTGGGGACTTTAATGTCGTCAAATGAGTGGATGAATGGACTGACAACAATAAATCTATGTCTCATTTTAGTCATTTTATTAAGGAATTCGTTTTGATTACTCTGCCATTAGCTGGAGGAAGATATACTCGGTACAGTTTTTGAGAAAATGTCACGTTCAACAAGCTTGACCAATTTTTGGTAGTAATGGAAATTGTGGAGAACTTTCTAGGCTTGAGTCAGATTTCCCTTCCATGCTCTTTCTTTGACCACAAACTTGTAATGCTTTGCTCGAATGAATGCAATTGGGATCCCAAGCCATTTAGGTTTTTTAATTTTTGACTTGAGGAAGCTAGTTTCAAGGATATGTTTGCAAAGGCTTGGAGGAACACTGAAAATTTAAGTAGTAGGCAAACAATCCATTAAAAAATGGCAGCAAGACACTATTGGTAACATTCTTGATTAGCAATGAAAATTTTACTTTAGCTCTCCAAAGAAAAAAAAATACATGTGACAACATTCTCATTTCGCTTGTGAAGTGTAAAAACTCCACTATTGATATATAAAATAATAATCTAATACATAATGTGGGTGCCTAAAATTGTTTCATTCCAACTTAAATGATGAAATTACCAAATTATAGCAAGTAAGTATATAAAAGGAAGAGCGTAAATGTCATTTTATCTTTCTATTTAAATCAAGTTTTGGATAATTTATTACTACTACTACTATTATTATTATTATTATTATTATTATTATTATTATTGCAATTGAAAAAACCTATCCAATCTTATTGTTAAGTAACTTATTTTTTATTTCACCAAATTTTCCTCACTTATTTTTTTCTCTTTCACCATCAGTTTGGTTGTTACAAAATCGTGTGTATATATAAATTAAATGTGGACCAAAATAAATTTATTTCATAACAAATACTTTTACAAGTAATGATTTCATTACGGTCAATTTAGGAGCACCCTTAATAAGCCATCTAGAGGAATCATACAAATTAAGGAAGAACATCTTCTAATTCCAAGTGATTTCATCAAAATTAGCTGAACTGTATGCCAACACCACCTTTAATTCAGAGAGGGAGGACATATATATAGAATCAATAGTTAGTTCTTTTACAGATTATTAGGTTAATTACAATATATATATATATATATATGTATATAAGTTCTGTTGTCAAATAAAGGATAATTTGACCTAATTAACTCTTTTAATTAATTAATTCTAACTCTTTTAATTAATTAATTCTATCTTTGGGATGGAATTAATTTAAACATCTATACTTCGACAGAGAACTTTTAATTGTTCTCAGGGTTTGAATTTTGAAACAAAGCGTACTTAGACGTTTTATTTTGGACAATAAGAACAAAGTTGGCCAAACATAGTTCCTTTCCTCCCTCCATGGCAATATAGACCCGTCTGATTTGTGTCAATTAAAAATCAGTTTTTCATTTTGAAAGAATGCTCCCTTTCATGCATGGGCAGCTCAAAAACTTCAGAAACTTAAAATTAAATATTAAAATGAGGTATTTTTTATTGAAATTAAGAAAATGAAGCCTTTCTTATTGAAGTTAACAAAGGAAAAGCAAATAAGAAAAAAAATCATAAGTGGATATTATAAATTGAAAAAAAATTAGTTTTATATATAAGAAAAAATTAGTTATTGGAGATTATTAGATAAATATTATCTTTAGTTGATTGGGAATAGGAGAAATAGTTGAAAATTAATAACATTGGAAAGTCATAAAAAATTTAGATTTATTAGGTACGTAACTAAGTAAGTGAGAGGATATATCATTTGATTAATTATCTTGACTTTTATATTTTTTTAATGAAAAATGAGATAAATAATAATTAAGAATTAATAGAGATATAAGAAGTTAGAAAAAATTGATATTTTTTAAGTATGAGAGAGAATAGGTAGATATTTTATTAATTATCTTAATTTTTGTATATTTTTAACTTAATTAATTATGTTATTATAAAATTATGATATCTATAACAATTTGAGGCCTAAAGGAAGGGTTTTGGTGACTTTATGCCAAAGCCTGCTCGGTGTACATAAGAACTAATTAAGGGATTTCAATAAAATTAAATACTACTGATATTAATTTGTTTTTTCTACTTCATTAGACACTAGGAATGAAGAAGTGCAATTTATAATTATAACTTGGGATGACTATTTGTTGAATATACTAATTATTATACTGGAACCTTTCTTTTCACTAAAAAAAAGCAATCATACAGTACTACTAATTAATAACGATTATAAATGGATTCAATTGCATAAACCCAATGTGTTGAATAACGGAATCCGTTGAGTCCTTGCTAGGAAAGTTTTACCGTATATGGCATGCAATGAAGAATCCAGGCAACCAGCCCTGCACCACTAATTACGCTTCTTCCTTCTACAAAACTTTCTCTTTGAATACCGCGGTTTTAAGCCCTGAATTTAACTGTCAAACCAATAGACATCAAAACCACATAAAAGTTTATATACTAATTCAATTTGTAAAACTTCCAGCTAGGGTTATTTTCTTTGTCATTTCCGTAATTTTTAGGTCAAGGTACGTAGTTTCAAACTGATGACTTTCCATTCCAAGTTGGATGATAACTTCGTCATCACCATGTTCACGATCAGTTCTCTATTTAAACCCCCGTTCCTCCTTTGTTTTCGATCACTCAACCTTGTCGATTTAGTGTTTGTAGCAAAATACAATATCATCGTTCCTTTCCTTCCTTTTCCTTCCTCCTTTCCCCCGTCAAAACCAATGGCCTACCTTGGCACGAAGGCAATAATCCACACTGCTGTCAAAGTGTTTGCAATCGCTTTGCTCTTATTTTTGGCTTGTCAAGCTGCTGTAGCTCGTGTGACTCCTCAAGACCATTCCTCTATAATGCCACCGGGTTGTAATCCAACAGGACACACCCCACGTCCTGGCTGTCCACCATCACCAGCAAAGTAGATGAACTTCTACCCATACTTCTACAGCCTCTCCAATAAAGCTATATATTGAATCGTTTCTTTCTTCATTTCTTTATTCATTCATGTTTTCTGTTGAACATTGCTTGGAATAATTCGTATATGATCATATATATATATATATATATATATATATATATATGTAATAGTGCTTGTTCTTTTATTTTGTGTCTTTCATTACTTCTAGATATATATATCTTTAAAGTTTGAATAAAAATATCTTCAAGAAGATCACATCCGGTGGTTAGAAACTTAAAAATTCGCTTTGGAGGTCTTTCAAGTTCGAGTCCTAAAATGAGTGAGGTATATTTTACAAGATAAGAGGGGACTACGTCCTATTGTGTAGTCCAAAATTTTTATGTAACAAAAAAAATCACCATTCAAATTCAGCACAAAGATGGACGCTGATCAATGATCAAAATTTGGGCAAGGATTCTAAATAGGTTGTATTAATACTTTCTCTAATTTAAAAAGAATATGGAATAAAGATAATTTTTTCTCTTGTTCTTGTTTGTCATGAATATCCACTGGTATCTTATTGGAAGTAAAACAAGAGAAGGAAACATGCTGATTAACTTTTCCCCTCTTACTTAGATAGAGAGAGGGAAAAAAAACAGAGCATTGAAATTCAATATTAATTAACTCTCCCTCTATATCATGTTGTTATCAATTCAAAAATCAAGATATTAATCATTTACTCTTACTCGCAAGTATCATGTGAAGATTGTTGCAACATCCGGGTGCGAGAATTCAACCACTTGATGTAAAATAGAGTCGTCATCCATTTTTTTTCTTAGGTATGATTAGTCGTCACCTAATTAAATCCATCATTTCTAAAAAAATTCTAAGCTTGAGGTAGGTTCGTTAAAAAGGATAGGTACCGATTTGAGATATAGAGTTAGGACTTTGAAATGCAATTACATGCGAGAAAGTTATTAGCACTGCCACGATGCTCGTTCAAAGAACAATATCAATTAATCATGAGTTTTTTTATTCTAGCATTAATTAAAAATTCTTGAATTCATATTTACTTATATTTCCCTTAATTACTATTTATTTATTTATTTATTTATTTTGTTCGTTTCTTTCATTTTTTTACCCTTATTAAATATCGGAGATTTATCCTATGTTTTCCAATATCCTAATGAGACTTAGGAAACTATTTTTACCTAAAGAATATTGAAGAAACCACACTTTTTTTTAAAAGGCTACTACTAGAATGTTAGCTCAAAAGATAAACCTTAAGAGAGGGGGTGAATTGAGTAGTTTAAAAATTCCTTTGAAATCTTGAGGATTAAGGCACTTTTAGTCAAAGTAAGATTGAGAGACTTCTTTGAAAGCAATGATAGAAAATTGCAGAAATTCTTTTGCATGTGATTCAAAAATGAACTTAAGGAATCAATAAGAATGAAAAATATTTTAACAAACAAGTAGAAAACACAAAGATTTATAGAGGTTTGGCCTCGATGCCTATGTCTTTTCCCTTTGATCACCAAGCTTTTAAATCCACTATAAAAACTACTTTTTCAAGACTTAAGCATAACCTTTACAACGAAATCTTTTCAAGGCTTAGACTACCTTTTACACCAATTTTTTTAAGGATGAAACTTAACCCCTCTACCTTTTCACTTGGTTAAGTTATAACCACTCACAAATACACTACCTTTCAAGGTTAAGGTATAACCTTTCACATTACCTTTCTAGGTTAACGTATAACCTTTACAATGGATTACAAGGAGGTTAAATGAAAGCTTAAATGCCTCTAAATAGGCTGAATAAAACAATGAATGCAATGAGAGAATGAAGGCTAGACAAAAAAGTATAATAACTTAAGGCTCAAGCAAGCAAGAATGAGACACACTCAATTTTGAAAGTGATTCTAGAGAAATTTTCCGTTTGATCTTTCACTCTAGCTTGGAAATTCTTTTTTAGGTGTTCTCTCTCTTGAAAGTCATGCCTCAGACCTCTATTTATGTGTTGGTGTCCAAAAATAGTTGTGTGGAGATATGTGCTTGAAAAAATAGCCATTCAACATGTCTTTTTTCTACTTGTCTAATGTGAGGTATCAGTACCTTCGATATAGGTATCGATACTTTAATTGTAAGAATCAACTGAATTCTTGATACTTTTGTTGCATCTCTTGATACTTGTTCATCCTTGGCGTTTCTCAAATTGAAGCATGTCTCGATACATTATGCCTCTGACTCAATACATAGCAGCTTGCTCTCTGGAAATCAAGTCTGGAGATGATGTCTCGATACTTGGCAAATAGGTCTCGATACGTACTCACTTGCTCTTTAAAATTTGAAGTTTTAAAGATGAGGTCTCGATACTTTGATAGTGAGTCTCAATACTTTGGCACTTTCTCTCTAAAAATTAAAGTCTAAAGATAAAGTCTTGATACTTTGAAGCTTGGGTCCTAATACTCTCGGACTTACTCTCTAGAATATGCAATCGAGAGGTGAAATCTTGACACCTTGAAGCTTGGTCTTGATCCTTTAGGACTTGCTCTTTAAAACCTGGCATTTCTAAGGTGATGTCTCGATACTTCTTGTTCAAGTCTTGATACATCAATACTCGTCTTTTGAAAATTGAGTTTTTGAGTTGATATCTCAATACCTTCCAAAGATGTCTTGATACTTCTTCTTCCTTAAGTTGTTTCTGAGGCATTTTAAGCTTGAGGTATCGATACTTAGTTACAAATGTCTTAATACCTTAGTCATTTTAAGCAATTTATAAGGCCTTTTGAGTTTCAAGCATGTACCTATATTTCATATAAATGCTTACGGGGATACTTTTAATCACTCATATTTTGGTCATTTGATTTTGTCATTTCAAAACAAGGATCAATTGTAAAGCTAACAATCTTCCTCTTTTTTGATATGACAAAACTTAATGAGCAAATGAGCAAAATTGATTGCAAAAAGCTCCCCTTAAGTTTTTGAAGTTAAGCATTTTGAAAAATATAAAACTCCCCCTCACTAAGTGTTAAGGTTTTGAAAAATCAATAGTGTGTGGGTGCAATTTGCTTAAAGTATTTCTCTTTTTTTTTATATATTTAAAAGAATATAAAATACCGTTTTGAGGGTATCGTCAAGGATCAATTGAAAGAATTATAACTCAAAGTAAGTAAGCATATATAAAAATAAGCATTATAAACAATCATATCGACAATATTAAAGAAAATTCATTATTTGGTCATAAAAGAAATATGTGAGCATTTACATCCGTAATATATTTTACCATAAGCATCCAAAATACACATCATCCAAAAGAGTTAACAAAGGATATTATTAACAGAAAAAAGTATAATGGATGTATGTATGTAATGTGAAGTGAGACTTGCATCCAACCAAATAAACTGAATAATGTTTTGAGACATAAAACTAATAAAAGACATGTGCCCCAAAGATGAAATCAGGGAGATAGGTCAATGGATGGCTCCACATAGGTGGATCGACGAGATTGACTGGAGTGTTGGGAATAGTGCTCGAATCAGTTAGATTAATCAGAGTGGCCGACCTTTAAGTTCTTTTATACTACTTATGATTAGTCCAGTATAGGTATCAAAATGAGTAATTAATCAAGTCTCCAAAGATCCAAGGATAGAGCGTCTCTTACAGTAGATGCACCAACTGGTGCCACATTATCATCACTTTTGTTGGTCCAGTGTGCGGTTGCCTCTTCTTGGGCTTGTGGGGGTGCAACATTTTTTGGATACTCACTACCCACAAATCAATCGTTATGCAAACTTGTTTATTGTGTGCTCATCAATTGTGTTGTGTACCTTATGTGCAATGGGAGGATCGGCTCTGGTATTAACACCATAAAAATCAATAATGTGGTTGATCACCATCCCATGCACTAACGTAGTACTTTCTCCAGCAATCAATTGCATCATATCTTAGAAAATGAAATCAACCAAATTAATTTGAACATTATGCTTGATATGGTGTAGAAAATAGAGATCTTCACTCTTCACATGTGAGTCTTTCTACCCACTAGGCCTAAGATTCCAAGATATCATCAATTGTAGCATCCTATCATGCAAGGTCAACCTACTTGCACTAAACTGCCCTAACTCGGTTGGTGGAGGGAAAACAAAGAACTTTGTCTATAAGTCATTTTCTACAAACCCATCTCTTAAATTGTACAACTTCCTACCTGAATCAGGGATATTTAAAATGTGACTAATCAAATGAGCATTAATACGTATATGCTTCGCCATAATAAATGTAACAAAAATATCCTTATGTGCATATGGCTCCTCATTATCATGGGTTGGATTGTCCTTAAATATTGTAATGGCATTTGAGTAGTAAACTCTAACCAATTTCTCATAATATGTCTTATTCATCAGCAAGAAATTGATCCATCCCTGTTATGTGAAGTTTTCTATATATGGAAATTTTAGGCTTTTTAATTACTCAAAGTTGATAGGCTTATTAGGATATTTATTAAGAGTGGAGAAAAAATCATAGTACATCTACTCTTGCAACTAATTGTGCAATTTTTCCTAAAAGTGTGAGAGTTCCTTGAAAAAGACTCGTTTCAACTCGATGATGCATAATGGCTCTCTTGCTATGTGGTGTCATGAGGTAGGTTTTAGGAATTTTGGTTTAGGGTTTGAGAGATTTAAGAGTTTTGAGTGAAAAAGAAAGATGGATTTGAGAGAAATTAGAGAAAATGAATAAAAATGAAGTTTTGAAAAAAGAAACAAAATAGGCGACCTAATATTTGCCTTCCCACTCAAAGGTATAAATACTTTCAAAATAAGTACAGATGCTTTAATTGAGGCTTTTTGTTACTTTTGGCTATTGTGTATCAAGTATTGATACAAGGTGTAGAAGTATCAAAACATTGTCATTGCTTCACAAAGTCTCGAGACACTGGGTGAAAGTATCAAGACCTCTCAAATTATTGAGACATTGAGTGTTAGTCTCGATACCTTGTCTCTGTAGCTCAATAAAAACAGTGTTTCTGTCTTTCAAAAATCATGTGATGGTCCTTAATCATTTATAAATAAAAGATACAATCAATTTTTAAAGCAAAAACTCACTAAAAATCATTTTTAGACCCGTGTAGGTGACATTTTGAACAAAAATTCACTGAATAGTTCTTATAGCTGGATGCCTTTTGAAAATGTATGTATGAATGTATGTATGATATGACATGTATTATGCACAACCAGCAATATACATATGTTCTCATTGTTGGTTAGGGTATTAGCAGCATTTGTCCCGTGGCGAAGGTCCGATTGTTGTCCAAGTCACAGTCGAATGTCGTGAGTGCTTATGTGCTAAATGCACTATAAGGCTAGGATATGTGCCTTCCCTATCATCATTTGGGTTTAGGTGAAGTGGTAACGCCTGAGGTCCTACAAGTTGTATTAGAAACAAGGTCACCAGTTCCATTTCGAGCAGGAACAATTGCTCAGAGGGAGATTGTTGGCTAGGGTATTGGCAGCAATTATCCCATGACAGAGGTTCAAGTGTTGACCAAGTCACAATCAAATGTTGTGGGCACTTGTATGCAAAATGCACTATAAGGTTAGGGTATGCGCCTTCCTTATCACCAACTAATTTTAGGCGAAGTGGTAGCGCCTAAGATCCTACACTCATCAAATCAATCAAATAAGCAATAGAGAATTTACAAGTATAGCATCAACAATATCAATTATATCAACAAATAAAAATCCGTAAGACAAATTTATCTATATCAACAATATTAATTATTTATAGCTTTAGATCTTGTTCTTAGCCCATGAAAAGGATCACCAATGATTTTGTCATGATTAGCATATCTTTTTTCTCTAGAATGGGTAAGTTCCCTTTCTTCTTCTACATGTTGAATTTGTTGTTTATGAATCACTTATTTTTCTTTGTTTGGTTTTTCTTGTTCATTATCAATTTTCACTTCTTCAAGTTTTTTGTTAAAGAATTCCTTTCTCATCATTAATTTGTTTCTTTCTTGAAGAAGGGTTAGATTCATCAAATATAACAAGAATAGATTCTACTACTTAAGTATTCATGGAACTAAATGAGTATGAACATTTAAATAGATGTTCAATATATGCATCAAATACTCATATTTTCAAGAAATATATGCAAATTAGCTCCAATACATGCCCAAGGTATCATTAAGCATTATTAGTTATCATTAATTTTTCATTTAGCAAGCATTTTACCAATTCATTGTTAAGCAAGCATTTTAAGAAATATTCTCCAAATTATAGGTGAAACCATCAATTTTAAGGAGAATTTTCAAATCAAGATGATATCATTATTAATGAAGCATTACCACACCATTTTGCACTTGTTGTAATCATGTGAGAGAATATTATGATCAAGTAAGCATAGGCATGATTAAAAAAAAATAACTCTTCCTTCATTAATCATGATTCCAATTTATTTCATGAAATGTAAGGATGATTTCAATTTCACAATAATATGTAGACATATACCTATTCAAAGGTATGCAACCGTTTAAGTTCAAAGTACATGTTATTCCTTAATAATTCATGATTCATGAGTGATATCAATTATTCTATGTTGGTCCAAAATAAATGTGCTAGAGGGGGGTGAATAGCACTTTTAGGCTCTTGGCAAGATGAGAAATTAATTTAAAGAGTAGAGAAAATAAAAACAGAGTATATAATGTGCAGGAATTTAGAGTGGTTCGGTCCAAGACTTACATCTACTACTTTGATTATTCAACCAAGGATTTTCCAAATCAATCCATTATAAAAGGTGAAATTCACAAGCTTTCACCAAGCTTTACAACGGCTTTTAACAGACTCAGCCAAAACCTTTCACAATAGTTTTTACCGGGATCAACTAAAACCCAACACCTAACTTTTCAAAGCTAAGTTAGAACCTATACCCAATCAAGTAATCCTAGCATGAATCAATCCCTTAGAGTGACTCGCTCACTCTAAGAATATAAAGAGAGAAGTAATGAGAGTGTACCTATGATCACACGGTTGATCTAAGTGGTACAAGTGAAGTGCATATCACAATTACAAAGATGAGAGTTGAGTGTAATAAATGAGCAGTAAGTGTTTTTTGGTTTTTCAGCTCTTTTTTGTGTTCTTGGAAACCTTCAATGCATTTCTAGCCGTTGGAACCCTCTTTTATACTTGAAAAATCAGCTTTGAAGTGTATTAGACAGTTTCTGACCGTTGGAAACAATTTTGTTATAGTTCTGGCCGTTAATCTGTCTTTTAGTGCACAATTCAAATTTTCTGACAGAATACTCTTAATCGATTAATTGATATTTTAGTCGACTAAGTCGTCTCTGTCTTTTGATCTTAAATTCTGGCAGTGTGCACTTAGTCAACTAACTTATTTCTTGGTCGACTAAGTTGGTTCTGTTTGTCAAGCCCGACTTTATAAAATACTTGCCATGTCATTCATGTGATTGACAATATGCTTGCATACTTGGAAAGCCCCGAAAAATTATCAAAAGTCGGTAGTGTACCTAGTGGTGCAACTAAATTGAATTAAACCTCGAACTAGTCCAAATAAAAATTTTAAGTTGAAATTGAGAATTTTAAAACCCTAGAATGACTTAAAATGGTGATTCGAAATTCGAGGACCGATTTGGAGTCAAATTGGAATTTTCATGATCCGAGGGTAAAATGGTCATTTTGCCACCCGAGGTTAAGATGTGAGAGTTAGATGAAATGTTTGACTAAGATTGATCATTTGGAGTATAATTTGAGTTTGAGAAGTGAAAAATTTTAATTCTGATATTTTTCTGAGCATAGGGGTAAAATAGTCATTTTGCCATCCTAGGGGCAAAATCGTAATTTTACACCACCCAATACTTGTCCAACACATGGATTTTACCCAATATTATCATGGATAATTGAAAAAATTTAAGTGGTGGAGAGAGATTGCTTAATGGGTAAATATGACACATGGACCAATGGAATGGTTACATATGTCAAGTTTATATCCATTAAATATTTGGCTTAAAAATTAGCATAAAATCAGCCTATTTTCCTTCATATGGCCGGCCAAAACAAGACCAAAGGAAGAACAAAGAAAGAAAAGAAAGAACACAAACCCTAGGTGAGAAAATTAAAGAAAAAGTGTGGGATTTCAAAGGATTAAGCTAATAAAGGTAAAATTTTGTGATTTTATCTTGTGATTTACACTACCCATGCTTTCTTTTTCATTTTCCATGCTTAGAACTCAAGTTTGCATGATGAACCCATGCTAGCTGAATTTGAGAGGAGAGGTTTTGAGCATTGATTTTGCTAGATTTCAAGCTAATTAAGTGTTTTTGGTTGTTTGGTAATGGAAAGTATGAAAATCTATCAAGGAATCACTTTGTTCTTCACAAACCCACAAGAGGCCGAATTTTCTAGGGAGGATATTGAGGCTGAAATTTATGATATTTCATGATATTTTGGTGGTATTTAATGATTGGTGAGGCTAGAAATTTAATAGAAAATTTTGGCATGAAAATCTGAATTTTTACCTAATGTATAGACATGTGCGATTTATGGTTCGGACTGATAAATTGAATCATATTCACAGTCATTGAGGTATTTTAAGTATAATTGGAGTGTAGAAAGTGAAAGAAATCGATTTGAAGTTGAATTGGAAGTTTTAGCCAATTACACCGAGAATAATGTGAATTAGGTCGAATACCGTATTTAAACGGCTATTCGGACATTTTACATCACATTTCATGCATTCATGTAGATTTATAGAGCCTGAAATAGTTTATGATAAATTGACACAAATTATTGAAATTCGTGTCACGTATGATGTATAGGTGGTGAATCCTCCGCTAAGAGCAAAGAAATTGTATCCGAGGATCGATAGTCAGAGTACTCTAGAAATTCGACTCTCAAAATTGTGAGTAACCTTATCATCATTTTAATTATCTAAAGTGGTCTTTTTATTCGATTTTGTGAATTTTATGGAAAATGAGTTTAAATGGTTAATTTTTAGGTTTTATAAACAAAATGTATTTAAATGAAAAGATTTTATAAATTGTATTAAAATTGAATGATGGCTTTGAAAATAGAGTAACTGGAGACCACTTGATGTGTTTTAATTTATGATTCTAATTGATGGCTTATGATAATGTGTTGGCATGACTGGCTGGAATTGTGGTTTGTGAACAGTATGAATTATTCTATTTTACATTTACAAGCTGGGTAATATAATATTAGTCATGTCATACTGTCAAAATTTTATTGTATGGTGGGTTTAGCTTGCTGCAGTGGACGGGTTCTGTGAACCAGCCTTTTTGAGGGGCATGAAATCCGGTTATATATGTACCTCGGTCGGAGAGGCGCGTAGGTATCTCCTAAGGTATGGTTAGAGTTCACGTCACGTCGAACCACCTCATGATGATGAACTCCGCTAACGCCAAGGAACGACTGTGTTTTTAAAATAAAAACATGTTTATGTATATACAAACTTTTTAATAACCTTGACGGACTCGGTTAAATGCCTCGGCCAAGGTATTCCTGAGAATGATTTTGACGGAAGCCAAGCTTTTAAGATACTTATAAGCCATGTTGATTATTTAAATGAAATGAATATTTGTGTTATGAAATACATATTGAGATGGAATATTTTAATCGTCTCCATTTACTCGACTGTAGATATTTTGAATGGTGTTTGTTTACTCACTGGGATTATATAATCTCACCACCCTCATTTTCACCCATTTCAGGCTCAGAATAGGCGATAGATAGCTGATTTCATCAAGGGCTATCATTGGATTTGCATCCTCCAAACTGTAGGGTCACAGTCTTTTCTTATTTTTGGTTATTCAAAGGCCCACTGGTTATTGTAAATTAAGTTAAATACTTTGGTTTACTGTATTACAGTATGTATGAATTTATTTATCTTTTACTCTACAAAAATTATTTATCGGTAACTCTCTAAATATTGTTTTATAAGAAAATGAAATATTTTATTACATATTTTTATTATATTCAAATTATCGTAATTTCATTTTAAATAAAGGTTTTAGATGTTTAAACTTATTTTTGATTATGAATTATGTGTTTTGTACTCGCTTACTACATTGTTAGCGGATTTCGAGATTTTTAAGGAAAAATGATCAAAATGCCCCTGGGAGGAAAAATTTATTTTTCTATTGTTTTGAATTGGAAATAGTTTATAATCTCTCAAAACATGATTTTAGTAACTAATACTCATGGGGGAAGCGAGAAAAACTGATGTTAAGCCTTGCGAGGTTTCGATTAACATTCTGAGTAATGAATGTCTATCGCGACGTCGCGGCAGTTGTCACGGGCTCGATGGGAGTTCTGGGTCATGACACTGTTTCTCAATACTCTTCAGCCCACCAACTCTTGATTTAAATCTTAGCTGACTAACTCTTCATTAATCGACTAAAAGGCTTCTTTACTTGTTGATCAATTGTGACTTCCTTATTCTTATGCTCTTTTATATGTGCATTTGAATGATTGATTAATTATTTTCATATAATTTTTGTTCTGCACACTCAAGTAAAAATATTAAACACAAATGAATGGGAATGTTTTGTTATCATAAAAAACTAATGGAGCCAACAATCTCCCCCTTTTTGATGATGACAAAACATTCTTGGGTTAACAGCACAGTGTTCTTTTATTCCTTTTAGTTCTGCACAAAAATGAGGATTTCTCCCTATATGTGTATGCTCCCCCTTAGTGTGTGCTTATTTGACTTATTTATTCCATCAAATTTTAATTCTTGTCATTTAGAAAATGACATTATTCAATTTAGCATGTTTTTGTTCTTTTCATATAGAAAATGACATGTGAGAGTTTAATTTTTGACAGAATATATTTACATAGGCTTATGAATAATAAGCAGCAAGTGACAAGATGACAGAACATTCTTACTACTTCAGCTTGCTACCTGTCATATTGTTTCCAGACTTAATTCATTCCAAAGCTAAATGCCATAAACCATCCAGTCAAAAAATCAACATTCATATTTATTTTCATCCAAATTTCACTCACAATATCATATCAACAATTAATTCTCAACATATCAGCTCAATGTCAGCACCAAAGCATCAGCAGAAACTCAATAACATCTTTAAATATTCAATCCTCAGCTTATCAGCATTGCATTCAATCACAATCCAACAAAAATATCATAAGTTTTCAGTACATTATCAGAATAAGTTCTCAACACACTTTCAGCATCAGTCATCAGCAATATAACAAAATAAATAAATAAAACAAAATAAATAAACAGTGTCTCAACACAATGATCAGTATTCAATTTTCAGCAAACTACCATAGACCATCTACCATAGACAACCTAGTCAAATTCAACATCCTGAATTTTATATAGATTTTTGGTACCTCAACCCTAACATTTTTTTTTAATTTATTTTCCCTTTCCCTTAGCTCTCCACTTCTTCCCCTTTTTGGCATCATCGAATCTCAAGGATGCTTAATCATCTTCTAAAGAGGATGAGGGAGAGGACTTATCATCAAAGAAATACTTGACATTGAGAGGTTCAAGAGAAGGTTCTGGTGGTAATTTTTGTGGTGAAGGTTCAGGTGAGGATTTGTCAAAAACTTCCAAGGGTTCTTGAGGAGAAGAGACAGGTGATGGTTTATCCTTTTCAGCAATTCTAGAGGATTTCCTTCGTTTAAGGAATTTGGTCTTGGTTGCCATTCTCTTGATGCCTTTACTAGGAGGTTTTGGTTTAGTCTGTGGAGCTACAGTAGTTTTCTCTTTTTCTTTCCCAAGCTGCTTCTCTGCTGTTTGTACTAGTGTAGATGTGGCTTGCTTTGTTTTTGCTTAAGCTTCTTCTTTCTCAGCTTGCTCCTCATGAATCATTTGATGAAAAAGACCCATGATTGAAACTTCTTCAGAATGTGGAGGAGATGGTTGAGGTTTTAGTTGCTGATTCTGAAAATGTGGAGAGGTGCCATCAAGATATCCAAGAACTTCAGTCCCCTTATCTGATCCATTTTCCTTCTCAAGCTCAGCTTCAGGGTCAATCACTAGTTTAGCATCTTTATTTTGAGGAACAGGGCCTCCAAAGGTCTCAGTTGGGAAGGTTGAGCCTTCAGCAGCCTTCCCTGCTGGTGCTGGGCTTGGAGTTACTGAAGTGTCTTCAACTGTAGCCTCAACAGTGGATTTCCCTTTTTCCTTTATCATATTTTCAATCTCTGCAAGTCTTTCTTCCATTTTCATAATTTTTGCAAATTATTCTGTAAGCTTCCCATCAATTCTCATCAACAGATTGAAAATCATTTCACTAGAAAATGGTGAGGGTGTTGGCTCTATTTGTGCTGGTATTGCAAAGACCTTGGGTGATTTAACAAAAGTTTCTCCATCTAACTTGTAACCCATCTTTGGCAAACTACCTAAGTAGACAGCTTGGTCTCTACTCTTTACCAGGTCCATTTCATACCTTTTAATCCAAATTCCTTTCTTCTGCAATAGAGAAGTGATAACATTCCCATATGGTAGATTTATCTTGTCTCTTGTACAGGTTGTTCTCATCCTTTCAATCATAAATTGACCTAGATTCAAAGGAGTAACATTGAATGCATGCTCCATTAGCCATAAGTCCTGAAGGATAATGTAGCTAAAACTGCCACTTTTGCCATTAATGTTTGTTGCTATAAAGTAATGCAAAATCCTAATTTAAGGACTAGTAATCAGTTCGGTATTACTTTTAGAGGAGTATTTTTTCTTTCCTCCCTATAATTATTTCCCACAAAGAGGATGGGTCATATTTTTCAGGGAATTCAAACTCTTCTTCCTCACATTCGACTTTAAGTAAACTCCCTAGATCAGCAGCAGTTACAATAAACTCCCTTCCATTTAAAAACACATTCAGGCCATCATCAAGATAATCATCAGAATCTTCAAATTCCTCATTTCCTAATGCAATACTTGCATAAAACTCTTTAACCAAACTATCACTATAGGATCGATTCTTAAAAGTACTATACTGCTTCAGTTTTAATTCCTTAAAATACTCAGATAGACTTGTCTGAAGTTTTGGAGTTTCATTAAAACTATCCCAGTCAATGTATTTTCCACAAGTAATGGGGGCATTCTCTAATTTCTTGTATCTATCTTCATGTACTTTGTTCCTAAACTTACAAGATGAGGTGTTACCTTTCTTAGATGATTTTCCCTTTTCTTTCTTCTTCTCTATTTTCTGTTCCTTTTCCTTCTACGATTTTTCAGATTTTTCACTCATCGATGCAGACCTAATTTTCTGTTTCTTTTTCTGCATTTCTGCTTGCATGCCTTCTTCTAGTGGTCGTTTGCCTTTCTTCTTCTCAACAATCTCTTTAGTCAAAGAGGTTTTTGCCATTTTGGATTTGAGAGAATTCTGATCGAGAGTTTTGAGAATCTGAGTGGAGAGAGTTTCAGTTTTGGGTGGGTCGATTTTAGAGGAGAGAAAATGTAGAGGAAATGAGTTAATGGGTAGTTTAATTTCTCTAAAAATGTCTGTCTCCCCCATAAATATTGTCAGGTTTTTTCTTGTTCAAAATTCAAATTTTGCCTCTTATTTTATTTTTCATCAGACAGTATTTTCTACCCATTTTCTTCACCCGATATACTGCTCCTATTCACTATTTTATTCTTTTTCTTTCTAACTTAATTGAGTCTTGTTATTTAAAGTGACAAAACACTCTTAGTCGACTAAGTGTCTTTCTTAGTCGACTAACTGCCTACTATCTTTTTGAGAAAATTTTAAATTTTTTCCTAAAACTCCTGCATACTAACCATTCCTGAATTTCTTCTAATCTCATAGAATCTATCCTCATTTAAGGGTTTTGTGAAGATGTCAGCTAATTGATGTAATGTATTTACAAACTCAATTTTAATGTCACCTTTCACTATGTGATCTTTAACAAAATGGTGCCTAATCTCAATATGCTTAGACCTAGAATGCTACACAGGATTTTCTGAAATATTGATTGCACTTGTATTGTCACAATATATTGGTATGTTATTCATTGACATGCCATAATCTTTTACCTGTTGTTTAATCCACAAGATTTGAGCACAACAACTTCCTAGAGACACATATTATGCTTCAGCTGTAGACAAAGCTACTGAATTTTTCTTTTTACTAGACCATGACACAAGCATGCTACCTAGAAACTGGCAAGTTCCACTAGTACTCTTTCTATCTGTTTTACTGCCAGCAAAATCAGCATCTGAATGTCCAACTAAGCTAAAAGATGATTCTCTAGGGTACCATATGCCTAAAGTTTGTGTGTCTATAAGGTATCTAAAAATTCTTTTAACAGTAGTCATGTGTGATTCTTTGGGTTGAGATTGAAAACGAGCACATAAACACACACTGAATTGTATATCAAGCCTGCTGGCTATTAAATAAAGAAGTGATCCGATCATACCTCTATAGAGCTTTTGATCAACATCCTTTCCTTTTTCATCTAAATCAAGTCTGGTGGATGGACTCATTAGTGTACAAATTGATTTCTACTTTAGCATATCAAACCTTTTGAGCATGTCTTGACTGTATCTTTCTTGGTTGATGAAGATTCCTTTCTCACTTTGTTTGATTTGAAGCTCAAGAAAGTACTCCAGCTCACCCATCATGCTCGTCTCAAATTCTCCCTGTATCTCTTTAGCAAAATTCTTACATAAAGCCTCATTCGTTGCACCAAACACAATGTCATCCACATAAATTTGAACAACAATTAAATCATTTAAATATCTTTTGATAAATAATGTTGTATCAATACTACCTCTAACATAGTCTTTTTCAACCAGAATTTTTGAAAGCCTCTCATACCAAGCTCTAGGAGCTTGTTTCAATCCATACAAGGCTTTGTGAAGTTTGAAAACATGATCTAGTTTTTCATAGTCCTCAAAACTGAGGCGTTGATCAACATAAACTTCTTCTTGGATGAAACCATTTAAGAAAGCACTCTTTACATCCATTTGAAATAACTTAAAGTTCATAAAACATGCAAAAGCAAGCAACAATCTTATAGCTTCTATCCTAGGAACCGGTGCAAAGGTTTCATCATAGTCTATTCTTTCCTCTTGGTTATATCCTTAAGCTACCAACCTAGCTTTATTTCTAACTACATTCCCTTATTCATCTACCTTGTTTCTAAACACCCATTTTGTTCCAACAATAGGGTGGTTTATAGGCCTAGAGACTAATGACCATACATGGTTTCTTTTAAATTGATCAAGTTCCTCTTCCATGGCCAATATCTAGCTTTCCTTTTTTTCTGCTTCTTCAAATGTTTTAGGCTCAATTTGAGATATGAAAGCTGAAAACTCCCAAGTCTCTCTTATTGCTCTCCTAGTTTTAACACCTTGTGAAATATCACTTATGATTAGTTCTTGTGGGTGGTCCTTTGCATATCTCCAACTCCTTGGAAGGTCATTATGCTGATTTTTAGTTCTTTGTAGAGTTTCTATGGGTGGAGGTTCAGTTTCTCTACCTAGGGTATTTTCTTCACTATTTTTCTCATCATCTAAACTCATCTTTACCATTTGTTTTTCAAGGACATCTATATCATTTTCATCATCAGAAATTTCCTTTTGTAAGGTATTGGATTCATCAAAAACTACATGGATGGATTCTTCAACCGTCAAAGATCTTTTGTTGAAGACTCTATAGGCTTTTGAGTTTAATGCATATCCTAAAAATATTGCTTCATCACTCTTTGCATCAAACTTTTCGAAAGGCTATTTACCATTGTTCAATACAAAACACTTACAGCTAAAGCTCCTAAGGTGAGAGATATTTGGTTTCCTACCCTTGTAAAGTTCATATGGAGTGTTTGATATCATGGCTCTTATAGACACTCTATTAAAAATATAAGCTGCTGTGTTAACAGCTTCTGCCCAAAAGTATTTTGGTATATTATTCTCACACAGCATAGTTTGAGCCATTTCCTTCAAGGTTTGGTTTTTCCTCTCTATAACTCCATTTTGCTAGGCTGTTCTAGGTGCAGAAAAATTATGATCCAACCCCTTTTCATTACAAAAATTCTCAAATTCATCTCCTTCAAACTCACCTCCTTAAGCACTCCTAATACTAACATAGCTAGTCTTTTTTCATTTTCAACCTTCCTACAATGACTTATAAATGCTGGTAGAGCATTATTCTTATGAGCAAGGAAGTAAACCCAAGTATACCTAGAGTAGTCATCAACTATTACAAAGCCATAAGATTTTTCTCCTAGACTAGTTGTACTTATTAGGCCAAATAGATCAATGTGCAGCAATTCAAGAGGTCTAGATGTGGAAACAACTTTATTGGTTTTAAAGGATGTTCTAAATTGTTTTCCTAGTTGGCATGCATCACATATCTTATCATCTTCAAATTTAAGATCTGGCAATCCAATAACTAAATTTTTTCTAATCAATTTTGACATGGTATGCATGCTCACATGTCCTAACCTCCAATGCAATAACCAACTATCATTTTCAGCATTTGCCACAAGACATATTTCACAATCCATTTCAAGATCCTCAAGAAATACGACATACATATTCTTTAATCTTCTTCCTATAAATGAGACTTTATTAGTGCTTATGTTTATCACTTCATATTTGGTTGAGTCAAAACATACCTTAAATCCTTTGTCACACAATTGACTAATGCTCAATAAATTATGTTTCAAACCTTTGACCAATAACACATGACTAATTTGAGTTTGAAAGTTCTTACCAACCGTTCCTATGCCATGAATTCTACCTTTTGAATCATCACCAAAGGATACGGTTTCTCCCTTTTTCTTGTCTAGCTGTGCAAATAACATTTCATTTCCTGTCATGTGCCTTGAGCAGCCACTGTCCATATACCAACGCTGCTTCTTCTTGAGTTGAGCTCTTAAACATGTATCTTTTAAATGTAGCTCAACCTACAAAACAAATATTCAGTTTTTCTTTATAGGTACCCATACCTTGATGGGTCCTTGATTATTAGTAGCAACATAGGATCCTTTTGGAACCCATATTTTTCTTATTTTCTGCACATTGCTTTTTCTATTGCAATCATAGGATAAATGGCAAATTTTATCACAAATATAACACTTAGATGATGCATTAGCAGAATTTTTCTTGTAGTAAACATTTCTTTTTGGAGTTTCATTTTTCAAACATTTGAGTGCTGCATTTTCTTCACTTAGCTTTTGTAAGATTTCAGTTTTACTTTCCAACTCCAATTTTAGATTTTCAAAGTTTGTTTTTGAGTGCTTCAATTCAATTTGCAGAAAGTTTCTTTGTTCAAAAACAGAATCAAAGTCAAGTTTGATCTTATCCAAATTTGATTCTAGAGATGCAGACTTTTTCTTTAAGGTCTTGTGTTTCAAAACAAGTTTCTCAAATTCATCATATAAACATTCATATTCATCTTGAAGTTCATCAATAGAAATATTACAGAGAGATGAGGATACCTTAGATTCATCATCCCGTGCCATTAAACACAAGTTTGCTCTTTTTTCAGCTTTTTCTTCGTCAGCTTCAAAACTTGAAATGTCACTGTCTGACCAAGTGGTTGCCACCATTGCCTTCTTTGATTTCTTATTTCTCTTTGGAGTTTTTTCTCTCAACAAGGGGCATTCAGACTTGAAATGTTCAGGCTTCTTGCATTCAAAGCAAGTTAGTTCTTCTTTTTTGTTGAAGTCATTTTTGTTTCTGGCTCTCCATGAAGAACCTTGATCTTTTCTAAACCCTATTAGAGCTAGTTTTCGATTTTCTTTTGCCCATCAGTTTTCTGAATCTTCTAGCAACCAGTGCTACTTCATCATCATCGTCATCACATGATAGCTCATCAAGTTCTTCTTCAAGAATACTGGCTTTTAGGGCGATGACTTCTTCTTTTCTTTTGCTTCCCTCCTATCTTCTTCTTCTTCTTCCTTGAGTTCCAGCTCATAAGTAAGGAGAGAGCCACAAATTTCATCCAAAGTTATGACATTTAGGTCCTTTGCTTCTTGGATTGCTATCACCTTAGGCTTCCAATTCTTGGGTAGGCTTCTAAGAAGTCTTTTAACAACTTCATGCCCGAGAATTGGTTTGCCTAGTTGACTTAATTTGTTTGTGATATTTGTGAATCTATTTAACATGCTGGTGATATCTTCACTAGGCTCCATCTTAAACATTTCGTAATTGTTTTAAGAAGGCTATCTTAGACTCCTTGACTTAAGAAGTCCCTTCATGAATAATCCTAAGTTTATCCCACACTTGTTTTGCTGTGATACAGCTTGATACTTTATTGAATTCGGTAGGAGTTAAGGCGTAATGCAACGTGTTGATTGCCTTAAAATTGGTCTGGACTCTTTTAGTGTTGGCCTCTGTCCATTCAGACCTTGGCTTAGGGATCATCTCATTTATCACTACATTTAGATTTGAAGGAATGAATGATCCATCAGTTATGACATTCCACATCTAATAATCAATTGCCCTAATATATATTGACATCCTAGTACTCCAATAACGATAGTTAGAGCCATCAAACAGAGGTGGTCTGTTTGTTGATTGTCCCTCAGTAACTACTGATTTTTGTAGAGCCATTTGGATCTTCCCAAGGGTGTTAGACCTTAATAACAAGGGTCAGGCTTTATTACCACATATTGGTCCCAAATAAACGTGCTAGAAGGAGGATGAATAGCACTTTTTGGCTCTCAGCAAGATGAGGAACTAATTTAAAGAGCAATGAAAATAAAAACATAGTAGATAATGCGCAGGAATTTAGAGTGGTTCAGTCTAAGACCTACATCCACTACCTTGATTATTCAACAAGGATTTTTCGAATCAATCCACTATAAAAGGTGAAATTCACAAGCTTTCACCAAGCTTTACAATAGCTTTTACCAAATTCAGCCAAAACCTTTCACAATAGTTTTAACCAGGATCAACTAAAATCCAACACCTAACTTTTCAAGGCTAAGTTAGAACTTATACCCAATCAACCAATCTTAGCTTGAATCAATCCCTTAGAGTGACTTGCTCATTCTAAGAATACAAAGAGAGAAGTAATGAGAGTGTACCTATGATCACACGGTTGATCTAAGTGGTACAAGTGAAGTGCATATCACAATTACAAGATGAGAGTTGAGTGCAGTAAATGAGCAGTAAGTGTTTTCTAGTTTTTCAGCTCCTTTTTGTGTTCTTGGAAGCCTTCAATGCATTTCTAGCCGTTAGAACCCTCTTTTATACTTGAAAAATCAGCTCTAAAGTGTATTAGACAATTTCTGACCATTGGAAACAGTTTTGTTGCAATTCTGGCCGTTAATCTGTCCTCTAGTGCACAATTCAAATTTTCTCGCAAAATACTCTTAGTTGACTAACTGATATCTTAGTCGACTAAGTCGTTTCTATTGTCTGATCTCAATTTCTAGCAGTGTGCACTTAGTCGACTAACTTATTTCTTGGTCGACTAAGTTGGTTTTGTTTCTCAATACTCTTCAGCCCGCCAACTCCTGATTTAAATCTTAGCTGAATAACTCTTCATTAATTGACTAAATAGTTCTTATAGCTAGATGGCTTTTGAAAATATATGTATGAATGTATGTATGATATGACATGTAATATGCACAACCAGTAATATACATATGTTCTCATTGTTGGTCAGGGCATTAGCAGCAATTGTCCCATGGTGAAGGTCCGAGTGTTGGCCATGTCAGAGTTGAATGTCGTGAGCGCTTATGTGCTGAATGCACTATAAGGCTAGGATATGCGCCTTCCCTATCATCATTTGGGTTTAGGTGAAGTGGTAGTGCCTGAGGTCCTGCAAGTGGCATTAGAGCCAAGGTCACGGGTTCCATTTCGACCAAGAGTAATTGCTTAAAGGGAGATTGTTGGCTAGGGTATTAGAAACAATTATCCCATGACAAAGGTCCAAGTGTTGACCAAGTCACAGTTAAATGCTGTGGGCGCTTGTATGCTGAATGCACTATAAGGTTAGGGTATGCGCTTTCCTTATCACCAACTAGTTTTAGGCGAAGTGGTAGCGCCTGAGATCCTACACTCATCAAATCAATCAAATAAGCAATAAAGAATTTACAAGTACAGCATCAACAATATCAATTATATCAACCAATAAAATCTGTAAGACAAATTTATCTATATCAACAATATTAATTATTTTTAGCTTTAGATCTAGTTCTTAGCCCATGAAAAGAATCACCAATGATTTTGTCATGATTAGCATATCTTCTTTCTCTAAAATGGGTAAGTTCCCTTTCTTCTTCTACATGTTGAATTTGTTGTTTATAAATCACTTATTTTTCTTTCTTTGGTTTTTCTTATTCATTATCAATTTTCACTTCTTCAAGTTTTTTGTTAAAGAATTCCTTTCTATCATTAATTTGTTTCGTTCTTGAAGAAGGGTTAGATTCATCAAATATAACAAGAATAGATTTTACTACTTAAGTATTCATGGAACTAAATGAGTATGAACATTTAAATAAATGTTCAATATATGCATCAAATGCTCATATTTTCAAGAAATATATGCAAATTAGTTCCAATACATGTCCAAGTTATCATTAAGAATTATTAGTTATCATTAATTATTCATTTAGCAAGGATTTTACCAATTCATTGTTAAGCCAGCATTTTAAGAAATATTTTCCAAATTATATATGAAACCATCAATTTTAAGGAGAATTTTTCAAATCAAGAAGATATCATTATTAATGAAGCATTACCACACCATTTTGCACTTGTTGTAATCGTGTGAGAGAATATTATGATCAAGTAAGCAAAGGCATGATTAAAAAAAAATAAGTCTTCCTTCATTAATCATGATTCCAATTTATTTCATGAAATGCAAGCATGATTTCAATTTCACAATAATATGTAGACATATATCTATTCAAAGGTATGCAACCGCTTAAGTTCAAAGTACATGTTATTCCTCAATAATTCATGATTCATGAGTGATATCAATTGTTATGAAATGTTGAAATACAGCACTTAACTCATGAAAATATTCACAGTTACCATTCAATAGTAATAGTTACTATTTAAGAAATGAGTATTCAAGAAAAGCACATTTGACATTCATTGCAAAGTCAAGCTATAGGTTATGTTTCATTTGACATTTTAAGTCATTTGAGATAACCTATAAGCTACAGTGATCAACTGATGTGCATCCACTTTTTAGATCATATATACATAAGGCTCATTTCTAACCAAGTCGAACTTTTGAACAAGTCTTAAATGCTAATATAAAGTTGTTCAAGTAGCTTAAAAAGAATAGTATGAAACCATTTTCACAAATTATGAGTGCATATATATTTAAACTTATTAAATATTCATTATAGTCAAATCTTTAAGCTCCACTCACACTTCTTCCCAGATTGTGCAATTTATAACATGTATTATATCAAATCAATTTTGCATGATCAAGATAGTGGATAAAGAATTGTGCACTTAATATTCAAGTAAGAAACCTAAGAAATCACACAATTTAGAAAAACAAATAACTTAAGAAACCTAGTTGAATAAACACAATCAAAGTAAATGGCTCTTAGTATAGAAATCACACATTTTCCATTGTGTGCTTAAAGATCACTCAATCTTCAAGATTTTGTCCTTCCTTGTTCTAGCACATCTACAAGAGACATTCTCACTTAATCTTTTAAGAGGTTTCAAAATCCATTTTTAACATTTTATTTTCCCTTTCCAATTCAATTTTTACATTCATCAAAATTTTATTTTCAACATTAAGTTTTGAAATCTTTTCTTTGTGTCTCAAATTTATTTTCTAAAATTCACAAGCTAATTCTTCAAAAGCATTTTCCAATTCATTAAATGAATATGAGATGGGTTCACAAAGTAAGGAGTTTACCTTGGATTCTTGGATAGAGGATTGGAATTTGCTTGACTCCTCTTCTTTTGTTGCCTTGTCCTCAGTTGAGCTTGCACAATGCTCTTCTTCTAATTTCTTTTCTTTTTTTGTTACCCCATAAAACTCTTCTTGTTTTTCCCATACCTCTTGACACTTTCATATTTAGAGATTCTATTGTATTCTCTATCTCTAAGTGCATTAAAACAAATGTGCATGTCTTTGGCATTGAGTTATAACACATCTAAGTCACTTATATCACACTCACTTATTTCCTTGGTTATCTTGAATCGACCATTATCAATTATCCTCCAAACTTTATAATCATTGGCTTGAACAAAGAACTTTATTTTATTTATCCAATAAGTAGTTCTTTTATTTATCCAATAAATGTAGTTCTCACCATTAAATAGAAGAGGCTCTATAAGTGATTGTCCTTTGCTAAGAATTGTTGCAATGAAGTCCATGTCCATAAAAGTAATAGTACCAATTCTTTCAATTTTGCCTTTTGAGGTATCTCCACAGGTCACATATTCCCTTTTTACTTTCAAGTCTACAAATTTCTCCTTGGTACCAGTTATGTGTCTTTAACATCCACTATCAATGTACCATGTTCCTTTTCCTTGTGCATTTCAAGCAATCTTCTTCATCATTAAGGTCTTTAAGGGCCATGAAGCAAAGATTGGCAACTTTTTCATCCTCTTTACTTTGGGACTCTTCCTCATCACTTCAAATGGCTACCATTGCTTTTTTCTTTTGATTTCTTGTATAGCTCTTCTTGGCATTTAGGCATTCATATTTAGTGTGACTGGGCTTTCTACATTCAAGGCAAATGATGTGGTCTTTCCAATGGTCACCTTTTGGCATATCTTTTCTTGTTTTTTCTCTCAGTGCATTTCATTTAAATGGTCTTCTACCTCTACCACCTTGTTTGTTTCTCAAGAATCTAGTAAACTTCGTAGTCAACAAAGCTATCTCTCCATCATCCTTTTCATTCTCATCTTCTACACTCTTATTTTCCTCATCATACGTAGCTTTAAAAGTAATACCTTTCTTTTTAGTATCCTCCCTTAATGCATCATCTCTCTTACTCTCATGCTTAAAGGATATCTCATAAGTGAGTAGAAGCCTACTAGCTCATCTAGCTTAAGGGCATTTAAATTCTTTGCTTTCTCTATGGTTATCAGTTTAGGCCTTTAATCTTTAGGCAAGCTATTCAACAACTTCCTCACCAATTATGCATTAAGGAAGTGTTTCCCAAGTGCTTTCCATAATAATGTCGGTGAACTTCTTGTACATTTGAGTGATGGTCTCTCCATCCTTCATTTTAAAAAGCTCAGAATCAAGGGTGAGTAATCTTATTTTTTACTATTTCTCTTGGTTTGTACCTTCATATAGAGTCTCTAAGGCAACCCATACTTTTTTGGCATTTTCACAAATGAAAACTTTATTAAATTTTTTAGGTCCTAAAGTACAATATAGGGTATTAATGGCATTAAGTTGCATAAGCTTCTTATTTTTGTCACCCTATTCTCTTCTACTTTTAATAACCATTCTATCTTCTACAACCTTGGTGGGGATATGAGGACCCTCTAAAATGATGTTCCATACATTTATATCATTGGCTTGGATGAAAATTCCCATCCTCCGTTTTCCATAAGGGTAATTATCAACATTAAATAGAAAGGGTCTTACCGTAAATTGTCCTTCTCAAAGAAAAATGGCTTTAGGTTGCAAGGCCATTACTTTTGAGCTTCAAATGGATCTTTACTTGAGGTGTTTAAACCTATAAATTGAGATCAAAGCTCTAAAACCAATTGTTAGAATGCTATCTTAAAAGATAAACCTCAAAAGAATGGTGAATTGAGTAGTTTAAAAATTCCTTTGAAATCTTGAGGATTAAGGCACTTTTAGTCAAAGTAAGATTGAGAAACTTCTTTGAAAACAATGATATAAAATTGTAGAAATTCTTTTACAAGTGATTCAAAAATGAACTTAAGGAATCAATAAGAATGGAAAAAAATTTTAACAAATAAGAAGAAAACACAAAGATTTATAGAGGTTCGGCTTCGATGCCTACGTCCTTTCCCTTAGATAATCAAGGAGTTTTTAAATCCACTATGAAACTACTTTTTCAAGACTCAAGCATAACCTTTACAACCAAGTCTTTTCAAGACTTAGACTTAACCTTTTACACCAATCTTTTTAAGGATCAAACTTAACCCTTTTACTTTTTCACTTGGTTAAGGTATAACCACTCACAAATGCAATACTTTCTAAGTTAAGGTATAACCTCTCACACTACCTTTCTAGTTTAAGGTATAACCTTTACAATGGATCACAAAAAAGGTTAAATGAAAGCTTAAATGCCTCTAAATAGGTTGAATAAAACCATAAATACAATGAAAGAATGAAGGCTTGACAAAAAAGTACAAAAATTTAAAGCTTAAGTAAGCAAGAATGAGAAGCACTAGATTTTAGAGTGATTCTTGAGAAATTTTCTAGTTGTTCTATCACTCTAGCTTGGAAATTCTTCTCCAAGTGTTTTCTCTCTTGAAAGTCGTGCCTTAGACCTCTATTTATATATTGGTGTCCAAAAATATCTATTTAAGGATATGTACTTGAAAAAATAGCCATAAATCATGTCTTTTTTTGGCTTGTCTAGTGTGAGGTATCAATACCTTCGATACAAGTCTTGATACTTTAATTGGAAAAATCAACTGAGGTCTCAATATCTTTGTTTCATGTCTTGATACTTGTTCATCTTTGGCATTTCTCAAACTAAAGCATGTCTCGATACATAGCCATCTACTCTCTAGAGGTCAAGTCTAAAGATGATGGCTCAATACTTAGCAAGCAGGTCTTGATTCTTGGACAATTGCTCTTTAAAATTTGAAGTTTTGAAGACAAGGTCTCAATACTTTGAAAATAAGTCTCAATACTCTAGCACTTGCTCTTTGGAAATTGAAATCTGAAGATGAAGTCTCAATACTTGGAAGCTTAGTTCTCAATACTTTTGAACTTGCTTTCTGGAATTTACAATTTAAAGTGAAGTCTTGATACCTTGAAGCTTTGGTGTTGATACTTTTGAACTTGCTTTCCAAAACTTGGCATTTTTGAGGCAATGTCTTGATAATTCACATTCAAGTCTCGATACATTAGCACTTGTCTTCTAGAAATTATGTTTCAAAGTTGATATCTCAATAGCTTCCAAAGATGTCTCAATACTTCTTTTTCCTTAAGTTGTTTCTTAGGCATTTTAAGCTTGAGGTATTGATACTTACTTACAATGTCTTGATACCTTAGTCACTTTAAGCAATTTCTAAGGCATTTTGAGCTTTAAATATTTACCCATTTTCCATGTAAATGCTTAAGGGGTTTTAATACTCTTAACCACTTTTATTTTAATCATTTAATTTTGTCATTCCAAAACAAGGATCAATTGTAAAGCTAATAGCTTCATCATCTAGTCCATTAAGTGTATTATGAAAGGGTGATTATTAGTTTAGTTAGCTCAAATAGAGTGAAATTTTAAGAGGGGGTGAATTGGAATCTTTAAAAACTTTTGTAATTTTAAAGATTATAAATATTTGTAAGCTTGAAAAACCTTTTGAAGACTTTTATAACACAACAAACTCTTGTAAGAACTTGGTTTTCAACAAATAAAAGCTTTGAGAATAGAGAAAAGCTTGCACAAATATTTTATAAAGACTCGGCCTCCTACTTACATCCTTTCCCTTAGCTTGCCATAGAGTTTTAAATCCACTAAAAAAATGCTTTTTAAAGTTCAAACATAGCCTTCACAATCAACCTTTTCAAGACTAAGGTTTAACCTATCTATATTTTCAATGGTTAAGGCATAACAAACAACTACCTTTTAATGGTTAATTAATGATACAATAGATTAAAAGTGAGCGTGCTAGAGTTCTTTTTAAGGCTGATACACTCAATGGGTACATTAGGTTTTAGTAGTAATGCATCGATACTTATCAAGGTAGGTATCGATACTTACACCCCAACTTGGAAATTTTTGCTCTTAGGTTGAAATGTATCGATACTTATCAAAGCAAGTATCGATACTAATAACTTATCAGTTTGAATTTTTTTTATTTATCACCAACAAGGTATTAATACTTCATTCAAAGGTATCAATACATCTTGCTTGATAAGCATAAGGTATCAATACTTATAGCTTAAAAACTAGATTTCAAGCTACTTTTGAATCATTTTCTAGATGAAACACTTAACCATTTCATTTTTGAACTTTATCAAACATTATTTTAAAGACATAGTAATTTTGATTTAGATTTTTTCATTTCAAACTAGGATCAATTATGAAGTTAACAATTATTATTTTTGTTATTTTTTTTTTGAAAAGTGTGCATTATATGATATAGATTAGTTATCCACAAAACAACATTCTTGGAATCAATTTCAATCCATAAATTAACATGTTTGTGCTGCATGTGATCAACAAAAATAAAGAACGCCTCATTGGTGATGCCCTTTAATTTTGCAAGGTTAAAGTCATCAACACCTACCAATTTTAACAACTTGATTTTAACTGGACTACCATGATCATGTAGAATTCCACCAATTCTTGCCTCACCTAGATTCCCTAACAGCACCCCATCCACATTGAATTTTACCCATCCCTTTTATAGTGCCACCCAATCAACATCCTGTCTTACAGCTTTAGTTTTCCATGTCAATTTTGCATTATAAGGATAGCAAAAAATTTTCTCAATCAATCCCGGCACATATTGCAATATGTAACTTAATTAAGTCATATAAGTGCATAACATCCCATACCTTCCCATTAAAGACCACTTCATTACAAAACAGCCCCATTGACCAAGTAATTGCATAAAATGCAAGCATCCAATTTTTTTTTTCTACCTCCACTTTCACACATTGCTCTCCATGGCAAGAAAAAGAATTTTGGATTATCATGGGGAACCCACTTAATGCTACAATCAGAGCACCACATACATCATAGCTTTCAAGACTCACAACATGCAAAAAATAGATGTCTAATAGTTTTAGAACTTTGTTTGCACAAAGCACAAAGGGTCTGTGCCTCACTAATTAAACTTCTTTTTACAAGCTTGGATTTGACAAATATCTTTTCCCACTTTAGTTGCCATACAAACACCTCAACTCTAAAAGGTGCATATCCAAGCCAAATCTTTTCCCACAAATCACTATTTTCACAATTGGAATTCAATGCTAGGTCACAAAAAAAAAAAAATTAGAGGAGTACCTTTCATTAGATGTAGTTTCCATATAACCCTATCATTCAGACCACCACTTAAGGTGTGCTTTCGAAGATAACTCCATAATTGATAATTCCATTTTAAAGAATTATTTTGTCTCATTTTGTTTTTAAAAGCTAGCTAAGTTCCTGAGTTTATATTAGGATTTAGTTATTTTTAGTTATTCTTTTAATTAGTTTACTTTATTAAGCTATTTTCTTTTATTCTACTTTTATGTTTGTTTACTTTAATTTAATTATTATTTATTAGTTTTTATGCTTTTATGGGATTCTAAGAAATAAGGCTTCAAATTGGTGAAGAAAGGTGATTAAAGAGCCAAGGCTCTATTCGTTTATGTTGAGGTATTTTAAGCATAACTTCCACTCCAGATTTCCAAATGACATGATTCTTGGACTATTAGAAATCTAAGAGACAAAGATACAACTTTTATGAGATTACTTTGCCCAGTTTTGCTTTGAAGATGGAGAAAATAGCATTGGAAGTTAACAAAGTGTAGCAATCAACAAGAGAAGACTTGAAGCTAGGCCAGCACCATGGCATCGACGGTCTGTGCCACAGCATCGAGCAAAAAAATCTAAAGAATTAGGACAAAAAAGAAAAGCTATAGGTTGATTAAGGTTTTATGGGTTCTACACTTATTATAAGCCCATATTAAAGAGCCAAGTAGGTAAAATTAGAAAGATTAGGTTAAGTTAGTAATATAAAAATAGAGCTTGAGGAGAAGTTAGCCGTAGGACACAACCTTAAGAAAGATTCAAGAAGTTAAAAGTTGAGGTTAAAGATTGAAGATTAAGGCTGTCAATATTTGTTTTTTCTTCTTCCTTAGCTTTTATTATTCTTGTAACTCTTGATAGCTAAATGTCAAATGTTTTTATTTATTATTGCAATTATGAGTAGCTAATTTCTTTCCTCTAAGATAGCAATTAAACTCACATGTAGTTTAAATTTTTAATCTTTTTCTTGCTATTTTCAATGGAATTGAATTGTTTATTCCAGTTTGTTCTTAATACTTTTAATTGCTTAGCTACCAATTAAATTGATTTGGAAACCTAAACATAACTTGAGATAAGGAGTTTAGAGTAGGCTAAAATTAGAATAGCATATAATCATATTTATTTGTTTGGATGAATAAATTGATTTTTGTATAAGATAGAAATATACTTCTATGTTGTATGTAGCCATTATTAGAGGTTAAACTTAATGAGTCTATTTTAATTTTACTACACATAGAGATATAGTGTTTTAATTAAAATAGATATTTTTATAAGAGTTTTAAGAGAGTTTTATAAATAATTGAGGATTTTAGGTTAGTAATTCAATCCATTAGAATAAGTTAAGAGAGAGTGAGGTAAGATTTAGATGAAGTATGAGGGATATTGTAATCTTAGAGTTCTTTTTGTTTATTTTTATCCAATTTTATTATTGCTTTAATTTTTTAGTTTAAATTTTTGTTAATTTGATTTAGTTAATTCATAATTTATTTAGTTATTTGATTTTGTTTGTTTGGATAAAACTGAATTGTGTTAATTTTAGTATTTAGAGAAATTTTAGATCAATTTCCTATGGGATCGACATTTTGCTTGCCAATATATTATCTGTTTGATGCATATACATGCGTGGGTAGAAAATTAGAATAATAATAATCTTGTCCACTATTAGAATTCCCAACCAAATAACTGGCACATTAAATTAATTTTCCATTTCTAGCCACTATTAGTTTGTACTCCATGATCACATAATCGACCTTTTTTATATACTACAAGAGCAAAAAGTCTAGAGAATTTTTGTTACAGAATCATATCCCCTAGCCATGCATGATGTCAAAATGAAATAGATTTACCATCACCTACAATAACTCCCACGTTAGCTGAAACCTGCAAAAAGAATTTGTCAATAGGCATTAAAAAAGATATGATATTTTTCTAATTTTTTGAGCATTTACAAATGACCATGGTGTTAGGTAAAAGGGCACACAAATCGTAGTCATTGTTTACTATCACAATTTCTCTTTATATACTTTTTGGCTCATTTTCATATCTCCACAGACATTTAGTTAAAAGTGCCCTATTTCTTATTTCTAAATCAATCAACCCAAGCCTTCTTTATTCTTTGTAATTACATACTTTATCCCACTTTACATAATGCACTCCACTATTCTAATTATTTCCAGTCCAAAGAAAATTTCTTTAGATCTGGTCCAATTTATCTCCAGTACTTCAAGGTATCTTAAACAATGACATAGAGAAGATAGGCAAACTACTAAGAATTTTTTTCAACAGGATAACCCAGCCTCCTTGAGATTATAATTTTGACTTCCACCCTTCCAACTTTGTGTCCACAAGTTAGTTCCTAAAAAGCACCTTCCAACTCTTTAAATGAGTATGTAAAAATGTCACAATGCAAGGAATTTACCATCCATTCTTGATTTGAGGATTGTATTTTGCTTGACTCCTCTTTTCTAATTTCTTTGCATTTGTTGAGCATTCACTTTCTCAATCTTCTTCTTCCAATTCTTTTTCTTCTCCATACAACTCCTCTAGTCTCTCTTATCTTTCTTTGGCGTTGTTATACATAGAGACTGGAATATATTCTTTCTCTCCAAGTGCAAAAAAGAGAGTGTGCATGGCTTTGGCATTTAATTGTAGCACATCAAAGTCACTTGTGTCCCACTCACTCATCTTTTTTGTTAACGTGATTAAACCATCTCTAATTATCTTCTAAGCTTCATAGTCGTTAGCTTGAACAACTATCTTCATTTTGTTCTTCCAAAGGATGTAGTTTTCACCATTGAATATAAGAGGCTCCATAATTGATTGTCCATGGCTAGAGGTTGTTGCAACGAATTCTTTGGCCATGGGAGTGGTAGCACAAATTTCTTCAACTTTCCCTTTTGAGTTATCCTCAAGGATCACATCTTCTTAATTTACTTCCAACTTCAAAATTTGCTCCTTCACATTAGTTATGTGACTTGAGCATTCACTTTCAAGGTGCTATGGTTTTTTTCTTTTTGTACAATTTTCCTTATCTTTGGAGTTTTCAAAAGTCATAGACAAAGGTTTGCAACTTTTTCATCATCTTCACTTTGGGATTCATTTTTATTTGCTATCATTGCCTTCTTCTTTGGATTTTTTTGATAGTTCATCTTGACATTTGGACATTCATATTTGGTATGTCTTGATTTTTTGCGCTCATAGCAAATGATGTAATCTTTGCTTGATTCTCCATTTGGTGATTCTCTTATTAGGTCTCTTATTGGTATATTCCTTCTAAATGGTCTTCCAACTCTACCACCTTGTTCGTTCCTAAAAAACCTATTGAATTTTCTAGCCAATAAAGGTATTTCCTCATTGTCTTCTTTTTCTTCATTATCCTCAACAATCTTTCCATCATTTTTTTGATAGCTTTAAGAACAATACCCTTTCCATTGGTATCTCCTCTAGGTGCTTCATCTTATGCATTATCATGCTTAAGCTACATCTCATAGGCAAGCAAAGATCCAAGCAACTCATATAATTTAAGATTGTTCAAGTTCTTGGCTTTTTTTATGGCTGTAATTTTACGTCTCTGTGACCTAGGAAGACAGTAAAGGATCTTCTTCACTAGCTAGGCTATAATTTTAGCTCATTTAATTCAAAAGCAGTCATTGCTTTGTAATTTAGTTGAACTAATTTTCCATCCTTGTCATTCCATTTAGCTCTAGCTTGGTATATCTTACAATCCGTGTTAACTTATTGGGGCACATGAGTTCCTTCCAAAATAATATCCCACAAATCTAGATCAATTGATTGAATAAAGTTTTCAAACATCATCCTCTAAAATGAATAATTCTCTCTGAAAAACAAAGGCAACCTTATCACTAATCGTCTTTCACCATTAAAACTTGTCAGTGCCATCTTTATCTTTTCAAGCTTTTTTCAAGATCTCTCAAAAGTCGTTAAACTTGCACACTTAAGAACTTGGCTTTGATACCAATTGTTAGATAAAAAAGCTTGAGATAAAGTAACCAAAAGGGGGTGAATTGGTTTTCAAATTATAAATTTGACTTTTCTTTTAAATTGAGTTAAAAATTAGAACTTTAAGTATTAAGCTTGAAAACCAAAGTATGTGAGTTTATAAAAATAAAGTATGGAGCAAGTAAAGAGGATGATGATGAAGAAAATACTAAGCCATGATTTTTATAGAAGCTTGACCCTCAAAGTCTATGTCTTCTCCCTTGATAGCACAAGGAGTTTAAATCCACTAAATATTGTCTTTTTGAATCAAGCTCACGCATAACCTTTACAAGTTACTGCTTTTAGATCAAGCACAACTTTCATAAATCATTACCTTTTATGGATCAAGCATAATCTTACAAATCACTAACTTTTATGGATCAAGCATAACCACTCTACCTTTTTTATGGAGGTATAACCTTACAACAAAGGATTCTTACAACGCTTAATGCCTCAAGAGGCTGATAAGCTAGGTTACGTACAAAGGAATAAGAATGTTTCAGAGAATGTAAGCTCAAAAATGAAAGCTTTGTTTTGAAAGCAAGCAGTAGAGAGAGAAAAATATGTAAACATTACGGATCTCAACTTTTTTCTTTTCTTATAATGATTTTCTCTAGGGATGTCAACGGGTCGAGTACCCTATAATTTTGAGGTACCCGAACCCTAACCCTATAAAAAATCAACTATCCTAACCTTATTAACTACCCGAATAATTTTAAAATTACTACCCTAACCCTAACCCTATTACATTTTTACTACCCTATAATTACCCTAACCCGTTTAAAAATCTGATTAAATTAAAAAATTATTAAAATCTTCTTCTTGGGTAATCTAATATTTTTTTATTTATATATATTAATGTCATCACATTAATAATTTAACTAACTATATTTTTAATATTTTTGTCAACATTTAACAAACGAAATTGTTGGTCAATATGGTATAGGTTTTGACTGTCTTTCTTCCTTACCTAGGTTCGAATCCAATCAACATCAGTTTTATTCAATTATTTAAATAATAAAAAATTATATAAACAGGTAGTTGTAAACAGGTTCGGAGCGGGTACCCATCAAACCCAAATATAACATAATCGGGTTCGGGTAACGGGTACCCTAAGAATGATACCCGAACCTTCGGGTAGTGAAATCACTACCCGAAACCTACCCTAAACCGTTATCGGGTACCCTAATCTGGTTTAACTTGGTCGAGTACCTACATGTACCCTATAATAGGGTACCCGTTGACATCCATAATTTTCTCAAGTGTTTTTTCTTCTAAAATGTCCTTCACAAAGGTATTTATAAGCCCTTAAGATTTTTGCCCGTTAGAATTAGATTTGGCTTCCTTCTTGAACATTAGGATCACTTGACTTGTACCAGTCAAACTTCAAGAATCAATCAATGGATATGCAAGACATCGATTCTTTCATGACCCCAACCTCTTTATTTCCTAGGAATCAACTTTTTCACTTTTGTGATATCGATTCTTTTTGCCTCAAGTTGAGTTTAGAGCTTTCTATTTGTCAAGAATCTATTACTTAATTTTGAGTAATCAATTCTTCTTGTCTCACTTTAAGTCTAGAGCATTCTATGTCACGACCCGGAACTCCCATCGAGCCCGTGACAACCGTCACGAAGTCCCGATGGACATTCATTACCGAAAATATCAATCGAAACCTCGCAAGGCTTAACATCAGTTTTTCCCACTTCGCCCGAGAGTATTAGTTACTAAAATCATGTTTTCAGAGATTATAAACTATTTCTAAATCAAAACAATAGAAAAATAATTTTTTCCTCACAAGGGCATTTTGGTTATTTTTCCTTGAACATTTCGAAATACGTTAAAAATGTAGTATGCAAGTACAAAACACATAATTCATATCAAAAATAAGTGTAAACATCTAAAACCTTTATTTAAAATGAAATTATGATTATTTAAATATAAAAAAATAAAAGAAATATTCAATAAAATATTTTATTTTCTTATTAAACACTATTTTTAAAGTTATACGTAAATAATTTTTATAGCGTAAAAACAAAATAAGTTCATACATACTGCAATACAGTAAGCTAGAGTATTTAATTTAATTTACAATAACCAGTGGGTTCCCGAATAACCAAAAGTAAGGGAAACTGTAAACCTACAGTTTGGAGGATGCAAATCCAATAGTAGCCTCGATGGAATCAGCTATCTACAGTCTATTCTGAACCTGAAATGGGTGGAAAGGAGGGTGGTGAGATTATATAATCCCAGTGAGTAAACAAACACCATCAAAAATATCTAAAGTCGAGTAAATGGAGACGATTAAAATATTCCATCACAATATGTATTTTATAACATAAATATTCATTTCATTTAAATAATCAACATGGCTTATGAGTATCTTAAAAGTTTGGCTCCTGCCAAAATCATTCTCGAGAATACCTTGGCCGAGGCATTTAACCGAGTCCACAAAGGCTGTTAAAAAGTTCGTATACACGTAAACATGTTTTATTTTAAAAACACAACCGTTCCTTGACGTTAGCGGAGTTCATCATCACGATGTGGTTCGGCGTGACGTGAACTCTAACCATACCTTAGGAGATACCCTACGCACCTCTCCGACCGAGGTACATATATAACTAGATTTCGTGCCCTCTAATAGGCTGGTCCACAGAACCCGCCCACTGTAGCAAGCTAAACCCACCATACAATAAAATTTTGATAGCATAACATGACTAATATTATACTACCTCGCCTGTAAATGTAAAACAGAACAATTCATACAGTTCACAAACCACAATTCCAACCAGTCATGCCAACACATTATCATAAGCCATCAATTAGAATCATAAATTACAACACATCAAGTGGTCTCCAGTTACTCTATTTTCAAAGCCATCATTCAATTTCAAGACAATTTATAAAATCTTTTCATTTAAACACATTTTGTTTATAAAACCTAAAAATTAATTATTTAAATTCATTTTCCATAAAATTCATAAAAATCGAATAAAAAGACCACTTTAGATAATTAAAATGATGATAAGGTTACTCACTATTTCTGAAGTCGAATTTTTAGAGTACTCCGACTATCGATCCTCAGATATGCCCTTATCGAAGGATTCACCACCTAGACATAATACACAATCAAGCAATTTACCACATTGATGCTAAACCGTTATAAAACTAATTTAGACTACTAATGCATGATATGGAATGCAAAATACACGGGTAACCATCTAAACCCGGTATTGGCCTAATTCATTTTATCACCCGATTAATTGGCCAACGCG
Source organism: Theobroma cacao (assembly GCF_053813885.1). NCBI lineage: Eukaryota > Viridiplantae > Streptophyta > Magnoliopsida > Malvales > Malvaceae > Theobroma > Theobroma cacao. The sequence goes on along the minus strand of NC_142639.1, from coordinate 33,369,044 downwards.
TCCAATTTACCTCCAAATCTCCATTTCTTTTCCAATACCTTAATTCACCAAACACAAGTCAAATAACCTAAAATTTGGCAAAACCATCTTCACTTTTCTTCTTAGAATTTTCGGTCAATAATGGTGCATTAACACCGAGATTTTTTCCTACTACTTTTCCACACCATAATTCATCATTTTCTAACCAATTCTCTTAAAATAAAAAAAAAATCAAATTCATCCTCACTCAATACAAAGTAGGTTCGGCCATTGATGGGTGATGGGGAAAATGAATTCTTTTCTTGTTGTTTTGCTTTTAGACATGGTAAACTAACTAAAAACACTAATATAACTTGAAATCAAATCAATCCACCATCATTCTCTCTCCATACCCATTTGACTAGCCATGAATTCACCATGAAAACATGAAATTTAACCATGAAAAATAAGGAGAAATGCTTAAGGAAAATAGATTTCAAAGTTTAAATTAAGAAATCCTACCTTTTTCACTTGTTTTCCTTGATTTTCCACACTTTTTCTCTTGAAATTCTCCACCTAGGGTTTGTTCTTTCTTTGTTTCCCTCTTTTCCTTGCTTGGCTGAATATTTGGAGAGAAGTGAGAGGTTTATAGGCTGATTTTTAAAGGAAATAATAAAATATTCTAAGCTTGACAAGTGTCATTTTATTATTGGTCCATTTTTAAAACTTTAAAAAATTTAAACTTTTTATCTCCACCACATATATTTTCTCACTTGTCCATAACATAAAAAGTCAATGGATGATTTCTATGAGCATGACAAGTGTGGGGTGTGTAAAATGACCATTTTGCCCCTAGGGTGGCAAAATGACTATTTTGCCCCTATCCTCATAAAACACCGAAATTAAAATTCTTCACTTCTCAAACTCAAATTATACCCCAAATGATCAATCTTAGTCAAAAATTTCATCTAACTCTCACATCTTAACCTCTAGTGGCAAAATGACCATTTTACCCCCGAATCATGAAAATTCTAATTTGACTCCAAATCGGTCCTCAAACTTCGAATCACCATTTTAAGTCATTTTGGGGTTTTAAAATTCTCAATTTCATCTTAAAATCTCTATTTGGTCTAGTTCGAGGCTTAATTCAACTTAGTTGCACCACTAAGTTCACTACCAACTTTTGACAATTTTTCGGGGCTTTCTAAGTATGCAAGCATATTGTCAATCACATGAATGACATGGCAAGTATTTTATAAGGTCGGGCTTGACATTCTATTTTGTGAGAATCTATAATTGCATATCTAAGTAATCGATTCTTTTTATCACTTAGGCGCCAAAATGAAAATTCAAATTTGCCTTGTTCCAGCTCCATTCTTATCCTATTCTCCATCTTTTCTTCTTCAACAAGTTTTTGATTTTTGTCTTTATAGCTCTGAAAATCAATCATTTGATGCTTGAGAAGTTGATTCATGCCTTTATTGTGATTTTCTAGATTGCTTGTGCTTTCCCAAGAATCGACCATTACTTCTTTAAACATCAATTCTTCTTGTTCTAATAGCTTTTGTTTTTTCAAGAATAGATTTAAAAAAAAAAATTTGATTCTTCTTGTTCTAGAAAAGAAGTATTGCTTTTTGTTTTGCAAAGATTCAATGTTTTACTTTGAGAAGTCTATTTTCTTAACTATAATTTAAGTTTTAAAGTGTTCAAACAAATTTTCCTTTTCACAAACAACTTCAAAACACTTTAAGGAGTGTTCTTCAAGTTCAAAATCATTTTCACTTATTTTCAAAGCATATTTAGATCATTGAATTTTATCATTTCAAAACTAAGGTCAATTTTAAACCTAATAATACTCCCTCATGATTCGTGTGCATTAAATCAACCATCTCAATAGCTATCAACTCAAAGTCTAAAAACTATCTACTTTGTACAAAGGCAAATTGGTTCTCACCAATGACTTGACCTATCACTTTCTTAAGCCGATTTGCTAATACCTTAGCTATGATTTTATACATGCAACTCACAAGGCTAATAGGGCACTAAGAAAGTCCTCATCATACCTTTCCAAATTCATCACTTATGCGTAAGGAAGAGCATCTCCAATTTTATCATCACTTAATTTTTTGATAGGATTCTCTTCTACCTTGTTTGGATGGCAATGTAGAGGTAGAAGTTCTTGTTGCCAAAAAGAATTGGTAAGGAATTGTACAATGTGGCAGACTAGTCGTTGATAATTGGCTCATTTGCTTTCTTACTTGTTTTTTATCTGCCACATGATTTAGATATCTAGTGCTAATATGGCAAACTTTATGTTTCTATCCAAATTGGTGGCTACAAAAAACTAGTTGGATGCATAACTCCAACAAATTTATTCCCTTCAAAATTGCATACTCATCTTAATTTATAGATATGGCTATAACTTTTTTTTTTTTTTTGCTTAATCATAGATAAATTTTATTAAGCATCTAAGTCTGGATACAAAAACTGGCTCATGCCAAAAGTGAAAAGATACGTCCAAGTAGACCTATTTGACGACAATCACTTAGAACAAGCTTTACACCATAGCAGCAAGTAGTAAAAAGAAAAATTACAAACCATAAAAAAGAAGAAAATAAAAAGACACTAACATCCACAGAAAAAAACTACATTAGTAAATAGTGATAAGTCGAGCCAAAGAATTATTAAATCAATTATGAGTAAAAACCATCAAACCAAAGACATGATAACCTAAAAAAATCTAAACCAGGCCATGAACCAAAGTAATCAAACACCTTAATAATCACATGCAAACATGGAAAATAGAGAATATGAAAACTACCTAAGAAAAAGTGAAAGCAAAAGCAATGAGAAATGAGAGATTTGAGGAAATTTCAAATCAAAGGGAGGAAGGAGAGCAGAGCATACTTGGTTGAAAGAAGAGACATTTAGTGTCAAAGGAAGCTTTACCATTGCGTCGATAGAGGAACCTGAAGGAAGAGGAAGGGACGACAAAGCTAAGAAGGAAAGACAGGTGTCACGGATCCCACATCCGTAAGAGATGGGGTTGGTCTTAGGTATATAAACATGAGTCTTCCACTATCAATCAAGCATGTCTTTTAGGTTGGGAACGTAGGTCAGTGATTTATAGGCTTACTTAAACTTTATTTTTAAAGTTCAAGGCCGCATGAGGTTGGGCTTAAGTTTTGACCCGTGATATTTGGTAGTAAAATAGACTCAGATTTTCACTAATGTGGAGTCCCCATGAGAGATACAATGGTCGAGGTAGACCTAAACTAATGCAAGAGTCCTTCTCCTCTAAAGGTAAAGAGCTAGTGCAACGGGAGCATTGCACTATTGGTTAGGGTAGAATGTCACAGATCCCACGTTTGTAAGAAATGAGGTGTGTCTTGGGTATATAAATATGAGTTTTTCATCACTTATCAAGCATGTTTCTTAAATTGGGAACATAGGCTCATTATTTGTAGGTTTACTTAAGTTTTATTTTCAAAGGTTAAGGCCGTATGAGATTGAGCTTAGGTTTCAGCCTATGGCACGAGAGTCTTTTATTTTTGCTATTTGGAAATTGTTTGTCGTGGTCAACAAGTCTTTTTCCTGTTGACCTATAAAATGTTTTGCATTTGGATTACATTTTTAGTCTTCCAAACAAAGATAAGTTTTGAAAATGTTTTTCAAAATTTTTTTATGTCAACACAAACCCTTAGAATACTCTCCACAAAGATCGAATCATGGTTGACAAGGAAAGCTGACTCTTCTCCCTATTGACTGGATTTTTATGTATTAAATTAGTATGTTTGCAACGGTTTAAGTTTTATTTTTGCCATGTAACAAATATTATTTTTGCCAAGCATGTTGTAAAGTATTCAAAAAAAAAAATTTTTTAAAAAGGAAGGAAAACATTAATAATTATGTATTTATACATTTAATTAAAAGATAAATAGATGCATTCCTTTATTGAAAGAATGGAATGCTAATGCCCTTTTTACAAAACCAAAACGTTATAGTCACTTTGATCCAAATGGGAGTAGGCATGTAAAAGAAGTGCCCCAAAGCTCCGGCGTCCAGCCTCCTGCAGAGTAAGGGTATTGAAAAGGTTGAGGATTAACTCTTGCGACCCATGATAGGGTCCAGGACAAGAAATAGGCCGCAAAGTGATGGCTTGTTGGGCCACAAATGGCCCATGAGAAAAGAGGAATTGTTTTTTAAAAAAAAAAAAAAAAAAAGAAGAGAAAGCGAAAGCAAAGGCTAAAATGAGCACTTAGGTCGCTTTCCAGATTCCTCCATTGAGGCTAAAAACGCAGGCGTGTTTTAGCTTAGCTGACAGTTAATTCACGTGACAATGAATAAGAAAAACGCAGATGGAAACCACTTGATGCAATGGGACCCTTTGTCCCTATCTCGTCGATTTAACGTGTCATCGCTAAATGCCGAAAATTTTAAGAGATAAGATTGAAATTTTATAATAATAAAGAAAGTAAAACAAAATAGCCAAAAAAAAAAAGCCCTAAGATTTTGAGAGATCTGAAAGCTTTGTTATTCTCAGGTGAAACTGGGAATCTTCAATCTCAAATACTCTGTTATTTTTTCCCATCTAAGGTAAGCTTTTCTTCTTCTATTTCTTCGAAAAATTTTTCTTCTTTCTTGCTGTTGTATTCGTTTTCCTTTGTTTAGTTACAAAGGTTTGACTTTTGGCATTAGCCTTTTGATTTCGTAAATGGTAGGGTTTAAAATTTTGCTAGATTTTTTTGAGATTTAGTGATTGAAGTGACTTTTTTTAGCTTTAGCAGAAGCTGCTAATTTTGGGTATCGGATGTTGATGATGATCTGCTAAATTGTCATGTCTGGGATCTATGAAATTTGTTGAATTGCAGGCTCAACCTTTGTAATTCAGCTGTTCGACGTGGTTTTTGGGAGGTTTTAATTTGCTTGAGTTGAGTGAGCACTTTAAATTACTGCAGTTCACTGATTTATGGATTAAGATAGGCTTTGTAGCACAGTTGTAGGGTACTCTGGTAGAATTGGGGCCTTCTTTGTATAATTCTGGAAGTTAAGAAAGAAATGGGTGAAAAGTTTTGGGTGAATGAGGAAGATAAGGCTAAGGTGGAATCTGTTTTGGGTGCTGAAGCCTGTGAATTCTTGATATCCTTGGCTTCTAAACAAGTGCTGTCAGAGTTAGTTACTCGACCACCTAGTGATTTGGGTGTGCAGCAAAGGCTTTGCCAGATCGTAGATGGGTCAAATTGGAACTATGCTATTTTCTGGCAGGTATCAAGCTTGAAATCTGGTGGATCGATCTTGATTTGGGGTGATGGGCACTGCCGGGATCCTAAGCTTGGTGGAGTTGGTGATGCAAGTACCTCTGGGGATGGCAAATTGGAGGGGGTTGAGGATAAAAATGAGGTCAAAAAGCTGGTGCTCCAGAAACTGCATGCATGCTTTGGTGGGTCAGAGGAGGATAACTATGCTGCAAAGTTGGATGGAGTATCGGATATGGAGATGTTTTATCTCACTTCAATGCACTTTACATTTCATTGCGATTCATCATATGGTCCTGGAGAATCCTACAAGTCTAGCAGATCAATTTGGACCTCAGATGTGAATAATTGTTCAGATCATTATCAATCAAGATCATTTCTAGCAAGATCTGCTGGGTTGCAAACAGTGGTGTTCATACCTGTGAAGTCTGGAGTGGTGGAGCTTGGCTCCATCAATTTGATTCCCGAAGAGCAGAATAGTGTGGAGATGGTGAATAATGTGTTTGGTGGATCCAGTTCTGTACAGACAAAAACAATTCCAAAGATATTTGGACGTGAACTAAGTTTGGGTGGTTCAAAGTCACGATCAATTAGTATTAATTTCTCTCCAAAAGTGGAAGATGAGTCAGGATTCACATTGGAAACTTACGATGTTCAAGCACTAGGTTCCAATCAAATTTATGGTAATTCTTCTAATGGATGTCGAAGTGATGATGGCGAAGCCAAGCTGTTTCCACAGTTGCTTGTTGGAGGATTCAATGCACAAGCAAGAATTTCTGGTTTGGAGCAGCCTAAGGATGACTCGCCATCTCTACCTGATGAGCGGAAACCTAGGAAAAGGGGAAGGAAGCCAGCCAATGGGAGAGAAGAACCATTGAATCACGTTGAAGCAGAACGACAGAGGCGGGAAAAGCTTAACCAGCGATTTTATGCATTAAGAGCTGTTGTCCCTAATATCTCTAAGATGGACAAAGCTTCTTTGCTTGGAGATGCCATTACTTATATCACTGACCTCCAGATGAAGATTAGGGTCTTGGAAACTGAAAAGGAGATTGGAAATAATACCCAAAAGCAGTTGTCAATGCCTGACATAGATTTTCAGCAAAGGCATGAAGATGCAGTTGTGACATTGCGTTGCCCCTTGGATGCTCACCCAGCTTCTAGAGTCATAAAAGCATTAGGGGAAAGTGAAATTACAGCACATGAGTCTGATGTATCAACAACAGATAATGACAAGGTTGTTCACACCTTCACCATTCGAGCCCCTGGTGGTTCTGCTGAACAATTGAAGGAGAAACTGTTGGATTCTTTTTTGAAGTGATGTTAGGGTAACGGTTGTGCCGATAACGTTCATCTGAGTGCATGCCATGCACCAGCTTGTAGAAAGACGGGACTTTGAGCTGACTAACCCATTAGTGATTAATGTCTTTCTTTCCATCAACGATATGTACTCCAACTCTTTTAAATGAATTTGTTTTGTCGAATCTGTGGAGACGGTGAGTCCTGCTGTGATCTTTGTTGAATTTTCAATATAAAACAAAATGCATGGATTAGATGGACACAGAGGAAATTGTAAGCTTGTAACTCATAACATCTGATCTTTTGTTGTCCAATTGTGGAGTTGCAAAGCCGTAGCATTTCTGGCCCTTTATTTGCATTCCATACATGATCTTTGTGCTCCCTCGGTTTGAGCTTGGCTTCAACTTTTCCTGTTTTCTATACTTTGAACACTGCCTTCGATTTTAGAATAGCCAACAATAATAATAGAAGCATAAACTTGCAAAGGTTACGTAGAGCTGAGCACACATCTGGTATTAATAACCATATGACAAAATGTCCAATTTGAAGTTAAAATTGTTGAATTTTTGTTAATTTAAAGTTAAACGTTTCAATTGTAATAATTAAAAGTTAAATATTTTAAATTTTTTATAATTAAAGGTTCAGATGAAAGATGTCTATCACATGTATGACTTGAATATTGATTTAGAAGGATAAGATATATGGACACTGATTTAGAAGGATAAGATATGGAATTGAAGTTTTCTCAAAAAATATTTTTTATCCAGTTAAAGCAATTCAAATTATGATGTAACGTGTAATAATTTTTTCATCATAACATATAACAATTAAATTTTTTAAAATACCATGTAATAATTAAATCTTCAACATAATGTATAACAATTACATTTTTCAAAATGATATATAACAATTAAATTTTTAACATGATGGATAATAATTATATTTTTTAAAATGACCTATAACAACTAAATTTGTAACCTGATTTGTAACAATTAAATCAACATAGTATATAACAATTATTTTTTTCAATATGATGTGTAATAACTAAATTTTTAACAAAATTGTAATAACTAAATCAACATAGTGTGTAACAACTATATTTTTTTAATATGACATGTAACAAATAAATTTTTAACATAATTTATAATTAGTAAATTTTCAACATGACGTGTAACAATTACATCTTACGACATTATATTTAACAACTACATTTTAATGTAGCGGATAATTACATTTTTAATAGTTTTTTTTTTTGTGTAATACATACTTTATCTACTTATCAACTTAATCTTTAATTGTAAAAAATTAAAAATATTTAATTTTTAATTATTACAATTAAAATATTAAATCCTTAATTAAAAAAGTATTCAAACATTTAATTTTAATCTGACCATTTAGCCTAAATATACACTAGGCCAGTCTTGTCGAGTAGGCTGGGGCCAGCCATTTCAAGAGCGGTCCCCCGCCCACTTGATTGATAATTTTAAGATGACTTACATCTGCAATGAGTCGTGTTTTTTAGCCTCTGAGGTCAGAACTTTTCACCGCTTAAAATGAGTAGGCGAATCTATGCGGGAATTCACTTAAAAAATAGAAGTCAATCTTAAGTTTTGTCAAACAAAAACAAACGAAATGATTCGTAATAAGTTTAACATATTCTTGAGGTCACCTCCTCAACCCAAGCTCATCCCGTTGTTGGGTTCTCAAATTTGGTACAAGATTGATAAGACCGCTATTGTTAGAGGTAAATTTGAAGCTTCTCTCTATTCCATAGTGGAAGATAAGCTCGCATCTGACGGCCTACAAGGCTACAAAAGGTTTCTTTTCAAATTTATACCAGATGAATTCCGCTACGCTGGCGACAAAAGTTGTATACTTTTCGGGTGTACGGCTCAGCTACTGCTACATGCATCTTCGTTCTTACTTCCCCTGTAGCAATAGCCATAGGTATGAGTTTTCGACATTATATAATTTGTTGGGGTTGACACAAATAATCAAACCATATTCTTTTGGCAGCAATATAAACATAAATCGTTCAACGTTCCCCACTTTTTATGACTGTTTGTGGTTGAAGCTGCCGTGTTGTTGATCAGTTCCACCTCGTTTCAAACCTTCAAACTACGGCTTAGTCAAATTCAGAAATTTCAGTAAAGCCCTTACCCAGGCTACAGTCAAACCACACCCATAGAATAAATAGAGAACATGCGCTCTCTCTCTATATATATAAATCGTGAACCTCCCCTCCCAATCTCATCCATTTCGGCATACATCTACTGTTTCCTCTAATTTCTCTGCTCAAAACTCTAACTAGAAGAAGAAGAAGAAATACGCAATAACAATTTCCCATCCTTGGAAAATGGTATTCTCCCATAGGAAAATTTCTTTCACAACTTTATTGGTTTTCTCTCTTTTAGTAGCCTCACTTCAACTTGGAGCGATGAGGCCATTAGATGGGGAGCTCTGGCTTGTAAAAGATAAGCTTGTGCTTCAATCACTCCAACAGGGTCCGGTGCAAGAGTCCGGTCACAATCCCTGCACGAACATCCCTGGAAGAGAATCCGGTGTCTGCAAGCTGGGTGGCATGAACGTAGCCGGCAATGTTCTGCACGCGCCTCCTGCATTTCCCAGCGCTGTTGCTGAGTTTGGGGTGGTTTCCGCTGCCAAGGGGACTCATGATCAAGACAAGAGTTCTTAATAGCTACAAGTTTAGCCATCCAAAATTCAAAATACATATTCATTTTTTTCTAGTTTTTTTTCCCCATACTTGTAAATTCTTTTTTTTTTTTATTTCTTGCTTTGGACAGCCAATCCAAATCCAATTAATGTTTGGTTGGTAACTACGTTAGTTGACATTTATTCAAGATAGTTGATTATTTTATTCAAAATGTTTTGTTTTTCTTTCTTTCCCTTGTTAATTTTTAACTTTGAATGCTTAATTTATATGGGAAAAATGGGTGAAAGCAACACCGAAGTCCAAACACTCAAAAAGAATTTTATATGAAGACAGATGAATAGCTATAAAATCAAGTTTAAAGGATAACTATTGACCCAGTTTATGCAATATAGAGAGAATGACATAGATGTGACATTTGAATATTTAATTTATTAATTAGTGTATAATTTTTTTATTTTAAAAATAAAATTCGAATTTCTTTTTTTATATCTAAAAAAAACTGGTGTGTTTCAAAACCAACAAAACAAATTACAATAGCCGGAGTTTGATCAAGGTAAAGTAGAACCCTCAATGACAGAACAGTTCCCTGTTTTGGCTAAAGTTTAAACTCAAAACGGCTGGCGTGTAGGGCAAAATTTATAGGCTATAAACGTGTGAAAACTGTATCTAGTTTCAACTGCAAAACTTGAGAGATGCTTTGGAATTTTATCTTGTAGAAGAAAAAAAAAAGAAACGAGTTTTCATTTTTTTTAAATAAAAGGGTTTTCTATTGAAAAGTTAGTAGTAATCGGGTTAGGTTGACTATGCTCTTGTACTTTGTAATTGGGTCTTTTGAAGTTTTCCTAAGCTTTCTTAAGGATTGCTATGCTTGTATTTCAGACCTTTTTGTTTCATGGTTTAGAAATATTAATTTGCATTAGAAGTTTAGCCTAGGAAAAAGTCAGGTTGTTCCAAGGTAGAAATTAGTGCAGTGCTTTGACTCATTCATGCTAGCACATGGCTGGAGTGTTGATCAGATTATGGATGAAAGTGCAGAATCTAGCTCTTGAACAATCTCCATATTTCTCATCCGTTAATGTTATCATGAAGGGTAGTGAATTCTACTCTTGTATCCCTTTTGTGGAGTTCCCTTAGGCTTGTCAACTCCTTGAACAGTTTGTGGGTGTGTGTCTGTTGCTTGTGCCTAATTATTTCTTATACTTAAATATAAGCTACAAAGGAAAGGTGAAACCCATGCTTGGTAATCTAACAAGTTTATAAGCTTATTTTCACCAAGTTGTTCTAACATGGCAGTCTAAAATATGAAGTTATTATGCAATTTGGATAGTTCTCACTGGGATAAGGCTAATAAATGAAACACCATGCATCTGATTTAGAAAGATAGACAATACTCCTTGTTCAGGGACATCCATCTTAATTCTCCACACTGCATCCTCTTTGTTCAGGGACTCTGCTAGCCTTATGGGGCTGGCATGCTTACAAGGAAAAATAGAAACAGATTTAGATGTCTCATTGCGTCAGACAAAAAGAGGTGATTAATTAAGATAAACAATGGAATTAAGGTGTGGTTCAGGACATAGGAATGCAAAATTTTCTGAGTTGAAGTCTTTGACCCTAGACCAGGAGAAAAGAAATTGAAAAAGTCAAATGATTTATCAATGAAAAAGAAAAAACTAGCTTACGAACCTGCCGCGTGTATTGACAAGTCATGATATTTTAACACTTTTCTGGGGACAGAATATTGAGATTAGGCCATTGGAAATGACCCCATCGGGCATTGATTTCTGCTCATATCAACGCTTCTTTATTTACGGCATAGAATCATCAACAGACTTTTTAACCATTTGAATTAATGGTAGTCAAAAGTGTAACATCCATTATTAAGTAGACTCTGATGGACGACTGTAGGTGTGTGTGTGTGTGGAATAAGTAAAGAAAAAGATGCATATGGCATTGTTCTTGCTAAATACTAAATACTAATCAATTAAGATGTCTTTGAAAAAACTCTAACAGTAATTATGTTTTAAGAATTTCAATTTTGAAATCTCATATTTGAACGTTGAAGAGAAAGATTGAGATTTTCTCCATTACTTGTGTAGCTACGACAGAAACTTTCTCATGTCCCAAACACAAAAACTAATTACTTTATTTATCAATTGACCTTGGCATAGGCTGCATCTTGTCACAACATAGCTATGTTGTTTGACTGGTGACTTTATAGAGTTTCAGCTATGTATTGCCATTTTGCTTCTTCTTGAATCTCTGTGCTAATTGGAATTGGATTACCCTTTCATATATCTACCAACTCTCATCATGTGGTAATTGGAATTGGATATGAAAGCAGGAGAATCGATTTTTGTCTCATCATCATGCTGCAAATAGATGCCAAAGAAAAGAAATAAAGAAGACAACGTTGATTGTTTTATTCACAATTCATCTTGTGTTTAGCAAATGCTTTATCTCAACAAAGACAGAATTCCGACCAAAAACAAATACAAAGAATTACTAATAGAAATTTAGAAAAGAACATAGTTGGGAATGTTCCCATTATTTGATTTCATCGTACAAATTAATAGCTAAACTGATAAGCTTTTGTATTAATCAGTTGGTGCAAAGAGGACTCATTTGAGATTAGCTGCCGCACGAAATAGACTCATATGGTCCGGCTGCAGCCGTGGAGGAGCCATAATATGCCCTGCAAAGGCCCTATGGCTGGTGCAAGGCGGGCCACCACGGCCAGGAATGTTGGTGCAGCCATTGCGTCCAGAAGGAGGGACAGGTCCCTTTTGGAGAGACTGTAACACTAGAACATCTTCATTTAGAAGTCGGGAAGCCTCGCATGGATGAGTGCTTAGAAGAAAATTTACAGCAGTGACGAACACAAAAAGATGTAGACACTTCATTTTAATTTATGGGACAAAGCTAGCAAAGATAACTAATTAAGATCGATGTAGCCTTAAATGAAGATTCGATTGTTGAAGGTACGTAGGTGTATTTATATGCGTTTATGGCAACTTGAATGGCTAGACTTTATTTTGATTCTTGACCTAGTAAAACAGAAATTGAATGGTTTGTAAGGGGGAAAAAGAAAAAGGAAAAAAAAAAAGGCATAGTTTGCTAATAGCATCATCAGTCAAGGAACTAATATTGGATATAAAAGTTCACACTCGACGTCAAGCGGATGTTGTCATGTAATTGCAGATCAGCTAAATCTTGTTTGAGCAATTTGCTGAATAAACGCTGCCCTTGCCATGTGATTAGACCATGGACTTTGGGGTCTTCTTGGTAGGCTTTGCTTTCTCCAATGGAAATATCCTGAAGCTGAGCATCCCCGGTGGAGACACGCTGACCCGGCCTTTGGTTCAATGAATGAATCTTAATATAAATTTGGTCCGGTCACGGGCTGTGTCTTTGCGAAGCTTTTACACGAAATCACATGGAAAAGGGGAATTCAGCGGGGAGGAAATGAGTATATGACTCTGAAAGTGGGGTTTACAATTGATATTTTTTTCCATACGTATATTTGTTTTAAAACTCATATTCTCATATTTTCTATTTTATTTAATGACACCACAAAGACACTCCTCGATCAGTAAATGCAATTAGTAATTCACTTCTTAACATTTATCACTATTATATCGTTCAATACTAATGAGGCGGTGAACGAACAAATCTAGCTACAGGTGTCTGTCCCACCAAAAGCTTCATTGCTGAATTGTGGGAATTTTTTTTTCTTTGGCCATGAAAAAGCATTGTATTAATAACATGAATCAAGCGTACATAACAGTACTCTAGAAAGAACCTTGAGGAATCATACAAGACCACAATACGACTCCGAAAACACAAGGTAAGCTTAATATATAATCTAATAGGCACAAACAGTCCTTATTGACAACGAATACAAGAGAGGACAGGGTAAACGTACCAAATAATAGAAATGCACATCCCTTGTTTAGCTTGGGGATAACTCTCTACTATATAGTTATTTGGACTTAATTTAGATAGTAATTTAGCTTAATTCTTGTAGTAATGCATAAAAATTAGTATATTTTATTTAATTATTTTAAATTAGTTAATTTAAGTAAGTCAATCTAACCTTAAGGTGTCTGTCCCACCAAAAGCTTCATTGCTGAATTGTGGGAATTTTTTTTTCTTTGGCCATGAAAAAGCATTGTATTAATAACATGAATCAAGCGTACATAACAGTACTCTAGAAAGAACCTTGAGGAATCATACAAGACCACAATACGACTCCGAAAACCCAAGGTAAGCTTAATATATAATCTAATAGGCACAAACAGTCCTTATTGACAACGAATACAAGAGAGGACAGGGTAAACGTACCAAATAATAGAAATGCACATCCCTTGTTTAGCTTGGGGATAACTCTCTACTATATAGTTATTTGGACTTAATTTAGATAGTAATTTAGCTTAATTCTTGTAGTAATGCATAAAAATTAGTATATTTTATTTAATTATTTTAAATTAGTTAATTTAGGTAAGTCAATCTAACCTTAATTAATTTTATACTTAATTAAGTGTTAATGTGATTAAGATAGGTTGTTATTGATTTATTGGTGTTTTTGTAGATATTTGATAAAAGAAGAATTTTAATGAAAGAATGAGAGCAATTTCAAGGTGAAGACTTGCACTGCACATATTTTGGTATTTCTACCATAACTATCTCTACATAGCTCCAAATGAGATGATTCTTAGACCATTGTAAAGATAAGAGAAAAATCTATCACTTTTATGTTCATCACTTCACCCAGTTCGGCCTGGAATATAGTCAAATATTTTATTGAAGTTGACACATTGCAGCAGTCTTAGAATAATTACGATTTTTGTTAATTAATTGAGCAAGGTTACGACCCACGTAGTCTGATGAAGAAATCTCTGTTGAAATTGACTTTTTTCTTTACCTAACTTAGCCTAACTTCAAAACTTACAGAAATAACCTTTCGGAAGATTTTTAAGAAAAAAAAATGAACAAAACACCAGATTAACAAAGTCATTGAAGCTGAGAAGAATTTGAAGAATTCAAAAAGATTTGGAGATCAAGAATACAATTCTTGAGTTTTTCTATCTTTTTATTCTCTTATTCTCTTGATTTTGTTTTTAATGTTTAAACTTTATTTGATGATGATGTGTGACTTGATGGAGAACTAAGTTTTTAATCTAAGATTATAATTGAATTCAATATGTAGTCTGAATTATTTATCTCTCTTTTACTTATGTTTAATGGATTTAAATTGTTTATTTTATTATATTCTTAATGCTTCTAATTGCCTAATCACTAATTAGATTGAATTGGAAACCTAGGTTAAAATTTGACGTAGGAGATTTAGGTAGACCTTGAATAGAATAGCCTATGATCGAATGCACTTAGTTGATTAGGTGGTTTGATTTGCATATATGGTAGACATACACCTATAAGCCATACGTAGCCAAGATTAGAACATAAACTTAAAACATCTGTCTTTAATTTAATTTGCATAGACATATAGTAAATTAATTGGGATAGATATTTTTATGAGAAACTCGACAGAGACTTGTAAATAATTTAAGACTCTAGGTTAGCAACTTGATCCATTAACTGAGTTAAAAGAGAAAGACAATAATCAGATGAAGTATTGAGAGACATCATAATCTTAGGTCTGGTAGTTGATTAAAATTTCAGTTTAGTAGTTTTAATTTTTCTTTTTAATAATTTTAAAATTTGGTTGTTTGAATAAAATTAGGGTGTGTTAATTTTAGTAGTTAATAGTAGAAATTAAAACAATTCTCCGTGGGAACGATATTATATTCATTACTATATTACTTGTTAACGATATGTGCACTTGAGTGAGAAATCAACAACACTTGGTTGGCAAGCCAATCATGCCAACTTTCGTTAACACAAATGGAAAGAAATTTTCACCTCCATCTATATTGAAAAATAGTCTCCTCCATCAAAGGCAAAAACCAACAAAGGACCTAAAAAAAGTATTGGTATCACGAGTCCATATTTTCAACACAAAAGACATATTAATAAGTGGAGGAAAGCCTTTATTTATAAACCCAACACCCACCTCATCTTTTACTAATGCAAGATCCATGATATTTTATCATACCCATCCCATTTCTTACTAATGTGAGATCCGTGACATTTTACCGCACCCAGTTGTACAACACCTTTGTTGCACTGGCTTTTTACCCATAAAGGAGAGGGACCCTTACACTGATCTAACTTTATCTCGTCCCTGATATTTCTCATGGGAGTATCACATTAGTGAAGATTTAGATCTACTATAATACCACTTGTCAAGAGTCCATGCTTCCAACTCAAAAGATATGCATGATAGGTGAAGGAATGTCCTTACTTATACACCTAAGATCCACCTCATCTTTTACTAAAATTGTATCTATGACATTGGTCAAGAACTCCTACTCATAATCTAGTATAATCTCCCAATACCCCTTTAGACCATTAAACTCTCCAAAAACAAAAAGATCCCCTCACTACAAGCCTTCTCCTGTATAGACACAAAGCAAAAAAAAAAAAAAAAGCAAAAGAGCTCGCCACCCTTGCACTTACGTTTTGTTGAGAATTAAAACTACCTTAGGAACTCTTTGGCTCTAAAAGTCTAGGAAACATTTTTGGTGGATATAGCTATGTAAAGAGAATATAGTTGCATGGTGAATACTCTATCGAGCTTTTCCTATTTTCTTGTTCTTTGCTCACAATTAATGAACATGGTATTGGAGCTATGTTCTTAAGTGACTCGTGAGAACTAAAAAAAAAAAAAAAGAAAGAAAACCCCACAAAAAAAAAACACAAAAAAGACCAACCCATAAAACAATAAAAAATTGTAAAAACCTCTACAATGGCCTCCATAATTTTTCTACTACCTTGCCACCAATATTTTTTGGTGAAAACTATCCTATTTGGGAAATGAAAATGAAAACTTACGTAAGGGCTTTTAATCTTTGAGAAGTAATAGAAATGGGAAGAGATTCACAAGTGGTGAGGGCAAACCTTACTATTGCTCAAATGAAACAGCATGGTAAGGTTGTAGCTAAACGTTACAAGGCCTTCTCATGCTTACATTCTACTATCGCTAATCAGATCTTCACCTGAATCATGGCATGTGTGACCGCCAAAGAGTCATAATAGAAGCTTAGAGAGCAGTTTCAAGGGAGTGAAAGAACAAGGCAAATGCAAGTTCTTAATTTATTAAGAGAGTTTGAACTATTGAACATGAAATACTTTGAGAATGTAAATGACTTTTGTTAAAAATGTCAAGGGCATTGTCAACAAACTTGAGTTTCTAAATGAAGATCTTCCTAAGATGAGAGTTGTGAACAAGGTGCTGGTAAGTTTGCCAAAAAAAATTGAACCAAAAATTTTCTCACTTGAGAATTTTAAAAACCTGTCACAACTCTCTTTAACAAAGCTTGTTAATGTTTTTCAATCAACTAAACATAGAAGAGCCTTGAGATAGGAGGAAAGCTCATACGGGCATGCAAAAAAACCAAAGACGTTGTAGTTGTTAGAAAAAGGGCAAATCTGGATATAAAAAGAAAGAAAAAGCCATGGCAACAAGAAAAGAGGTAAGAAAGGTCAGTTTCCACCATGTACTAACTATAAAAATTAGAATCATAATGAAAATTATTACTGGTATAGGCTCAATGTAAAATGTAGAATTGTTATCAGCTTGGTCAATTGGAGGAAATCTGTAAAAAGACAAGCCCACAAAATGACCAGCAAACAAAAACAAAAGAAGCCAATGAATCCTCATATGAATAGCTATTCATGGCTATGTGTTATAAAGGCAATTAAGGAAGTAATGAATGCCTCATTGATAGTGGTTGCTCTAACCACATGACCTTCAATACTGACCTTTTCAAAACTTTAAACACAAACCATGGGTTTAGAATTAAGATTGGAAATGGTCTCAACTTGAAGATAGCTAGTATAGGGACTAGCCATGACAACCCCTGTAGGTATGAAATTCATCATAAAAGTGTTATGTGTGTTCCTAATATCTTTCAAAACCTTTTAAGTGTTGGTCAAATGCTAGAAAATCACTATGAACTTGTGTACAAAGACAAAAAATACACAATATATGATTTAAAAGGAAGCATGCTAATGACAATTCCAATGAGAAATAAAAGCTTCACACTAAATTGGCAACATTGTTGGATTAAACCCATGTTTGTAGGACAAGTGATTCTCACAATTGTGTCATGACATAAACCCGGTGGTTGTGACCAGCGCAAGAGTCCAGCGGGGCTAACTTACGAGACTTAAGCAAACCTTACCTAGAACAAGCCAAACAAGTAGACATTTCCAATAAGTCACAAGGCCTAAATGGCACACTTCGTAACATAAGTTCAAATATGTCCATAACATATTGCGCATAACATTTCAACCAACAAAAGTACAATTATGTATTATTCACAAGAGCCATATGTTGGCTATCATAATGGGCCCAATCTCATACAAAATAAATCGGGGTTTATACATCATAAAGGTAATACAATGCCGTCAGAAAAAATAACCAATATTTTAACCAAAACCAACAGAGTGGACTCGAGGATCAAAATCCCTACCGGATGGCAAAAATGTCGATTTAGTCGACTGACATTAATCATTCGCTTCCCACACAAGAATTTCCAAAAGCTATTTTTCTGCACATAGGAACAAGACATTAGGGTGAGTTCTTATTAACTCAATGAGTGGGCGAAAACCATTATGCATAACAGAAAGAATTCACATAAAACAATAATCTCAAGATATGTGAATATATGAAAATACATATATGTAGTAATTTATCAAACCCATAAGGGCACACATTTACTCATTAAACGACTTACCAGTAGCTTCTGAGCATCCATATAATATTAATGTGACGTTAACAAAAGAAGGGCCCTCTCAAGTAAACGAGACACGTCCACGGTCGTGGTAGTTGATAGTAAACAAGACCACAAGAGTTGTAACACCTTCTTACTTTACTATATCATCGTCCGGAATACACTCATTGGATGAAATTAAATCAAGAAATCTTCTCGGGTAACAAGACACATTTAGGGTCAAAGCCGTTGACGATCAATAGGACCACAAAGATCATGATGCCTTAACATTTGCTTAGTTATTAAATATAGCTCATAACTTTCATATTTAGCATTCCTTACGCATAGACAATAATGTTCACATGCATTCATAATATCAAGGCACTAAAAAATAAGCTTATGCATCACATTAACAATAATAAACACAATTATAATCAACCTTAATTGCCACAAAGTGGCTCATTCGACATTCACAAGTTCAACTTGTCAAACATGACTTAATTATGTCCCATGGTAGCACATCTAAATGTGTTATGCATTACATGATTCATCCAATATCTAACCAATAAGCCCCACTCACCATGACAAATAGTTTCTTGCAGCAACTAACTTAAACTTTTCTTGTTTCTAACACAATAGCGTATATCAAATTGCTGCTCCAATATTGATCTATGGATAATTCAACACATAGTTAATTGTCTACTTATTCTTAGCTAAATTTTTAGCTTAACGTTAGTTAATAGACTTTAAACTTAAACAAATGGTTCTTAATTGAAATTTTAGTTCATTTTGAATATCACTACACACTAATAGCTTCAACATTTATCTTAGCACTTCCAAATATCATTCTACATAAAATTCTTACCTTCAAAAGATTTCTTTAAATCACCAAACTTTTAGAACTTTATTTCCATACCAACAAAATCAAAGCTTATCTCAATGAAATAATTTCTAAAGAAACTAAACCGATAAAATCACAACTAAAGTAGTTAAGAAGCTCCTTATCACCTTGGAGAACTACATTACTTCCACCATTTTCCAAAATTTCATTTAGTTTTCAGAGTACACAATTGAGCTGAAATAATAAATAACATTTCACTTTCAAATCGTTCAAAGTGAATTTCTAGTTAAGGGAAAGCTTGATCTTACCTTAATAATCATTTTTCAAGCTCCCAAATACCTTAAATGAGCTTCTTTCAATCCAAGGAAAACAAGGAATTTCGTTTTTTAGTAAAGGAAGGTTTTATTTTCCTTTATCTCCAAATGGGCAAAATTCCTAATAATTGTTCTATTTTTGCACTATTACATTCATCTATCGATAGATTGGTTTTTAATTTTTGTATCTCGAGCTTCATCTATCTATAGATAAGCCCGATCTATCGATAGATAACTCACAACTTTTCCCCAATTGCTCTCAGACTTATATCTATCGATAGATTCAATGAATCAATACGAACTCACTTGTTATGACAACTTGTGTATTGTAAAGCCTTGAAATATGGATCAAAGTTGCCTTGGTTTTTGAAATTTAACGTGTATTGATTATTACTCTAAAGTTATTAACCTATGACATATATAAAGCTTTGTCTACAATTAAGGTAAGAGTGACTTTTTGTTCGAATACTCTATCGAGCCTTTCCTTGTTTTTCTTGTTCTTTGTTGACAATTATTAGACACATTCACCCATGTGGCATCCAAACCAAAGCCTTGTGCATACCTACATACAATTCCAAAAATAACAGAACCTCCTTTACTTTTCTTTTAACTGCTTTATATCTAGTACCATTAGTTTGATTCTCGAATTAACTTGTTTCTTTTTATGCACCAATTCCTAATAAAGGATTTCAAAATCTATTTCAAGAACAACTCTCTTGTACTTTATCTTCCAAGCAAAGAACAACTTTTAACCTCAATAATCTAATTTAATAGAAATACACCATCGCTTCCTTTTAACAATTTACCATTATCATCTCGGATGACAACTCCAAATCTTACTTGCTTTATGTTAAAATCATAGGCCCCATCACAGTCCACCATTACCTAACCTTCTTCGGGTTTTTTCCAAGGCACACTACTAACTTTACTAACTTTTTTTATACACTTGTTAGTGTTGAAATTAAGACCTTCATTGAAGACTTCTTTATCTTCCAAGCAAAGAACAATTTTTAACGTCAATAATCTGATTTAATAGAAATACACCATCGCTTCCTTTTAACAATTTACCATTATCATCTCGGATGACAACTCCAAATCTTACTTGCTTTATGTTAGAATCATAAGCCCCATCACAGTCCACCATTACCTAACCTTCTTCGAGTTTTTTCCAAGGCACACTACTAACTTTACTACCTTTTTTGAGACTCTTGTTAGTGTTAAAGTTAAGACCTTCATTGAAGACACAACAATAGGAAGCTTATACACTCCACTGATGTAGCGATAACTTACTTGATGAAGCTTAATGTTTTTGGTCCTCATTCCTTTTGTAACTTAGGGTCTCATAACACATGTGTGTATGATTTTCAGATTGTGAAGGTAGTGTATGAGTCAATTACATTTGATGTTATGTTGACTTTCATTAAGAACATATTTTGTGATTTTATATTGGTATTAGTGGCAATAAGTGGTCGTATTACACTTTGGTTACTTGCAAAGGTTGGTTGGTGTATTTTACAAGTTTATATCATTATCATTGCAGTAAACTTGCATGTATATAAACCTAATTTTAATGAAAGAAAGGAGGGAAAATTTCAATTTCAAACTAAGAGCTTCAATAATTCTAGCATTACTTTTGTTATCATTATGGATCTCAAATCTAATGCTTCTGTGTGTGCCAATCTAATTTAGTACTAGTTTTATTACATTTCATCCTAGAATCATAGCATTTATGGTCTTAATGGATTGTGAATAAGTTATTCAAACCAAAGAGAACTCTTCCAAAAACAACCGTTGTCAAGTCTTTCCAAAAATCAAGCTTTAAAACTCAAATTAAAAGTGATCACCTCAAGCAACTACTCAACCCCTGCATCACCCACCTTCAATGGAGAAAATTATCTCATATGATCTGTGAAGATAAAAGCCTATCTCATGGTATTCAACCTATAGGATGTTGTTGAATAAAGAAGAGACCATCCTATATTGAGAGCTAATCCAACCATAGCTCAAATGATGAAGCAGTACAATGAAAAAGTTGCAAAGAGGTATAAAGCATTATCCTGCATTTAATGTACTATGATAGATACTATTTTCACAAAGATTATGGTCGGTGAATCTGCCAAAGAAGCCTAGGACAAGCTCAAGGAGTTTCTTGTAAAATGATAGTAATGCTACCAAGATTAAAATATCACCACTGGTGATCTAAAATGGCTAAACAAGGATGATAGAGGTGGCATAAACATGTCCAAAGATGTTATTGCTTTGAATTGTGGAAATGGTAGCATATGCTTTTTGAATTGTTAAAGACTCTTAGAAACGAACAATAGCAACCAAATGAATATAGTTGATCTCCTTAAGGTAAAATATTTTTCCACGATTAAAATGTGAACTTTCAAGTAAATAATATGGGACTATTGTTGGATTTACCACTAAGTGCATGCATCGTTAACAAGTAATATAATGAAAGTAAAGTTCGTTCCCACAAAGAATTAACCAAATCTTTTTGCTAATTACTAAAATTAAAATAACTCGATCTTATCTAAACAACCGAATTTAAACTACTGAAAATTAAAGAAATTAAAACTAGAACAAAAAATAAAAATAGCAACTTAATTAATTAATCAATCAACCAAAAGTCTGAAACCATAATCTCCCCTCAATGTTTCATCTAAAACTCTTATATTCCCTTTTTACCTACTAAATAAAAATGAGTTGTTAATTAAGAGTTCTAATTTATTTATAAGTCTTTTTCATGTTCCTATAAAAATATCTTTCTTAACCAATTTACTATATTCTTATTCAAATTGAAATCAAGAAAGACTCATTAAGCTTAGACTCTAATCTTAGCTATATATAACATGTAAGTGTATTCTTACCCTACACACAAATCAAATCAATCGTCTCATACAATTGATATTGAATATATGTTATTTCATTCATGGCTTACTCTAAACTCCCTTTTTCAGTTCCGTTTAGGTTTCTAAATCAATCTAATTGGTGATTACGCAATTAGAAGTGATAATTCTATTTTATAAATTTATTTTAGTCCAATTTTATTATTAAATATTACCTAAATCCTCAATTTTCAATTATAATTTAGTTATTTTTAGTTGTTTTTATAATTAGTTTATTTTTAAGTGACTTATTTTAATTTTATGTTATTTATTTTAATTTGGTTATTATTTATTAGTTTTTTATAATTTTTTTTTTAGGAACTAAGGGAATTGGGCTTAATTTTGGAAAGTAAGGTGTTGAAAGATCCAAAAGTCTGCTTGCATATGCTTCAGTGTTTGGCCACAACTAGTGTTACAAAACTCCAAATGATGCGATTCTTAGACCATTGGAAAGCTAAGAAACAGAGCTACAACTTTCATGAGAACACTTACACAATTTTGCCTCAAAGATAGAGAAAATCTCAACGAAAAGTGGCTGGATGTAATATGGCTAGAATGGAAATTTTAAAAGTTGACAATTGAATTTTTTGGGCCTCTCATTACACTTTTAAGCCCAATTAAATCATAGGTCAACTTAGGGAACTATAGGTTAAAATTTTTTAGTATAAATAGGATATTTTTAAGAACATTAGGAGAAAACTTTTGGGAGACTCAAGAAGCTAGAAGTTGAGGCTGAAACTTGGAGAGCAATGCAGTAAATATTTGTTTTGTTTTCTTTCTTGGTTTTTATTTTTCTTGTTACTATCAATTGTTGAAATTATTATAATATTATTTCTCTTTGCAATCATAAGTAGCTAATTTTCTTTTTCTAGGGTTGCAATTGAACTCACATGTAATCTAAATTTTTAATCTTTTTCTTACTTATCTTTAATGGGATTTGAATTGTTTATTCCAATTTATTCTTAATGCTTTTAATTGCTTAGCCACCGATTAAATTGATTTAGAAACCTAAAAAAACTTGGGTAAAGGAGTTTAGTATAGACTAAAATTGGGATAGCATATGATCATATTAATTGATTTGCGTATAGGATAAGGATATACCTATAGGTCATATGTAGCCAAATTAAAGCCTAAACTTAATGAATCTATTTTAATTTCAATTCACATACTGCACGTTTGGTACAGGGAATAGCTAAGCTATTCCCTGTCTATTCCCAAGGGAATAGCTTACCTCCATTTGGTATGGCAATATCACAAAGAATAGCTATTACCTAGTAATAGCTATTCTCTCAAAAGGGGTAAAACTCAGGCATAGTTAAGCCCGAGGTTTCCCATGGTTTTTGCTATTCCGTGACCATGGAAATAGCTCTGAATTATGATAAGACTAAAATGTCTCTTATCATTTAAAAATATTACAACCCTAGACCTATATATATATATATTTCTCATTTTCCCTTCTTTTTTCTCTCTCTTCTCATGTTCTTTCCTCTCTTATTCTCTCTCTAAGTGGCATCAACGTCGGAGATGATGTTAGTGGCGACGACGACGGAAGCGGCTGCGACGGCGATTTTATGACCGAATATGGTCGGATAAGATTCAAACGAAGATTCAGCCAAATCTGGCACTCAACGGCCAGATCTGGCAGCGGGAAGCACCGGATCTAGTGCTTCCCAACTAGATCCCATGGTTGGATTTGGCACTCCACGGCCAGATCCAATCGCGGGGAAGCGCTGATCTGGCATCGTAGTGGCCAGATCAGGCCACATGGTGTTCCAGATCAGCGTTTTGTTACACCGGTCGCCTTTCCGGCGACCGACCCATGAAAAAGAAAAAAAGAAAAAGGGAAAAAATAGAATAAAAAGAATAAATTATTTATAAAATTTAAAATATTAATATTTTGTATATAATTTAAACATTATTAATATTAATATGATTAATATTTTAAATTATTAATGTTTTATTTATTAAATTATTAATATATTAAATTTTTAATGAATATAAAAATAAAATTTTAATATTTTAATAATAATAGTATTAAATTATAAATAAAATATTATTAATTAAAATATTAGTAATTAAATTATATTAAAATATTGATATTTAAATTATTAATTATTAATATTTTAATTAATTATAAATTATTAATATTTAAAAAATAAAATAAAAAATAATTAAATACAATAAAGGGTATTTTTATCTTTTTATTTTCTATTCCTTTCCTATTCTAAAGCTATTGTTACCAACCAAACACTGTAATAAGTCATAATAATTATTCTTACTATATTCCATTCATCATACCAAACTACATAATACTTATTCTATTCTATTCCCACGTAATAACTATTCTATTCCATTCCTATCTATTCCGCGAACCAAACGTGCCAATAGGGATATAGTGTTTTAGTTAAAATAGATATTTTTATAAGATGAGTCGGGAGACCTTTATAACTAATTTAGGATTTTAGGTTATCAATTCAACCCATTGAATTAAGTTAAAAAAGAGAGGTAAGATTAGATGAAGTGTGAGGGATATTGTAATCCTATACTTGTCTGATTTGATTTTGACTCAAGTTATTATTATTTTGATTTTTCTTTTTAGTTTAAATTTTGATTAATTAGTTTTAGTTAATTAATTAAATTTGATTGTTTGGATAAGATTAAATTGTTCTAATTTTAGGACTTAGTAAAATTTTAGGTCAATTCTTTGTACGACCGATACTCTGCTTGCTTATATACTATCTATTCAATATGTATACTTGCGTAGTAGAATTTTAACTAACAAGAAGCATTAAGAACATGATTGAAATAAATAACTCAAACACTATTAATCATAAGCAAGAAAGAATATTAAAAATTTAGAGTACGCATTGGGTTCAATCATGATTCTAGATTAGTTCAACATAATTCCTAAACACATCATCCAAAAAAGAAAAAACATTAAAACTAAACAAGACAATATAAAAATAACAAGAAAACAAAGAACTCTAATGTTTATCAAGCTTCAGATCCGCAATCTTCCTTACTTTCTTTACCTTCTTTCTAGCTTGAATGCCTATTTTTCTTTAGAAAAATCTTGGTTAATTGTTTCTTAAACGTGCTTCTCAAAAAGGGATTAAATAGGGCTTGAGTTTGTATCGAAATAGAAGTCAAAATGCACTTGAAGTCTTATCCATCATACTAGTGCCATGACCATGCTTTCTTGGGTGTTGCGACGTCAAGTGCCATGAGCCAACCTTGTATAGGGCTTTGACAGAGTAGAATTGCATAGGAGATTAAGTCTTTTGTACCCTCAAGGGAGATGTCCCCCTTTCAAATATTGTAATGGCATTTGGTGACAGTTTAGAAATCCTTATTAAGTCTTTAGGGGAAAGACCCTTTAGGAAGAAAATGTTCCCATCTCACACATTGTAATGGCTATTGGTGAAATACTTGTAAAACCTTATAATCTCTTTATAAAGTGTGAGCAGTTGGCGAATTGTTGGGCTACCTCACTAGTAAAGGTATGTTTGTAGTGAATCATCTAGGATTGTCCTTATGGCCAGACGATGGCGTGTCTTGGTCCCTTTGTACTCATTTTCATATTAATAAAACATTTTCTTTATATGGCTCCAGTGGTTACATATATGACATTCGATATGTCTTATGATTTCGATGTGCATTGCCTTAATCTAATTTGTGGCTATTGTTGATGTTTGTTAGATATAAACGACTTATTGGTTGGCTTGTAAGGAAGCGTCCACTCAAGCGCTGTTGTTGATTTCTCAAGCAAGTGCACGTATCATTAACAAGTAATATAATGATGAAATAGAGTATCATTCCCACAAAGAATTGTTTTAATTCCTATTGTTAACTACTAAAATTATAACACCCTAATATTATCCAAACAATTAAATTAAAATTTAAAACTAATAAATTAAAAATAAAACTAATCTAAAATTTATTAGCAAGTTTATTAAATTCGAGTGACTATCAGACCCAAGATTATGATATCTCTCAATACTTCATCTGAATATTGTCTCTCTCTCTCTTAACTCAATGTAATGGATTAAGTTGCTAACCTAGAGTCTTAAATTATTTACAAGTCTCTATAGAGTTTCTCATAAAAATATATCTCTCAATTAATTTACTATATGTCTATACAAATTAAATTAAAGACAGATTCATTAAGTTCAGGCTCTAATCTTAGCTACGTATGGCTTATAGGTGTATGTCTACCCTATATGCAAACCAAACCACCTAATAAACTAAGTGCATTCAATCATACACTATTCTATTCAAGGTCTACCTAAATCTCTTTTATCAAGTTTTAACTTAGATTTTCAATTCAATCTAATTGGTGGTCAAGCAACTAGAAGTACTAAGAACAAAATAAAATAAACAACTTAAATCTATCAAACATAAGCAAAAGAGAGATAAATAAAGCAAACTACGTATTGAGTTCAATCATAATCTTAGATAAATAATTTAGTTTCCCATCAAGTCACATAACATTATCAAATAAAGTTGAAACATTGAAACTAAATCAAGAAAAATAAAAAATAAAGAATTCCAAGAGTGAAACTCTTGATCTCCAAATCTTCTTGAAACCTTTAATTTCTTTTCAGTTCCAATGAGATTTTTTTTTCAATGATTTTGTGGTTTGAATCTCAGCTGTCAATTTGGTGTCTCCTTCTCTCCTCTTTAAAAGTCCTCTAAAATGTTGTTTTTATAAGGCTTTGAAGTTAAGACATGGTAGATGAAGAAAAAAGTCAATTCCAATCAGGATTTCCTCGTCAGACTACGTGAGTTGCAGCCTCGACCCATTATATAGCAAAAATCGTAATTGCTCTAGGACTACTGCGGTGGTTCAACTTAGACATAATTATTGACCATCTTCCAAGCTGAACTAGTAAACATGAAAGTTGTAGTTTTTTCTTTTATCTTTCCAATAGTTAAAGAACATCTTATTTGGAGCTCTGTAGAGAGAGTTATGGTCGAAATACCAAAACACATACAATGAAAGTCTGCATCTCGAAATTGCTTGCCTTCTTTCATTAAAATTCTTCCTTCATTAAACCTACAAAAGCACAAATAAATCAATAACAACCTATCTTAATTACATTAACACCAAATTATGCATAAAATTAACTAAGCTTAGATTGACTTACCTAAAATAATTAATTTAAAATAATTTAAATAAACTTTACTAATTTCTATGCATTATAGCAAGAACTAAGCTAAATTACTATCAAAATTAAGTCCAAATAACTCTATACCATAGAGTTATCAAGCGCCTCATGATCTATCTCATACTTAAGCAAAGAAGCATAGTTCATGATAGTTGGTATCAAAGTAGATTTTGAGTACTAGCAGTGTGTCACTAAGGATAGTGGACCCTTGTTCAATTGGGGTAAGATGTCACGGTCCTTTCGTGGACGAGAATCCCACATCGTTGAGATAATGCTCCTAGTGGGGAGTGAGAAAGTATGTTGTGGTCTTAGAGAGAAGAGTCATGAATCCCATATTGGCTATGTACTAGAGCAATATTAGGCATATAAGGGTTTACACCACCTTTAACCTGTGAGGCACCTTATGTGGGACAAACCGTGAGACTAGCGGGCAAAAACGGACAATACCTCATAGAGGTTGGTGTGGATCATGACACCAAGCCCTGTACTTATTTTTTCATATTTTCTTTTCAGGCACCATGACACTAGTTCCTTGGTGGCCACATAGTCGAGGCTTATGTGTGGTTTAACTGGACATGCTTGTTGGGGCGCCGCGGCATTGCCTCCTTTCATGGCCGTAGCCCCTTTTGTATTGTCATGAATTATCAGGCTCTATTACACAACTTTGACTTCTAATGCGATTTTCTCCTTCTTCAATGCTGAACTAGGCAAAGTGGTAAATATAAAAGTTGTAATTCTGCCTCTTAGATTTCCATTGGTTCAAGAATCACATCAATTGGACTTTTGTAGAGAAACATATGGTTGAAATATTGATACATGTGCAATCAAAGTCTGCACCTTGAATGCATTCATCTTTTCAAAATGTCACCCTTTTAATAGCACACCTACAAAAGCAACAAACTAAATTACATAATAACTAAACTTAAAGTAAAACATCATAAAATAACTTAACACAATTGAACTCAATATAATTTACTAAAAATAAAATAAATGACTAAAAACTCTTAATACTCAAATTAAATCTCAAGAGCTTAAACAAATACTCAAAATTGTGACCAAATAACTCTATAAAATAAACTTATCAAGGATCGTGGCTAAAAAGATTGCAATGAAGTATTGGCATTCTAAGATATTGGACATGAGTCATGTAGAGGTCTACCATTTGAGAGACTACCCCGAGAATGACCACAATGTCCATAGTGGATGATCAAGGAGAAGTTATCCACATTAGGATTACATTGTTGTTAGATCATGAAGGAGTTGCCCATATTATGATTACACTGCTATCAAATCGGGGAAGAGTTACTAATGTAGGGTTTACCTTATCGCTTGATGGGGAGAAGTTACTAGATGTTAGGATTACCTCGTAGTCCAACCAAGGAAGAGTTATCAATGCATGGATTACCTTGCTGTTGAACCAAAAAGAGGTGACCAATGTTAGGGTTACATGGTTGCTGGTTGTGTGGCTAAAGAGTTGAAAAAATGTATATTATTAAAGTGATAGTGACGGACCATCGTGAAGTCATGATTTATCATGTTCGGTCTTGGACTTTAATGGTAGTGAGCTATTAAAGGGGTGTTTGGTATGGTGTAAGTGAGGGACATTTTTTACAACTTAACTTAGTGTAATCTCATTATAATGTTTGGTTTGTATAAAGTAAATAGTAAAAGTGATAACATTGTAATGTGATTGCAATGAGAGATTCCCTTCCCTGACTTAGCTTTTCTGTAGATTCAAGTGAACTTCGAATTTGAAAGAAATCAACAATCTTCCGTTTGAACTAGAGGAAACATTGTTTTTAGTGAAAGATGCCTACGATTAATGTGGGAATTTGGGGGATTTTCTTTGGCTTGTTTTATATCTCTGTCTAATTAGTAGGTTTCGATGGATAAGTTCTTTTTGTGAATGAAGTTTATGAGATGTATAGTTTTTTTTTTTTTTTTTTTGAATATCTAGAAACTCTCTGATTGTGAGGATAAGGTTGTGCTTACCTTGCTATTAGATGGGGCTGTAAATTTGGTTTTTTTGGGAAAATCAAGGTGCTCTAGGTCTAACAGCTTCAATTTTTTTTTTTTTTTTGTTCTTCTGCAAATTCTTTCTGGTGATTTAAATGTTCGATCATCCGTTGTTCTTGTTTAATGAATAATGAAATTTTGATTTTTTTTTTTTAAAAAAAGTATGAGAATTTGGGAGAAATGAAAATACAAATGGCCAAACGCTTGCTTCTCCGCTTTGATGTAAAATGCAAGTAAAAAATAGCAATTCCAAGTCTTCAAATGTTTTTGTGTCTTGAGGATTTAATTTACGAATGGTTTAACTTTGCTGAAAGAATACATTTCAATTTTATTCTACTATCCAAAGGACATTAATATTTATAGATATTATTATAAAAACAAATATATAGTAATTTTATATATTTTAATATTTAAATAGTTAATATTCAAATATTATGTTATTTTTGTTATGTTATTATTGATTTTAGGAGATAACGTTTGAAAAGTTAAATATTTATCCATAAAAAATATAAGTTTACTCAACTTATTTATTTTCATATATAAAGGTGATTTTATAAATTAATACTAAATTTCTAATAAAATACTTTCAAACCAAGCATTGCAATGTAATTTTTCTAGTATTCACATTCTCCGCAATCATCACTTTCTTATGTATACCAAACACTACAATGTTATTTTTTCAATAATCATATATACAGTAATCACATTACTAACGATCACATTTTTAGTAAAATACGAAATGTCACCTAAGTGTAATGACGTGTGAGAATGTTGTAGTTAGTGTTCGTAAGGTATTTTGCCTCCAATTGAAATGGTCTAGAAGTTTGGATTTCAATCAAGGGTTTGGATTATTGGACGTGGTTTTTTGTTTTGGTTTTTGGTTGCTATGTGTTGGCCTTCCACCCTCTTGATTTTACAAGTAAGGAATTTCGGCTCAACTGATGGCTTTGTTTTTAAATGGCATGTGGAAATGTTGTTGCGCTAAACTTTTCAACATATTTGGCCTATCCCCACTTTAGCAAAAAAACAATGGGCAATGGTATCATTTGGGGCAGAATAGCACTGTTGTCAGCCAAAACTCCATAATATTTATGCTCAATCTATAGATTCTTGGGTAAACTAGTTTTCTTTTTTGTTATTCTCAAAATGTTTCTTCTTACTTTTTTTTTTTTTTCCTTTTAGATTTGGTTATAGTGATTTGTACGATCCGAATTGTAATAAAAAAATTAAATAGAAATTCGCAATCATAATAGCAGCTTTGATTTTTCTTGTTCTTTTCTAGTTTATAGCAGTAATTTTTACATTTAGGCAGCAAGTGTCCTTGAAACCTTTAGGTAACAAGTTCAAATCCTACCAAATGTGAATTCATTTAACTTTATGTTGATTTTATGTAAGTAATTTATTGAATTTTTCTAATTATGTCATACATATTGATTATTACTTCATTAAATCAATATATTATTTTTAATTTTTAATAATTAAATGACTAAAATAAGTTGAAAATTCATCAAGGAAAGCAAATCTCACTAGATTTTTTGAGATAGCTATGCCTATTTTGATTTTGGATCTTGGATCTTGGTTTAAAAAAACAAGAAGGCTATTTGGATCATATCATCATATCAATATACACGGGAATAGAAAAGAGTTGGAAAATTGAAGTGGAGCATAGCATAGCATGGTTGATCAAATATCCTCAACTCCCTCACCATAAAAATTCTCGTCCAAGAAATATTTTCATTTTTTTAAAGAATTTTCCTCTTTCTTTCCTTGGCAATTTGTCGGACTAAATCTTTGTTTCTACATAGCGTTGGGTATGGTTTCTACATTCCTTTGTCTGAAAATTATCTTTCACTTTTACAAAATGGAAGACAATTTTCAAGCTTTAAGGTTCTGTTGCATTGAACCCTTGATTATATCATTTTCTACCAACTAAACATTAAAAAATACGAAAACCAATTATTGAAAGTCAATTTTCAGAAAACAACTGGACGCTAAGGCTTAAGCCTTTGAATGTCTGAAATTTGAGTCACAGTTTTTGAGTTGTAAACTTTCGCATACACGACATTTGTAATATGCTAGGAAATGAGGATTGAGACCATGAGGAGAGTCTGCAGCTTCAACAAGACCCGTTCCATTCTTCCAGACGGGGGGGGGGGGGGGGGGGGGGAGACTTGTTGAACAAGGGGATGGGCGGTGTCTTTAGGCTAAACATGAATGTGAGAAAAGAATGACAATCCCACCGTCTACAGCAGCTACCGTTTATTCTCTCCACCCGTCATCTGATGCAATCAAATATGGGGCCTTACAATATTCATTTCAATATCCTAATTAAGCAATTTATACCATAGTAACAGCAAGAATCAAGAGCATTAATATAGACATCATAGATAATGGGAGAACCAATGTACAAGCAGATATCCTTATACGCTCCCCCCTGCTACTGCCGTTCGTTGAATCAAATTATTGTTCTGCGTGTAACACCCCAACTAGACCAAAAACCCA
Source organism: Theobroma cacao (assembly GCF_053813885.1). Lineage (NCBI taxonomy): Eukaryota > Viridiplantae > Streptophyta > Magnoliopsida > Malvales > Malvaceae > Theobroma > Theobroma cacao. The sequence goes on along the minus strand of NC_142639.1, from coordinate 33,337,289 downwards.
ATCAACTCACCAAATAGTTGAGGCCCTATCTAATCTGTACTGCAACACAGAGATCAGGACTTCAAACCTAAAATAAGCATCAAATAGAGAAAACTCCTGCTTGTTTACCAAGATAGACTATCCGCGTGAAAATAAACAAGAATAGAGCAGAAAAGGTGTTACAGGCGATAAAACCCTTGCTTGTACTTGGAAAACGGGAAAAAACATTAAAGGACCCGCATGTGACACAGAGGAGGAAGACAATACATAAGTGCAGAGTCACACAAATTCTGCATTGTTCCCCTGAAACTGTTCACTGCTCTTCTTTTCCTCCTTCACTAAGCAAGTCTTACCAACCAATCAGACAGCAACCCTTCTAACAATCTCTATACAGAAGGCCAAAGGTCCACCATCCAAAAAGGACTCTCCCGTTATGTGACTGATGTTGGAATTAAAATGCATGACCAAGATACAAGGAATACAATATAATACGATAGCCTATTCTAGTTCAATTGTATAAGCTATTATTTCTTCTATCCATGTGGCATCTGAAGACATAGGTGCATTTACATGTATTTAGATTAATTTGATACTTAAAGTCATACAGGACAGAACCAATATCTTATCAATCTGTACAATACAAATAGAGAAAACCCATAATTATCAACAGACATCATATATGAATGGGCAGACTATTTACGTAGAATTAACTGCACTATGCAGGAGATCTTAAATCTACAATCGAATTGTGCACATAACTGTGGAACTGAAATCCAATGGTTGTTGGAATGGTGGCTTTGTGACAAGGGATCTCCAGGTCTTCTTCCTAGGATGATAAATCTGGATAAACAATGTCCCTGCCCTCTTCTGCTGCCTTGACCGTCGAGTATCTGTTGAATCAATACCATTTACAATAGTCATTACATGTAACTCCCCGTTCAGAACAACAAAACCAAATGAGCTCTTGTAAGGAGCTCTCCTTGGTACACTGGACTCCTTTTGCCAACAATTTAAAGCCATGTTGTATCTGCAGAGAAATAAAAAGAAGACAAGTGTTACCTCTAAGACTTAAAATAAGCATTTGGAACAAACACTAAAGTGAATAACTTGAAATTCTGTTCTACTATATAAAAAAAAGTTTTTTTGCTAAAGGGAAATTAAAAAAAGCAGAGCATGCCTTTAGATAAAATGCATGCTTGTTGACAGTAGACAGAGTCATGCAGTTTAGACTAGCATCTGAACAAATGGAACCAATTACAAGAGGCAAATGTGCCACAGACAGATGAGATATAGCAATTATCTACTAGCAGAGCTAAAATGAGTGTCTGAAACTGGCAATTATGCTAAAAACCAATCCAAATGTGCAGATCAAAGAAATGCTTAAATGTAAGCTTATTCTCTTCAGGAACCAAGTCTTAACAAATGGTCGGAGAGATCAATAAAATCTGTGAAGTAGGCAGCGTTCCAGGTATCACATGATGAACCTGTTTAGTTGGCAAGAAAGTTTTTGCATGATAATATCCCTAAATGATGGCAGCAGCATCATGATAATAAAGTATAATTTGTAAGGCCATTAAACATTTCAACATCCAGATGTATACAGCTTACATTTTTGCTAAGAACACGAACTCTCTCACACACAAACACTAAGTTATGCACTTTTGCTATTGAAATGTTGTCAAGTACATTCAATTAAAATTCAAATAGGGCACTTGCTACATATGTGTTATCTGCCTCAGTTTACAGTATACAGAATACCCAATGTTTGAGATGGTTGAGATTTTAACTATTATTTAGTATATAAATTTACAACCTCAAATCTTGACAAGTAAACCAAATAGTCAGACATATCTTGGCTGAAATTGTTTTAACAGATGAATCAATTGTCAATAAGAACTAGTAACTAATCAAGAAGCCCCAGTAACTTAAGTAAAATATTCTAACTTGACAAGCATATTTGCAAGGTAGGATGGCTCCAATAAGCACCACCAAAAAGAAAAAAAAAGAAAAAGAAAAAGAAAGCCATAATGCTTCAAAGTTTGGGCTCTGTTCTTACAATAGATATTTCAGATGCCAATGGAATATAGTTTCACTGTGCAACTGAAGAGGTGATTCAACTTCGGCGTTCAAACAAAATTTCATGTTTGAACTCAAGATATCAGCTCAGTTCAATTAGTATTCCACTGCAAGTCTCGGTTCAACTCCATGAGTTCTTTTGCAACATGTTTCAATAATTGAGAGCTAACACAAATTTCAGAATTGAAAAGTATGAAAAATTATTAAAAGTAGAAAAAGAAAAGCTTTTCTTAGCCTTTTTCTTCCAACCCAATCTATTGTAGTGTGAAAGGGAACTGAATCTCTTGAAGTCATGTAGGTCCTTTCAATTTACTCAAAAATCCTTTGTTAGATTACGTGATTTGCAATTTTCTTCAAAAAGAGGATAAGCCAGAAAGGCAGAATCTGGATTATCATATGGAAACATGAAGTCCGTGTTTCAATATATGAAGTTAATTGATAAAGATACTTTTATCAACTGCAAATAAATAATGCATCCCTTAAGAATACAGCTCACAGACCAAAAGCTGTAATTGAAGATCTTGTCATGTGAAGATCAAACAGGGGCAACTGTAGAAATCTTCTAGTATATATGATCAGTGATCACATAGGATTTCATTTCTCACAACAATTTTTAATCCCTAGCAAAATTATTAACCCGTTTAAGTATTTGCCAATCTTTTGACACTATGTCTAACATCATCAAGGAAGAGAAACTATGCAATATGCCAGAATGCTCACAATTAACTTCCAAGTAAGCAATGAATGAAACTAACATAAATGTCAAAGGTAATTATCTTGAACAACATTATTACCTGAGGATATCATTATCATCAAGCATGAAAATAGCAGGCCTACCCCCTTCCTCATCCTCCACGACAACGATTTTCCCAAGCCTAGGCCTCTCCCCTTCCTCCCACATATCCCCAACTTCCGTCCACTTCCCACCACCATTTTCCTTCAACTCCATCACCACAGCATCCTTGTAATACTCGTCCACCGGAAACACTCCCGACAAAGTCCTCGACTCCCCGTACCCTCCCATCACCCAAAATTCCTTCTCTTTCCCATCTCCACTAACAGTAAACCCCACGCAACCGGCTCGGAACCTGGGCAACCCATCCAATGCTTCCCACTCATCTCTTTCCACGTCGTACCTCTCCACCGAACATATCCTACTCCCTGCAGCCCTAAACATGGTGTGCCGGGACCCACCGCCAGCGACGATGATTTGATCGGAGCTGGGAATCGCAGCACACGCGAAGCTCCCACGTGGGGAAAGCATGGGGGCGAGACGGTCCCAGGAGGAAGTTAGGAAATTATAACGGAAAGCCGAGGAAGACGGAGAAGGACGGTCAAGAGGGAAGGATCGCGTGTCGAAGAGGGACCCACCGAGGACGTAGATGTGGGGTCCGAGGGAGATGGAAGTGAAATTGCAGAGTCCGTACTCGTGAGGGTTACAAGGCATGGGAGGGAGTGGGCGCCACGCCAGGTTTTCGGGGTCGAAGAGGAAGGGGGAGGAGATGTGAGGATCTTCGGGGAAGATGCAGAGGAGGTGAGAGAGGCAGTGGCGGCGGAGGTAGAGGAGTGTTTGTGATGAGAGGAAGATGTACCAGGACTTGCAGGTGGGCTTAAGGCGGCAGTGGTGGGAGTATGGAAGGAAGGAAAGGATGTGGGCTGCGACGTCGTTTGGGAGGCCAGGGAGTAGGGTCAGGGCTTCGTCGATTGCGAGAAGAAATGTTGATGATGACGGAGGGAGTGGCATTTCTTTCCTCGTCCTTTCCCTCCAAATTCCCTCTGCAAATGAGATTCTGAAAAACAAAAAAGAATCAAATTTCCCAATTGCTGTAGCTTTGATCTGGGAAACGTTTTTCTATTGTAATTGTGTCTTGTCGGGCAAGGTTGGGGTTGAACCATGAACAGGATTTTCCAGAGATGGCGGAAAGTAACGCCTTTGGTTTGTTGAAGCACTAAAAGTCTAACGGGTACAGTTCGACGACACGTGGAAGGCGGTTGAAAGTGATTAGTGATTGGAGAGACTAAGAGCAGGTTAAGGCCACGTCATCGCAACTTTTCGCACTGTTTTGCTCCTTAATCACTTCTTTTTATTAGGGAAAATAAATAATTATTAATTCACCATTTTAGGTCAAGAGATATCCAAACTGTCTGCGATTGCAATTTCACTAATGGTATTATTATTTGGTGGAGAATCTGAAATATGAAGTCTCAAAGATAGACTTTCATGATGTATGGTTATCCCATCTGAACATTGATTTGCTTCATAATGAATGTAAGAAATGGTATAGTCCAGAAATATTCAAGTACTTTCCTAATACTCCCAATTACCCTTGCATTAGGATCATATTGCAAACTTTGGTTCTGAATTTTTTGAAGAGCAAGTAGTGAATCTAATTCTACTTGGATCTTCCTAAAGCCCTTGTCCCAGCATATTTTTAATCCTCAGTCAAGCCCTAATAATTTTACTTGCAAGGAAAAGGAAACGCCAATTTTGTATGTAAATCCTAGTATCCAGTTACAAACTTCATCTCTAATAACTCCTCCTACTATCGCCATTTTTTATTGTCCTCGAGCACTTCCATCAACGTTCAACTTTACATAAGAGTGCTTCGATGCTATCCATGCTATTAAATGTTTCTTTTTCACTTTATCATGCTCCCATTGTAAGTTATCCCATGCTTTTTTCGATTTAATCCAAACTTGCTGCCATGCGTTTCGTGGCCAGACAAAAGTATTATCAAAAATAGATAAATTTCACCACTACCATAGAAGCCATGTGGTGTGTATGAAAATAGTCCCCCACGGTAACCCATCAAAGGCATCCTCATTCTTTATATTTTCTAACATCCAACTATGTAAATCAAGAGAGAAAAAATTACTGTACTAAGCTTGGGAGCAATCTGTACCCAAAGGTTTCTACACGAATCGCAATCCCTTAATGCATGAAGTAGGGTTTTTATGTGGTTAATACACTTGGGAAAAGGCGGTTGGAATACTTACAATTCCCTTAAATGACTATTCTTTAGCTGACAAAGATTCATGAAACGTCTTTCAAAGGAAAACTCGAACCTTCCTTAAGCTGATAGTTTTCCATATCTAATTCCAATGACTCGCCACTAGGAGATGGCTATTTAATTGTATCTCATATGTCGATTTCACCGAGAACTCGTCATTAGCTTATGGCATCTAGAAAACTATATCTTCTTCAACGCTGTAGGATCAATCATTGTTGCAGCTATTCTCAAAAATAATGTGTTAGGGAAGATCCTACTCCATTTGTTGTAAAGCCTAGCTTCCAAACTTGTTGCAAAAGCTAGCTATAAGCAATTGAAGTTCCATCTTTGATAAGGCTCTAGTTGCATAGTTAAAGAGTGGACCATGATAAATCCAATTATTTGTCCAAAACTTAGCTTTGTGACCATTTGCAATGGATATTTCCAAACCTCTTTCAATAACTAGTTTACTTTTTAATATACTTTTCCACACATGTAAGTAAGTTGATTTAGCTGTTATTGACATGATTTTTTGTGTCAAAGATATTTTACATTCAAGATATTCACCCAAAAGCAATCTTTCTAATTCCATACACTCCAACCAAACTTAGCAAGTAAAGCTAAGTTGAATTTTCTAGAGTCACGTACTTAAAAACTACCTTATTCCTTTTTTGCATAAAGTTTTTCCCAACTTAATGCATGAATTTTCCTTTCGCTTCCCATATGTCCCTAAATGAAGTTTCTATTTAGTTGATCGATTTCTTTAATGGTCGATTCTAGGAGAAATGATATTTGCATTAAATATGACGCCATGGTGCTAGTCATAGCTTGAACTAATGAGATTCTTCCTGCCATGGATAGATTCTTATTGCTTCATTTTTCTAACCTTGACTTGATTTTAGCTACCAACTCAGAGTATGTGTCATTCTTAATTCTTCCATGCAACATTGGCATGCCAAGGAATTTTCCAAAGTCATTTGTCAATGGTATCTTAACAACACTACTTAGCAAATTAGCTCTTGCATTACTAATGTTTGAAGAAACCAGTAACTCCGATTTTGAGAGTCTCACCTTTTGGCCTGATGCCTTACAAAACTAGTCAAGGATCCATCTTATTGCCTTCCCTTGTTTTGTAAAAGCAACTCCAAACAGCATCAAATCATCTGTAAAGCATATATGAGATAACACCGGTCCCTTACTTGTGAATCGCAATGGCTACTAATCCTTTGTATTAATTGCACTTTCAATTAATTGTGAAAGTTTTTCCAAACACAACACAAACAAATAAAGAGATGGGGGATCACCTTGATGGATCCTTCTCAAAGGTGAAAAACTATCTAAGGTCTTACCATTCCAATTAATGGAAATGTTGGTGTTCTCATAGTGTGCATTATGAAATTTACCCATGAGAAAGGGAGGCCAATTTCTTCTAGTATCTCTTGTAGAAAATTTCATTTCAATCTATCATAGGCCTTATCAAGATCTATTTTTATTGCCAAAGCTCTTTCCTATATTCTCATCATTCGCATTATGTGAATTGCTTCTTAAGCAATGATAATATTATCTACTGCTTGTCTCTTTAGAATAAAGCTACATTGAGTTTTGCCAATTATATCACTTAATAGAGGTCTTAAACAGTTCATCAACACCTTGCTTATAGTTTTCATCAAGACCATGCAAAAGCTGATTGATTTAAATTAAGTGATTCGTTCAGGACTCTCCAACTTGGGAATAAATGTTATCAATGTGTGATTTAGTGGGAACAAACTAGAGTTGTAAGCAATTTCAACTATCTTGAAAATACTTGCCCCCAATATGGTCTAATTTTTTTGAAAGAAGGCAGGTGGAAATCCATCAAACCTCGTGCTTTTATTTGGCTTCATGCTAAATATAGTTTTCCTGACCTCTTCATAGGAGATAAGATTTGAAATTTTAGCTATTTTATTTTCCTTTAGCTTCCACTATGAGCTTCTTGGGAGAGACATATGAATAGCATCATCCTTAAACAGTTCTTGATAATATGCAAGGCCATTTTTTCCACTTCAACTTGGTCATAACTCCATAAATCCTCATCTTTCTTTAAAGCTAAAATCTTATTTTTTTTCTCTGTATGCCCTGTACCATATCATGGTAAAACTTGGAATTGGTGCCTCCATATTTCACTCAATCAAGTTTCGCTTTTTGTTGCCACATGGTCTCTTCTTGATATAAAATTAAGTTATATTCTTCCACCAATGCAACTTCCAAATTTTGTAAAATATCACTATGACCTTTATCAAGTTGATACTGAATACCTTTGAGTCTTGCAAGTTCTTGCTGCTTTCTCTTATATATGTTACCATATACTTCATGTTTTTACTTCCCCTAAGAGATTAATAAATTTCTCAAAGCTGTAAAAATATTTACCCTTTCTAACTTCCAACTTTCTTTTAGAAAATCCTTAAAATTTGAGTGAGACATCCAGAAAATTTCAAACCGAAACTCTTTATCAAGTCGAGCTTCTAGCAGGGAATTTTTGCATTACACTAGAATGCGATGATCGTCAGAGTGGCTTCGTGGCAATGTCAGTATTTAGGCAAATGGAAATAAATCACTGCATGTTTCATTTGCTATTGCTTTATCCAAGCGAGCTCTGGTATAATCAAAGCCATCCCTTTTGTTGCACTAGGTAAATTTAGGTTTCGTGATCCCAAGTCAAACAAATTACAGTAGTTCATATAGGCACTCATCTTATTGCATAGACTAGAATTCACACTTCTTCTTCCTTTCTTCTCATCTGGTGGATGGCTTGATTAAAGTCTCTCAATACCATCCAAGCAGTTTATGAGCTTCGCTTGTTAGACACAATGATTCCCATAGCCATTTTCTTTCTTCCACAACAAGACTTCCATATGCAGTTGTTAATAACCAATTGGATCTCGAAACCTTACATCATATGTATCAATTATGATGAGAACGCCATTACCTCTGAATAAATTTTTGTTTTGTCCCATAATCCAAACACTACCCAAAAAACCACTAACTTTTACCCTGAAAAAATTTGGCAACCCACTTCTGTGACATATTTTGTCAAGTTTGATGCCCAAAATCCTTGGCTCCAATATAATGACAACATGCAACTCATGGATGTTGATGAAATTCTTCACATTCCGGACACACCTAAAAGGCAACTCCTCTCACGTTCCAACTCAAGATGTTATAATTCTTAAGTAAAGGCTTAAGCTAGTATTCAAGACAAAAATGGTATATTAGCAAGATTAATCTTTCATTATATCGACCTCTCCTATTTCCAACTTTATGTCCACTGAAGTGGTTACCACATTTAACCTATCATGACTTTCATCATCTACTACATTAATGACTCGTTCCCTAGCTACTTCATTTATGCCAACTCTAAGGCTTTTTGTGATAATACCTTTAAGAGGTGAAGAAATAGATGCAGTGATTAGGTCAATTACTTCTTAGGGTTGGTCCACTAAGTCAGATACTACTAGTGGAATAAGGTTTCTCTAAAGACTTCTTATACGTAACTCATTTGAGGGAGTAGAATTTTTCCTAGTTTGTGCCTTTATCATTTTTGACTTGTCTAGCTCAAATGATGTTATCTTTAGAACCATTGGGGCCACAAATTTTCCCGTAGTTTTTGAGGGAGTAATCTCTCTATTTAACACAATTGCTGCTAATTGTAAGGATTCTTTTAAGGCACTTTTAGTTTTCACATTAATGACATTCTGTTTCAGTTTGCTAATCACTTGCTTTGTAGCATCCCTTCCTAATGTCTCAAGAACAAACTCCTCCACATTTGTATTATTCCCTTTATCTACTAATATATAAAATCTTGAACCAGGTTTTGTCGCCTCTTTAGAACTCCCTTCCTATTATGGCACCTTAGATTTAGATTCGATGCCTCTCTATGAGTTCCTTTCAATATTTCTCTTGTAAATTTTCTTTGCAACCATCCATGGTCCATAGTGCAAAGATTCATAACCCTTTTATGGGTTTTTTTTTTTTGTTTTTCAACGAGTCTATGCACTTATTCCTCCATATAACCCTCATGTTCCTTTTATCAGATAGAACAAAATTCAGATCCATGGCCAAATTTTCCACAATGGAAGCATAACATCTGCAAACCTTCATATTCTATCCTTTACCAACGTCTTGCTATATAGATCAAGTTCGACACACACAATCTCGTAAACTTTCCCCTTATTGCATGAGAGGTGGTTCGATCCACTTTCAAAGCTTTCCCAAGTTTATTGTCAATTCGTGACAGCACATCCCTATCATAAAACTCCAACAGCAATCCTAGTAACTTGATCCAAACTATTATTGAGTCTATGGTGGTTTCTGTAGACACTATGAAAAAATCATAAACAAAAATTATTATTATTAATTAATTAAAAAATGATGAAATAAGTTAAAAAAAAAAAAAAAGAAGAGAGTACTGGCAGGGCGCGAACGCACCCTGCCAGTACCAGCCAGGCACCACAACAATGCCAGATGCGAAAACTCGCGTTTGGCAGGGTAGTGGAGTAGGGCCCCTGCAGTAGCCAAGATCAAGCTGGACAACTGGGTATAAAACCCCACTATAGCACCTAAACAAAGGGGGGGATCGGAAGCAAAAAGAAAAAAAATCGAAAAAAGCTTTAGAAAATCCCTAAGAAACCTGCAAATCAAAGAAAATACCCTAGATCCTCTAGCAACCGAGAACAACCACAAAAAAAAAGAAAAAAAAGACACAAACAAAAAATATCGTCGATTGTAAGTGAAGGAGTTTTGGGTTTGTGCCGCCGGTTGTAAGGTTTTTTTTAGAGAGAATTGGAGCCTTGGGTTGTCATCGCTCGTTCATAGGGAGAGAGTTGTTAGGGGGTGCCACCGACGAAAAGAAGAAGCAAGGGAGAGAGTCGAAGCTTCAGGGGGCGTCGACGAGGAGAGCAAAGCCAGATCTGGTGGTGAAAAGGAAGAAACCCAGTTCGAACCAAGAAGAAAGAGAGGCCTGCGTCGCCAGCAGAGACAGAGGAAGCCGTCGGCATCGAGAAGAAAAAATTTGGAGAGGGAGAGGAGAGTATATCACCGGATAAAGAGAAGAAAAAAAAAAGAGAAAAAAAAAAAGAAAAGTCAATCTCTATTAAACCGAACGGCGCCGTTTTGGTGCTCTAGAGTGTGCGATTGGGACAAGTTGTTTGAACCCAGGCCAGATTGGAGGGGAGCCAAAGCCTAATGGCACTTAAACCCACTTTGAGCAGTGGGTCAGCTTCAACCCAATAGGTAATGGATCTGCTCACTGAATAATGATTTCGGCTTGGACTGTTGATGTTGGGACATGATATATTTTTTATTTATTTGTTATTCATGATAGTGTTATTATTTTTTTTGGAATTTATACATAAGAAAAATGAGATATATGGAAGAAAAAAAATGTGAAAGTCTTTAGCATAATAAATAATAGATCTTAGGGAGTTTAAATATACATATATGAAATAAATAATAAATGTAGTAAATGGTTAGAAAATGATAGGAATATGTTTAAGTTATTCATAAAAATCTACTAAATGTTTTATAGTAAAATTAGATCCAAGTAAAGAAAAATATATATGGATACATAAAATAAATATAAGCTTGGGTGATTATTTAGTTTATAAGTAAAAGTTTTAGGCTAAATGGAGTATGCATATAAATAAAAAGAGAATCTATAAATAAGATATTATGGTGAGGATATATTTAGTTAAAAAAAGAATACTAAAAATGAATTTAATACCGATGATGGATGATCGGTCAAGACACGAGAAGTCGCAATCCCAGGCCCATATTTCCTAGGTTCGGAATCCGAATCAAGACTCCACCAATATGATGGGAGGGCCTCGATTTCAAGATCTCGAAATTTTTAATAAATAAAGAATTTGACTATACAAAAGTTATTCAATAAAAATAATAAATAAATAATAAAAAAAAAGAAGAGGGATAAAAATAATAAATAAAGATAATTCAAATATATAATAAATAATAAATTTGTAAAAATGCAATATGCATGATATTAAATAAACAATAAATAAATAAATAAATAAATAAAATCTGAAATAACAACTAATTTAAAATTAAGCATTAAATATCAAGTGGCACAAACTGCGAATTAATATATATTATAAAAAAAATGTGAAGACAAAGATAAGAAAGAGAAAAAAAAAGAATTAAATATAGATATATAAAATAAGATTTTAAGCATTAGGTTTGAATAAAAGATTGTTTACAAAAAAATATAATAATAATAAAAATATAAAAATATATAAAATAAAAAATAGAATAATAAAAAATAATAATAAAATTTTTTATTCACTAAAATAACATGGGATCATAAACAATTTATCTAATTATAAAAGGAAAATATAGGAGTAACTTAGAATAAAAAACGTAAAGTACAAAAAAATAATAATTAGAAATAAAATAGAAAATATGATAAAAAATAATAAAATAAAATAAAAATAATAATTAAATAATAATAAAACAAAAAATAAACAATTACATTAGCATAGCATATATATATTGCATCATGCATATCATTGCATATAAATATTTCTATTTTTGAGTTTAAGCCCCGATGATGAGATCTTCTGAGGATCTTGCGAAGACGGGTATTTCTCGAAAAATTCCCTAAGTGAAAAGATGTCCTCGGGTCCCACCAGTATGATGGGAAGGCTCGAGAAGCATCTTTAATAAAAGGCTTTTGCCCGAATTAGGTTCATTATGCATGAAAATACTATTTTAAAAGAAAACAGACGATGACCTCGATGTTAGGATTTATTCATCGAATTTACGAAGGCGAATTTCTCGAATGATTCCCTAGGTGAAAGAATACCCCGGATCCCACCAGTATGATGGGTGGATCCGGAAGAATATTCTCAATAAAAGGTTATTTGTCTGACATTTTTATCTCACGCCATGCATCTCATCTTACTTCACATTTGCATTCCATTTTAGGTTAAATAGGAGATAAAATAAGAGAATAATAACTAAGAAAATATAGTGAATTTAAAAATTAAAGCATAATAGGATAATCTAAAAAATGGTATCATTCATGGAATGAGCGTCCCGGGGGTGCTAATCCTTCCCCGAGCGTAACCGTACTCCCGAACTTAGATCTAGAAAAATGTAGATCAGTTTAAGGTTCTTTTCGGTGGACTTAAAATTAATTTAAGGCTTCATCGATTAGAATCGAGTCAATAGGTGGCCAATCATACCTAGTAAAAAAGATTGGTGACGACTCCTAGTTTTTTAGAGTTTTCACTCTCGTCTGGCGGTAGGGTTCCCGGACCCGCATGTTACGACAAGTGGCGACTCCACTGGGGACTTCCGATAGTCGAACCATTAGATAATAATAGGTTATCCAAGGCTTTAAATAATTCGATGTTTCCTTAGTGTTGATGATTTGTTTTGCATATTTTGTTTAGTGCATTTGTTTATTTTGCATTTGTTATTTTATTGCTTTTAATAATTGTGGGGATTTAGGATAGAGGGATGTGAGAATGTTATTCCGAAATCAATATTTTTCTTCACACACACAGCATATTTTGCATTCATGCATAAACCCTCCACCCGGGTTATATCCTTTTTAGGAGGGAGCTTAGTAGTTACGCTCTCATGAGGTGATAACTTCCGCACGGGCTAGTGAAGACTCCCACTCAAATCAAACCTAGTCCATTTGAAGCCTGTAATGGGTGAGGACCGGGGTGCCTTACTAGTCCGCGTGGACGACAGTGAGGAACGATTTGGGAACCTTAGCTCTGTTTATAAACCTCGCTCAGCATATAGAATACCGAGAGTTGCTTAACCCTAGGTTGAGCCATACCCGTGAGAGTATACCCTATAATTAGGTACACATGAAGAAATTTCTTCCACTCCCTCTATTTTAAATTTTGCAACTATATAATAAAGTGTCATGGAGTAGACAATAATACCCATGATATTGCTTATTATTCTCTCATTATTTTTAACACTCCATTCTTTCTTTTTACCATACTAACTTAAGTTTATTTTGCTTGTCATGCGCATGTTACATGTTCATTTGCATGCATCGTAATTGCATATTGGAGAAATATTGGCTACACAACATCCAACCTAAGAGATCCCGGTTACATCCATGGCATCGACATCAGCAGGTCCACTCAACATATACATAAATGACTATGAGATAGAGTTACAGATGGGGCAGATTCAACAAGAAAAAGGAAACTGTTTGACCCAAGGACATATCCCAACATTACCCGAGAGAGTTCATTTGGACCTTCAGTAGAATGATTTCACAAAGATGATAGGAATTTGGGAACAGTGGAGACGTGCTCACCGAGACAATTTTCAGAGCAAGTATGGACACATTGCATGGCTCCTATATGTACCTGTTGATGACTAGATGCTCCGAGCCATCGTCCAGTTTTGGGATCCTTCATACCGTTGCTTTGTCTTTAATAAGGTGGACATGACCCTTACCATAGAAGAGTACTTCTCTCTACTCCGAATAGATCACATGTAGCCTAACAAGATCTATTGGAGGGCCCAAAAGACGGGACACCGACGGAAGTTGGCCAAGTTGCTAGGGATGACTACAATAAAAGTGGATCAGCACCTAAAGAAGAAAAGAGACACAGAATGCCTTCCATGGAGTTTCTTGAACGGATATATTAAAAAGCACATGGAGGATGAACAAGGTCTCCTAGCTTTCGTGATTGCAATCTATAGCTTAGTGGTCTTCCCGAAGATTCTAGGTCATGTGGAGGTATCAGTCATAGACTTCTTCGATCAAGTGACAAGGAGCATCAACCCGGCCCCATCCATTTTAGTTGAAATCTTCAGATCCTTGAATTTTTGTCGGCGCAAAGGCGAGGGACGATTCATCGGATGTGCCCAACTCTTAACCATATGGGTCAAAAGCCATTTCAAATGCAAAGAGAGCAAATTTCGGAAGCCTTATCTGTCTGTAAGTTGCCCTATCCTTGAGTTTTGCGAAAGTGTATGGCTTAACTACAAGAGGAAAGAAGAGTAGGTCACGAATCTCCAAAGGTTAATGAGCGTTGAAGTAACTTAGAAAGCTCCATGGATGCCACGGATGTAAGTGATATATAAATGCGGAGACAAGCCGTGGGTGCCGCTGATAGGACCATAGAGAGCCATTAGCTATGCACCGATAATGGAACGAAGACAGTTCGGATCTGAGCAATTTGTGCCCATGACTCACCAGCTCAACCAGTTAGAGTTTACATATGGAGAGCCAGAAGCGCTAAAGAAAATTGAGGAAATTGCACAAGACTGAAAAAAAACTTGCCGAGTGGATCAAGGAAGGGTTACCGATGAAGTCACCACAGGATATCATACTTGGCACGACCAAAGGGTGAAAGATGTCGTATGCCCTCCGAAAAATCCATCAAAATATCCCATAAACCCAGAACCTCAAGATGTCCTATTAGAGAGCGAGTTGACAAGAAAGAGACTTGAAAATGAGATGATGAATATGAAGTGGAGACATGAGGATGAGCTAGAAGAAGTAAAGAAAGAGACGACAAGAAAGGTACGGATGGCTTTGGAAGAGCGAGATGAGTGGCAAAGCAAGTTTGAGGAAGTGAACGTGGCAAATTCTTCTCTGATAGCCAAAATGCAAGAACTCCAAAGTGCCAATAATGCTTTGTGGCACGAGGTACGAAGACAAGAACAAACCATCCAAGAGTTGAGAAATGACTGTGGCTTGTTGGAAACTACCATGGAGGGATATAAGGCATAGTATGAAGTAGTAAGGCAAAAGTATTTTCAAATGAGGGAAAGAAATGATTCATGCACACAAAGCCTTCAAAGGAAAGAAGCTGAAATGCGATGGATACTGAGACAGATAAGAGAAGTGGCATTTAGAGCACGACTGATGGCAAACAAGATCGAAGAACTCAGACAAGAGATTCTTCCGACGGATGAATTGAGTGAGCGGTTGATCGATCACCTTAGGATGGTTAGGGACCAATATGACAAAGTTGATTTTTCCTTTTGATAGTTATGTAATGGTTTTAGACAATGATGTAATCGGATATTTAAGTTTTATGGATGCGAATTTTCTTATGGTAAATGTTGGATGGCCAATATTTTTCCTATTTTTTCTTTTCAATACATTTCATTTGCATCATAATTGCATGATTTAAATGAAAATAATAACAAATAATAATGCATTCATTAACATAAAATTCTAACTTATCCTTTGGACTAAAAGAACAAAATTCCAGAGAAACAAACTCTCCACAGATACAATACAATAGCCCGTTCTAAGATCATAGGGGACGAGCATTCGGAGAAGATGGACAAGATCGAAAAGAAGCAAGAAGAAATCATGGGTCAGTTGTCAAAAATTTTGGAGTTGATGTCGACAGATAAAGAAAAGAGAACGGTAGGGAGTTCGGGTGTACTAGAAGATGTTCAACAGACAGAAGCCAATACAGACCCTGTGTATCCACCAGGATTTACATCACCACCTGCAAGGAATGCGTCTATCCCTATGCCATTGATGTGCCAATATCCATTTTTTGGGATGCCAATGCCTACAGGGCCACCACCGATTTATGCCCAATAGAGGCCAATTAGAGGGGCAAGTCCTTCAGATCTCATCTCTATACCTGATCTGGATGATCCAAAGGAACAAGAGAAGCTCAAATGTGGATCTGTTAAATCAAAGGATAATCCCAATACCCACCAAAAATTTAACTTTTTTAGGGAGAGACTACGCATGGTAGAAGGAATGGGAATGTATTGTTCGATGGACGCAATCGACTCTATCTTGTTCCAGATGTGGTTATACCCCAAAAATTCAAAGTTTCAGACTTTGAAAAGTATGATGGAACCAAGTGCCCGGTCACACACATCACCATGTATTGCAGAAGGATGGCTGCATATGCCCATGATGACAAGCTCTTGATACATTACTTCCAAGATAGCTTCACTGGTGCTGCAGCAAAGTGGTACGTCCAACTGGACCGCAATAAAATCTACACGTGGAAAGACCTTGCTCGGGCGTTTGTAGCTCAGTATAAACATGTTACAGATATGGCTCCAGATTGCCTTTCTTTACAAAACATGGAGAAAAAACCCACTGAAAGCTTAAAAGAATATGCTCAAAGATGGAGGAATGTGGCTTCTCAAGTCTAGCCACCATTGACTGAGAAAGAGACCAACGTAATGTTCGTTAACACCCTGCGGGCCCCTTACTATGAACGATTGGTCGGTAATGCTATAAAGAACTTTGCTGATATGGTGATTTCAGGAGAAATGATAGAGACTGCCATTAAGCAAGGAAAAATAGAATGAGGTGATACGACAAACACGAAAAAATGGGGAACTTTTAAGAAGAAAAAAGGAGAAGCCCAAGCCATCACTTCGGGACAACCCCAAGGAGGAATATACAACCCTTACCAACCATATCCACCATACCCTTATTACCTAGCTGTGAACAACACTTCACAAAGTCCATACCTATACCCACCCATGCCAAATGCCTTTCCTAACCTGTATCCATATACTCTCATCCAACGGACACCTTACCCTACAAATATCCACCCACCTACTTCCACACCCATTACGGCTTCAATCACGTAATAAACAACACCTTCAAACAACCATACAACTGGTGAATCAAGAGGATGGCGAAACAAGCAAGAGAAAGTGCAGTTTGACCCAATCCCAATCCCATATGTTGAACTTTTCACTCAGTTAGTTGCAAACCATCTAGTGGCACCTTTATACATAGAGCCATTAAAATCTCCATTCTCGAGATGGTATGATGCTTCCGCCCATTATGACTATCATTATGGAATCGAAGGTCACTCGATCGAGAATTGTATAGCATTCAAGCATAAGGTGTAAGGGTTGATCAAGGCAGAAATCCTGAATTTTGAAAAGAAATCGGAACAGAATGTTAATAACAACCCACTACCAAATCATGCTAGGGCAGGGGCAAATGCAATCGAAGGGGAGGTGTATGTTAAAAGGAACATTTGGGAAGTAGAAACCCCCATGGAGAAAGCATTTGAAACCTTGGTAAAAGTCGATATGCTCGAGGTTTAGACAAAATGTCCTAATGTGAATGACTTGAGAGATATCCAAGGACCATACTGCTTATATCACAAAGGATGTGTGGTGCATTTAATCCAGGATTGTAGTTCCTTCCTAAAAGAAGTACAAAAGATGATGGATGATTCAAGGATTGAGTTTTATGTGGAAACTTCAAAACCAGCAGTAAACATGATATCCAAGGATTCTACTCACCTAGTGAAGATAAAGCCTTTAAACATTTTCTATGAAGGGTTTGTGGAGGACAGAACACATGCCAAAATGACAATCGAAGTCCCTACACCTTTTCCCTACAAAAATGACAAAGTTGTTCCGTGGAACTATAATTACAATGTACAAGTTTCAAATATGGGGAAAGAGATGACTGAATCTCAAGATGATGCTGCAAATATAACTAGTGTTGGAGGAATTACCCGCAGCGGACATTGTTATACATCGGAGGCATTGGAGAATCTCAGGAAGGAGAAGGGAAAAGAAAAAGAGCAAAATCTGAGAAAAGAAAATGTGCAATCTCAAGAATCGACAGATGGCTCAAAAAGACAGACGAAGGAAAAAGAAGCTACAGAGTTCCTCAAGTTCATCAAACACAGTGAGTACAAAGTGGTCGAGCAGTTGAATAGGTTACCTGCTCGTATTTCACGGTTATCATTGCTTCTCAGCTCGGAACCACATAGGAATTCTTTGATGAGGATTCTGAACCAAGAATATGTGGATCACGGCATTTCAGTTGAAAATTTGGACTACATCATTGAAAATATTTCAGTGGGTAATATAATATCCTTTAGCGATGAAGAAATCCCTTCTGGAGGTAGGGAAAACTACAAAGCCTTGCATATCACTACCAAATGTAAAGGTGTACCGTCGTAAAAGTTTTGGTTGATAACGGATTGTCCTTGAATGTGATGCCCATGAGGACCTTGGCTCGCTTACCCATTGACATGTCTTACATGAGAAAAAGCCAGATGATTGTGAGAGCCTTTGATGGGACAATGAGAGAAGTAGTAGGAGACATTGAGATACCGATAAAAATCAACCCATGTACCTTTACCATTAAATTCCAGGTTATGGATATCGCTCCTTCATACAATTATTTGTTAGGAAGACCTTGGATTCACATAGCTGGGGCCATACCTTCATCACTTCACCAAAAAGTCAAGTTCATCGTGGATGGGAAGGTTGTATGTGTTAACGAGGAAGAGGACTTACTCATAAGCAAGCCAGCAGATACTCCTTACGTGGAAGCGACGGAAGAAGTACCTAAATGTTCCTTCCGATCCTTCGAGTTCGTCAACACAACATATGTTGGAGAAGGAACCGCACCACCCGTTCCGAGGCTTTCCAAAACCATCAAGATGGCTGTCAGTCAGATAGTAGGGAAAGGATACCGAGCGGGGGTAGGACTGAGAAGAGAACTGCAAGGCATTAAAAGGCCAATACGTGCTACCAAAAATGAAGAAAGGTTTGGCCTGGGATATAAGCCGACCAAGAAAGAAAGAGAAAAAATGATAGCCGAAAGAAGAAGGGAAAGGTTGGCTCGATTTAAGGGGCATGCATTGGAAAATCATAGAATGATATATCCTCATCTCTACGAGATTTTTCGGTCCGGAGGCTGCATCTTTTCTGAATTACTCATTGTTGAAAGCCGAGAATTAGGGTCAACATTAGGGGAAACATTTTCTAATTTATCAATATGCGCAATGGAGGAAAGTGAAGAGTAGCTATGAAATGTAGATGGGATTCCTACTTCATACCTCGGACCACCTGAGCTGAAGTTGAGCAGTTGGACCACCATGAGTTTACCAGTCACTTGTGATTCAATTTCAAAGTAATGCAAACTAAACATCTGTGCTTATGCCCAAGAGCATTGGAAATTTTATGTATCGGGCTTTTTATCATTTATCATTCTAATAAATTGACATGCATAGTGCATTTCTCATATCTCCCCTCATGATTCACCATTTCCATTCTTATCATCTCATCCCTTTATTTTAATTATTTATCTATACAATAGCTCTGCATCTTTCAATTCCCTTTACCTTTCAGGATTCCAAATAATGAATGCGAAGATGATAATGACAGTGGTTTTGAGGTTAATTTTGAAAAAGGTACAAGTGTCAGTGAACTTGACGATACAAAAAACGTGGAGGATTATGATTTAACTCCAGACTTGTTAAGACAAATAAAACAGGAGAGGAGACAAATTGTCCCACATCAAGAGACACTTTAAACGATTAATTTGGGAAATGAAGAAAATAATAAATAAGTTAGAATTAGTACGATGTTGGTGCCGACTAAAAAAGAAAAGCTAATAAAACTACTTCATGAATATGTAGATGTGTTTGCATGGTCCTATCAAGATATGCCAAGACTCAATATAGACATTGTAGCCCATAAATTGCCTTTGAAACCTGAATGTAAACCAATTAAGCAAAAATTAAGAAGAATGAAACCTGAAATGCTGTTGAAAATTAAGGAAGAAGTGAAAAAGCAATTCGATGCAGGATTCTTGGAAGTAGCTAAGTACCCCGAATGGGTTGCAAATATTGTCCCAGTGCCTAAGAAAGATGGAAAAATAAGAATGTGTGTGCACTATCTAGATTTGAATAGGGCTAGCCTAAAAGATAATTTTCCTTTGCCCCACATCGACACCCTTGTTGACAATACTGCTCACCATTCCATGTTTTCCTTTATGGATGGTTTTTCAGGGTATAACCAAATTAAGATGGCACCGGAGGACAGAGAAAAAACTACCTTCATAACTATGTGGGGAACCTTTTGTTATAAGGTAATGCCATTTGGTTTGAAGAATGTTGGGGCCACTTATCAACGAGCCATGGTGACTCTCTTCCATGATATAATGTACAAAGAGGTTAAGGTGTATGTGGATGATATGATTGTAAAAGCTCGCAAAACAGAAGACCATGCGACCAATCTTGAAAGGTTATTTAAGAGGTTACGAAAGTTTCAGCTCAGATTAAACCCGATAAAGTGTACTTTTAGAGTCACTTCAGGAAAGCTACTTGGTTTCGTCATTAGTGAAAGAGGAATAGAAGTTGACCCGGATAAGGTTCAAGCAATCCGTGATTTGCCTCCTCCCAAAACGCAGAAAGAAGTTAGAGGATTCTTCGGAAGGTTGAATTATATAGCCCGGTTCATATCACAACTCACACTGAAATGTGACTTGATCTTCAAACTCCTTTGCAAACATAATCCTGGGGCATGGAACGATGAGTGCCAAGTTGCTTTCGACAAGGTTAAAGAATATCTGTTGAGTCTGTCAGTGTTGGTACCACTTATGGCTAGGAGACTTCTCCTTTTGTACCTGACAGTAAATGAATGATCCATGGGATGTGTGTTGGGACAGCATGATGGAACTGGTAAGAAAGAAAGAGTAGTTTACTACTTGACTAAAAAGTTCACTGAGTACAAGTCCAAGTATTCCTCGTTGGAAAAATGTGTTGTGCTTTAGCATGGGCGGCGCATTGACTCAAGCAATACATGCTATATCATACCACTTGGCTCATTGCGAAGTTAGATCCTATTAAATACATCTTCGAGAAACCATCCTTATCAGGTAGAGTGGCAAGATGGCAAGTGTTGTTGTTTGAATATGATATTGTATATGTGTCCCAAAAAGCCATCAAAAGAAGTGCAATCGCTGATTTTCTAGCGAAAAGGGTGGAAGAGGATTATGAACCCATGAAGTTTGAGTTTCCGGATGAGGACTTGATGTCAATATGCCAAACAAGTGAGGAGGAATTGGAGAAAGATAATTGGAAGATGTTTTTCGATGGAGCTTCGAATGCCTTGGGGCATGGCATAGGGGTTGTATTAGTATCACCAGATAGAGGTCATTATCCCATCATAGACAAGCTCAATTTCTATTGCACCAATAATGTGGCTGAATATGAAGCTTGTGTCATGGGTCTTCAAGTAGCAATCGAGAGAAAAATTCACGTTTTGGAAGTGTATGGGGATTCTGCTTTGGTTATTTATCAATTGCGAGGAGAATGGGAGACACGTGACTCAAAGTTAATCTGGTATCATAAGTATGTTTCAAAGCTGATTAAAAATTTTGATAAGATTTGCTTCACCCATTTACCCCGAGAGGAGAACCAAATGGCTGATGCATTAGCCACGCTGGCAGTAATGTTCAAAGTTGGTACCGATGTCAAGATTCAACCCATCATGATTAATCTTCGAGAATGCCCTGCACATTGCTCCAGTGTAGAGGAAGAAGTAGACGGGAAACCGTGGTACCATGATATTGTGCGTTATCTCAAGTTTCAACAGTATCCGGAACAAAGCTCAGGAAATGATAAAAAAACCATTAAAAGGTTGGCAATGAATTTCTTCTTAGATGAGGACATCTTATACAAGAGAAGTAGGGATCAAGTGCTTCTGAGATGTGTGGATTCAGCCGAAGCTCGGAGAATAGTTGAGGAAGTTCACGAAGGAATTTGTGGAGCACATACAAGTGGGCATATGTTGGCAAGACAGGTCATGAGAGCAGGGTATTACTAGCTCACGTTGGAAACAAATTGTATAGATTTCGCTCGAAAGTGTCACAAATGTCAGATATACGCAGACAGAATCCACACTCCTGCAAATTCACTAAATGTACTGACATCACCATGGCCATTCTCAATGTGGGGCATGGATGTGATTGGGTTAATAACCCCGAAAGCATCAAATGGGCATCGGTTTATTCTGGTGGCGATTGACTACTTCACTAAGAGGGTAGAAGTAGCATCTTATGCCAATGTGACCCAAAAAGTGGTATGTAAGTTCATCCAAAAAGAAATAATATGTCGCTATGGTCTCCCGGAAAGGATCATCACAGATAACGCTAGTAACCTCAATGGTTCGACGATGAAAGAGGTTTGTGCCAAGTTCAAAATCAAGCATCACAATTCAATGCCTTATCGCCCAAAGATGAATGGAGCGATAGAAGCAGCCAACAAGAACATCAAAAGAATAATTGAAAAAATGACAGATGTATACAAAGACTGGCATGAGAAGTTACCCTTTGCTTTGCATGCTTATCGCACAACAGTCCAAACTTCCACGGGAGCTACGCCGTTCTCTTTGGTGTATGGGATGGAAGCATTTTTGCCAATTGAAGTAGAAATCCCTTCCCTAAGGGTCCTTAAAGAAGTACAGTTGGAAGAAGCCGAATGGGTTAACGCTCACTATGAGCAATTGAATCTCATAGAAGAAAAAAGGTTGACGGCACTTTGCCATGGGCAGTTATATTAAAAAAGAATGATGAGGGCATATGACAAGAAGGTACATCCTCGACAGTTCCAAGAAAGAGAGTTAGTATTGCAAAGAATTCTCCCGAACTAGCAGGATCCTCATGGGAAATGGATGCCGAATTGGGAAAGACCATTTGTGGTGAGGAAAGTTTTTTCAGGATAAGCACTAATTTTGACAGAGATGGACGGAAGGGAGCTTTCTAACCGAGTGAATGTTGATGCTGTCAAGAAATATTTTGCGTAAAAAAATGAATTAAAGAATTAAAAAAAAATTTCAAGTTGAAAACCTGAAAAGGTAACTTGAATCTAGGAGATGTGTTTAGGGCGAAAACTCGAAAGGCCGGTCTAGACACGAAAGAGGTCCAAGTACTACAAGGGCTTAACACAGAAGGGGTGAAAATCATGATCTGAGATGTTCAGACAAAAGACAAGGGAGCTGACGATTGTACCTATTTCGGGATAAAATTTCAAAACTACTGTCAATATCTATCGGAACAGTCATTAAGAAAAAATTGTATCCCTTTTGTATTAATTGATTTTCCCCTGTTCCTTGTCATTATATCTGATTGTAGAAACTTCCCTTTTTCTAATGAAAAATAGCCTTTCTGCTCCCTACATGGTCATCAATTCCATTTTGCCAAGAGAGGAGATATGATTACATTGCATTGCATTTGTCATAAAATTGGAATGATATTTAATAAAGAGCATGATAGAGTAAAGAAATGTTTGTAGTATTTTGAAAAAGGATCATAATTGACCGGGAATGAAATGGAGTTTGGTAATGTAAAAAAGAAAAGAGAAAAGACTAAGAAAAGAGAGAAAGAAATGGAAATAGCAACAAAATGGAGAATAGTAAAAATGTGAAGAATGATTGGACCATGCATATGATAGAGGAAGAAAACAGTTGTGAGCAATGAATCGGGGAAGACAAGAGATCGGAAGCGTGATCGGTTCATCCCCATTGATCAAAGAGAAGACTCTAAAACACCTAAAAAAAACTGATGAAGATGATTAGGATATTTAAATTGTCATGTTCAAAGTTTTAAAACAACTGAAAAAGAGAGAGATTCATCTTTAAAGTCGTAGAGCCTCAAATGAGGAATTGATTTATTTTTCACCACATCAAAAAAGAAAAAAAGGTTTCGTTACCTCAGATTTGAGGAGTTCATTTTTAAAAGTTTCGTTGTCTTAGCTTTGAGGAGTTCATTTTTAAAAGTTTCGTTACCTCAGTTTTAAGGAGTTCATTTTGAAAAGTTTTGTTGCCTCAGCTTTGAGGAGTTTATTTTTAAAAGTCTCGTTGCCTTAGCTTTGAGGAGTTCATTTTAAAAGTTTCATTACCTCAGCTCTGAAGAATTCATTTTTAAAAGTTTCGTTGCTTTAGCTTTGAAGAGTTCATTTTTAAAGTTACGTTGCCTCAATTTTGCGGAGTTTATTCTTAAAAGTGTCATTACCTCAATCTTGAGAAGTTCATTAAAAAAAACAAAACAAAAAATATAATAAAAACACAAAAGAAAAACAAACAAACAAAAAAAAAACAAAAAAACAAACGAAAAAACTTTGGTAAGAGAGTTAAGGAATTAAGTCAAATACAGTGTCTATGTCTTTGCACTATTTCTGATTCCCAAAATGCGCAAAGAGGGGCAGTTGCAGACACTATGAAAAAATCATAAACAAAAATTATTATTATTAATTAATTAAAAAATGATGAAATGAGTTAAAAAAAAAGAAGAGAGTATTGGCAGGGCGCGGAATCACCTTGCCAATACTAGCTAGGCACCACAACAATGCCCGACGCAAAAAACTCTCGTCTGGGAGGGTAGTGGAGCAAGGCCCCTGCAGAAGCCAGGATCAAGCTGGACAAATGGGTATAAAACCCCACTATAGCACCTAAACAAAGGGGGGATCAGAAGCAAAAAGAAAAAAATAGAAAAAAGCTTTAGAAAATCCTTAAGCAGCCTGCAAATCAAAGAAAATACCCTAGATCCTCTAGCAACTGAGAACAACCACAAAAAAAACACAAACAAAAAATATCGCCGGTTGTAGGTGAAGGAGTTTGGGGTTTGTGTTGCCGGTTGTTAGGTTTTTTTTAGAGAGAGCTGAAGCCTTGGGTTGCTGCCGCCAGGTCATAGGGAGAGAGTTGCTAGGGGGTGTCACCGACGAAAAGAAGAAGCAAATGAGAAAGTCGGAGCTTCAGGCGGCGTCGGCGAGGAAAGCAAAGCCAGATCTGACGGTGAAAAGGAAGAAACCCAGTTTGAACCAAGAGGAAAGAGAGGCCGACGATGCTAGTAGAGACAGAGGAAGCTGTCGGCATCGAGAAGAAAAAAATTTGGAGAGGGAGAGGAGAGTATATCGTCGGATAGAGAGAAAAAAAAAAGAGAAAGGTCCATCTCCATTAAACCGAGCGACGCCGTTTTGGTGCTCCAGAGTGTGCGGTTGGGACAAGTTGTTTGAACCCAGGCCAGATTAGAGGGGAGCCAAAGCCTAGTGGCGCTTAAACCCACTTTGAGCAGTGGGTCAGCTTCAACCCAGTAGGTAATGGATCTGTTCACTGAATAATGATTTGGGCTTGGACTGTTGATGTTGGCACATGATATATTTTTTATTTATTTGTTATTCATGATAGTGTTATTATTTTTTTTTGAATTATATACATAAGAAAAATGAGATATATGGAAGAAAAAGAATGTGAAAGTCTTTAGCATAATAAATAATAGATCTTACGGAGTTTAAATATACGTATATGAAATAAATAATAAATGTAGTAAATGGTTAGAAAATTATAGGAATATGTTTAAGTTATTCATATAAATCTACTAAATGTTTTATAGTAAAATTAGATCAAAGTAAAGAAAAATATATATGGATACATAAAATAAATATAAGCTTGGGTGATTATTTAGTTTATAAGTAAAAGTTTTAGGGTAAATAGAGTATGCACATAAATAAAAAGAGAATCTATAAATAAGATATTATGGTGGGGATATATTTAGTTAAGAAAAGAATACTAAAAATGAATTTAATACCGATGATGGGATGATCGGTTGGGATGCGAGAAGTCGCAATCCCGAGCCCATATTCCCTAGGTTCAGAATCTGAATCAAGACTCTACTAGTACGATGGGAGGGGCTCGATTTCAAGATCCCGAAATTTTTAATAAATAAAGAATTCGACTATACAAAAGTTATTCAATAAAAATAATAAATAAATAACAATAGAAAAAAATTAAAAAAGAGGGATAAAAATAATAAATAAAGATAATTCAAATATATAATAAATAATAAATTTGTAAAAATGCAATATACATGCTATTAAATAAACAGTAAATAAATAAATAAATAATAAAAAAAACTGAAAAAACAACTAATTTAAAATTAAGCATTAAATATCAAGTGGCACAAATTGTGAATTAATAAATATTATAAAAAAAATGTGAAGACAAAGATAAGAAAGAGAAAAAAAAGAATTGAATATAGATATATAAAATAAGATTTTAAGCATTAGGTTTGAATAAAAGATTGCTTACAAAAAAAATATAATAATAATAAAAATATAAAAATATAAAAAATAAAAAATAGTATAATAAAAAATAATAAAAAAATTTTTTGTTCACTAAAATAACATGGGATCATAAGCAATTTATCTAATTATAAAAGGAAAATATAAGAGTAACTTAGAATAAAAAATGTAAAGGACGAAAAAATAATAATTAGAAATAAAATAGAAAATATGATAAAAAATAATAAAATAAAATGAAAATAATAATTAAATAATAATAAAACAAAAAATAGACAATTACATTAGCATAACATATATATATATATATATATATATATATATATATATTGTATCATGCATATCATTGCATATAAATATTTTTATTTTCGAGTTTAAGCCCCGATGATGAAATCTTCCGAGGATCTTGAGAAGGCAGGTATTTCTCGAAAAGTTTCCTAGGTGAAAAGATATCCTCGGGTCCCACCAGTATGATGGGAGGGCTCGAGAAGCATCTTTAATAAAAAGTTTTTACCCGAATTAGGTTCATTATGTACGAAAATACTATTTTAAAAGAAAACGGATGATGACCTCGATGTTGGGATTTATTCGTCGAATTTGCGAAGGCGAATTTCTCGAATGATTCCCTAGGTGAGAGAATACCCCGGATCCCACCGGTATGATGGGCGGATCCGGGAGAATATCCTCGATAAAAGGTTATTTGTCCGACATTTTTATCTCACGCCATGCATCTTATCTTGCTTCACATTTGCATTCTATTTTAGGTTAAATAGGAGATAAAATAAGAGAATAATAACTAAGAAAATATAGTGAATTTAAAAATTAAAGCCTAATAGGATAATCTAAAAAATGGTACTGTTCATAAAATGAGCGTCTCGGGGGTGCTAATCCTTCCCCGAGCGTAATCGTACTCCCGAACTTAGATCTAGA
This sequence comes from Theobroma cacao, assembly GCF_053813885.1. Classification (NCBI taxonomy): domain Eukaryota; kingdom Viridiplantae; phylum Streptophyta; class Magnoliopsida; order Malvales; family Malvaceae; genus Theobroma; species Theobroma cacao. The sequence goes on along the minus strand of NC_142639.1, from coordinate 33,310,453 downwards.
AAAACGTAGACCAGTTTAAAGTTCTTTTCGGTAGACTTAAAATTAATTTAAGGCTTCATCGATTAGAATCGAGTCAATAGGTGGCCAATCACACCTAGTAAAAAAGATTGGTGGCGACTCCTAGTTTTTTAGAGTTTTCACTCTCGTCTGGTGGTAGGGTTCCCGGACCCACACGTTACGACAGTTTCATTAGATTTAAAGCCCGGTACCCATCTTCAGATAGTGAGGTAGTGATCCGCAATGATCCAAGGACCTTTTGATAGAACATAATTATAATCAGCTTTGTTTGAGAACTTAAAGCAATAGTATCCATTATCTAAATCCACAACTTGAAGTTTTCTTTTCAATGCCTATATCTGTTTCACTCTATTGCACAGATAAGTATAGCTTATGTCTTTCCCTAACAATTTCACAACAAGGGTTCTTCTATAAGGTTTCTTGATCCTTTCCTTATCCTCTTTAATCAGGCTAATATAAGGGCCATCAACATCTGGTCGTACCTCATCATCATCTAATTACAAATCTTCCACAAACTCTTTCTTCTTCAAAATCCTCATTGTCTAACATAGCCACCATGTCTTCTTACAAAAGAATATTTTTGTATGATGATTTTGGAACCCCATCTTGCTTCAATGAAGTATACGAACCTAAGTCAACAGGATAGTTGCACTTCTCATTGCTGCCCAATCTTATTCGTCTTCTCTTAACACCCACTCGAACAACTTCTGTTCTCCAACTTTTATTAGCATTTACTGAAAAGACCCCTAACAAATCCGCCTCCATGCAAGCGGCAACTACGGTTTGTTGAACTTGCATGCAAGTTAGCAAGAATTGTTAAGAATTTTAATTTTCCTTAATGACATTTGATTTTTAATCACTTTTTTTTATTAAAATCTACTCCTTAATCATTCTATTACTATATCTCTCACTAAAAACATATTAGCTAAAAGGAGGTATCTTGTTTGTTATACAAAAATAAACTTCAAATGTTAAACACATCTAACCTATGTTGTATGTTATATTTATACATGCCAATAACACAACTTTTCTTGTTTGTGCTAAAATTAACTTGCAGAGGAAGAAGGAATGACTAAAAATGTAACATGTGTAACATATTTTACTTTAAATATTATATATTTATTCAATTTAAACATTAAAGTCTTTACAAATTTATTATTGCTATAAAAGTACAATTTCATCGATTTTTTTTTCTTTTTTCTTTTTCAAAAGAGAGAAGAAAAAATTATTATTTTATCCATCAATTGCAAATTTTCTAAACTACATAAGTAAAACTAGATTATTATTATTGTTATTATTATTATTGTTACTATTATATGTCTATTTTTATAATTAATTAGTTTATTAATATATATACTTAATAATAAGACAAGTGTCAATCTTTTAATTTTATTTGTGAATTTAAATGCTTTACTGTCATGAATAAGATAATTTGGTAATAAAAATCCTTATATTTTAAAAAATAAAATGATTTATATTATATACATATGAATTGCATGTACATATTCACAGCCTTCCCGGCAAAAACGTATAGAAGGAGAACAGTTAACCACAAGAAGCACCAAGAAAATGGCGAAATCCAAGGGTGCTCCGACGACTGCGTCTTTTTCAAACCAACCCCCAACCGCCCCTCCTCCCCACAATCCAAACAGCAACTACAACACTCACCGGAAAAAAGAAAAGCCTTCTTCATTTCCGCCTTGCTTTGTTCCATCAACCCATTCCATTTTCGTCCAACAGAAAATCGTCGCATTTCCCTCTCCAAAGCAATCTTCCCCTATCAATGCCGTTCCTCTATCACGACTTCGCTGGCGCCTTGGCATTGGGGTCAGAATCCTTCTCCAAAATGATGGGTCTCGTTTGATTTCAATCATTTTCTAGTGATTTTACATTTACCAAACAGAATGGTACGTCGACTTATGTAACTATGTCGAAGCATGTTAAAAAAATTCCTTACGTGATTAAAAATTTAAATTAAACTGGCGCAGGGGATGTCACGGGACATTGCTGCAGGTTCTCATGTATGGGTTGGAGACTCAGAATTAGCTTGGATTGATGGTATTGTAATTAACGTTTATGGAGCTGAAGCTGTGATTCAAACTAGTGATGGCAGGATGGTAGCACGAATCTATCTTTAAATTTTTTGTATTACTATCTTGTCCTATATATTAGTATTTTTTTATTGCATTCTGCTTCAGCCTTCATTATTAATTACAAGGAATCTTCCCTTTTGTTTTTTAAATTTCTTCACCATAATGTCCATCAGGTTACTACAAATTTGTCAAAAATATATCCAAAGGATGTGGAAGCTCCCGCTGGGGGTGTTGATGACATGACTAAACTGTCATACTTGCACGAGCCTGCCGTCCTCTACAATCTGGCCACCAGATATGAAATAAATGAAATTTATGTAAGATCAATTTCACTTTTAGTTTTGAATTTGTAACTGTTCACCCCGGTGAGAGAAAAGCATTAATTCCTGCTGCTATGGGCGGCTCTGTGGGTTAATATTTTTTACTCTCATGGCAGACATACTGCGGGAACATTCTCATTGCTATCAATCCGTTCCAAGCACTCTCACATTTGTATGATGTTTATTTGATGGAGCGCTATAAAGGAGCTCAACTTGGGGAGCTGAGCCCTCATGTTTATGCAATTGCTGATGTTGCATATAGGTAACCATATGATCCTATCTTTATTTGTGTACTAATTGTTTAAAGATCATGGAGCTTGTTCACTAAAAATTGCATAAATTTCAACTAGGGCAATGATTAAAGAGGGAAAAAGCAACTCTATACTGGTCAGCGGTGAAAGTGGGGCAGGTAAGACTGAAACCACCAAAATGCTTATGCGTTATCTTGCATTTTTGGGTGGCCATGCTGCTGCTGAAGGACGGACTGTTGAACAACAAGTTCTAGAAGTAAGCTGGATGATCTAACTCTATTCTGAACTGAAGTAAGCTAATGTTTCAATCTTTATCTTTGGGTTAGAGTCAAGTAAATGCTTGAAGCACAATTTGAGGATTAAAAAACTTTTGGAGTTGTCATTGTGTCATTAACTAAGGCTTTGTTTAGTTAATACTTTTGCTACTTTTTTTTTTTGTAAAAAATGAGTCCAAAGCAAAAGGAAAATAAATAAATAAATAAATAGAAAACTAAATGCAAATAGAAAAAGGCAAATAGCGAAAACATCAACCAAATAGAGCACAAGGCAATAACATAGCAAAGATCTTTAGCGTGTTCTGTAGTAGTAGGTGTAATTGTATGTCATAGCTGTGGGGTGCAATGACTACTTATAATAGTGTGATGTTACCCAAGAGTAGACTTAGGCATGCATAAAATCATTAGTATTAACTTATTAGTAAATGTTTTTGTGTTGCATGGCTTCTGCTTTAAGTGGTGAGCCACAAACATATCATTGCATTGTTTTTCAAAATAGGATGAACTCATAGGATTATGGAAAAAATAATCTACTTGTTTAACAGCCTGACAATTTCTACCCACATCATCAAGTGCTTGGAGAATTGTACCCCACAATAATATCCATAAATTATCCCTTTATTCCACTGTTGTTTAGCCAGAAAGACCCAGAGAAAGATTATCTCTAGGATAAAGATTAAAAGTGGCAAAAGGCATATATTTCCTCAAAACTTTAACCCAGGTATTCTCCCCAAAATACTAGCGTTAGCATATATAACAGATTTAGCATCACAGAAGAAATCTTGAACTTTTGTGGAGAAATCTGATGTGCGCAAAGAGGAGAGAGTATGTGCAATTAGGGGGCAGATATTGGCACATTTAGCATCACTTTATGAATCATTGAAGGATAAAAACGAAACTGCTTGAAGAGTTGCTATTTGAGTTTTCATGTCCAGTAGTTTCATAATAGAGCTATATTTCCTTTTGTCTTTGGGGGTCCTTTTCTGAAAACCGCTTGTGAATCAGTAATATGTTTATTTTGCTTATTTAGACTACAAAGTCAGGCTACCAAATACTTTTCCCCTGCATGCTGTCTCCCACAAATGTTAAACTAGAGCAGGCAGTGCGCTACAACATGGTTGACAGAGAAATATAGAATCCAAAACAGATGGAACACTATTTAACATGGTCACTTTCTTGAAATCAGATTATTAACTGCATAGATCTTGTTGTTAATCCAATTTGATCTTTAGGCCATTTCAAGCTGACAGTCCTTATGTTAAATCAATGCTTTCTAAAGCACATGCTTCAATCTAGATATAAAGGAATCTATTGTAACTAAGCTATGTTGAGGACCTTTTTGACCTCATCAGATACCCAAAGTTGAATCTAGAATTGAGTTTTTGCTACACACATGCCTTCTTAAGCCTGATTTCAATGTAAAAAACATTGTCCAATATTTTGGTAGAGTTAAAGAGCACTTATGTTTTAAGCCATTGTCTTTCAATACTGTAATTTTGATGGAAAATCACTTACTGAATTTTTTGGTTTAAGTGGTTTTCCACCTTGGGATTTTTTATGCTAAAAGTAACCGTCTTGTTACTATTTTACTCTTATCACATCTTCCTTTTTCTCTTTTAGTTGCATTTTTATCATCTCCTTTTCAATTTCATAGAAATCAGTGAGAATAATTAACAAATTTTGGGATCTATAACAAACTATTCGCAATATTGAATCAAACACCCAAAAGTATATGGAAAATTTAACTTTGCTTGTAGATAAATTTTCACTGCAATTTGTCTTATTTGACAAACCGATGCAGCCTAAGTCTTCCTTTCCCTTCATAGAAATTACATTTTGAAATTATTGCTAGTTATCAGTTCCTCATCTTTTGATATGCATTTTTTCACCTAGTTCTGAATGTTATGCACTATATGGCTTGATGCAGTCAAATCCTGTTCTTGAAGCATTTGGCAATGCAAAAACTGTCAAAAATAACAATTCGAGGTGAGAATTTGTCATGTTTGAAAATTTTGTACGATTTTTAAGCTTGCTAGTGTATTTGGTTCGTCATTGAACCCTAAATTTTAAGTTTTATTGACTGGTTTGTGCCAAAGACTAGCTTCTTTTTTATTTTGAGCTTCGCATGCAAGTTATACATAATTGTTCATTGATTCCATTTTAATTTTCATTTTGTTAACTTTTGAAGTTCAAGCTGTAAAGACAAAAAGGTTGTCCAAAATGGATTTGCTGCTGTAGTTTTATCTCGTTTACATAACTAAGCTTAGAAGTTCCTTAATAAGTTTGGTACTTCTTGAAAGATAATCAAACTAACAAAATCTTGATAGCTTCTCTCTCGTTATGAAATTCTTTCTGCTTATAAGAGCAAATTCTGACAGCTTGAATGATCTCTTTTCTGTCATGTATTTGCATACTTGTTGACATTCTCTTCATTATGTTGGCACAGTCGTTTTGGAAAATTTGTTGAGATTCAATTTGATAAGCATGGACAAATATCAGGGGCAGCCATCAGAACTTATCTCCTAGAAAAATCTCGTGTATGCCAAATTTCAGATCCTGAACGGAACTACCACTGTTTTTACCTTCTTTGTGCTGCACCACTGGAGGTTGGTATTTAGCTTGATTCTACATTGTTGATTGCATAGCTCTTTAATAAGTTTTCATGAAATTTTGTCACATCATTCCAGCTGACCAGTATTTTAAGTCTTATCAGGAGATTGAGAGATATAAGTTGGGGGATCCTAAGTCGTTTCATTATCTTAATCAATCTAATTGCTATGAACTGGTTGGTATAAGTGATGCCCACGATTATCTTGCCACCCGGAAAGCTATGGATATTGTTGGGATAAGTGAGAAAGAACAGGTCTCTTGTCTGCTATGTAGCTTGATATACTTTAGCTATTTGTGTTAAGCATCTTTATGTAGCTAGACTGGGAATAATCTCTCTCTCTCTCTCTCTAGCAGGAGGCAATTTTCAGAGTTGTGGCTGCAATTCTTCATCTTGGCAATATTGCATTTGCTAAGGGAGAAGAAGATTCATCCATATTACAGGATGACGAATCCAAATTCCATCTTCAAATGACAGCAGAGCTACTTATGTATGTCTCTAACCTTGGTTCTCTCATGGCCTGCTGTTTCCCTCCCCTTCCTGTGTCTCTATATTAGCAGATTGGCTGATCCTTATTTCAGGTGCAATCCTCAAGCATTGGAAGTTGCACTATGTAAGCGCGTAATGATAACCCCAGAAGAAATTATAGAAAGGAGTCTTGATCCACTTGGTGCAGCAGTTAGCAGGGATGGTTTAGCAAAGACAATATATTCCCGCTTGTTTGACTGGCAAGATTCTGGACCATTTTTGCAGTTTTCTAATGCATTTATACTGGATGGATTTCTTCCTTTTAATGAAGTTGTTACATAATGCCTCATTTCTATTACATGCAGGTTGGTTAACAAAATCAATGTCTCCATTGGGCAAGATCCTCATTCAGAATGTCTCATTGGAGTCCTTGACATTTATGGTTTCGAAAGCTTTAAAATTAGCAGGTAATGCCTGATGACACCAGTGTATGTGTGCTTGTATTAGTGTGAAAAACGAAAACCATATGAATTGCATCATCAGTAATCTTTGGTCTTTAGCCCAAGCTACAATGGTGTCTTAACTTGGCAACCTCCCTGGCTAGCATTACCACTGCAATTTGTTATTCATATTAAGTTACCATATAAGAGACAATTTTTTTTCTATAAATATGTGCATTCAAGTCCTAAACTTTTGTCTCTCATATTCTGAATGTGATGATCTCCATCCAGCAACTAAAGGTTTTTACCCATTTATGATCCTGCAGAAGGCAAGATCCTAGATAGGGTTATTTGGAAATAGTTTCAGAAGTTAGTAGATTTGCAGAGAGCACCCATTTCCAAAGACAAACTGGGATATTTTTTTGGATGCTTGTCGATCTAATGCATTTACCACACTACTAGATAAGGGAATCTAATTTACATTAGAAATGAGTGGTGACTTTTTGAACCAGTTACTTTCCTCTGAGCATCTTAGATTAATATCTATCTACCACAACCGCCATGGTTATTACATTGACTGTCAAGAATTCAATTGAGAAGACCTTTATCCTTTTTCTGGTATGATTCTTTTATCAATGGGATAAGGAAGTTGGACATGGACCTTCTAGTACTGAGTTGTTTACTCTAGCATTTAACCTTTTGATAAAAAATGGATTGCATATATCTTCTCCTTCACTGCCTTCCTGTGCAATATTTTAAACAGTCTCTGTGGTTTTAAACAATGAACAAGTGAAGTGTGGCCAACTAAGGGGCATAATGGACCAACATTGTAATTTTTTTAAAACAATGATTTTATGACGGTGCTGTATGTATCTTTTGGGGGTTAGAAAATTTTATTATGAGTTGTTTAGACTTATAAGAACTGTTGTGAGATTAAAGATTCCAAGGCTTATTTATGATTTTTTGAAATTTTATGAATTATAAAGTAATAGATTAAGCATGTTTAGAGCTACATATGTATTCTAGTTTTAATGCGTTACTCTTTTCAGTTTTGAGCAGTTTTGTATAAACTTCACCAACGAAAAGCTGCAACAACATTTCAACCAGGTATGAGGTTAGTTTCATGTGACAACTTTATTTTTAGTTCAATCTTCCAATGTGTGTACTGAGTATGATGATACAATTCAGCATGTATTCAAGATGGAGCAAGCTGAGTACCAAAATGAGGAAATAGATTGGAGCTATGTAGAGTTTGTTGATAATCAAGATGTCTTGGATCTTATCGAAAAGGTTGCGTACCGTCCTTTTAACTGTTCACTTCTCTTTGAATTTGTCAAGTGTGTCTACTTTTACCTTTTTCCTGCACCTTCCAGTTATTGTTTGTCCTTTGGTAGTCTCCCTACTGAAAACTTAGCTAAAAGATAAACTAGCCCACACCTGCCTGAATGAAACATGGATGGGATCACTTAAGTTAAAGCCTCTTGATCATGACACCAGTCACTGCATATAACCTGGAGTGCGGAGAGAAAACCCTTCATACTAGGGCTAGTGTTGCTTATTTTTCCCAGAAGATTAAAAATATCATATGCATTTTGAAATTTTGATGTTCAAATTGTGTACCATTTTCCATTCAGATTACTGTATTATATGGCCTTTAACCTATTGATATACATATGATACACATATCTTAAACTTCATGATTTTCACAGAAATGTTTCGGGCTTCTGCATGCAATTTAACAAAAGCTTGTAATAGCAATATTATTAGCATGATGGGGATAAAATCCTGAATCCATCAGGCCAATATGGGGAGTGCGCTCTTATGATCGCTCAAGGAGGTGATTAGGCCCAGGCAATGCCTGGGGATACCTCTGATTGTATTAATAAAAAAAAAAATTATAGTAGGATGACATGAAAGAGAAAAAGGGTGCCACAAGCATCAAGTGGTGCCCGTCATTCAGCTTTATATTGCATGAATTACATCTGATCTGCAATTCATTGTAATAGTTTAGAACTTTAATGAAGAGACTTCTCTATTTACAAAATCAATGGCAGAAGAAAGATAGCCAAGAGGGAGGGGATGGGGGTGACCCTTCCTAGTAAGTCACTCTGCAACCCCACCTGAGCAAAAAGAAAGGGAAATTTTGGTAGAAGAGCAGAGCACCTTCTCTAGTCTAATAGGAGCAACTACCAGAAAGGAGAAGTGATGGAGACAAAGAGTTTTTCAATGCCTTCATTCTTTTCCAACAAGATATGTATAAATGACATTTACTTAAAAGAATCTCTGGGCAACCTTTAATTATGTTTAAAAGAAATTTAAAGATTTTGCCAACAATGGTCTTTGTTCTGCTTGAGGATAGGAGACACTAGAGGGTTGTCACTATCAGCAGTACAGATGGTGATAACTTGCGGTACATTTGTTAGTCAATGTTCTGATGATGACAGATAGTCTATTAATTGTCAGATTTACAGTCAGCATTTTTTTGTGCATTGATTTTTATTTTCAAGTTCATCTTATCTTAAAAAAACTACTGTGAATGGTGGTCTTCATTAAATTTAACAATCCACAATAATACCTTCGCCTGTTCTTTTCTTTTCTTTAGTCTTCTTGCAGTAAATCAGCTGCTGCTGCTACTATCCAAACAGTACAAAACCAAATTGAATTTGTCTAAAATATATATAATATACTTTAGTTTCAACTCTCAAAGCTTATGAGCATTAATTTGGTTCATTGTGTTCTAGAAATCTGTTTGGCCTGCTACCAGTCTGCTTTAGGCTAGAGAGCCTCCTTTACTGAGGCCGTTTTCCAAAATCATTATTTTAAATTTGATTTTGATAACTTTCTGGTGCGAAAAGGATTGATGCCTATTAGAGCATGGAGTGAGATGGTAAGCCGACAACATTGTTTTTATGAAGTTTCTTTTGAGGCTATTGTTTCGCTACTGGAGCAGAGGTCCCAAAATTGGGTATGGCAATATTTCTGGAGTGGTGCTACTTATCTTTTTGGATCATAATGTGGAGTAGACTACTGTTGTCTGGTTTTTTCTTTTTAAGCCATAGCCTTGGTGACTTACCTTATCCAGTACAATTGTTATTGCATGTATTGATTAATTATTGCCATGAAAAGGCTCCTTCATCCTGGTTTTGTTTTATTATAGGGTTATCTTTTTTTGTTCCATATTTTTTAGCATGTGCACATTATCTGCTGAATTAGCATTTTCTTTTCTCAGATTCCTAATTTCTAGTGCTTCTGCAGAAACCAGGTGGGATCATTTCTCTTCTTGATGAAGCATGGTATGATAACATTTCTTTACATTTGCTATAACATTGAAGGAATGCTGTTTTTGAATTAGCATATTTCCTAATTCATTATCCAGTTCAGATGGCGGCGTTTATAGCGTCTAATGTTTTCATCTTTTGTCTTGATCTGCTTACATGGTTGGCATTTTCATTTTACAGTATGTTTCCAAAATCAACCCATGAAACCTTTGCACAAAAGCTATATCAGACATTCAAGGATCACAAACGCTTTGTAAAGCCAAAATTGGCTCGCACAGAGTTTACCATTGCTCATTATGCAGGAGAGGTGAGTTATGGTTCCTTGAACTTTTCCAGATAACAGTTTTGCAATGTTAAATGTCATTGCACTTAGTATTATTATTCCATGCATTATTTGCAGGTCCAATATCAGTCTGATCAGTTTTTAGACAAAAACAAAGACTATGTTGTGCCTGAACATCAGGATTTGTTGAGTGCTTCCAAATGTTCTTTTGTAGCAGGCCTTTTCCCTCCACTTTCTGAGGAGACTGCTAAATCTGGCAAGTTCTCATCTATTGGTTCTCGTTTTAAGGTATCTATCTTGGCTATCATTTTCATAAACTAGTCATTGGAATTTCTTTTATACTCTCAGATATGTTGAGAGCTAAATGATTTATTGAGCCATGCCGTGTGTTCTCAAGATTTCAATGTTTCTGCGCTCTGAAAGGTGAAATCTCATGTTTTGACCTCCTTGCTGCAGTTACAATTACAGCAACTGATGGATATACTAAACTCTACTGAACCCCACTACATCAGATGTATAAAGCCAAACAATGAATTAAAACCTGCACTATTTGAGAATGTCAATGTCTTGCAGCAACTACGTTCTGGTGTAAGTATACTTGGTATCTCTATGCTGTATCACATTATTCATTAGTCAACTTGTGTGCATTCCACACTAACTGTTACTTGTATAGGGTGTTCTAGAGGCAATCAGAGTCAAGTGTGAGGGATACCCTACTCATAGAACCTTTACTGAATTTCTAAACCGATTTGCTATTCTTGCACCAGAAATTTTGGAAGGGAAGTGAGTATTACTCTACATCCCCAATTGATTAGAAACAGGAAAAATGCATATGCATAATTTTTTCTCAGTATGCTTGGTAAAGTTCTAATTTTGAAGTTATTGCGTTCATCGACAGTTATGAAGAAAAGGTTGCATGCAAATGGATTTTGGAAAAGGTGGGGCTTACAAGGTTTCAGGTAATTCCAGAACTTTCCACTTTCCTCTGCTCTTTTTGATAAACAAATTTTGAAACTAAATTAACACAAGTGAAGAAAGGAAATGGTTAGATTGTGGACCTGCTAAAGCCACATCATCTGACAAATTGCTAGCCGGAGGGCCTTGAGATCATGATCATGGTTTAAGTGTTCAGGCTTCAGTATTTCTGATGTTTTAAATGTAGTTCAAGGCAAATTCTAATCTTAGGTTCTAGAAAATATTTGTGGTTGTAAATGTTCATGTATTGAGATTCATTTGCAAGAGCATGTATACAATGAGCCATAAATTGTTTTGGCAGATAGGGAAAACCAAGGTTTTCCTAAGAGCTGGTCAGATGGCAGAGTTAGATGCACGGAAGGGGAAAGTACTTGGCGAGTCGGCAATGGTTGTTCAAAAGCAAATTAGATCTCATTTAAGTCGTAAACGTTATGTTTGTATGCGCAAGGCTTCTATGCATATACAAACTGCTTGGAGGGGTGAGTTTAAATTAGAATTATTCAGCTGATTTATGTTGTTAGATTAATTTGGTTAGTTCCTATCAATCTCTAATCAACCCATGTGTTTTTTGTTGCCCTTGGCCTGTAGGGGTGACTACCTGCATGTGATAATTATTTGCATTGATCTTATTGTTGTATCTTCTAGGAAAGCTGGCTCGTGAATTATATAAAGACATGAAAAATGAGGCAGCTGCTGTCCAAATTCAGAAAACTTTTCGCAGACAAGTAGCTAGAAGAAACTACATTGATGCCAAATCCTCAGCAATTGTCTTGCAGACAGGACTCCGGGCCATGGTTGCTCGTAATGAATTGAGATATAAAGCGCAAAACAAGGCTGCAGTTATTATTCAGGTTATTGCCTAGTTGATAATGTAACGCCTAAAGAATATTGTTTATCATGTTTACAAGTTGCCGATTTCAAACAAATGCCTGCAGGCATATTGGCGACGTCATAGTGCTCTTTCATTCTATAAGAAGATAAAAAAAGCATCAGTTCTTTCGCAGAGCATGTTTAGGAGACGAACTGCCAGGAGAAACCTTAAGGAGCAAAAGATGGTAGGTTTTGTTTTACTTCTGTGGTTAAGTTTGTAACAAGCATTTAATTACAATTGTCACAGCTTTTGTACACAAGCACAAGTACATTTAAATGTAACCATGTGCACAACTGGCTGGTTTCCATCATGCATTGGTCAATGTTGGAGTTAGGGCATGTCAACTTGCTCATCTATGAAATTCTAAAATGAAAGTTGTGAGCATCAGTGCAACAGTTACATATGGCTTATACAACATTTTGCAGTTATTGGTTGTCGATAATACAGAAATGCAAGTTTTCTTTAACACCAGCGATAATGAGATGGTACTTTATTTCTCATTAGGAAAAGGTATTTGATTTTACACTAAGCATTAGGGTACTAGCAATATTTTTTAATGTGTATATTAATGTTTATAGCAATCTCATCAAAGAAAAGGGAAACTGAAAGTTTGATCTTGTTAGGCTTCCTGAAAAGTTAGCTGGTGAAAATGAAAAGGAGTTGGATATCTAGATAGATGATGCTGATTAGTCAAGGATTGTTTTCTTTGATATGCCAGGTTTATAACACCCCAACACTGCCAATATAAAGTTTTTGAAGCTAAATTGTGGGAAAGATGCATAAATACCAATATATAGGTAAGTGAATAGGACCAAAGCAAAACAACATGGGTGGCTACAGTTTGATATTGAACTTTCACCATAGGATACATCTTGCTTTAGCAGGAAAAATATTGTCCATATTAGTGACCCATACTGATGAGATTCTGTTTATGAGACCAAAGGGCTAGTTAATACAAGTGATGCATGAGTTTGATTATTTTGAAGACCTAGAACAACTGCAAGATGTCTTTGATGGTCCTTTGGTGAAAAGTTAGTGTCTGGTTAGATGATGGTGTGATGGACAAATCTTCTAGTTCAAGAGCTAACACTGAGAACTAAAAGCAATAAATATATAGAAGAAAAATTTAAAATAAAATCTTCTTTTATTTTAAGTTTGTTGTCCTTGAAATATTTTTTAATTGCATCACAAAGAAGGTTCTGTACTTATAAAGTGTAATTAGCATAGCAGAAGTGGTAGGGCTCAAATTACACCACATTTAGCCCACCCCATTCCTATACCCAAACATTGGAACAAGGCTTTTGACTTTTCAAGAATTTCATTTACTGCTTTTTGTTTCATGTTCCATTTTTTCTCTTGTTGGTTAATTTTCATCATATATAAAAGTTGTAAGCATGCACTCTAACAATTATCTATATTTTTAACTTCAGCCAGTAGAATTCCACCTGCTCTGATCTTGGTTAGCTTTGGTACAAGTTTCCCTGTGTCATTGCGAGGTCTTGCTAACTAATTGGTAGCATAAAATTTGAAAAAAGGAGTTGAGAAGTCAGAGGCCTTCCTTTCCAAACTTAAAAAACGAAAACCTCCCCTACATTTGTGTTGGGTCAAAGTCTTTTAAGTGTTCTCATACCTTTGACTTATTTTCTTTTGTAATGAAAAGCTTTAAGTTAAAATAGTTGAGTAGCTGTAATTTCTCACCAAATAGTTGGTCTTGAGTTTAAAAGGGAAACCTATTATCTTCTCACCAAATGAGTAACTTTGGGTTCTCTCGCTTATCATTCTTTTTCACTTCAAAATAAAGTTTGGATATATAGCTAGAGATATTAAAGAGACATATAAGAGCGAAGCTTGTTTACCACTTAATTTTAGTACCTTATATGCACGTGCGCATATGTGTAAGTACACTACATGTAATGCATTATCACTATGAAGGCATCTTTCTATTGGTACTTAAACAATCCATATCTTATGCATTTAAATTCTGCCAATCTTTTTCTACATAAGTGCTTAATTTGATTCAGTAAAATCAAGAATGATTGTTGAGATGAGCAATTTGCTTCTCAACTATTTTCATAAGTGAATGTTGTATCATTTTGGAATTATACTTTACAAAGGGTGGAAGCATTAGCTTCTAACAAATTTTGGGTTTTCATTTCATCCCATCTGCACATGCATTAATGTGCATTACAATTTTCTTCAGGCTGGAAGAGACAAAGAAGAGGATGGAACTCTAGAACAAGTGGACAAACTGACATACAAAGAGCCAGAAAAACAATTGATCGTAAGATGTCTGCTAGCCTTCTTGTCATGTGTGCTACATGTGTGTTAATATTATTGGTACTTTGACAAAAAAATTATTAATACACTTTATTTAATTATAAATGTAGAATTATAGGTAAATATCAGTGCTCTGGATGTTTTTCTTCTAAACTAATTCCTTGGATATATCCTAGACTGCACAAATACATGAAAGTTTGATCTATGTTGGATTTGCTCTGATCTATCTTCCTAAGAAGAAGTCTTAGACTTTTAAATGTAAATTTTTTTCCATATTACAAAACTCGAAAACATTAATAAGATAAAAAATTAATTTTTAAATTTATGCCATTAAATGCTAGTTTTAGAATTAAGACAGGTAACTGAAACTAGGGAAGTTTATAACAAATCAAATTTGAATTACAGGTGAGAGGACCAACATTTTACTACCCTTGAAATTTCATTAAATGTTTAGTGACTTTTTTAGAATTTTGAAATAAATTTTTAGTGACTTATTACTATTGCAATTAGAAAAGACAAATAGATTTAGAATTAGAAACTGACCAACCAAAGTTCGAGAATTTATGAGTCAGTAACTCTTGAAGGATGTTTTAGAAATGTAATAAACATTGATGTGCTTTCCTGTCCAAATAAAAGGTTTCATCAAGGTCTGAACTTATATATATGTTAAAGATTGTAGATAGTGTACATTATAGGTATTAAAGATCATATATCCAAACATAAATGTATGCACCCAGTTTTTTATACGTATATAATTTTTATCTGAATGTGTGGTGCATGCATGCAGAGCTGCAGTTTTGTGACTTTTAATACACTTTTAAGTAAGGCACTTCAAACTATGAATTTCAGCACTTTCTGAGTATCGGGCAGTGTTAAAATTGAAATGGTTTTTCCTCCATTGCTTTATTCAATGTATTGGAAATTGCCTGGATGATCATAAAAAAATGCTTATCAGTGGTCCTGATGGTGATGAGGATTGCTGTTATATTTTTCATGATTAAATTTCTCTCATTTGGTATGATCTCTAACTGAAGTTCTTGTATGTGTATAGTTCGAAGGACAAGAGAAAGCCGAGTTCCACCATTCTCCCCTAGCTCTAGCTGTGCCAAACCAAGCAGACAAAACCAATGCATTTCCTGTTAGAGAGCATGAGGTTACAGAAAAAGCATATGAATTTTGTCCTATCATTGAAGAAATATCAAGACCCATCCAAAATGCTTCAAAGATTGAGATTCTTACGAAAGAAGTGGAAAAGCTAAAGGTACTGCTAATATAACTCTTATTCTTCTTTGAGTAAGAAAAAGGCGTGAGCCTAATAAATTTTCATAAATAAGGTTCATGCCATCTCAAAATATGGCTACTGAATTTTCACTGACCTGTAAAGTGGTATATTCTCAAAATTGTGATGTGATAGAACCCTGCAGATTGTGCGGATATAACAAATATTGAATGTGCAGAAATTAAACTAAACATCATACAAATATTAAATAACTCAGACGCTTAGAATTTTGAGTTATTTTAATTCAGCTTGAAATGTGAATGATCAAAAGGAAGAGATGGTTCTTTATCTTCCTTGATACAACCTCCATGGTACTTAACCCTCTGTGTAACTTCGCTAACTCATTCTCTTCTGGACCTGGATCAATGAAAATAAAATAGGGAGCATCTGAATATCTATCTAACATAACTTCCAGTCTTGTATCTTTTAAAATTCTGTTAACATAGCTAGGATAATGCTGCTTCTCATGCTACTGATGGATGCCTTAGTGGGCACACATGTCCCTGTTCTGAAGCACAGAGATGAAAGGTGCTCATTGACATTTCCTGATGTTTTCATCAATTAGTTCCATCCAATTCTTAGTACTGAAGACAATGCTTTAGCAACGCATATGATTATTGAAATTAGTAGTTCTACATGGTTAACAAATCATGTGCAATCTGGACAGGGTTCTGTCACTGTACGGTTTCGTATTTAGCTTGACATGCCTGACCATATCTTAATTGGGATACATATTTTCCAAGTTTCAAAGTTCAGACTTTTTAATGTTGTTTTCACTAAGTGTGCTTTTATGTCTTACAGGCCCTCTTGCTAGCAGAAAAGAAAAGAGCTGATGAATCTGAAAAGAAACATGCTGAAGCCCAAGAATTAAGTGAGAAAAGACACAAGAAATTAGAAGAAACTGAAAGAAGAGTTTATCAGCTTCAAGACTCTTTGAACAGGTAGTATTTTTCATCGCCCGTTAAAGTGTAATCTTACAATTTATTGAAGTTAGTCTCAGATAACTTGCTCCGCTTTGTGTTTGGAAGTTGTTCTGGGTTCTAATTATTGGCTGGCTAAACAGAGTTATATTTGATCTGTAGTCAGTGAATAAATTATCATCCGTATGGACAGAGTTTACCCTGTGTACTTTTGGTACATAAAATGTGTCAGTTAAGATGATTATTGTAACAAATGAAGCTTCTGGTCACATGCTGATTTTTAGATTTTAGAAGAATTGTTCCCTGTACACTTTTAGATCTCCAGAATGGACTTTCACTATGGCTAAGATGAGCACTACCACTTCTAAACTGCAGCAGTTAGAAGGAAGCCAAGTGATTCTTTTGGCTGTGAAAGTTACTTTAACTTGTGGTTCCATCTATTCTCCTTTGCTCTGTATTTCAGTAGCACAATGTCACCCTCATGTTGTCAAAGAGTTTTTCTATAAAAGATATCTAATTTGGTTTATAAGGGGGAAAATCCTTGAGATAGAGATACAAAATCCTATAGGATCATTACTTCTTATATAGTTCCTGGGTAGTTGCCCCTTATATATGAATTTTGTTATAGGATCAGGTTTTTAAGCTCAAAAATACCATATTGATATTTTTGGGTTGATAACCTAGCAGAAGTCTTGCTTCGTGCTGTATTGATGAAAAACAAGGACTTTAAGCTTAAAAACAGTAAAGATAGTATTTATTCTAATCCCTTTTAATGATGATTACTACTGAACTTATTGATTATTTGAAATTTGTTCATTTCTGCAAGAGCTTGATCTCATGTATGATTATACAGTAAAGTTGATTCTAGCAAAGAGATAATGTTATTCTTTACCACTCTTTAAGACTATTAAATTGTAATTGACTTTGTGACATTGATTCCTTGAATGTTACTGACATTGTGCTATAGGAACTTCAGCTGTGATACTTCCTCTGGATTTTTCTATTGATATGAGTAGGTTGATTTAAACAGATGCCGAGGGCTGTTTGTGCAATAGATGATTCTTTTTCGTTGAATCAATTTGATTTTATATACCAAAAATAAATAAATAAATTATAAAATAAAAAGGAAACTACAGTACTCTGATGTTAAAGAGACGTTTTCTCCTGGTGAGGTCATAGAAGGTGATTAGACTATATGGTTGCACAAGGATAAATTTTACTTCGTATTAATAAATTTTTTACTTGTTAACTTGTCTAAAAGTGGACAATTGCACACTTAAAAGTTTTCAACTTTTCATGAAAGAAAATGTTTTTGTGGGTCAAGATCAGTAATGAAACGACATACTCTGTTTGTTCTGCTAGGTTGTTGACATGGTGTACCTTGCTTTAGTTGAAAGAACTCTGCATGAAAATAAGGATATCATATGAAAAATAATGAGGGAAAAAGATTATTAGCAACAATAGTTGCCAAGTAGGGCTGAATTACATTGATAATATCAAACTTCTCTATGAATGTTTTATATCTGCATTGGTACTGGCTACAAGTTACAACTCAATGAAGTTCCTGCTTCCTTGTTAACTAATGCTAGTTCTGATCTTTCTATGTCCCAGGCTATTGTTTTGTATGTCTGACCAATTTTCACAACTGAAAAAAATTTTACGTTCTCCATCAAATTCGACATCAACCTCTCAGCCCATTGTTCGAGACAATTCCTTTGATACTTCTGACAACTCTGATGCTTCATCAAGTGACTCAGATTTCACATTTCCAGCTCCAGTTCTTACTTCAGCTAACATCTCTTCTCTCCCTCCTAATGCTCTCCAGCGGACTGTTAAGGATGTTTCAGCCACTGAAACAGGTTAGCCTCGCTTTTGTGGTGCCAAATGCAGTTTGTGCTTGGACTCAGCTTCAACTAAGTACATATTAGATAAGACAAATAAAACAGCTGTCTTACGGAAATGATCTCTTTTAGGAGAAATTTTGCCTGAGTTAGCAATTCATTCCCTTAAATTTTAAGATTTTTCTACTAATAAAATTTGTTATGTTTCAAAGTTAGATCACAGTTATGTTTGATGATGGGAGGATGTGCTGGTAGTAACTGTGTCACGTTTCTTAGTTTTGGAGGTTGCATTGTGCAGGTTCTGAAGACAGTGATAAGGAGGGAGCATTTGATGACTACTTCTGATGGATCTTGTTGTGCTAGTTGCCTGTTATGTAGATGACAGATTAAACATAGTTTTACTAGCATTATAGTGTAGACAGCAAACTCAAACGGGTTGTTACACACACCACATACAAAATTGTAAATAGCAGTAAGATTCTTAGGATTCTTTAGGGTAATTAATCAGCTAATTCTTTGAAAATGTCATTTCCTAGGAGATCTGCTTTGCTTTTGTCTGTTCACTGACATTCGCTGTGATTTCACTTGTCTCTAACAAGGGGTCGGAAGTGCCAAGACGAGTATGTTGAAGATTATAGCATTTTTAGTTCTCTGCATTGTCTATATATCATTTTGGTAATGAAAAACGAAATGAACCATAAACGAGATGCTTAGTATACTTCATCAAAGTCAAGCATTATTCAGAAGTAGACAGGAGGCTGCAAAAAGTGGCAATCAAGAAGAATCAAAAGGGCACTATAAGGTGGCTGAAATAGGCCAATCCCATCAAGGTTTGACTTGCCATGCATGTTAGCACTTACGCTAATGTAATGTCATCATCAAATCCTTGTCCAATGTAACGGACCTCTTCTAACCTCGTAATCCTTGTCCAATGCAACGGACCTCTTCTAACCTTGTAATCAACTTACCGTAAGCCCTAGAACAAACAATATTGATCCTTGCCTCATCGTCCAACAGTTATGTAGACTCTCTTTTTGATGCTTCAAGATACATTTAGAGGAAAAATTGATAGCTAGCATGGAATCACTGAAATGTTGATAATCTTACTCCTTCGATGGGATGCTGTGGATTCTTTATCTGAAATATACCAATTAGCCTCACTCCCCCCCCCCCCCCCCCCCTCCCTTTTTTTTTTTTTTTTTCTTTTCTGTTAAGTTCTGAAACCTCTAATTAATTTTGCATTGCATTGTGTATATTTGTGCTTGGATAGGCATTGATGTACTTAATTTTTTCTTCTGTGACATGAACGATATTCTATGTAGAAACTGGGGGCGGTGCAAGTTATTCTCATGCTTGCTGCAATGAAGAGTTGACAGTGTTTGTAAGCTCGTGATTAGCGCACAGCATGTACTAATTAGGGTGGATAATGCCTATGGTTCTATTCTTATTTGATGTTTAATGCAAACAGGAATTAGTTAGCTACTACGCACTTTATTAATTCTTAACTTAGAGATAAAGCTGTACATGATAAAGTTTTTTTTTTTTTTAGAAAAAGGAACCTCTCAAATGTGTATTAATCATACCCCAACAACTTGACATTGGCACAAATTAAGAAAGCTTCGTAATAATATATATACATATATAGCAGTTAAGTGCTATCCAGAAATAGAACCAACAGTTAACGGTGAGTACATTTAATGGAATATGTTGTTTCTGGCATAGAATTTCAGTAGCGGCTCTCCGTAAAGCAAATATATAATGCTTCTTCAGTTCGTTTGACCTTGCTTAACTGTGTATTCACCACCATATCTCTCAGAGATCAGCAACGGTAACTTCTCTTTCTTTCTTTCTAAATTTAGATTTACTTTCTTCTTTTTATGCAGATAAGTAATTAGTTAAACCAACACTATGGTTTTCTTGTTTCTGATGCTTTTAGAGTCTATAAGCAAGCAACAGTGTAGCATGGAGAAGGCATATTTGACAAGAAACAAGAATAGCAAGTGGGACTGTAACAGCTCCAGCTTGGAAGGTGACCATTCATGTTGTTGTGCGTTAACGTGGCCTCCAAAATCTTATACATGTAGCTTTTGCAAGAGAGAATTCAGGTCAGCTCAAGCTCTTGGAGGTCATATGAATGTTCATAGGAAGGACAGAGCCAGGTTGAGATTGTTATCTTCTTGGGCTTTAGAATGTCAGAACCCTGAACCCAACTCTATGCCTAGCCCTAGTTCTTCACCAATATCTTTATCCTCTCATTCTGTTAACTTCTCACTCTATCCCCATCATTCTTTGCTTTCTCCATTACTCAGTGCTCCTTCGTCTTCACCACCACCATATAGGGAAAACCTGAGAAAGCCTTTGATCCCTCAACTTGGAGGTTTGTCAAAAGAGAAGACGATGACACCTTTTCTCGGGGTTGAAAAACTGAAGAGGCATGCACAAAAATATGAGCTTGAGGTTGGTGGGGTAACTGGCGTAGACTTGGAGAGTGAGTTCAAAGATTCAAAGGAGGTTTTGGATTTGGAGCTTCGACTCGGGTATTTCTCGGTCCAATCGGCCTTCCGACTTTAAATTTTATGTATCAGCTTTCATCATCTAGGTTGCATTTGCGTTTTTTTTTTTTTTTTTTTCTATTTTATCATTTTGAGAAAGGAGGAAGAAAGAAATGTGAGAAAATTGTTATCCCCACATTCCGAAATTTTCTTTGTTTCCCTATATATAATCCTTCTCAACAATCAGATAGGAAAGTTCAGTATAGGCCTTGACGATGAAGGCTGTAAAAATATTAAAGATTGCACTAATGTTAAGACTACAATTCATGTTTTAGCAAATATATGAATGCATGGTTCTTGCTCCATGAGCTGAATAGTTTTACTTTTCTTATATTTTGGGTTTTTTTTTTTGTTCATTTAATCTATCAGATATGCGCCATGAAGTTTTTTTTTTTTTACCAGCTTTTGCCACTAACTTTTTTCCTGTTTATACTGTCAATACAATGATAATTATGACAGGGTTGGTTTACTTGGATTGACTGTAAAATAGTTGAAGATGAAGTTTCGTTTCCTTATGACAGATGGGATGTTTCTTATTAATGAATGTTCTGTTTGTATTGTTCTGATGCAAAAATCACATCATTTTTTTTCAAGCGACTCATTAATTCTCTGCTTCCATTTCTTGGGAAAAGAGAGAAGGAAATCCATCACACTCTACCCAGGCCGCCTCGGAGATACAAGGCATAAAGACGATAAAGAGGAGGAACTGATGATCAGACTCATGAATAGGTGGGAAAAAATTAATCCCTTCCTATATCTAAGCATGCGCCCAACTGTAGTATCTTTACTTGTAAACTGTTTGCTAATGTGTAGGGCACGGAGAATAATTCTACAAATGTATTAAGATAGTCATACATATATATATATATATATATATAGATGAAGATCGATGTTGACCAGACTCTCTTCAGGTTCCATTACTATAGCACACATTTCCATATTATTTAGCTGGTTAATTTATCGATTCTAACAGTTTTCTCTAGTGGTTTATCCAATCCAAACTGAGTTAGTAATTACTAATTAACATTGAAATGGGAATGCACTCATATGTTGGTGTTCATTTTTTTTTATATAAAATTAAAAGGAAAAGAAGGGATATGCAAATGCAGCTAAGAAAGTACATATAGGGTGTCGTCAAAATTGAAGATATTTTTACTACAAATGATTGTTATCAGTTGACGCCTGTCCTAGATGAAATTCTGAAACAGATGAAGGCATGAATCGACATGGTTGAAGTAGTACTGTAGCCATTGCCTTGTCCGATCCATTCACTCTGCGGATAGGGGATGTGGTCTTTCCCAACATCTGAACTTTAGCTTGTTCCCCAGTAATGTCAGAAGTCAGGAACATGATGGCCTGTTCCTGACTAGAAACTCGAGTATTCTTTTATTTTGTTTTATCCGAGCAAACCAAACCCAAAAACAACATCAAGACTCAAGAACTCTTCACTCTCTGAGTCCGAGAAAAAGATGAGGTTGAGTGGACTGTGAGAAAGGCACTAAAGGGTCAAAATGAAGTCATCACTAAGGGTAAAAGAATAGACAATTGGGGGTCGACAACAGATCCTGCCAAAGTGCATGTTTAGTGAAATAATCAACGAGAGAGTGGGCATGGGGATGAAGGAAGCTAGTTGGCTCACGGTGTCATGAGCCACCCTTATATAGGATCATGACGAAGTAGAACTATCTAAAAACTAAGTACTTTGTATGACAGACGGCTCCATCTTAAGGCACTCGTCTCTCTTCTCCTTCTTCTTGGCCTTTTCACTGTTTCCCAAAGTCCACTTTTGCACTTTGCTTTTAGCTATAAATCATGGGCGTTGAGCCTTGAAACGTATCCATGTCTCAAGTGACAATCTTTACCATTTTGTTCATCATTAAATCTACAAATGTTGTTGAAATCTCCACTGGTTACACAATGAAAAATGGGACTAATATCGGATCTAACTAACTCTTTTAATATTCGGATTATTCCGTGATACAGTTATCAAGCAAAAGTAAATTCATACAAATTAATTTACAAAACAAAGTCTCAAACAAAGAAACAGTTGTCAATTCCACAACCACACAATATCAGTACCATGTATAGTATGTTGTTAGCTTTTTTGAGAAAATTATCAGAGAAATTGCGTATCACTTTCAACTGTATCTAAGAATCTCGCTAGCTAAATATGTACAAGATTCTTGTTAGGGTTGCAGTAGCCGAGCTCAAGCCAAATTAAATCAAGTTGATTAGTTTTGGCTTAATAATCTCACAATACTTTCTTTTCTCAAGTTTAAGTATATTCAAGTTTTAAAAAATTGGTACAATAGGGTATAAACGTAAATTCGTTTATGAAATTGAACAACACCCAAAATCGCTCATAAGATAATTTCAGAAAAGGAGAGTTGAGATCTCAAAAAACGTTGATAATTATGCATGCAGGTTTGGGAACCCAATCATTAAACGTAAGTTGAAATCATCACTATTTTTTTTTTGTCTAGATGCGATTAGTTACTGATTTCTTTTTGTCTAAATGTGATTAGTCACTTAGTTAAATCTATCATTTCTAATGAAATTTTGAGCTTGACTTAAGTTCACTAAAAATGATATATTTCAATCTACAAAATAGAGTTATTGTTTGGGAGCACAAGTGCATACGAAGAAGGTATTAAAACTCTTGTGAGGTTCGTTCAAAAAAAAAAAAATAGCACCAATTAATCATGTGTTATCCTATTTTAGTTTTAATTAATAATGGTCATAATACTTGAGAAATCCCTGTACTAGGGCATTTTGTCCAATTTAATCTATCTACTCAAAATCGCAATAATTTAGTCCTTCGATTTTGTGAATTGTTTCAATTTAATCTCTCTCCTAACGACATTCAATTTTACCGATAAAAGGGGATGATGTCAACGTTGACATGGTACTGACGTGGCACATTGTGATAACGTGGCACCAACATGATGACATGGTATGCCATATGGTATCAACGTGATGTTGTGGCAATGCCATGTGGTACTAATATAACGACATGACAATGTTGGTATGACATTGACATGTTAACATGTCAATACCACATAGCAAAACTAAAAATTTATAAAAACCATGTCGATACCATGTGGTAGAACCAAGATATTTTCAAAAAAAAAATTTGTGTCACGCTATAAGGGTTAAATTAAACAAAAATATATAGTACAAGGACTAAATTAAACAAAATTAAGATGTTGAGAGACTACATTGAAAAAATATTTAAAAAATACATATATTTAATTAGATTATAGATATACTTATTAATAAGCCAAAAATTTAATTGTAAAAGATTTATGGTGTTAAAAAATATATAAATATTTTTTTACGTGATTATTTGGTTCTAGAATATGTACATTAATTTATCTTCCTTGCAAAAATTAAGTTTGAATTCTCCTTCTATAAAAAAAATTTTTAAGAAAATTTCATACCTAAAGTTAAATTAATTTAGATGAATAATTTGAATTATATTAGAATAAAATAATATAAAAAAACTAAATAAATTCTTTTTTTCTTCAATTTATAATGGTATAAAAATTAAAATTTATTTGACTTAATTTTTAACTTGAACTGAACTCAAATTAACAAAATAGCTTGATTTAATTTGTTTTCTTTTAAAAAATAAAGAAGGGAGATATAGAATTAGCGATGATTATAAAAATAATACCTCATTCTAATTTCTTTAATTTATACATGATAAACCTCTTATTGCACCTATAGAATTTGAGCTATTTCACCCTTTTAATTATTTATTTATTTTTTATGTTTTTATTTTGTTTAATATTTCAAGTTATATTTTTTAAGTTAATTTCCTAGATTAAAGACTCCATTTATGGTTGATAGAATTAAATATAATTGTAAATATTTGTACTATTTTATTTTGTATTTATAATTTTTTTGTATATCCAAATTAATAATTTAAATTTAAATTTAGTAAAATTTGATTGTGGTATGTAAACTTAAATAAAATCGTTTTATAAGAAACTTTGAGTAAATTTAAATAAAAGGTAAATTGAGTAAGAGTTGAATAATTCTAAAAGAATGGGTATTTCTAGATTGTGAAAGTTGTAACTAAATTAATCTATTTTGTTAATTTGAGTTCAACTTAGGTTAAAAACTAAACCAAATAAATTTTAAATTTTTATACTATTATAAATAGAAGAAAAGAAGAATTTATTTAATCTTTTTATATTATTTTATTTCAACTTAATTCAAGTTATTCATCAAAATTTGACTTTAAGTATTAAATTTTTTGTCAAAATTTTTTTAAAGAAGGAGAATTCAAATTGAATTTTTGCAAAGAAGATAAATTAATATATATATATATATATATATATATATATATATATTCTAGAATCAAATAATCGAGTAAAATAATATTTATATATTTTTTAATATAATAAATCTTTTACACTTAAATATTTGGCTTATTAATAAGTATATCTATCATCTACTTAAAATATTTGTATTTTTAATTTTTTTTTAATTTAGTCTCTCAATATCTCAATTTTGTTTAATTTAATCCTTATACTATATATTTTTGTTCAATTTAGTCCTATGATGTGGCACAATTTTTTTTTTGAAAATTTTTTTGATCTGCCACATAGCACTGACACGTTATCACATTTAGTGCCATATGATATTGCGACATCATCATGTCAATGTCACGTCGGCATTGACGTCATCCCATTTATTGGTAAAATTGGATATCGTTAAGAGAAAATACTAAATTAAAGCAATTCTTAAAATCGAGAGACGAAATTATTGCGATTTTGAGTAGAATGACAAAATTGAACAAAATACCCTAATATAGGGACTTCTCAGGTATTTTGACCAATTAATAATCCTTAATTTCTTACTTATTTATATTTCTCTTAATTACTATTTATTTATTTTTTTAAGTTATTCTTTTGTTTTAAGTTTTCTTTTCTTAACCATTATTAAATATTAGAGATTTTTTAGGGTTTTTCCAACACCCTGACAGGACTTCTAATAATGGGTAAAAAAAGAAGAAAGAAAAATAAGAAAAAACATAATTAAGGAAAATAGAAAAAATATGAAATTAAAAATTAATAATTAAGACTGAAATAGGATAACACATGATAAATTCGTTTCGTTCTTTAAATAAGTTTCGTGAGAATGCTAATACTTTTTTCACGTGTAATTGTACTTCCAAATTTTAATTTTATTTCATAGATTAGAATTTATCTTTCTTTAATAAACTTAAATTAAGTTTAAGATCTTATTAATCACACCTTTAGATTCAATTAGTTATCCAATTAGACTTGGATAAAAATAAAATATTGCTAAGGACTTCTATTTGCGTCAAACAAATGTGCTAGTTGACCCTTAGGTTGCGACAGCTTGTCAAATCGATTAGAGAAATTGAGGGTTGAGCTAATAGTTAATTATGTGTTATCTTAAATTTTGAATAATTGATCTTAACTTGATAATTAATTTGTATATTTTTTTATTTACAGTATGATTGTGAAATTTGTTTTACTCTTTTTATTAATAAACATACTAGACACAAGCAACGCCCCTGTCATCTATTACAATTGGAAAATTAGAACTTGGAACAATCAATCCCTACCGTTACCGCCATGCATGCCTAGAAAAATTTTAAATTCTCCGCACCCAAATTTGCCAAGGAGTCTTGCACATGAGTTCGCTTCTCTCAAGGTATGAGCACACTCAAAATCATGAACTACGCATCTCCTACAAAGCATCGAAAATCCGTTGAAAGCAATCTTAATTTCTTCCCAATCAAAGTTATCAACTCTCCACAATCTCTCAATTCTCCTAATTTCGTTTCTTGTACTATAACCATGTCGTCTACATTGTGAATTATTCTTTTAACAGTCCTTAATCACATACACCATTGCACATCTCCCTTATACTCCAGGAGAGAATTCTCAAGAATGCCCACAATTATTCCTCACCCGTAACCCAACTATACCCAGCCTTCAATCTCTATGCTTAAACATAAATGCGAATACAAATAACATACTTACCCATTTAACAAAATACCATTCAATCCTCGAAACTTTGTGCTACCCGAGACTTCACCATTAAAAATGCTTAGAGAAGAAATTGAAGATAAATGGGGAATTGCAGGGGAGTTGAAGACTATTAAAAATGAGGATGAAAGGAAGCGGTATAACTTTGAGGGGATGGAAGCAAAATAAAGAGACTGTTGATTGGGTGTGGTGCAACCTGTTTGTCATTGTGGATTGTTAAAAATTAGGCAGCATATAATAAGAAGAGATGGGATGGGGACGAAAGCCTTTTCTTAACCAAAATGAAATCAATGTTGTGGATTAAAACCACTCAGGGAAGTGGTACATGAGATTAATTTTGTGTAGTGCACTATTCTTCTAGATTCGTTTTGTTCTAACTCTTAAGTTTCCATTTGAGTTGGGCTTTCTTGGGATGTTTCGGATGAAAATGTGCTGAAATTAAGTGTGGATGGAACTGTTTGAAGATTGGCAAGGTGTGGAGGTGTCATATGCCGTTGTTATGGTTGTGTCCTTGGATTAATAATTGTTACTTGGTCTAATTACTGGGTTTCAAGTTTCCAATTGATAGTCATTAAAACAGCCTTGAAGTTGCTTTTCTAAGCCGTTTCGGTTGGGATTCGGCTCAAACCTGGCTTTATGATCAGCCTTGGAGAGTTTAAGGGCACGATTATAAAATTTGAGTAAACTATCCATTTAATTACTTAATTTTTTTCAAATTTTCTGTTTTTATTCAACTTTGAAACATCACATTTTTATCAGTAAAATTTATAAGATTTATTATTTTGATCATTCAATTATTCATGATATATCCATATCAACTTATCTCTTATGTGACATTATTCACGTGATTAAGATTAATTGACGCGAAAAGCCACATCAGATAATTAGTAGTATTAAATCATTAATTTATATAAACATTAGTGACTGAAACATGAGTTTTCAAAATTAAATGATCAAAACAAAAATCTTAAACAACGAAGGAGCAAATGAAATTACTCTTAAAAATTGTACCTAAATTCCACCCTACCCTTACCATTTGTGTCAAAAGTCAAGTTGGATGCTTGCGGTGAAATTCAATCTTGAAATTACATTAAGTACTCCATGCTCTTAAAGCACTTGCTAAATTAGTAATTTAAGGTTTTCTTGTCTGATAAATCAATCGAGTTCTAGCGTTATCCATGTTTACCAAAACTATACGCTGTATATTTATATGAATGAATGCATGTCTAGTTAAAAGTTGCTTGTAAATGAGTTGGCCTGGGCTGTAGGCTGTAGCTCCACAAAATCATTCCAGCCCACTTGTTTGACGGGTTTCGGATTACGCCCCAAGCCTAAATATTAGCATTACCATTGCCCTTTATCATCATTTATCCATCTGTTTTAGATTTTCAAAGGAAATATATTGTCCTTGTTCTTTTTCCCTTTTTTTTTTTCCACTTTAAGGACCAATAACCTTATAAGTACTGCAAAATCAATTTAGTTCCATTTTAATCAATTTTATTTTTTTAAATTTTGCCAAATATGTGGGAAAGATAAGAAAATATAGAATATAGATGATCTGGGTTTTTTTCTCTTGGCAAGTGCTAACCAAACCAGCTTTGAATACTGATCTGAAAGGCAACAGAAAAAGCAATTCGTTCTTGTTTTTTTTTTTTTTTTTTTTCTTATGATGGAAACTAAATATTCACTTCGTCTATATGACATGGGTTTGGCATGCAAGACAATTAAATACTTCTTGGGTTTGAGCTTATCATCACCTCCTTTGTCCTAAATATTTTTTGAGTCTTTTCTACTCGATCAAAGCCTTCTCTCTGTCTTTCCTCCACTAATAGACCGGGAAAAGAAGTTTTAACTCTGCCTTGATATCATCATATCAGCTCCATCCAGCAGGGTATGCTTATGAATGGCTTTTTTCGGTGTATGAAAAGCATTTGGAAGGCAAATTTAGAGCCATTGTTGCAAGAGTTGTACCCTTTTGGTGGAGCGCAGCATTCAAAAACACCAAGAATGAGGAAACCGGAATGATCATGTGAACTTGCATTTTTCTTCTTTGGTAAGATGAATTAATTCAAACCTAGAATTAAGATCACCCACCACTTTACCTCAAGGAGCCAGTGAAGGGGGCCCATAAGCCGACAGCATATGTCCTTGTCCTAGTCGTTAAATTCTTGTACCTTTAGGATAACCAAGTCTTGTCTCCGTGTCAAAGACCAAACTATTAATTTATATTCTAATTCAATTACATGTTAAATTTATTAAATTTATCTTTTGTTCAATTTTATATTAACTTTGATATGAATGTATTCAATTATTTTTAGTTAAATCAATTAATTTCCATTAATTTGAAAGAAAAAGGATTTGTGATAAACAAATCGATTAAACCAAAAATGAAATGAAATGAAATGAAAAGGGAGGGAAAAGAGAAAAAAAGAAAGAAAAATAAACAAAGTGAGGATATGTTTTTAGTCAACATCGAACAATTATTAATTTATTTGACTAATAGTGTCCCAACATCAGTTACATTTGAAGAAGTAAGAGTGTTTTTTAAACTAATGATGGCACACTAATCTCCTCCAAACCATCTCTACAGCAGCTTCACAAAGGACTCTTAGATACTTTAAGGTGATCCTTGACTTGAAAATTAACTTCTCCAAAAGTAGAATTACGAGAGCGGCGTGGAGCCTAATTCAGTGAATGAATGGGCTCAGATGGTTTTATGAAAGGTTGAATGTATGACAATCAAGGACTGGCCCTTGGTGCAAACCTTAGTTCAAGGAACTTTTGGTAGCCTATCATGGAAAAGGTAAACTTTCAATTTAGTGATTAGAATGTGCAATATCTTCCCATGGAAGGTAGATTAACTTTTATCAAATCGGTGCTTCCAAGCTTCCCTTTGTATTTCCTGTTCATTTTTCAGACACCAAAAAGGGTGCAAAATGAACTTCATAAATTGCAGAGATGCTTTCTTTAAAAAGGTGTTGAAGGGAAAAGGAAGATCCATTTTGTTAATCGAGCACTATATTGGGCAATAAAGACAAAAGGAGTCTCAAAATTAGTAATTTGAGTCCTTTCAATCAAATAGTTATGGAGATTTAGGAATGAGTATAATAGCTTACGGTAAATGATCATTATGGCAAAACAATGACGGAATACCCAAAGATTGCTGCCATCATTTGTCAAGAATAAGAGATCATATAAAGTATTGAGAAACATCACCCTCCCTCACTTCCCCTTAAATGAATATTTTGATCAATGCTCTGCAGAGTTTGGCTTTCTTCTCGACAATGGGAAATTTATATCCTTCTAGGATGATGAATGAATCAAAAGTGTCATCCTCAAAATTAATTTTCCATAGATCTTTGCCGTTGACAATACTTGGACTTGACATGTCTGTGTCAGAAGATAGACCTTTGACTGAGAAGTATAATAGTAGAACGATTTGCTCACATTCTTAATAAGACTTATTAATAAGACTTACTTGAGCATTAACGACCTTGACAAGCTTATATATATGAAAAATCTCACCCAGTGGTGTATTCTCGATGAGCTCATTTTGCAAGTATGTCAGCCTACTCTCCTCCTCCTTTCAACCCTATTTGAAAATGCATGTAGGCAGCCTTTCCCACCTAAAAGTGGAGGTGTTTTGTTGGCAACAATTCAAAGCAAAAATCATAATGAAAGAGAAGCTTGCAAAAACAAATAGACTACTAGGGATTGCTTAAGCCACCTCTTGTTTTTGTAACCAAGAAAGCGAGATTGTGAAACATTTATTCTTTCAGTGGAAAGTCACTTGGAAGGAATGGTCTTTATGCTTCCTATATTGGAGTTTCCCTTATGTATGCCTTATGTGTCACTGCTCGCGAATTCGTGACAAGTTTAGCCTAGGTAATCACCGGGCTAGCAGCGAATGGGGGTTGCTATACACAGAAAATGTTAGTAGGATTGGGCTGCATAGGGCACAAAACAATGGGTTGGGCGAAGTGGATTAGTGACCTTGGCGCGTAAGGCTTGCACGCTTGTGGGTTGCGTGTATATAGGTTGTCTATTAAGGTTGGACTTCTTGTGTAATGATGTTAGGGAATGGCGGCTAAAGTAATTTAGGGTTAGACTAAATGTGTTCTATTAAAAATAAGACACTTTATTTATATTTTTCTTACTTGTTAATTACTTTATTTGCAATATTAAGTAGTCTCAGATTAAGCAATTTTTTTATTTATGTTTTCCCATAAATCAACTAGGATTAGTAAGGGTTATCATGCTATAAATAACCCCATTTAATTTAATTGTAACCATAAGAGAAAAAGGCACAAATAATCGGCATAAGTCTATTGGATGATGGGAAATAATACACTTTATTTCTTGTATATCTTTTTCTTTAGTTCACACTTTTACATCACAATTACAATTAGGCTTACTTAGCATTCACATATGAGGGTTAAGTGCCGCACGAATTTAGACTAAAGTTCCAAGCCCGTGATAAATGGTATTAGAGCTTTCGGGAGAGAGCTTTGTGTTAGGTATGACATGATCAGATTAAAAAAAACACAATGAAATAGAAAAATAAAATGCCACAACTACCTTGAATCACCTTGTTGTTTTTAATGCGAACAGAAAATTATGAGAAATGTAATCAGAATTGATTACCTTGCCAAATGATATTGTAATCAAATAGTATCCTCTTGATGTTTAAAACCCATGTACACCCAAAATATGTAGGAACTTGAGCCATTCCATTGTTTGGTCTCTAATGTTGCACACACAGTTGCAATGGAATCTTCAACGAGATAGAAACTTCCAACCATGCCTTTATGCCAACAAAGTGGACAACAAATTGTCATTCTCTTTCTCTCTTAGTCTCCAACCAAACACATAAGAAAATTTTCCAAAAGGCTCTCACAAGTGATGACGGCACTAGAGAGTTGTATTAGGTTTTTGTAAAATTAAAACTAATAATTAGAAATGGTTGAAAAGATGACTTTTAACCTATGTTACTTAACTTATTAAGTTTGCTAATAAATCCTCAATATTTTAACCTCTTATAATATTGACCTTAAAACTTAATTAAATCATTCCTTATTAATTAATTAAACTATTTTATGATTTAAGTCCAACTTAAATCGTCATATTCCCAATTTAATCCATAATGCAACTTTATGTGTGTGACCCATTAAGTTCCTAACATATTGGCAATGAAATTGAATTATTAATTTTTATTGATTAATTTAAATGAATCCAATTCATATTAAATTAATCAACTTAATTCTATAGACCAAGATTAGCATCTAGCAATGCATCATGGCCATCCAATTGTTAGGAGAGTCAAAGGGTTTTTTGACAACCTTTCAGTGTACAGTCTATTAGTGTATTTCATTCCCTTATGATATATCTCGGAGATAATAAAAGCTTGGTGTAGTGTTTTCTCTTATTGACATCTATATTTGTTCCTGCAATTAGATCATTAACTTTATAAAGACTTATGAAACTCATTTCGTAATCTTTCAATCACCTTGGTCAAGGATTTGATTGAGCTAATATCAACTAAGAACTAATGAGATATTTCCCCTCGAATCACTTAGGGTAATGATTTCTATCTTCACCACTCTTTTGCCTTCATATGCTTCATACTATTTTTATTAGCATCTTGATTTGGCATTTTTAGTAGGACTCGTAGAGATAAAATCAAAGCATAGTACTCCACATATAAAACAATCTAGTGTCTCAAGTCTAAGGAGTAGTTACATGACTGACATATGAGAAGTATTACATAGACATTAGAGTGAGATACCAAATGCACTTTTTATGTTGGGTCATGTTCAGTGAACTTGCTCTACCATGACAAGCACCTACATGCTAGTTCCAAGTATCTCTATACTTCAATCTATGAGAGTGGTTGCTTACTTCACAAGTAAGAAACATAACACATTCTGATCTTTGAGCATTATTGATGCCCTGCCTCAATAATACTATAATCAGAAACTTTTAGGAGTAATGCTTTGATGCATAAAGATCTCATAATTATATCATAATACAATTCCTTTGCAAGGCATATATAGTTCCTTGGGCTTTATTTACATAAGTATAAATAGTAATTAAATTAGAAACTTATGGATAAAGAACTACTTTAATGTTGTTATAAATAACAAAATGCCATGTATGAATATCTCAAATTGTGAATTCCATACAACCACATATTAGCTTGTAGGGTTTATACCAATAATCTCCCACTAGCACTAAAGCTAATTGCCTATGTATCTAATACCAATGTTCTCAATATGACTATTATGTTTTTGTTGAGATAATGCTTTAGTGAGAGGATTGACAACATTATCCTTAGCAGGTGTACACTCTATGCTAATGTCTCTTCTCCTAATGATCTCCTTGATCACATGGTAGTGTCACAATATATGTTTGGATTTTTTATGAGACATTGATTCCTTTACTTGCTCAATGGCTCCATTGTTATCATAATATAATGGTCTTAGATCAACAATGCTAGGAAACACATCCAGTTCAGTTATGAACCTTTTGATTCAAATAGCCTCTTTCTCTACCTTAGACGCAGAGATGAATTCAGCCTTGATTATAGAATCTACAATTGTCTCTTGTTTAGAACTTTTTCAACTAACTGCACCTCCATCGAGTGTTAAGACATATCCACTTTGCGACTTGCTATCATCCTTGTCAATTTGAAAGTTTTACATCAACATTACCACTAACTTGGAGTTCGTCTCCTCCATAGACTAGAAACACATTTTTAGTTCTTTGTAAGTATTTCAAGATGTTTTGCATAGCTATCTAGTGACATTCACCAAGATTAGCTTGGTATTTGCTCATGATACTTAAAGCATAACATACATCCTGGTCTAGTGCATAACATTGCATACATGATAGATCATATTGATGAAGCATATGGGATCTTATCCATGAGATCTTTCTCCTTTTGATTCTTCAGACAAATGTATTTAGAGAGATAGATGCCATGTGACATAGACAAGTGCCCCTTCTTGGACTCCATCATTCTAAACATCTTTAGCACATTGTTTATGTATGTGGATTAGGAAAGACCAAGCAACCTTTTAAATCTATCTTTATAGATCTTTATTCCTAGAATGTAGATTGCTTTTCCCAAATCCTTACATGGAGAATTGTTTGGATAGCCAAATCTTAGTAGAATGCAATAATGGTATATCATTTCCTATGAGCAATATGTCATCCACATGCAATACTAGAAAATAATGACGCTCCCACTAGCTTTCTTGTAGACATATGGTTTATCCTCATTCTTGATGAAGTCAAATCCTTTGACAGTTTCATCAAAACAGATGTTTCAACTTCAAGAACCTTGCTTAAGTCCATAAATGGACTTTTGAAGCTTGCACACTTTATTGACATTAGGATTGGATGTAAAACCCTCAAGTTGTGTCATGTATACTTTCTCTTGCAAATTTCCATTAAGGAATGTAGTTTTTACATCTATTTGCTATATTTCATAATCATGGTATGCAACAATTGCAAGCAAAATCCTATTGGATTTAAGTATAGCTACTGGCGAAAAGGTTTCTTCAAAGTCAACTCCTTGTCTTTGTTACTACTAGTCTGGCTTTAAAGGTTTGCACCTTGCCATTTACGTCGGTCTTTGTCTTAAAAATCCACTTGCACCTAATGGGTTTTATCTCTTCAAGTGGATCCACTAAAGTCCATACTTGGTTTGTATCCATGGCATCTATTTCAAATTTCATGGCTTCTTACCATTTCTCAGAATCGATGTCTAACATTGCCTCCTCATAGATTGTAGGCTCATCATTTATGTGCAATATGTCTTTATCTAAGAAAAATCCATATCTTTTTGGAGCTTGATGTATCTTACTAGACCTTTTAAGTGATTGTGTCTTTTGTGGTTGTGGTTGTACATCAGATGTCACAACCTATGTCCAGGTTCCATTGGAATATTAATTTGAGTCTGAACTTCAAGTACAACTTTACTCTCATTAGCCTTTTCACTTAATAACTCATTCTCAAGGAAAATGGTATGCCTTGAGGTAAACACCTTTTGCTCACTAGGATTATAAAATTAATATCTATATAATTCTTTAAGATATCTTGCAAATTTTCACTTGTTTGATATTGCTCCAAGCTTATCAGACACTCCTCCTTTCACATAAGTAGTACACCCCTAAATCCTCGTACAAGACAAATCGGGTTTCTTCCCACTCCATATCTCATATGGTGTTTTATCAACTGACTTGGTAAGAACCTTGTTTAGTGTGTGGGCAACACTTTTTAAGGAATACCACCAGAAAGATATAGGAAGATCTGCACAACTCATCGTGGATGGAACTATGTCCAACAATGTTTTATTCCTTATCTCAAACACCGCATTGTGCTGTAGAGTCCCTA
This sequence comes from Theobroma cacao, assembly GCF_053813885.1. Taxonomy (NCBI): domain Eukaryota; kingdom Viridiplantae; phylum Streptophyta; class Magnoliopsida; order Malvales; family Malvaceae; genus Theobroma; species Theobroma cacao. The sequence continues at coordinate 33,275,278 of NC_142639.1, read as the reverse complement.
GAAGAGTCATTTGTGCAATAATCTTATTCTCATTTAGATAATCCTGAAACTCTTGGCTAAGGTATTCTCCTCCTCGATCAGATCTAGAGCTAGAATAGTCTTTTCGATTTATTTCTCTACTTTCGCTCTAAACTCTTTGAACTTTTCAAAGGATTCAGACTTATATCTCATCAAATACACATACGAGAATGGCCATCTGTGAAAGTGATGAAGTAGAAGTATCATTTTCTAGTGCTTATGTTCATAGGACTACATACATCTAAATGTACAAGTCCTAGTAACTTTACAACTCTTTTACCTTTATTGGTGAAAGGCGACTTGGTCATCTTACTAAAGAGGCAACACTCATACGTTCCATAAGATTCATAATCAAATGGATCGATATAACCTTGTTTGTGTAACTTGGTTAATCGAGTCTCATTGATGTGCTTAAGATTACAATGCAAGATGTAGGACAGTATTGGATCACCTTTCTTTGCTTTCATGACTTTTATGTTGAGTATGGGTCTATTTGGATCAAGGATATAGAGACCGTTTAAATGTGTCCCCACACCATAGTACATCTCTCCCTTAGAGAAAGAACAATGATTACCCTTAATACTAAATTCAAAATCATCATATAGTGCCAAGTATGACATAAATATGATGTTTCGAGATATGGAAAGGACATAGTAACAATGTCGTAGTTCCAAGATCAACCTAGAAGGTCAAGATATGGTAACTGTCCCTACAACCAATGCAGCAATTTTTACTCCATTTCCTACTCTTAGGACCACCTTTCCCTTCATTAATCCTCTACTTATTTCTAGCACCCTTTTGTCATTACATAGGTGTGACCTACATCTAGTATTTAATACCCATGATGATAGATTAATGGTAGATAGATTGGCCTCGATCATTACATGGTCAAAGGTGAAACTTCTACAAGCTTCTCATTATTCGACCTTGTCAAGAACACAAGGATATCTTCCTTTATCACATCTATTCTCAATAGATGTTTGAGAACGTTTCTCAACTTGATACACTAATCTAAACATTTTGGCCTAAATTTCACAATGGCATCATATATGCCATACAAAGTGAGGTGTTTTCGCATTTTAACAACTTAAACATTTAAAGACATCTATAAGTATTCACATATTATAATCAGTTTAGATAAGATAGTTAATCTTAAATTGATTGCTTCCACTATTTTCTTCAAGAGAAAAACCCTTAATATTACCTCGAGAGATCTCTACAAGGATTCTCTTAATGGGTTAAGATCCCATCCATTTTAAATATGACCTTGAGTTTTCTCAATAAACCATGACAAGTGGATTAGATAGGTAATTATGCTTACCAATTGTATCTCTATACAACTCTTAGATCAGCTAGGTGGCAACACATTGCCTAAACATATCATATAGATTTCACCTAGCCATTGCCTCTAGTTTCATAATAATCAAGTTTTTGCGCATCCAAATTTTATGAAACTAGTTAAGTAAGACCCACCAATAGCTTAAACATGTTCGTGTAAAAGTTTGACCTTGAGTTTTTCTTAACAAGCCTCTAATTAAAATAGCAGCCTGGTTATCTTGCTAGGTAGTGTAAGGCAACTTGATCATGCAAGGCATGTGACTCAATATTTATTGAGGGATTTTGGTTTTTAATTTTATTAAGGTCTCATTTTTGCATGCATAGTATTTATTTAATTGCAAAAAATAAATCTATCTCGTCCATACTATTTTGCATCACATACCATTTAGTAAATCATATAAAATAAATCTATCACATACAAACTATTTTGGATGATTATGCACTTCATCTATACTAATTTCCTACATGATCAATTTTATCAAACACTTCAAAACCAAGGGTTTGTTTAACATATACCTCTTCTTGTATAAAGCCATTAAGAAATGTACCTTTAACATCCATTTGAAACAATTTAAAATTCATAAAGCATGCATAAGCAAGTAAAAGTCTAATAGCTTTTAGTCTAGCTACGAGAGCAAAAGTTTTATCATAATTAATACCTTATTCTTGATTGTAGCCTTGACAAACTAACCTTGCCTTATTTCTTACTACATTTCCCAACTCATCCATCTTGTTCTTAAATACCCATTTTGTTCCAATAATTGGATGGTTGGTTGGCCTTGGAACTAAGGTCCAAACTTTATTCCTTTCAACTTGGCCTAACTCTTCTTTCATAGCAATCATCCAACTATCTTCCTTTTCAACTTCCTCAAAGTTCTTTAGTTCCACTTGTGATATGAATGCTAGATATTCACAAGCTTCTCGTAATCTCCTTCTAGTTTTGACACATTTTGAGAGATCACTAATGATGAGTTCTTGAGGATGATTCTTTACAAATCTCCAACTTATAGGAAGATCATTGTGTTGTTCCTCAACTCTTTGTAAGTCTTCTAATAGTGGTTCATCATCATCTTTTTCCTTTGAGCGCTCTTTATCATTTTTTTTGCTATCCAAGCTCATTTTCTCGATTTTCTTCTTAATGTCATCTGTATCATCATCATTAAGCACTACCTATCTTTGTGCCGCATTAGTGTCATAAAAAACAATATGAATTGACTCTTCTATAGCTAAAGTTCTTTTGTTAAACACCTTATATGCTTTAGAGTTCAATGCATAGCCTAAGAAAATTACCTCATCACTCCTAGCATTAAACTTTCCCAAGGTGTGTTTTCCATTCTTTAAAACAAAGCATTTGCATCCAAAACTCCTTAGGTAAGAAATATTTGGCTTTCTTCCTTTGAAAAGCTCATAAGGGGTTTTAGAAATCATGGCTCTAATGAAAACTCTATTTAAAATATAAGCTGCAATATTAACAGCTTCAGCCCAAAAATATTTTGGCAATTGTTTTCACAAAGTATTGCCCTTGCCATTTCTTTTAAGGTCCTATTTTTTCTTTCAACAACTCCATTTTGTTATGGAGTTCTAGGAGCATAAAAATTGTGATCAAAACCATTTTCATTACAAAAGATTTCAAAATTTTCACTTTCAAATTCACCATCGTGATCACTCTTAACACTAACAATGGTGAGGTTTTTTTCATTTTGAACTTTTTTGCAATGTTTAACAAATATTGGCAATGCATCATCCTTATGAGCAAGAAAATATACCGATGTATATCTAGAGTAATCATCTACAATAATAAAGCAATACGACTTGTCTCTAGACTAACAACAGTGTCAAGCCCGACCTTATAAAGTACTTGCCATGTCCTTCATGTGATTGACAATATGCTTGCATACTTGGAAAGCCCCGAAAAATCGTCAAAAGTCGATATTGTATCAAATGGTACTATTAAGTTGAATTAAGCCTTGAACTAGTCTAAATAAAGATCTTAAGATGAAATTAAGAATCTTAAAACCCCAGAATGACTTCAAATGATGATTTGAAGTTCGAGGGCTGAATTGGAGTCAATTTGTAATTTTCATGTTTTAGGGGCAATATGGTAATTTTGTCACCCGAGGATAAAATGAGAATTTTTAGAAAAGATTTTGATCACATTTGACTCATTGGAGCATGATTTGAGTTTGAGAGGTAAAAAATTTAAATTATGACATTTTTAGAGTCCTAGGGGTAAAATAGTAATTTTACGAGTTTACGAGGGCAAAGTTGGAATTTTGAAATTTTACACCACCTAACACTTGTCATGCCCATGGATTTCAGCCATTAACATTTTACATTGTGGATAATTGAAACATTTTATGTGGTGGAGAGAGATTGCTTAATGGATAAGCATTGCACATGGACCAATGAAAACATGTCATGTGTCAAGCTTGGATTATTCTAGAATTTCCTTGTAAAATCTATTTAAAACTCTCTTAGTCTCACCCATATGGTCGACCAAAGCATGAAGTGAAGAGGAAAGGAAAGAACACAAACCCTAAGTGTGAAAATTGAAGAAAAAGTGTGGGATTTCAAGGGATTAATCTAATAAAGGTAAAATTTTGTGATTTTATCTTGTGATTTACACTACCCATGCTTTCTTTTTCATTTTCCATGCTTAGAACTCAAGTTTGCATGATGAACCCATGCTGGCCGAATTTGAGAAGAGAGGTTTTGAGTATTGATTTTGCTAGATTTCAAGCTAATTAAGTGTTTTTGGTTGTTTGGTAATGGAAAGTATGAAAATCTAGCAAGGAATCACTTTGTTCTTCACAAACCCACAAGAGGCTGAATTTTCTAGGGAGGATATTAAGGCTTAAATTGATGTATTTCATGATATTTTGGTGGTATTTAATGATTGGTGAGGCTAGAAATTTAATGGGAAATTTTGGCATGAAAATCTGAATTTTTACCTAATGTATAGACATGTGCAATTTATGGTTCGAACCGATAAATTGAATCATATTCACAATCATTGAGGTATTTTAAGTATAATTGGAGTGTAGAAAGTGAAAGAAATCGATTTGGAGTTAAATTGGAGGTTTTAGCCAATTACACCGAGAATAGTGCGAATTAGATCGAATACCGTATTTAAACGGCTATTCGGACATTTTGCATCACATTTCGTGCATTCATATAGATTTATAGAGCCTGAAATAGTTTATGATAAATTGACACAATTTATTGAAATTCGTGTCACGTATGATGTATAGGTGGTGAGCCCTCTAACAAGGGTAAAGAGATTGTGCCCGAAGATCAAGAATATGAGTATATCGAACTCCTAGTACTATGAGTAATCTTACTATCGTCTTAATTATCTAAAGTAGTTTTTATCCAATTTTGTGATTTTATGGAAAATGAGTTTAAATGGCAAATCTTTATGTTTTATAAGCAAAAATGTGATTAAATAAAATGATTTTATAAAATTATATTGAAATTGAATGATGGCTTTTCAAATAGAGTAATTAGAGGCCATATTGATGTATTGTGAATTTATGGTTCTAATTGATTGGCTTATGACAATATTGGCATGAATGGCGGAATTAGTATTTGTGTTGAAATGTATAAACTGTTGTTTGCCTTGATAGGCTGGATAATGATAAAATTGCCATGTCATGCTGTTGAATTTTTATTATATGGTGGGATATTTATTAGCTTATGTAGTGGGCGGGTTTCGTGGACCAGCCTATTAGAGGGGCACGATAACCACGTTATATTCTTACCTCAGTATGAGAGCCGCGGATGGATAACTCCTGAGGTAAACACTTTAGAGTTCACTTTATGCTAAACCACCACGTTAGGGTGAACTCGACCAACGTCAAGGAACGGCTATGTTTTCAAAATAAAAACATGATTTATGCATACATAACTTTTTAACAGCCTTGACGGACTCGGTTTGGGATAGCCCTCGGCCAAGGTATCCTTGATGACTGAGTATGATAATGATTTTGGCACGAGCCAAAGTTTTAAGAAATTCATAAGCCATGTTAATGACTCAATTTATATGAATTGATTTTATTTGGTTGAAACAAGTTGAAAGGTAATGAATTTCAGTATGTTAAACTGTTTTATCTGTCTCAATTTACTCGACTTTAGATGGTTTAGATGGTGTCTGTTTACTCACTGAGATTTTATAATCTCACCACCCTCCTGTTCAACCATTTCAGGCGCGAGGTAGCTTGTGGATAACAGATATCGTCAAGGATTATAGTCGGCTTTACTACTCCAAAAACTATAAGTTTACTACCTTTGTGCACTTTTGTTCCTTGTGGGCCCACGAGTCACTGTAAAGTAAATTTCATATCTTGGTTATCTATATTATACTACGTATGAATTTATTTAGCTTTTACATTACAAAAATTATTTACCGATGACTTTATAAATATTATTTTACAATAAATTAGAATATTTTATTGAATATTTTTATTTTATTCAAATAGTTGCAATATCATTTTTAATAAATGTTTTAGACACCCAAATTTATTTTAAATCATGAAATATGTGTTTTCCACTCATATACTACATTTTTAGTAGGGTTCAGAAAATTTTGAGAAAAAATAACGAAAATGCCCCTGTGAGGCAAAAAAAATTTTTTCCACGGTTTTGAGAGGGAAAAAGCTTAAAATTCTTTAAAAACGAGGTTTGGCGATGATTACTCACAAGGGAGATGAAAAAAAAATGGTATTAAAGCCTTACGGGATTCCGGTTGGCACTCTAGGTAACGAATGTCTACCGAGACGTCGCGACGGTTGTCACGGGCTCGAGGGGAGTACCGGGTCGTGACAAATAGTGATTGGTCCAAACAAGTCAACATGTACTAGCTCAAGTGACCTAGAAGTTGATATGACTTTGTTAAATTTAAAGGAATTTCTAAATTGTTTTCCCAATTGGCAAGCATCACAAACCTTATCATTTTCAAATGATATGTTTGGAAGTCCAATGACTAAGTCTTTTTTCAAAAGTTTTGAAATTGTGAGCATACTAATTGGAAGTCCAATGACTAAGTCTTTTTTAAAAAGTTTTGAAATTGTGAGCATACTAACATGTCCTAACCTTCTATGCCACAACCAACTATCACAAACATCATTGGCAATAAAGCATGATTTACTAGACTTAATTTCATAAAAAAAAAATGACATACATATTCTTAATTCTTGTGCTAATGAATGCTACTTTGTTAGTGTTAACATCAATCACTTGACATGCATGGAAATCAAAGCATACTCTAAAACTTCTATCACAAAGCTGACCAATGCTTAGCAAATTATGTTTTAAGCCTTTAACAAATAAAATATGCTTGATTTATGTTTGACATATGTCACCAATGGTTCCAATTCCTTAGATAATACCCTTAGAGTCATCACCAAAGGAAACATTACCACACTTCTTCCAATCAAGCTTAGCAAATAAGTTTTCATTGCCTGTAATGTGTCTTGAGCAACCACTGTCCAAGTACCCAGGTTGCCTTTTCTTTGGTTGAGCTTTTAAACATTGATCCTTTTGTCCTTGCTTAACTTACAAAACAAATTTTTAGTTTTTCTTTAAAGGTACCCATACTTTGAGGGTCCTTGGGGGTTAGCAATCACATGGGATCCTTTTGGAACCCAAACCAATTTGGTTCTAGGAAAGATTCTATTAGAATGGAAACGTTCATAAGACAAATGACTTTTCCTACCACATACATAGTAAAGACATGAGACAGCATTAATTTTCCTTCTACGACTTGTTTTTCTTTTAAACACTTCTTCATCTTTTGATTTTTTTTTAATTCTTCATTTAATGCAACAACCTTTGTCCTCTTAGTCATATATTTCAAGGTAAGTTTTTCAAATTCAGCATATAGGCAATCATATTCATCTTGTAAATTATCATTAGAAATATCACATGAATTAGAAGTTACCTTAATTTCTTCTTCTTTTACCATCAAGTAGAAATTAGCTCTTTCTTCCAATTTTTCTTTTTCTTCTTCTGAGCTTGAGAAGTCACTATCGGAAAAGGTTACTACCACCATTATTTTCTTTGTTTCTTCATCCTTTTTGAAGATTCTTCCTTCAGCATTGTACATTCAGATCTGAAATGTCATGGTTTCTTACATTCAAATAAGATTATATCATCATTCTTGTTAGGATCACCCTTGTTCTTGTTTTTCCAATAGGGACCTTGATTTTTCTTATAATTTTTCCTTTCAAACCTTTTGCCCTTTTGTCCCATCAGCTTCCTAAATTTTCTGGCTGTCATTGCTAACTCTTCATCATCATCACTTGATAATTCTTCAAGTTCTTCCTAGTGTATTAATCTTGAGTGTAAGATTTTTTTTTCTTTTCTCTTTTTTCTTTTCTTCCTCTTTATCTTCCTTCATTTCAAGTTCATATGTAAGGAAAGAGCCACAAATTTCATCAAGTGTGACCACATTAAGATCTTTAGCCTCTCGGATAGTAGTGACCTTTGGTTTTCAGCTTTTAGAGAGGCATCTAAAAAGCCTTTTTACTAATTCATGTTTAGGGATGGTTTTTCCAAGTTGATTGAGCATGTTTGTAATATTGGTGAGCCTATCGAGCATGGTAGTTACATCTTCACCTAGTTTCATTTTAAACATTTCATAATCATGGGTAAGTAAGGTAATTTTTAATTCTTTTACTTGTGAAGTCCCTTCATGAATGACTTTAAGTTTATTCCAAATCTCTTTGGCTGTAATACGGCTAGAGATTTTATTGAATTTTAACTTAGTCAATGCATAATGAAGGGTATTGATGGCTTTAAAATTTGTTTAGACCTTTTTGACTTCAGCTTCTGTCCATTCAACTCTTGGTTTAGGCATTTTTTCACTAGTGATAAAACTAGGCAAGGTGAGAATATAGGGTCTTTCTAAAATAACATCCCATATTTTATAGTCAAGGGCTTTAATGCATATGGACATCCTAGTGCTCTAATTGGCATAGTTTGATCCATCAAATAGAGAAAACCTATTTATGGATGGACTCTCAGCAATAATTGACTTTTGTAAAGCCAAGTGGATCTTCTCTAAAAATGTTAAGCCTTAAATTTAAAGGTATAGCTCTAATACTACTTATTGGTCCCAATGGAGTGCTAGAAGGGAGTGAATAGCACTAAAAATTTTAAGCTCATCCCTTTTTGAATGATAGAGCTTTTAACTGATTATAAGAAAATGAATGTAAGGCTTGTAGTGGTTGAAAGACACCAAGTAAAGAAGGGTAAAGAAAAGTGAACAATACAAGACTATTTATAGTGGTTCGGTCCCTTTGACCTACATCCACTACCTTGATCTCCCAATCAAGGATTTTTAACCCAACTTTATTAAACCGATAGAATTAACAGCTTCCACCAAGCTTTTACAAGGTGAGCTCTTAACCCAAGTTCAAATCCCTTACAACAAGCTTTAGAGTGCTTCTCACACTCTAATTTCTCAAGAAAAAAAAGAAAAAGAAGTACAACTAAATACCTTTACAAGTCTGGACAAATTACAATCAAGCTCAAACATTTTTTTTAGATTTAAAATAAAGAACAAGTGTTTTTGGTGAAGAATATTTTTCTTTTTGCTCAAAATGATGCTTCTCTCTTCAAATCTACTTTCTTTGACCGTTGGAGCTTTCTTTTATACCTGAAGAGTCATATTTTTCTATTGGAAACAGTTTCTAAACGTTAGAAAAACTCGATGCACTTTTAGCATTTATTTTGTCCTTTAGTGTTTAAATTCAAAAAGGGAGACAGACTTCGGCTAATTGGTTATAGGCAGCTCTAATCGATTGTAGCTTTTCTACCTTGCACTGTCTTGCTATTGAGTTCTTTGCTCTAACCCATTAAAGGAGGCTCTAACCAATTACAAACTTTCTGTTTTCATTCTTCTCTACACAACAGTCTTCCTTTGATTGGTTAGCTTTTCCCTTAACTGATTGAAGTTATACTTTCTTCAACAATAACTGATCAAAATCAGCTTTAATCAACTAGAAATTCTTCGAATTTTGAACTTCTCCATTTTGGCTCCTTTCAACGGTCAACCATAGTTTCAAACTTGTTTTTGATGCTTGAATATACTAAGACCTTGTGCTCTAACCGATTAACCAAAGTTCTTAATCGATTAGCATGACTTTGTATTCAACTTCCAACATTTCTTTAATCAATTATGCTTGGTGCTAACTGATTAAGACTCCTCTGCCTTGCTTTAACTCAACGCCTAGGTATTCCTTAATTGATTACAGCTTTTTGTTAATCAGTTACTAACCTTCTATCTTTATTAATCACCTTGCTCTTTCTTTCTCTTAACTGATTAACTTTTCATTAAGTTTAGCAAGCTTCTTGACTTGCATTTAATGGACAACTTTGTTAGGGGTATTAAATTAAATCCTGCACACTTAATTAACAAGATTAGACATTAATGAATAAAGAATGTTTTGTTATCATTAAAAACATATGGAGTCTATAATAACCCTAGAAAACAAAAGTAGGCATCACAAAAATTTGCCTGGAACAAAACAAAGTTGCAGTTCCTCTTTGCAGGATAAAAAACCCTGTACAATGAAGGAGGAAGATCGCCACTTTACAAGTAATGCATCCCTCCCATGAAGTGAACAAAATAAAAGTATCAAGAACATTAAGAAGTATCAGTAAACAGACAATTAAGAGCAAAAGCAGAGCACCCTTGAGAAAGGACAATCAAGTTCCTAAATAATTAATGTGCCTATTCGAGGAATTTGGATCAGCCACTGCAACCAAGGATTCGTTTCCCATTCCATTATCCTCACTAATCACCCATAGTAAACTCTAAGTTTGAAGCACCCTTCCCTAGCTAAGCTGTCTGCGGCTTCATTGGCAAACCTTAAAATGTGTCTAATGTCCCATCGTAAAACATTATTGAGAAGTTTAAGGGTTTGCATGATGAACGGCCTTAATTTCCAAGGTACATTATTTGGCTTTTTGATCCATCCAACAACATTACTAAAGTCACATTCAAGTAGCAGGGAGTGGGAAGAGTTCCACCTTGAAGCCACATAAAACAAAGTTGCCTCTTTCACCATGATAAGCTCAACTTTACTAGCATAGGCATCACCTATTGCCTTAGAAACTAAAGCATACACCATTTTCATTTCTCAAGATGCCATCAATACTTGATTCCCTTGGACAGCCTCTCGATGCCCTATCAGTGTTGAACTTCAAAACCCCAAGTTGAGGTCTAGTCCATATCTCAACTTTCTTAACATTTTTTATTTTAGTTCGCACATTGCCTTTATTTGGGAATCTAGCTAGATCACTAATAGAAAGGTTGAGATTGAGCCACTTTGCATTCATCCACCATGCAACTTTAACCTTACTTAGCTAAAAAATTTGGCAATTGTCCCATTTTTTTCCCTTAAACACCACATCATTCCTTGCAATCCAAATTACCCAAATGATTGCATACCAAGTCATTTGCCAGATCAAACCATTATTAAAGTTGTTAGAAAGAACACATCAGTTAAGAAAACAAATCAGCAAGTCAGAGTGAGAGACTTATACCGTATTCCACATTGTACTCCATTGTTGCCACAATAGTCAAGATTTCTTGCAAGTGAAAAGGAGATGATGTATAGATTCCATCTCCCTTCTATAAATCAAATGCATGGCAGCATTAATACTAATTATACCTTTTATGGTAAGATTTTTCTTATCCGCCAATCGCCCTCTTACAAGCTGCCAGCAAAACACTTCAATTTTGAAAGGTGCAAGACTTAACCATACCAACTTCCAATACCTTGTATAAGGTGTTTGAGAATGTAAAACATGATAGATGATTTGGAGGAGTAGTCACCTTTAGCAGTCCACCTCCAAATGATTTATCTTGAAAGTCTCTATCAACCACTTGATTTTTAATAAGACTTTTGAAATTTTCCCACTGCTCACTTTCCCAACTAAATAGACCTCTACACAGCTCGACATTCCAAGTCCATACATTATCAACCCATCCACCAAAGTCATAAATTTTTACTGCCTTCTTCAAAGCCAAGGTGAATAGTCTAAGGAAAACATCTCAATGAGTGTACCCTTCAATCCACTCATCTTCCCAAAAGTTAATTTTACTACCATTTCCCAAAGAAAGGTGCAAGCTATTAATAACAAAATCATCACAATCACAGTGTCCATGAAGTGGCTTAACAATATTTTTCCACATACTTAAGGCTTTATTTCTATCGTTACGATCTAGTCCTAGCTTTCCATTAATAATACTCCTCTAAAAACTATATAGTTTGTTGCCATATTGCCACAACAATTTATTGAAAAGAGCCTTATTTTTGAGATCAAGTTCCACCAACTCGTGACCCTTAAGTCATGGTAATTGCAAACATTAGCCTAGTTAAAATGATGCAATCTTCAAATCATATTTAGACCATGCCACAAGAACCTTTTCCAGATGCTTTCAATGGCTTTTCTTACTCTCACCGATAGCTAGAAAAGGGACATGAAAAAAAGAGGCATGTTGTTCATTACTGACCTTAGTAATGTTACGCAACCTCCCATGGACAAAGTCCTTGCCTTCCAAAAAGCAAGCCTACTTTCAAGTTTTTGGATAACTGATTGCTAGATTGAGACAAATCTTGAGACAACCCTTAAAAGAATATTGAGATAATAAGATGGAAGCTTGTTGAGTGTATAGCCCACCAAGTCAGCCCATTGATTCACTATTTATTGATTAATGCCTACACCATACAAGTAACTTTTCTAAAAATTAATTTCAAGTCTAGAAACCACCTGAAAACATTTAAGAAGCCTTTTGGTGTTAAGGAGATAAAAAGGATCTAGTTCACAAATAATTATCGTGTCATTGGCATATTGAAGGTGGAAGACACTAACCCCTGAAGACAAACAAGGGTACTTAGTGTGACTGCAATATTTTTAAAGGTAATGAGGTTCCAAGCATGGATTGGAACCCTTAAACAAGAAATCAAAGATCTTTTTAAAATGGAACAAGATTCCATGGTCCATTCCTTAACCAAATCAAATCATTCCAACAATCAACCCATTAAGTTTATTCCTCAAATCTAGGTCCATAAAGGAGATGAGAAATCAGTGTCCAAAAATACATTTGATAAAGTTATTGTCCTTCCATCGTTCCTTTAATTGGTTCATGTTGTGCTATGGCCTTCACTAATCGTTTCATTTTGTCACCATAAACCTCTTTAACTAGTGGAAGGTTTCATCTTCCATGAACCCTCGACAACTTTTACCCTCAAAATGATTTTGCATTGATTCAACTTTTTCTCCATCGATTGCCAATTCACAAGTTAGAACCTAACGATAGCTTCTGTCTATTATAGATTAGTGGATATTCGCTCTTTTTTTATTGATTTCATTCCCATCTAACATATTGTTTGTACCAATTTCTTGATTAAAAAACTTGTCTTCCACTCATCATTTCCTCTAGAAAGAGTTTCTAGGATTCCTTGCAAGGTTAGCACTAATTTGATAGTTCAGTAGCGAAACTCCATTAAAATTTCAATTTGTATTTGTAGCTTCTTTCAGAGTTCTGTAGTGGACAAAACAAAGAATTCTTCCTTTTTCTAACTTCTTCATAAGGATGAAGACGTCAAACACTACGTTAGAATTATCGCAAATAGTTTTCAACCATTAGAGGTTCATTGATTGGGGAAGGTTATTTATGAAAATCATAAAAAGGTCCCATTAGGTTTTCCTTTTTCCATTAATGTGTTGTTTAGAACTTGAATGGTTTTTTTGCATCTAGTGAGGTTTCCCTTGTTAATTGCACCACATAATTGGGTTTTATCTTCAACTGGTTGTTGTTTTGGGTTGTAGCTCATAGCAAACACTATTCTCTATTTTTTTGTCAAATGTCAACATATACATGCCCTTAGGGTGCTCAACATAATGCCTCTTTAAAAATCTTAACCCTACACCTTTTTATGAGTTGTGTTATTGTTCTGTCTACTCTATTGATCCAAAGCGATAAAAAAAGGTAAGTTATGCCTTTACTAAGCAGTTTATTAGATAATTTACAATTAGGATAGTTTTTCTTGTTTAATTGTAGTGTGTTATATGGGGTGAAGTTGTTAATTTATGAGGTTTCATTTATAGTTGTTTTTCATTTTATGTAATATGGAAAGGAAAGCAACTTGATTGTGTATCTTGCGTAACAAACCTTCATTGAATTTTCTGTACTCCACTATCACAATAATACAACTCTTATGCCTTTTAGGGAAAAAAAAAGCTAATGATGGAAGGCTTATTTGCAAAAAAAAACCCTCAGAAGAAAATATTTTCTTAATTAAATTATATTTAATTCAATATATTTAATATATAATTGGATTACAATTTAACCTAATTAAAATTTAATTTGATAATAATTAAAGATGATTTTAAAGTGAATTAAATCTTTCAATTTTATATATAACTAATTAAATCTCACAATTTTGTAACTAAGGGCCTGATTGGTTAGTTTTTTTTTAAAACTTAAAAGCTATTATGAAACTCTTATGAATAATAATAGCTTTTAACTTTCTATTAATTACAAATTCATTTGTTCACAACGGAAAAAAACTAACTTTATTTTGTTATCTATTTAAAAAAATATTTTAGAAATATAAAAAGCATTTTTATATAACATAAAATTTATAATTAATAATAAATTACAAAAAAAAAGAGTTCCACAAATAATTTATAAGTAACACATAATTCATAAATAACTCATAAATCAACAATTTCTATTTTCCATCAATGCAACAACTATTTGGTTACAAACTCTACCTATGTAACTATCATCCAATGCTCTTCTATAAGTATATGAATCCATTTATTCATCATTACCTCTTTCTTCTTGACTCTAAGGAATATAATTAGGATTACGGTCAGATTTGCCAAACTCCTCATTCATAATACTACACTGTTTAATGTAGTTGTCAAGCCTAGCCCTAAATTATCTAACATGTTACACATGAGACTGATAGAGTGATTGTATATTTGAACAGCCCCGAAAGAATATTTAAAAGTCGGTATTGTGCTTAGAAGTACAAGTAAGTCGATTTATACCTCGAGCTAATTAAAATAGAGATTTTAAGGTGAAACTAAGAGTTTCACAGTCCAGGGATGACTCAAAATGGTAATTCGGAGTTCGAGGATCAATTTGGAGTCAAACCAAAATTTTCACTATCTAGGGGTAAAGTGGTCATTTGTCACCTAGGGACAAAATGAGAATTTTAGAAAAGATTTTTTGGCACCATTTGACTTGTTGGAGTATGATTTGCGTATTGGAGTATGATTTGAGGTTTAAAAGTGAAAAATTTTAATTTCGGTATAATTTGGAGTATAGGGACAAAATGGTAATTTTGACACCTCAGGGGTAAATCGGTAAATTTTCACCCCCACACTTGTCAAGACCAAGGGATTTTATTCATCATGAAAATGGATAAACATGAGAAATGTGTGGTGGAGAATTAAAGAATTAAAAGTCAAATATTTAAAATTTGAACCAATAAGAAAATGCCATGTGTCATGTTTTTATTGTTTTATTATTTCTTTATAAAAAAGGCATAAAAATCAGCCCATTTCTTTCATATGGCCAGCCAAACCAAGAGAAAAGAAGAACAAAGGGAGAAAAGAAAAACAAAAACCCTAAGTGGAGAAATTCAAGGGAAAATTTGTGAAAATTTAAGGAAACAAGTGACAAAAGGTAAAATTTCTTGATTTTGACTTGTGATCTACCTTTTCCATGCATTTTTCCTCATTTTTCATGGTTAAATTACATGTTTTCATGATGAATTCATGGCTGGTTGGAATGGGTATGGAGAGAGAATGATGTTAGATTGATTTAATTCTAAGTTATGTTAGTGTTTTTAGTTAGTTAAGCATGTTTAGAAACAAAACAACAAGAAAAGAATCTATTTTTCCCATGAACCTTTAATGGCCAAACCCTATGTGAAGTGTAGAAGTAATGAATTGATTTTGTGATCAAGTGAATTGGTTGAAAAATTGATGAAATGATGATTTACGGTGAGAAAATGGAATGAGAAAATTTTTAGTGACAGTGCACCATAATGACCGAAATTTTCAAGAAGAATTGTGAGGGTTGTTAGGCTGAATTTTAGATTATTGGAATTGTATTTAGTGAATTGAAATATTAGAAATGAAATGGAGCAATTTGGAGCCAAATCGGACACAATTGTCATTTAATTGGGTAATAGTCCGAATTAGGTCAGCATTGCATTTAAGCGGTAGTCGGATAAGTTGCATATCATATAATGCATATACACCGAGCCTGAATTGATTTTATAATGGTCAAGCATTGATGTGGTGAATTATGTATTGTACATTATGGATAGGTGGTGAGTACATTACACTGGTAAAAGTACAGAGATTGTGCTTGGAGACTTGGATTAAGAGTACATCAACTCCTAGAACTGTGAGTAAACTTATTATTATCTTAATTATCTAGAGTAGTTTTATACAATTGTGTGATTTTATGAAAAATGGGTTTAAATGGTAAATTGTTATGTTTTAGAAGAAATTGTGATTTTATAAAATGATTTTATAAATTTTCTGGAAAATTGAATACTGGTTTTGAAAATAGAGTAATTGGAAACTGCCTGCTTGTGTTGTAAATTTATAGTTTTAAATTGAATGGCTTATGACAATATATGAGCATGAATGGATAAACTGATTTTTGGTGTTATAATTATTTGTACTGTGTATTCAGCCTTGAGAGGCTAGGTTGCGATAAATTACCATATCATGCAGAAAAAGATTTTATAAATCATATGGTAGATAAAATAATCCATAGTCACTGTAGTGGTGGGGGTTTACGTGGACTGCCTATGAGAAGGGCACGGTAACTCAATTATATATTTACCTCCGGGGGAAGATGTTGGATGAAGTATCTCTTGAGATAAAGATTTGAGTGCACTTCACGTGGACCACCGCATGAGAGTGAGACTCAGCCAAGCCAAGGCATGGCTAAAATTTCGGATGTAAAGACATTTAACAGCCTTGGCGGACTCGGTTGGGATAACCCTCGATCAAGGTATCCCTGATAACTAAGTATGAGAATGATTTTTGGTACGAGCCAAGCTTTTCAAGAAATCATAAGTCTAATTGTTTATTTGGTTGAAATGAGTTGAAAGGTAATGAAATTACAGTATAATGACTTATTTTAATTCGTCTCCATTTACTCACCTTTAGATAGTTTAGATGGTGTCTATTTACTCATTTGGATTTTATAATCTCACCACCCTTATTTCCTCACATTTTAGGCTCAGGGAATTCCATAGTTAGCTGACTTTGACAAGGACCTTCATTTGGACTTGAATCGGCAAAAGCTGTAAGTTTTCAGCTTTCGATACATTTTGATTAGATGTAGGCCCACGTGTCGTTGTAAAAGTAATTTTATATTTTGGTTATTTGCTTTATAGTATATATGAATATAATTAACTTTCACGCTATAAGAATTATTTACCGATAGCTTTATAAAAAAATTATTTTATAAAAAAATAGTTTATTTTATTGAATATTTTTATTATATTCAAATACTCAAATTTTCACTTCAAATGAACGTTTTAGATACTTAATTTGTTTTTAAATCACTAAATATATATTTTCTACTTACCTACTACATTTTTAACAAGTTTTGATATTTTCAACAAAAAATGACGAAAATGCTCCTATGAGCCAGAAAACAATATGTTATGTTCTGATTTGAAAATGACTCGTAATCTTTTGAATTACGATATTTGATAACTATTGCTCACTAGGGAAGTGCGAAAGCTGATACGAGAACCTTGCGAGGTTTCGATCGGCATTCGGGGTGAAGAATGTCTATCGAGGCTTCGCAGCGGTTATTACGGGCTCGATGGGAGTTTCGAGTCGTGACAGTAGTTATGAAGTGCTGTTATTGCAACAATAATCTTTTCTTGTTTTATCAACAGAAATGGCTTCATATCACATAAAATATGCCACTTGTTCTTGACTAGCCATAAACTGCAACAAGGCATATAAAGCAATAAATCTTACGCCATCACTATCCAAGAACTGATCATTCGGCCGAAAGGTCCATTAGGATCGCATATGCATTACACCATATACAATTAAACCAAGATGCATAACAAGGTAGAAGATGCTAGAAATTCACACAAGTATGTCACTCATAAATCATCCAACATGACTCCAAATCTTGCATAACATTCAGTGACACTTCCAATAAAACTCTAAAATAGGTAAATTACCATGAGTCATATCCACAAAAAGACAATAGTTTATAGGAAAGTGAGTTATTTGGATACATTTTCAATCATTTACAACTTTAATAAAATCGGATACAAATCAGACCTTAATATATTTACCTTCACTTTGTAATAGAAAAAAGACAATATTAGACCAAAAGCAACTAGATAAGACTACTAAGATGTAGAGCTACCCCATACTAGTTCATCAACCATATAGTAATCGAAACCCAAAATAACAGACCCTTCAATTAAGATTTTTCAACAATTTTAATAGGTTTAGGATCTTTACCAAGAACCCAAAATAGCAGCTTTGATTCTTTAAGTTGTTTAACTATAATTCAAATGCATATCTCAAAATTAAAAGATAATTGAATTGAGAAATTAAGAGAGTTTCCAAAGCCCAAAAAAAAAAAGAATGACAAAAAGAAAATGAAAAACAAAATAGAAAGAACAAAATAATACCTAAATGCAATTTTGAATTTTGAGTTTTCTTTTCTCTTAATCTTTATAAGAACAAAAAAACTCCAGATTTCGTTATTATGTTGCTAGGTCTTTTGTTTTTTTTCTTTTTCTTTTTAAGTAGTCTTTGCAGAGAAAGGTAGAGGAAAGGGAGGTCACGATTTGTGTTAGGGAGGCGTGATTTGCCGAGAGAGGGAGAGGAGTGGGAGATCAATTGAGAGAGGGGGCATTTTTTGAGAGAGTAATGTTGAAATTATTTTTAATAGATGAGGACATTTTTGGAATAAAAAGAAAAGTTCTCCTAAAAAGATAGCGTATTTTTAAAAGAATAAAAGAAAAAGCTCTTCTTTGAAGCCTTTCCTGAAACTTTTTAAGATTTTGTTCTTAAAAAAACAAAACTACTTTCTTTTTTATGTGCTTTTCAAAATCCTATTTGACCCAACTTTTGTTTTTAAGAGATAGATAAACTGAAAAAAAGTTGGGCCAAACAAGCACTAAAATTCAAAAAAAAAACTTGGACAAAAAGAAAAACAAAAAGAGACAAAAAGGAAAAGAAAAAAAACAGAAATAAAATATGAAATGGAGAAATAAATAACAAAGGCATACTTGACTTTCTCTTCAAATTTAATTTGGTATTAACACTAATACTTTTCGGAGAATAAAAACATATATTCAACCAAATTTCAGAAGGTAAAAAGATATTTTTCTCAAATTAATAAAAAATAAATATATTCTCAATTAAATCGCAAGGGATCTTTGTATTTTACCTTAGAATTAAAAGGTACTTGCAAGGGAGCACTTACGTTATTGTCGTCCTTGTTCTTGCCATTGTCCTAGTCTCCCAGTGTAGTTCTCACCTCCTTCCTCTCACAATGGCAGACTAAGTCAAAACAGTCATCTAGACATACCTAAAACTCATTTCTTTTAACACTAAGCAAATCAAAATGCCAATTATACATGACATCAAGACAAATATTCCATGATAACAGAAATAATCTAATCAATGATTCCTATATCGATATTATAGTTACGTCTGCTCATTCTTTTGAACTATTATGCGCCTTTTTGGTCATGTCTGGATTGATCACTAAATTAATTTACAACTAAATAATTTTCCAAAAACTGAAATTGTTTACCTATTACAAGACTATACGATCTGTTTTCAGTATTAATATATTAATTATATGTACATATAAGGGGGACAAAAACAGTGAATATCATGTTAATTTCTCCTTGCAATGATTCTCCCAATATGGAATTTGTAGGAATTGTAAAAGATAAAATTGGTAGAAATTTGATAGTGCTGCCATTTTCCTTGTCTATACCAAACAACACCTGCCCAGTTAACATATCTAACCTACTCTTTAATAAAAAATGTCGGCCTGCATATATAGATAAAAATATATAGATTGAGATAGGAAAAAGACTCAAGTTCAATTTGGTCTTGATATCTCTAAAACACATAGAAACCGAGAGCTATTGTTTATTTTATTCCTTTCCCTTGTTATAATATATAAGCTACTCAATGCCATAGAAATAAAACCAAGAATGCATACGCGAGACACTTTGATAATGTAGCTAGCAAAATGATCAAAAACAAATTGGGATAATCTAAGAATATCGATAATCGATGACAGATTATTTCTTCCTTTGGGTTGTAATTAGCAGAGTTGTTAGTTTCTACATTTTCTTATATTAAAGTATTTTAAGGTGACCAAAGCAAAACTGTGATCAGATGTTGTATTCATGGGACAAAATATCAGAACATTTTCAGGCCAAAAAAAAAAAATATTCACCATTGAAACCTAAAAGGGGTTATGAAATTAAACGACGCTGATTGTGATGACAAAAAGATGATGTGTTTCCCATTAATTATGGTTGAAAAAGCTTATACTTAGGGACAAGTGCAAAGTACAAAAATACACTGTTTTTGCGCATAATATATTCTGCAGGAAGGTTCCTACAACTTTCCTTACCAGTGTGATAAGCAAGGCTTCATTATACCATCATAATTCATTCAAGATTATATATAAATATGTGCTGCAGTTTTGATTAATTAAGGTTAATTTGTTTGTGAAACTTTTTGCTGCCATAGTTCAGAACCCTGGAGACATATATTAATATATAGCGGTATATATTAACTCTAGATAGAACATTTCTTGGGTGTCAATAAAACAAAGGAAAGAGCCGTCTTATAATTAAGGGTTCATGTACTTTTTGCTCTGAAAATGTCAATTAACTCAGTTACCTTCGTTTTTTTTTTTTTTTTTTTTGTTTTAAGCAAAGTAATGGGATTCAAGGATTTTTCATAGGTGGATACAGTAACGTATTTGACACACAAAAGATGAGTAAACCGTACCATGAATTAATTAAAAATTGAGTGTGTATATATATATATATATATATATATATATTATAAAATTAAAGATATGCGAACAAATATATGCAGAGGCAAAAAGAGAGGTGAGGTGACAAAATGGAGACCGCGCTAAAGAAAAACTAGATGAAAGCAACGAGAGAGCTTAAAATTGTCAGACAAATAATATATAAAAAAATAATTAAAATATTAACTGTCTGCTAAAGATGGATCCACTAGCACAGCCGGCTAACAGAAAAGCTCTCCCAGCAAACATCTAAGACTTTTCTCTCTCAGAACATCTTCATAGAACTCACTTAGCCAATGCCTATGTCCTTTATTTGTCTCTTGTCTAACAATCTCCTCATCTTTTCCTCCCTATAATACCCTCTTTCTGCTCCACACCTTATGAATTATCTCCAACAAAGCATTTGGTGAGATTTTGGGAGAGTCTTAATTTCCATGGAAGCCAACCAGCTTGAAGACTCGAAGAGCTCGAGTGAAGAGACTGATCGATCAGAGCAAAGCAACGATGATATGGGCACTGGCCGATCCTACGAGTGTGTGTTTTGCAAGAGAGGGTTCACCACAGCACAAGCCTTGGGGGGGCACATGAATATTCACAGGAAAGATAGAGCCAAGAGCAGGCCTAGTTCAGTTCCTATAGTTTCAGGCAAAGCTGATGAGAATTTGAATTACGCAAGCCTAATGTCCTATTCCTATCCGCCAATCCAAAGCCAGCCGCATTACTCCATGGTTCCCGAGGTACATGTAAGTTATCAAGCCTTTTTTCCAGCTCCAGGTTGGGATTTAAGACCCCCCCACACACACCACAGCGATAAATTGTATGTAGACAATTCACAGCATCTGAATCCGTTTGGGGAGGATTGGCCTAGTAGTCTTAACTTGCGAATCGGTCCATCCCGTGTAGATGATGAAAACAAGAAGACAGATGGAAGTAGTCAAGAAGATGAATTAGACTTGGAGCTTCGATTAGGTCATGATCCATAGTATTATAATTTATATATATGGGATACTCCTATATAATAATTAAGAACTTAATTTCTCTATGTACAGTAGTAGTTGTGGATTCTTTATGAAGTACTACTAGGAAAGGATATATTTCTGATGTGGAAGTAGAAAAGTTAATGAGATACTCATGTTCTTTCGATTCATCCACATCAATAAATATATTATTTGGTACTATTTTTATGGCGATTACATGTGAGAAGACACCAAACAAGAAGAACATACCATAAGCAGAAATTAGAAGAAGAAAGGGAAGGCGGAAAGGAGTTTTTCCATGCCTAATACTTCAAAGAGGGAACGCAAGATGGATTCTGTAAGATCTTCTTCTTCTTATCTGCTCTATGCACAATCTTGTTTTCTCCTACTTGAATACTTAATTATGTTGAAAATTTCTGTTATTTCATGCTTGAATGAAGTTGAAAAGTTGCAATCTCTTGTGATTTAATAAAGTGAGAAATTATTAGTAGACATGGGGCTACGAGCTTGCTTCTTAAATTATTTCTCAGCTATTTTCTTTGTAAGGTTTTTGAATTTACTGGAAACCCTAATTGGTTGTGGAGGAATGAAATTGGAAAAACACTGGACATAGAGATGAACCCTAACCCAGAAATTAATCATTCATGTAGTTTTAGCTAAATATATCTGAAAAGATCTCACGGTTCAAACATCTGTTAGTAACATGCATCAAATTGAGATGTACATTAATGTATTTCTTTTAAGCAAATTAGCACAGACAAGTAAACTGTTTGGTGAAATACAACTTGATTTTTTTTTTTTACTAAATACAACTTCATTCTAAATCACATGGCTGGTGGAAAACAATTGATAGTGAGATTTCTCTCAGCAGGGTTTTCAATTACGTTAGATTATTCTTGTTCATGCATGAATTAGGTCTTGTTTGGATGTATTAAGCTTCAATGAAATTGAAACCTAGGTAGGCAGTTGAGTTGCCAGGAGCAGGACCCATCTGAAAACATGCCTTTCACTTCAAAAATCTTTCAAAATATATTATACTATTTCTCTTCGTTGTTATTCATCCAAAAGAAGAATTAACATTTTCCTTGTCTTGAAGTAGACTACACATACATGCATATATAAAGTGCTATATATAAAGACCCTTCAAGGGTAAATCTTTTGACATCAATATTTACATGCAGAACAGATTATGTCAATCAAAGTGGCCAGTACTTGTTTTCTACGATTGATTTCCATCAATGGAAATTATTTGATGTTTAACTAGTGAGCAATCGCTGATCCCTTTGTTGATGTTCTAACTTGGGTCAAGAATTCTTGTTTAGGATTTTAGTACAATCCATCCGTGGCGTTTTGAGTTTAAGATTTTCAATTCTTTCATGTAACAATAGCACATTTTCATGGAGCTAAGATTCAAATATGGAAGCAACTATCTATTTTCCACTTAAGCTACATTTCGTAGCCACCTAATCCGGTAAGTACTGGGAAACCTTTGCTTCTGTTACATGAATCCAATTTTCATCTCAGCGGCAGGGAAAACCCATCTTTTCTCTCTCAACAATTTTTTTGTCATTTTGTCCAATAACATTCAACTAGATAGAAGCAAATTATGTTAGTTAAATACTTTACTCTCTGATATACGGATCATTAATTAATTACTTAGATATGATATATCATTTGGTTACCTCTATCTAGTATGTAAACTGATTTTTCGTTTGCAGCTTGGATGCTTTTGCCATGAGCCTAGTTAGTATTTTCTTATACTTTTCCGTGATTATGAAGCTAAACCAATTAATGAAACACACAACATCGGAACATGCATCTTGCGCTTAAGCTTAAGTGGACAGATGATGTAGGGTTGAATAGTCACCAGCCTGATGAGCAAGTAATATCTCCACATTCAAGCACACATTCGCCAACTGTAATCCTGATATAAAATTCTTGATTGAATTTTTTTTCTGCAGAATAATTGATAAAATTAAGAGAGTGGATTTGAGTTAATCAAAACTTCCTTTTGTAGGTATATTATGATATGCTGCTAGCTAGTTAGGTTATAAGTATACTAACTAGTAATTGTGGCTGAGCAAAAAATAACACTAGTAATTGTATAGATATAAATTTTTCAAGATGTGCTTCCTAGTTTCCTGTTAGAATAAGCAAGAACACCGTCCATATGGAGACTTAACTTTTACACACAGCAAGTACATAGAATATTGAGATAAGTATATTGAAATCTGCTAAAATCACTAGCATTAATCAAATTACAGTGGGGTACTAAATCAAATCCAGTGAATAAAGCAGATCGTAAAGGAAAGACTTTTGCTTGTGGTTGGCTTGGTTACTCCCATCCTGTCGTGAACTAATAAGGCTTTCACGACAAATGTTCCTAGACGAATTCTTTTAGGCACTGCTTTCCTGTCGCAAGTTGTCATATTTGAAACTGGTATCCAACAAAAATCACCATCTTTTGTCAGCTTATGAAGTTCAGAAGATCATTAGGCTATACAACAAGAATGTCTCGTTTGTTTGGTTCTAAAAACGAATTCAGGAAAAAATTGCGTTTCAATGTCATTGGATGACACATCTGTTTGCATTAGTACTATTTGCGCTGTGAAGTTACCAAAAGCTTGATATGATTCTTGAATTTAAGTGTGATAGAACAACACCAAAAGCTGACAGCTGCAAGTCATTTCCATCTTTAAAGGCAACTTTATCATCAGTGCATATACTGTATATGCATGATATAAAGTTGGAAAAAAAAAACCCTTAAATTAAGCCGATTTGGTTTGCATATATATGGCGCC
Organism: Theobroma cacao; assembly: GCF_053813885.1. Classification (NCBI taxonomy): domain Eukaryota; kingdom Viridiplantae; phylum Streptophyta; class Magnoliopsida; order Malvales; family Malvaceae; genus Theobroma; species Theobroma cacao. The sequence continues at coordinate 33,251,045 of NC_142639.1, read as the reverse complement.
TTAATGCATCTCAGTGAACAGTGGGGATCAAGTTTCCAGAGGCTAGTGGTAGAATTGTTGTTTTTGAACAAGTTTATATGCTACATTTTTTAGCCCCAATGAGAATCTTTGCAAAAGTTCTATATATGCATCCATTTTTAACCTTTGGCAGGTCCCATACATAGTATAGATTAGCAGCACAAACTGCAGAGTAAATTTACACAGGTATAATACAGTACATGGACATGAGCGGAGTAAATTTGCATTTCTAATCAAAATATCAAAATTTTAGTGCAAAATATCTTGTATGATTCTTTTGTCTATTAGAGTTTGATGTCACATCGTCACTTATATCAATGTATATACAATGCTAACAATCCAAACTCGATCATCTATTAATTGGTTGTTATCTTTCGAATGAACAGATAGTTTAAGTTCAAGTTCAAGGTTCAAACCCTTAATTCCTTTGACCTTTGTTTAAAAAAGAAAAACGTCTAAGAGCACAAATTGAAGGACTGACATAAAATCAGCAGCTTGAGTAAAACAAAATGTTTTCCTGCAAGTACTAAATGATTTCCAGAAACAGGAAAACAATGGCAAAAGGTTGGGCAGCACCTAAAGGCTAAAATATTTACTTCCATAACATGCAATTAGTAACCGAAAGGGGAAGCGTTCGGTAACATATGCTAATTATGTTTAGATATGGAAAGAGAAAGATGGTCTCAGCTCGTGGAAGAAGTATATCTTTAGGAGCAATTGCAAAAGCGTAGGAACAAGCTCTTATGACTAATTAAGCCCGGCAGTATACAACTGAACAACATTTGTCAAAGCCTGGCTTTGGCTTGAAATTTTCAGCCTGGTGCCGGCTTATGGTTACATTCAAGTTAATTTCTGGAGCATGCAGCAGACTTGATCAAATTCTTCCCTAGCTCTAGCTGGCTATCAAACCGATTTTGTTTGTTTATCTTGTTAAATTGGGAATTTAATTAGACATGTGGGACTAAAACTTTGGATAAAGTATGACAAGAATTAGCAAATAGAAATTTCTTGGAAGGTCCAGTGCACGTAAAACGTACACAAGCGGTGCTTAACTAGAAGGAACCATTGCGTTTCAATAGAAGGAAATACATTAAAGCTAGCTACCACTTTTGTTCTTTTCAAACTGCAAAAGCTAGTGAATGTATTTTAAACCACATTAGGTTAGATAAGGATGTTGCATCCTCAAGACAAGGTGTCTATACGTATACCATGATGTGAAGAAAATAATCCATGTTATTTTCAATTATACAGTTATGGAATGCAAATTTAAGTGCACAAATTGAGAAGATGCTGCTGAAAATTCTACAAGGAAATCCCTACGCCCAAGTCTTGCGTGGATTAAAGGTTATATGTATATAGACACACTCTTTATTCATGTAAATGAATATCTCTTCTAAATAGTATAGCTAATTAATTTTATGATCATTTTAAGAAGCTTGTGTAAGGCGACAGATGGCCAGCGGAGGAACGGTGTCCCAGGTGCTGGGGTGGAAAATAATGTGGAGTTGGGCAATGAGCAGGGAAGTGAGGCTGAGATAGAGAGTGGACGCTATGAATGTGTGACATTAAGAAGGATAATGAAATGCACCAAAGATGCCAAAATGGGACAAAGGTGAGAAGAACAAGAAGAAAATTGAGAAGAGAAATGTAATATTCACCTTTCTTTGAGTCAATCTTGTTATAATTGTAATTATAACCTTTGTAGTCTATTTGTGATGATAGAATAAAAGAAAAGACTTTTTTGACAAATAGGAGTAGTTATAATTTTTTATGTTTGATTTATTTAAACAATCATAAACGCAAGTGAGTTATGACCTATAGAAGAAGAAGAAAGGCAAAAGAAGGTAAATCTGTTCAAGAAAAAACTGGTTAAGGTATGATTAGCTTTAAACTCATGAAAATTTTATATTTTGCATAGTTTGGCACAAAATCTCTAAATTTATTTTATATTTTTTCAATTTCCGTATAAAATAAAATTTTTGGAAACATGATGGGAACCAAATGGAAAGGTATTGAAAAGATATTTCTAATAGTTTTTGTAGCACCCATTTGATTTAGTGATTAGGAGATGAATATTTGAAATTGAATGTAAACTCATTTCTGACAATTTTAAAGACTTAACTTTCACCAAAACTCCACATTCCGGTAACATTTTGAATCGATTCTTTACGGGTTCTTGTAGTACGAAATGTGTTCTTCATTTTTGTTTCAATGGTTCAGTTAGGGGATTTTTGTGTTAAGAGAATCGAAGGCTCAAAATTACTTAGTTGAAACTGAAATTAAGAAATTTTGGATATTTCAATAAAGATTTTGTAATTTTTGGCCTTTGAAAGTTGTGTTTCAAACCATCTTTGTTTCTGAAATAAATTTGGTTATTAAAGTATGATACGTAAGGTTAAATTTGGTACTGATTATGCCTCTGTTTTCAACCTAGATTGTAAGTTATAAGTGCATAAAGTTGGCCAAATGATCATAAAAATTTAAAATTGCAGAATTTATGAAAATTCATTTTTAATTATTTTGAAAGATATTTTTGATCAATATTTGACCTATTTCAATAGAAACTTCAGAAATTTGAGTTATTTGAATTTTAGTGAATTTTTGCATGAATAAATATTTGTTTGACAAATTATCTTTAAATTGATACATTTCGAAAAATAAGTTAACAATCTTCAAGAGGTTAGTTTTAATTAGTATTTGAAATATTTTCATCAAATCCCATCTTTGTTACTGGGTTTGCACTTTAACCTATGAGTTTCTAAGTGTTGAATGTTTTTATGTATTTTATAAATTATTAATCAAAATCAAAATCAATCTAAATTTTCAAAAATATTTCAAAATTAGTTTTTGGTTAGCGAAAGAGGTTGTTACATTCAAAATGCCTTAGAATGACTAGTAGGGGGTCATGGTTTGTTTTGATAAATTAGTAGTGTTGGTTTTTAATTCTGAGTATATTGAATTAATAGGCTTCAAGAGAATTTTGATTATTTGTCATTTGTTTTTTTGTTTTAGTAAATTAGATAAGTGACTTGATATCCATTTAATGTTTTCATTCCTTAAAAAATCATCATTAATGTGAATTGCGTTCATATAACATATATCATATTTTGTCCCTTCATTTATTACATTGGGTTGTACCTGCAAAATGTATGTATATGATTTCCTTATGATAGCTTTAGAATGTGAATTTTATGAATCGTGATTTTTTATTTTGAAATTTGAATATAATTTTGTCTAATATATACATATATGGCTATCTTTGTGAATACTTACTCAAAATTTGATATGCACGAGATGTGCTTTATGAAAGTGGATATTAATGTTTTGTGAATTTGAGTAATCTAAAAATATGTTTTATTTTGTCTCCTAATATGATTATGCTCTGACATTGTCAATAGAGTTTAAATGTTGGCCAAGTCAACACGTACTTTGTGATATGAGATTGATTTCAAATTGTACCACCGATTACAGATAGTGGTTTTTGTTATATCTGTTCAGTGCAGCTAATGGTTATTTCTTATATGCTTCTGACTTATGCCACTCAAGTTAATTGTAATTTTTGTTTTGATTCTGACTTATGCCACAAAGGTTAAATGTGGTCATACCATGTTACAAGAGACCATTAATTGTGAAATTATATTTTGTTCTGTTATTTGAAAATTTCAAAAATTATATCAGTTCTGTTATCTGAAAATATGATTTTGGAGAAAATATGTTTATGGATGAGGTTACCCAAATTTTATTTTGACATCTACATGATTGTTGATAATTTTGGCCTAAATATTAAGCATAATTAATTCAATTGAAAGGATGTAGGTTACTTGCTGAGTGGTTATACACATTCTTTTAATTTTCATCATTTTTACAAATTTTAAAATTTTTTCCATCTTTAGGGAACTAGACTTGTTTGATGAGAGCTTTGGCTAGCATTTGCCCATTTATTTATATCTTATATTAGCTTTGATGTGAGCACTTGGTTTTAGTTATTGAAGAAGTGTAATGAGTAGATAAAATTTGGCATTTTTGGAGAATTATATTTTTATTACATTTGGAGACTTTAGGTTTTTTAAAGTGTAAATTTTGAAGAGATTTTTGAAGATATTATATTCGGTTTAGTATGATTTTTGTTGTCTTACATGCTTATAGGATTCATCTCATGAGGATGTGACATCTATTATATCCTAAATCTTTGAGTTTGGGGCATGACAAGAAATTATGGAAGTCTTGTAAGAGAGCTAAGAAATAGTTAGGAAGTAAGGGAAAGGTCATATTGGATGAAGATATACATAGGAAGTGGGTCGGAGGCTATGCTTGGTGTTTCAAGATAGCATGGAAGGAATTTGGGTAAATGCTCAAATTCAGGCTAAATGTTTGGACACTTTTCAATTCAGGGTCAAAGGTTTTAATTGTAACAATTAAGGGCCAAACGTTTTTGATTCCTTACAATTAAGGGCTAAGCTAATAGGTAAAGGAAGTGTGTATCACATGCAACAAAAAATCACGTTGAAAATGTAATTGTTACACGTTATGTTGAAAATTTAGTTGTTATATACTATATTGAAAATTTTAGTTGTTACACATTATGTTGAAAATTTAGTTATTACATGTTATGTTGAAAAATGTAGTTGTTACATGCCATGTTAAAAATTTAGTTGTTACACGTCATGTTGAAGATTTAGTTGTTACATATCATATTGAAAAATTTAATCGTTAAACGTCATGATGAAAAAGTTGTTACACACCACGTTATAACTTGAATCGTTTTGAGTTGACAAAAAAGATATTTTGACAAAACTATCCTTTCACATCTTACCTTTCCAAGTCAATGTCCACGTCATGTGCGTGTTTTACACTCGTAAGACACCTCTCACCTTAACCCTTAACTGTATGGTACCAAAAGTATTTTACCTTTGATTATTATAATTGAAACGTTTGACCCTAAATTGGCAAAACTCAAAAGTTTTGACTCCAAATTGAACATTTAGTCAAGGAACTATAAAGGCATTCTCAAAGCTAGAACTATAGGATCATAGAGAAAGGGCAAAGCAGATAAGGTGAGTTTTTCTAGCTTCTGTTAAAGGTAAGGATCTTACACATGATTTTATTGACTTGAAATATTAGGGACTTGGGTAGGGGAGAAAAGGAAGAGCTTTTAGAAAGGAAGAAAAACCAAATATTTAGCAACTTTATCTATGGTAGGTCATCAATAAAGGGTTATGATACTTTCATCCCATATCAAATATGCATATGATTGTTGAAATCAATATAAAGGTTTGAGTCAATATCTATTAATGATTTGAATTTAAGTTTTTAAGAAACATGTGGTTTAAGCCTGAAAAACTATTAGATGATTGTGCTTGGACTCAAATTATTACAAAACTGGTGTTTGATATCACATTGCAATAAGCACCAGTGGTCTAGTGGTAGAATAGTACCCTGCCACGGTACAGACCCGGGTTCGATTCCCGGCTGGTGCACGTTCATTTTGGCCTTGGAGGGATTTTCTTATAGTAGTCCAAACTCTATGGTGCATATCAAAAGCCCAATGAATGACGTGGAAAACACAGGCGATAATCCCTGCGGATTTGTTGGGACGGCAATTTGAAAATTGAAAACTGATCCTCTCTTTTCATGAAAAGTGAAAGGTTTAATCAACCCAAGTTAACGGCCGTAATTAAAGGTCTCAGATCCGCGTGATGTCATTCTGGTCTAAACCAGAAGACAAATACTCAATGCCAAGTGTGATTGTTTGATGCATGCTTTTCGGACCTTGAAGCTCAAACAGAACATGAGTAGATGAAGAAACAAAACGAGGAAAACTTGCTTCTCTTTTATTATCTTTCGGACGTGTCAACAGGTTAACAACTTACGACAAGAATTTGGCAGTGGCTGAAGGTTAAATGAGGAAAGGAAGAACCATTCGCTTTACTTGTTGGAAGGAAAAACATTTACTCGTCATTTACCCATGCTCTATTTTCTTTACCCAATTATGTCTATCATTACTACCACAAAGAAAAGAAACGACACACAACCCAACCCCAACCGCATTAACTGTTCAATTGTCTTTTCCCCCAATAATGTCATCTTCCATTTTCCTCCATTTTTTTCATTTTTGTTTTTTTTTTTTTTAATTGGAAGAAGAAGGATTTGAACCCAGCACTTCTAAACAGGAATCATGCACCAACCAATACTTTCTCTATCATCTCTCCAAACAAATTACTGCTACTAAATAACAAAATATCCCCTCCTGGCTCCTGCTTCTTCCCACCACACTGTAAAAATCAAACACAACAAATTGTAAGGAAAACTGTAACTAAACCAACGATTAACCGAGCTGGATTTAGTAGCCAGCCATTTGCTCCATTTAAGTTGCAACTTGCGAGAGGAATAGAAGAAAGATTATGCAAAAGGCGCATTAACTGCTAACAAGTTCATGCCTTCAAGGCCTGTTTGATATACCAAACATCTTTATACAAACATGTCAGAATATCTTACATGTACGAAGCACATTGTTTACAGTAGCCATGCATAAAAAGGTCTTGCAAATTCTCATATAAAGCTTGCAACTTATCAAATACACCATGGACCAATTACCGAGTAAGATAGTATATGACAAGAAAAATAACCACAAAAGATGCCACAAGTGTAAACATTCTCCTGCTTGATTTGGTCTCAAATACCTGAGGCAGATCAAATTCATTGTTATACATGAAACAGTCGATGCACCAGACACAGACACAAATCCGCAGACCCAAGTCAGGAAGATATGAAAGCTGCAAGTAAGAGAAGTTCCATAAAGTCACAAAGAGCACAAAGGTTATCTAGTTCACATACCATCTTAAACTTGTCCATGGTTCCTGAGAGTATTCCCCTTGATGCGTCCATATCATTTCCCTAAATGAAAACCATGTGACCATATACTAACATCAGCAGCAGCAAAAACAATATCATTCAGAAGAAGAAAGTTTTATTGCTGCTGCATACATACCATTCGATCCAGCATTCGATTGTGACTCTCCACCTCCTCATGTATATCACCGGACAGCTGTTGAAGTGACATGCATCAGAATATGCTTGCATTATATTTATGTTCACAGAAACAAGAAGTTATATAGATATATATATTCCGTGAAGAAATGGGGAAAGAATAGGAATTAATAAAATATAGAAGAATCTCTATACTGAATACTAAGAAGCTAACACTTAACAGAAAAAGGCTAAAACACCAAGAAGCTCTTATTCATTAAGTGGCTCTATACTGAATCCTGATGCAGCCCAAACAATGCAAATTAATAACGGCATGAGATAGATAGGGTTCAGTTCTGCAGCCAAGGTCAGACTTACTCTCTTCAGCAGATTGACCCTATCTTGCAATCCTTCCACTGCTCTTTCATTATCATGCTCGTCAATTTCATGTGAGTAAGAAGATGAGGCCCTTATTCCACCTTCCTCAATGCCATCAAAAAGAGCAACTCTGTTGTTACGCATGTCTCTGCACACATGCAGATCTTATTAGGCTGCCAGAATACTTATTACATGACAAAATTTCCTTCAGAGGGAAAAGGAAGGTCGTAATGAAGATTAATTATGAAAGAGCATTCTATTATTCAGATATACTTTTAGATTGGAAGTTCAGCTTTCAAAAGGAGAGATTGAAAATATTGATTTAAGACATGAACATAATCATATAGAATCAAGAATTTAACGAAATTAGTTCAAGAAACATCGTCACACCTTGTTTTAATGATATGACTTGAGAGTTGGTAATCATATCCAAGAAATTAAACCACTCTCAAACACAAGCAAAAATTGCTAAAAATCATATGGAATTATCAGGGAAACGAGTAAAACATCAGATCAAAAGGAAAATAAATAAGGAATGGGGCAAGGTGAATAAGGAAATTTAGGCAAAGCCATTCAAATAACGTGATCAGATGCCAGTAGTTTACATACAGATCCAAGCAAGCAATTTAACGCCACCAAACGATTGGTTACAGAAATCGCACAATAGCGATTCAACTGACCGTCTAGGATTCATGTCTGTGAAAAAGCCGAGAACAAAAGCCCTTTTGGTCTGCTTCGTATACCAGTGAAAGCCTTTTAGCCCTTGGGTACTTACAAAATCTGTATGGAATCGAGAATTTAACGAAATTAGTTCAAGAAAGATGGAAATAAAAAAAATATATAAAAAAGAGAAGAACGAGAACCAAAAAAGACGGAAAATCATTGGTGAAATAGGGTACTCGAAGGTGAAGAAATTCAGATCTGAAAATAGTTCATTAAAATTTGGGAACAAGTTACCTTTGGAGGGAAGAGGGAATGAGTTCCCTGATACAGTAGCACCGGACGAATTGGGAAGAGAAAAACGTAAAATGATTTCGAAATCGAGATTGGATGATTTACTGACCCTTACATTTATAGCTAATACTATAAGGAGAGAGGTAAATTTCGTTTGCTTTTTAATCTGGGTATTTTTGCTTTTGTTACGCCAAGATGAGTATGTGTTTTGTGGGGGCTACGCTGACGTGGACTCCTACTCTATCATTCAGGATTTCCAAAAAAAGAAAAAATAGAGGGGATTAGTTATAAAGCAGCAAAAGAAATGGGCCAAAAGTGCCCAAGAAGAGGGTTCTCGGCTGACGGATGGTTACCATGTCAGCTAAAGAGGCCAGCTTAGGTGGTTAAGGTAAATTTACAAACTCCAACACTAAGGCTCGTTTCAAAACCATTTCATTATTTGTAATCTATATTTATGATCTATTACAAGATATCCGCGCCACCTAGCATGATTTGTATCGGATGAAAACTTTGTTATGATAATATCATGATTTTCTTAAGTATTCGATTAATATGCATTTTCTAAAATTTTATCAACATTTGATCTTAAAAATTATGAATACTATTACACATCATAGCAAGAAATTGAATATTATATATATGTGTGTGTGTATGTGTGTTGCGTGTATTCTTAGTTTTATCCTACCAATTAACTTTTTACATATGTACAATTATAATTTGTTACAAAATGTATAAAAAGTTGTTCTGTATGCAATGATGAACATCATGTTAGCAGACTTTTATTTGTACAAGGCATTCAAATGCCTGTAATACTCTTGTCAAATGCAATTTGTAGATTTTTTATTCCTTCAACAGCATTCATCTAAACTACATTGATTCTAATTTGATATAAATTTAACAATATGATATGAAATAGGGCAACACTAACAAAATAATCATCCCATATCACTTTCATAAAGAAAACATATTACAGTAGGTACACCTCATCCTTGAACTCTAACCTAGATCCTTCCTTGATGGTTCTAGTCTTGACCCATGTCTAACTAGTCCAATGATGACATGGACTTCACCAAAAACACGTTGGGAATTGGAGGATTCCACTACTAGGAACAGTATGATTAGAGTATCAATGCAGCGGAATAACAAAAAAAATTAAAATAAAATAAAAACAATGTCTCATACTTTTGGATCACTTTGATTGTTTAATGTAAAGTTAAACACTATAGAAAATTAGAAAAAGGTTTTTTACCTTTCCAAATGATATCGTAATCAAATGGATTTTTTTTTGTACTAAAAAACGTGAACACCTTCTTGTGTGAAAGAATCCCAACCACTCAAACGCTTAGCCTCTAATGTTACACACAAAATTGCAATGGATCCTTCACAAGGAGAGAGCTTTATGCCACGGGCTTGTGCTAGTAAGTGAACAATGGTTTGTCATTTTTTTTTCTTTGATTTTTAACAAAGAATCAATGGAGAAGTTTTTTAAAAAGGAAAAACTTTCTAAAAAATGGTAGCACTCAAGAAAAAAAATATTAGTTGTTTTTTTTCTTTTGTTGCTTTTAAAAAGAGTGGCTACAATGTGATATTTATATTTAGGTTTAACTTATTAAAATTTGTAAAATAAGTCCTTAATATTATAACAATTATAATATTTAACCAATGCCTAATTAAACTCTTTTAATTAGGCCCTTAGTAGTTAAAACTTAGAATTTAATTTAAGTCTAACTTCAATCATCACACTCTCAATTTAATCCAAATTGCAACCTTTGTGTGTGATCCACAGGTTCTTAACATGTTGGCAATGAAATTGAATTACAATATTATTAATTAATTAATTTGAATGAAACATATTCAATTTTAAATTAACTAATTCAATTCTATAGATTATGATTGGTATCTAATAATGCATCATGGCCACCCAATTGTTAAAAGAGTCAAAGGATACTTTGACAACCTTTCAATGTACAATTTTTCAATGTAATTCATTCCCTCATCATATATTCCAAAGATGATAAGAGTTTGGTGCAATGCCTACTTTTATTGACCTTCATATTTATTTTTGCAGTTAGATCATTAGCTTTATGGAAACTTATGAAACTCATTTCATAATCTCCTAATCACTTTGGCTAAAGATTTGTTTAAGTTAATGTCAACCAAAAACTAATGAGATTTTCCCTTGAACTAATTAGAACCTGTTTATGATGAATATGAAGAGGAGGTCGAGGAAATCAATGTTTATCTTGCATAAAGTGAGTCATTGGTGGTACCAAGAGTGATGACAACAATAGTACATGAGGAAGCAAAAGATTGAAAGAGGCAAAGTATTTTTCGCACACGAGTTATTTGTGAAGGTAAAGTGTGTGATCTTATTATTGATGGAGGAAGCATGAAAAATATTATTTCAAAAGAGGTCGTAAACAAATTGAAGTTTCCTACAAGCAAACATCCTCATCCTTATAAGATTGGGTGGCTAAAGAAATGACACGAAGTACCAGTAACCATTCAGTGTTTAGTGAAATTCACTATGGGAGGTAACTTAGATGATGAGGCCTTATGTGATGTTGTGCCAATGGATGTTTGTCATATTCTTGTTGGTAGACCTTGGTTGTATGATCACGATATGGAATATAAGACGAAGCCAAATACCTATTCTTTCTACAAGGATAACAAGAGGTATACTTTATATCCTCTTAAAGAAAAGACTAAGAAATCAGTAACTTCAAGCCCTATAAACAGCAAAATCACTAGGTATTTATTTACTGAAAATTTTGAAGCTGAAGGTAGTGAGATGGGAATTATGTATGCTTTGGTAACTAAGCATTTAAAGAATGATCAGATAGGTAAATCCCCTCAATATCCAACTAAAATTCAACAGCTATTGAAAGAGTTTAGAGAGTTGGTCAATGAGGATTTGCCAAAAATGTCTACCACCTCTACGAAGCATCCAACATGCAATTGATTTGGTACTGAGAGCATCATTACCAAATCTGCCAACACATCGAATGCCATCTATGTAGCGAGCTGAGGTACAAAGACAGGTTGAGGAGTTGTTGGAGAAAGGTCTAGTGCGTAAAAGTAAAAATCCTTGTGCTTGCCTTGCTTTGTTAGCTCCTAAGAAAGATGGTTAATGGAGGATTTGTGTGGATAGCTGTGCCATAAATAAAATTACAATCAAGTATCATTTTCTCATTCCTCGATTGGATAAGATGCTTAATCAATTAGTTGGTTTGAGAGTGTTTTCAAAGATCAATTTGAAGAGTAGATATCATCAAATTAAAATGAGGAGTGAAGATGAATGGAAAACAACCTTCAAAACTCCGAAGGGATTATTTCAATGGTTGCTGATGCCATTTGGCTTTTCTAATGCACTAAGCACATTCATGAGTCATGGCAGAGGTGCTCAAGCCCTTCTTGAATTCATTTGTGGTGGTTTACTTTGATGATATTTTGATCTATAGCTATTCTATGAAAAAGCACTTAAAACATTGACAAAAAGTTCTAGAAGTACTTCAAAAGGAGCAACTTTATATAAACTTGAAAAAATGCAATTTTATGCAACCAGAAGTGGCATTTCTTGATTTCATTGTGTCAGTAGAAGGTTTGAAACCAAATCCAGAGAAGATTTGTGCAATTTCAGAGTGGCCAACACTTACATCTATCAAAGAAGTAAGGAGTTTTCATGGATTGGTGTCTTTTTTATAGAAGATTCATTCGAAATTTTAGTTATATTATGAGTCCTATAACTGAATCTTTGAAGAAAGAAAGATTTAAGTGGTCACATTCTGCACAAAAAGCCTTTGAAAAAGTGAGAGCTTTGATGACTAAAGCCCCAATTCTTATACTACCAGATTTTGAGAAGTTATTTGTTGTTAAGTGTGATGCTTCACATGTAGGAATTGGAGCAATTCTTAGTCAAGATGGAAGACCTTTAGAGTTTTTTAGTGAAAAGTTGATGGACTTTAGACGACGTTATTCAACTTATAACTTAGAGTTTTATGCTTTGGTAAGGGCTATTCGTCATTGGTAGCACTACTTGGCTGATCGTGAGTTTGCTGCTTATTCTAACCATTAAGCTTTGAGGTACTTGCATTCACAGAAAAAGCTTAGTGATCGACATGCCAAGTGGAGTTCTTTTCTTAATGAATTTAATTTCTCTCTGAAATATAAATCTAGACAGCCTAATACTGTGGCTGATGCTTTGAGTCGGCGATTTGTACTATTATCAGTTATGAACACTCAAATTATAAGCTTTAAAGAACTTAAAAATTAGTATGGTTCTGATCCTTATTTCAATAATATAATAGCTAATTTGCGAGGTTCATTACAAGCTGGAAATTTACCTTATAGGTTGCATGAAGATTATTTATTCAAAGGTAACCAGTTGTGCATTCTAGAAGGATCTTTGAGGGAGCAAATCATTAGAGAACTTCATGGGAATGGTTTGGGAAGACATTTTGGTAGAGACAAGACTTTGGTCAATGGTGGCTAATCGTTATTATTGGCCAAAAATGAGCCAAGATGTGGAAAATGTTAGTGAAAAGATGCCCAGCTTGTTTATTTGGTAAAGGCAGTGCTCAAAACACAAGTTTATGTGTTCTTTTACCTAAGCCAGTTGCACCATGGATTCATTTGAGTATGGATTTTGTTTTAGGACTTCCAAAGACAACAAAAAGGTTTGATTCTATCTTTATGGTGGTGGATTGTTTTTCAAAAATGGAACATTTTATTCCGTATTTTAAGACTTCTGATGTAACTCATATTGTTGAATTATTCTTTTGTAAGGTTGTAAGACTACATCGAATTCCAACTTCCATTGTTTCTAATAGAGATGTGAAGTTTATGGGACATTTTTGGAGAACTTTGTGGAGGAAATTTAGGACAGAGTTGAAATATTATAATATTTGCCATCCATAAACAGATGGTCAAATAGAAGTTATGAATCGAAGTTTGGGTAATATGTTAAGATGTCTTATTAAGAACAATCCAAAGACTTGGGATTTAGTCATACCCCAAGCTGAATTTGCCTACAATAATTCTTTCAATCGAAGCATAAAGAAGACACCATTTGAGGTTGCATATAGATTAAAACCTCAACATGTGCTTGATTTAGTGCCATTACCATAAGAAGCTAAAGTGAGTAATGAAGGAGAGTTATTTGCTGATATTTGGAAGATTCATGAAGAGGTAAAAGTTGCTTTAAAAGCTAGTAATGTAGAATACTCTTTCACTGCAATCAACATCATCGTAAGCAGGAGTTTGAGAAAAGTGATCAAGTACTTATGCACTTGAGACAAGAAAGATTTCCTAAGGGTACTTATCACAAGCTCAAGTCTAGAAAGCTTGGATCTTTTAAGGTGCTAAAGAAAATCAGTTCAAATGCTTACTTAATTGAGCTACCACTTGAGTTACAAATCAATCATATTTTCAATGTTTTGGACTTGTATCCATTTGATGGATGTGATGGGACTGCATCTACCATAAACGCTCAAATTCAGCACATTCTAATTGCTAAGGCTAAAGTTATTAAAGATGTGCTAGATGTGAAAAAGGTTCGATTTAGACGAGGGAACCCGTATAGATGATTTTCAATGAAGTGACTTGGTAAACCTGTTAATGAAAGCATTTGGATTGCTAAAGAAGAATTGAAACTAGTGGATCCAAACATTTATAAAGAATATGCCAAGGCCTATTCGTCGAAGTCGAGTCTTTTCTAACCCGAGGGGACTCATGCAGGCGCATATGAAATTTTATTTTATTTAATATTTTTATTTGCTTAGGATTTTATTTATTTTATTTTATTTTATTTGAGATTTTTTTTCATCTTTATTAGAATTTTAGTACTTTAAGTCTTTATTTATAATTAAGTTTTCTATTTGATTAAGATTTATCTTAACTAATATAAATAGGTGATCATAAATATAGAATTATTATTAATTTTTATTTATTTTAAATTTTTATTCAAGAGGTTTTTATAAAATTCAATTATTTTTATATTATTCTAATACAACTAACCCTGCTCTAACCTTAATTGTTAAATTTTAATTGGCCTAAACCTTCCGTCTACGTCATGTTAACCGTTGAGCAGCTGGATAAATGGGATTTTAGAATCTTGTCATTTTCTTTAATGGAGTGATTTCTTTTTATTTTATTAATTCCTGTTCCTTCCCTCTTTCGTCTCGGGAAAGCAGGGGGCGTTCTTGAAACTCTTCTTTCAAAGGATATTAAAGGTGACATTCTTCTTTGATTGAGTAGTCTTTGGGACAAATCTGAGTTTTATTTGACTGCAGGCTTCTCTAATATTTTGGTTTTAAGGCTCTTGCATATTTTTGGGGGGTAGATTTTCAACCCTAATCCTGATTCAGTGTCATATTCTTTGACATCGGTATATGTTTTTGTGACTTGTGGAACTTCTTTTACTTGCTGCTTTCATTTCTTCCTGATGTGTCTCTGCAGATTTGTCTGTGTCTGGTGCATCTACAGTTTCATGTTATAACAACGAACTTGATCTGCCTCTCAGGTATCCGAGAACAAATCTAGTGTTTCAGTATCCAGGTTGTCCTTGCCCAGTACCATGGAGAAATTTCTTTGTGATCGATTGCTTGACCCCACCCAGCCCATATCTGAGCGTTTCCGAGCCCTCTTCTCCCTTCGCAACCTCAAAGGCCCTGGCCCTCGCAACGCTCTCATTCAAGGTCCATATGTTTTATAATTTACAATATCAGAATTTTATCTTTTTCTCTTTCAAATACTATGCTAAAGATATAGTACGGCTTTTTTCTTTTTCATATATTAATGCTAAACAGAGGAGTAATTACTTGTGAACTCAAGCCTTAATTTTTACGAATAGTTTTGCTAATTCCATTTTGCATTATTTTTCTTTCTTTGAAGCCAAACCAATGTAGAAAATGCATAGATGGAAGTTAGAGTTACTTAATTTAGGATAAAATTCTATGGTTTAGTTGCAAGATTTGATGATAATTGATATATATATAAGGAAAATCCTACAAAAGAAAAAGGAGTAAATGGTGACTTTATGAGTGAATTAATATTATAATCCTGCTTTCTTTCCCCTACAAAACAGTCTAATCTTTGCTGCAGCAACAAGGGATTCATCAAATTTATTGGCTCATGAAGCTGCATTTGCATTGGGTCAAATGCAAGATGCTGAAGCTATCCCTGCTTTGAAAGCAGTTCTCAATGATTTTTCTTTGCATCCCATTGTTCGTCATGAGGTTGGTTCATGTTTAAGTTGTTGTTCTAGTGTTATGTATTTTATTTGTCTGTCATATGATAACTATTTGGCTAAAATGGTTGATATGTTATTATTCCTCAGGCAGCAGAAGCACTTGGTGCAATTGGTTTAGAGAGTAACATTCCTCTTTTGAAGAATAGTTTGGTTCTAGACCCAGCTCAGGAGGTCCGTGAAACATGTGAGCTGGCTCTCCAGCGAATTGAGGAGTTAAAGTCTGGTGGTAGCGATGATAAAGCATCCATGGCAGAAAAGTCACCTTTTTTGTCAGTTGACCCTGCTGCACCAGCTTCGTCTTATTCATCTATTGATAAATTGAGGTATTTCTCATTATTGGTAATGGATGCAACTTTCTATTTATCATGTTTATTTTTTAGGTTATTTACTGGTGTCATCTAATATTAAGGGAGGTGCTGTTGGATGAAGAAAGAGGCATGTATGAGAGGTATTCAGCTCTTTTTGCTCTCCGAAATCATGGTGGAGAGGAAGCTGTTTCTGCCATTATTGATTCTTTGGGTACAAAAAGTGCTTTGTTGAAGCATGAGGTTTGATGATTTTCCTTTAAATAATTGTCTCCTCTCTCATGTCACTTGCTCTTTTTCTTTCTACTACTGGATGGATTTTGATGTTTGTCAACTTTCTGTAATACAGGTTGCTTATGTCTTGGGTCAGCTGCAAAATAAAGCTGCTTCAGCTGCACTTAGCAGTATACTCAGGAATGCAAGTGAGCACCCAATGGTTAGACATGAAGCTGCTGAAGCTCTCGGTTCTATTGCAGGTAAGATCATGTGATGCTAATGCTCCTGCATAAATTGTCTGTTTTGTGAGGGTAATGAGACTTTCTTAAGTCGTTTTTCTTATTGTTTCTTGTTGTTTCAATAAGGGTTAGGCAATATGTGCTGTTGAGCTTTGAGATCTTGTTTCTCTCTCTTACAGATTCTTGGATGACTATGGCTTTTGAAACTTGCCTCTTCACTGTTTTAGCCCTTTCGGTTATCTAATTGAATTCCACATTGTGCCCATGTTGTAGATGATGAAAGTGTAGCGCTGCTTGAGGAATTTGCTAGAGATCCTGAGCCTATTGTCTCAGAAAGTTGTGAAGTTGCTCTTAGCATGCTTGAATTTGAGAGAGCTGGAAAATCATTTGAGGTATGTAACTTAGAATTCAAATAAATTATAATTATAATTTTAAGTTTGTTATTTTCTTGAGTGATGACAATAATAATCACTTTGTGTGCAGTTCCTCTTCATGCAAACTCCTTTGGTGCATTAGAACTGGTTAAAAATGAGCTGGGGAGAGACAGAAGAAGAATAATATATCATGATTTTTGTTTTTTTTTAAATATAGTCACATCAACATGCACTTATGGTGATTAGGGTTTGTATTACGGCTTTGATATATTTTGGAGAGAATTGATCACCCAAAATTTGTAAGCATAACTTATGATCTGCTGATAAGAGTCATGCAAAACAATATTCATTATACATGCTTAGCGGAAATTTAGAACTTTTCCCACAAGTAAGATCATCTATGGGTGTTTAATATAAATTAATTTTAGCTGGTTGGTAGAAGATGTCTGCATTTTTGAGCTTTTGATATTGAAATCAAGAGCTTTAAGATGCTAAGATTTCGAAATCTTCTTCCCACAGAGTTTAAGTTGTTACAAACTTCAGGCTGATCAATTGTCTTGTCTCTAATGGTGGTTCACATGAATTCCAAGTAAGATAACATCAATGATGATTTGGGTTATGTTTTATATTACTAAGCCTGGTGCTAGTTAGGGCTGGCGCTCACTAACAACTGACTTCTCAAGTGAATAATCAAAATCAATCAGAGAAAGGCCAATCATCGGTTTTCAGAAAAAAAAAAAAAAATCAATTCTCTGGGTTACGTAACTCTTTGTCGGACTCTCTCAAGGTGTCTAACTTTCAAGTAGGGCACAAGTAGTTCTTCTAGGTTCAGTATGAGCCCCTTATTCATAGGCAATTGCTTTATTCCTAATCCTACTAGGAGTTGAATAACTTTTATGTTATTTATAAAATCGCCTTTAACAAAATTGAGCTAATTCAATTAAGTTTTGAAGTTTATACTTCTTTTCAATTAAGTCCACCTTAATCTTCAATTTTACATTTTTTCATTAATATCTTTTAATATGTGTGAAATCTTAATATGTTGGTAATAAATATAAATTATAATTTTAATCCAATAAAAAATAGATGAATCAAATAATTTACATTCATGGTCAATTCCTTGAGGTAAACGACATAACAAGAAATAATGAGATGATATATATTTGGGTAAATTATTTTTACTTTCATTTTGGACCCATTAATAAATTTTGTTAAATAACTAAAATTCCCATCAAACAAAAACACAAAATTAACAGCCTTCCTCGCCTCACCAACACTCTACCTTTGTTAGTTTTCTCTCTTCCTTGTCTTGTTCAATCTCTTTATTATTAAAGCAGTCTTTTAATTTCTTTTTAATTACATAGATAATTGACCTCTTGAAGAAAAAATCAAAGGAAAACGATATGCGTTTGATTGTGGCCATTGGACGTCGATTCCAATTCCGATCAGCACTCGCTAGCTTGTGAGGCATTCTCTGAAAATCAACAGCAGATTCTCTCGTTGCGTTCACTTCCAATTGCGGTTCTAATAGTATTTTTTACCTTTTTTTCGACTTTTCTTTTTATTAGCTGAACAATGTGAATAAATAAACTTAAAAGAATAAACAGAAAAAGAAAAAGACACAGATTCGAATCTGTAGATGGATGACCAAAGAGGAAAGAGCCAAATGCACCGTATCAAGAAGAAATAAATAAGAAAAGCAAAACGCAACGTTTTGCTATTTACCAGCCTAACCACAAGTTATCGTTTAAAAGTTACCTTTACTCATTACTTTTTAAATGTCAGTTAGTTAGTTAACATAGATTAATTAATCATTCTTTTCTTCTTCATTCCCTGGTTAGTTACAAGGTTGTATATAAACTCATTGTACCTTGATTTTCCTGAATGAGAAAAAGTTTTTTGACATTCTCCCATATTCCCTGAGTCTCTGCGTCGCCTGCCTCATCATTTTTGTCATGGTATCAGAGCAGGCTAAGGGTTTCAACAGAGAAAAGGCATAGCTAGCTCACAAAGGTTTTTGCATTTTTTGATTCTTTTCTTCCTTGTTTCATCTGTAAGTTTTGCTTTGGATCTATCTATATTTCACTGTTTGATTGGCAAATTCTCCTTGGCATTAAATCGAACAGTTTTAGGGTCATTCACTAGTAGAGCTAGAATTTGATGGCTAAGTTCACAAAATCAACCGAGTTGATGGCTCAAGCTTTAACAACTGCTATTGCAAGGTAGCAAATATCACCAACCTCAGATCCCCAATCACCCTACTATTTGCATCATACAGACCAACCTAGTTCAGTGGTAAGCAATCTCAAATTGACCACAAACAACTACATAACCTGGAGCAGATCATTCCTTTTAGCCCTGTTGATTAGAAACAAACTTGGATTTGTTAATGGTACACTGCCAAAACCAGCTGTGACAAATCCTCTGTATCAACCATGGACATGATGCAATAACCTTATAGTGGCTTGGCTCTTAGATTCACTCACTTAACCAATTGCATCAACAGTGTTTTATATGGAATCAGCTGCTAATATATGGAGCACTTTAAAACAAAACTTTGCACAGCCCGATGACACAAGGGTGTGCAATCTACAGTACACACTGGGAAATATTACACAAAGAACAAGGTCAGTGGACTCTTATTTTATTAAGTTGAAAGGTATATGCGAAGAACTAAGGAATTTCAAACCACTTCCACACTATGAATGTGGGAGATGCAATGCTGATTATTTTAAGAGATACACAGACTAATATTAGAAAGATATGGTCTTCAGATTTTTGAATAGGTTGAATGAGTCATTTTCAGGAGTTAGGTCACAAATAATACTTGTGGATCCAATTCCAACATTGGATAAAGTATACAGCTTGGTGCTTAGGGAGGAAGCTGAGAAGAACCTCATGTTTCAACCACAACCAGTGCTGAAATCTAGGGCTATGTTCACTTCAGCAGATGGAAAGAAGAAAGTGAGAAAAGATGTGATCTACAGCCATTGTGGAAAAAGAAGACATGTGAAGGAAGAGTGTTATAGGATTGTGGGATTCTCGGAAGACTTTAAGTTCACTAAAGGGAAGAACAATTTCAAGAAAGGAAGGGCAGCAGCAAACAATATGTCAGTTGAAGGAGATAACCATATTGCACAGCACCAATCTGATCAAGAGGAGGAGTCAACTGGAGGTGGATCAATGTCCCAATTATCTATCCTTAAGCAGCAAGTCAACAGATTAATGGAAATCTTGAATGAAAATGGTATGACAAGCATTGATGGTGAGAACACTGCACCAAATAATCAACAAACAAAACACTCCCTTGTTAACTCAACTTTTGCAGGTATTACCTCAATTCATCCTTGTTTTAATGTCTTCAATAACATGCCACCCAAACACAACCATACAAATGTTCTCATGGTAAAACAAAATTCTTGGATAATTAACTCAAGAGCAACAGATCATATTTCTTGCTCATTGAGTAATTTTGTTTTTGTCAAATAGGTTAGCCATTGTTTTGTCTAATTACCAAACAATAGAAAGGCTTGAGTAACTCACATAGAAACTGTTAGATTAACCCCTCTACTGACATTAGAAAACGTCCTTTGTGTACCTAATTTTAAATTTAACTTGATATCAGTAAGTGAGCTTATAAAATGCAAGAAAACATGCATTTTCTTCACTGATAGCCACTGTGTTATCCAGGATATAGCCACATGGAAGGTGACTGAGGCTACTAAGTTGTCTTCTGGACTTGTTCTGATACAGAACAAGGATGAACAAGAGTTACACCAGTTTACATTTGAAAAACTTGTTAAATTTCCTTTTGTTTTATTTGTCAATTCCTCTAAGTCAGGTTGCAAGAACTTTGATCTCTGGCATTTTAGGTTGGGGCATGCACCCTCGAAAAGAAGTTATGTATTAAACCAAGCTTTTCCAAATATCAAATGAAGAAATGATTTGCTATGTGAAGTGTGTCATTTTTGCAAAAGAAACTTGTTTTCCCAATACATATGAAAGTACAAAAGCAGCTTTTGAATTAACTCATATGGATATTTGGGGACCCTATGAAGTCCCAACTCTGTTTGGACACAGATACTTCCTCACTATAGTAAATGATTTTTCATGTTTTACTTGGATATTTTTAATGAAAGGAAAATTTGAAGTTGCATCAATCATTCAATCCTTTAATGCTTTTGTTCAAAAGCAATTCAATTCTTCAATTAAATGCATAAGGTCAGATAATGGAAAGGAATTTAAACTCATTGATTTTTATGCAAAAACTAGGATAATTCATCACTTGTCCTGCGTTGAAACTCCAGAGTAGAATGGCGTAGTGGAAAGGAAGCATCAGCATATTTTGGTAGTAGCTAGGGCCCTCATGCATTAGTCAAAGCTTTCAATGCATTTTTGGGGTGATGCAGTGTTGACAGCTACACACAGAATCAATAGGGTACCAACCAAAGTTCTTAAAAATAAGTCACCATATCGAGTGCTATACCAAAAACAACCAAGTTTTGATTATTTCAGAGTCTTTGGGTGTCTATGTTTTGTGTCAACATTGTCACACAATAGAAAGAAGTTTGATAGCAGGGCAAATAAATGTGTTTTTATAGGGTATCCAAATTACAACAAAAGGTATAAATTTTATGATCTTGAAGCACAAAAGGTCAAAATATCTAGAAATATTGTTTTCCATGAGAATATATTCCCATTCAAGGACATACAACATGATACGCAACATTCTGAATTTTGTCAAACACCTGATGTGCATGCTGATCATATTGATGATTTTGACTTTGACCAATCCAATTTTCTTGATCATGAACTCATACTTACTAAGTTACCTGAAAATGAGCCCACACCATGTCCAGAAAATGTTTCCACACCAATTCAAAATGGTCATGATTCATTGCCAGTGAATGATATGGAGCTTGAGGAAATAGAAACAAAAAATACCATTGATCATTTTAATCTTATTCAGCCATTTAGGAAGAGTTCTAGACACAAACGAGCTCCTAAATATCTAGATGCTTACTACACAAAATTACCATCACAATCAAATTTTGTTACTATGCATCCTATATTTGATTAGTTGTCTTGTCATCATCTTTCACCAGAACATAAAGCCTTTGTCATATCGTTGTCAAACATTCATGAACCAAGTTCTCACCAAGATGCAATTAATCATTCTCATTGGAAAGAAGCCATAAATGTTGAACTTAAAGCTTTGGAAGATAATAAGACATGAAGTATAGTTCCATTGCCTCCAAATTCTCATGCAATTGGATGCAAGTGGATGTACAAAGTTAAACTGAAGGCAAATGGAGACATAGAGACATATAAATCTCGGTTGGTAGCAAAAGGCTATAACCAGATTGAAGGCTTTGATTATCATGAGACCTTTAGCTTAGTAGCTAAGCAGACATTAGTGAGAGTCTTCTTTGTTGTTACAGCAATGTGTAATTGGACATTATCTCAACTTTGATGTCAATAATGCATTCTTAAATGGAGACTTGGAATAAGAAGTATACATGGAGTTGCCACAAGGATATGACATCAAGGGGGAGTGCCCAGCTGAAGGCAAGAAGGTTTGTAGACTCCATAAGTCCATATATGGATTGAAGTAGGCATCTAGACAATGGAATGCCAAACTTTCAACTTCTATTTTAAGGTATGGTTTCAAATAGTCCATGTCAAATTACTCATTATTCACAATGAAAAATGAATATGGGAGTTTTATTGCTCTGTTGGTTTATGTTGATGACATCATAGTTGGGAGCACATCAACTAAGGCATCAGATGATGTAAAATAATATCTGAAATCACAGTTCAAATTGAAAGATCTAGGAAATGTTAAATATTTCTTAGGCCTTGAGATTGATCAGCCAGTTGAGGGAATATCCATTTACCAAAGAAAGTATGTATTGGATCTCTTAAAAGATCAAAGATTACTTGGGTGCAAACCAATGTCAACACCTATTGACTACAATCACAAGTTAAGTAAGGTTGAAAAAAGGGAGCAATTAACTAATCCCACAGGTTACAGACAACTGATTGGGAAACTTCTATATTTGACATTCACTAGATCAGAGATCTCTTATGCAGTACAGGTGCTTTCACAGTTCATGGACAAACCAGGAAGACAACACCTCATAGCAGCACACAGAGTGTTGAAGTATCTGAAAGGGTCACCAGGCTAGGGTATCTTAATGAAGGCAGGAACAAAACCAATAATTTCAGCATACTCAGATAGTGACTGGGTAGGATGCCCAGATACTCGAAGGTCAATAACAGGATACTGCATACTTATTGGGGAATCATTGTTAAGATGAAAGTCAAAAAAGCAGCAGGTGGTGGCTAGAAGTTCAACAAAAGCTAAATATAGATTGATGGCAACTGCATGCTGTGAAATGATCTAGTTAAAGTACCTACTTGCAGAACTTGATGTCAAACATGATGAATCAGCAAGTCTTTATTGTGACAATCAATCATCATTGAATATCTGCAAGAATCCAGTATTCCATGAACGGACAAAACATATAGAGATGGATTGCCATTTCATCCGAGAGAAGGTTTTGACTGGAATCATCAAGCCAGTACACATCTCAACCAAACTTCAACTTGTAGATTTATTTACTAAGGCACTACAACCAAAACAATTCAACAGCTTGATGAGCAAGATGAATGTGATCAATAATCACGATCCATCTTGAGGGGGAGAATTAGCTGAACAATGTGAATAAATAAACTTAAGAGAATAAACAGAAAAAGAAAAAGACAAAGACTCAAATCTGCAGATGGATGAGCAAAGAGGAAAGAGCCAAACGCATCATATCAAAAAGAAATAAATGAGAAAAGCAAAATGCAATGTTTTGCTATTTACCAACCTAACCACAAGTTACCGTTTAAAAGTTGCCTTTACTCATTACTTTTTAAATGTCAGTTAGTTAGTTAACATAGATTAATTAATCATTCTTTTCTTCTTCATTCCCTGATTAGTTACAGGTTGTATATATACTATGTAGACACTATAAAAATTATAATAAAATTTTATTAAAAAAATCATAAACAAAAAATGAATGAAAATGACAAAAAAATAATAAAAAAAATGAAAAAAAAGGTACGACTGGCAGGGTGCGGATGCACCCTGTTAGGCGCCACCCTTACCCTGCCAGACGCGAAAAATTCGCGTCTAGCAGAGTAGTGGGAGAGTGCCTCTTTAGCCCAGTATAAAGGGGGCACTATAGCAACCCGGGAGGGGAAGAGCCACAACCTGCAAACTAAAAAACCCTAAAAAAAAAATCCTAGCAACAAATAGAAAGCCAAAATCGAAGACCCTAAGTTCTTTAGCAGCCATAACCACAAGTTCTTAACCAAAAAAATCATCAAAAAATGTGTAATGGGGGAGGAGAGTAGCTGATCTTGTTTTGAGGGAACTTTTAGTTGATTTTTAGAGAGATTGAGAGGGGTTTTGGGGCAGCTATTTTGGGAGACGTTTTAGGCTATTGGGTATCTCAATCGGCGGTACATATAGAGAGGAGGGGAAAGCCGATCGACAGAGAGAGAGAGTGAAAAGGGAGTCGATTGTTGCCAGCCAAAGGTGGGAGAGGGGAGAAGTCAATAGTCGTCCATTGGGGAGTCGATCGGTGGTTTTGTGAGAGGAAGAACCTAGCCGACAAAAAGGGGTCGGCTAAAGAGAGTTTTTTTAGAGTGGTTGGGGGACGCCGATGACGTTGAGAGGCAGAGAAAGGTGATGCCGATCTGGAAGCCTCTGACACAAGAAAAGGGTGTTACCGGTGAGGGGGTAAACCGATTTGTTTGGTTGTCAAAAAGTTTGGTTTTTAGAGAGAAGAAAGAGTGAGATAGACGGTGGAAGAAGGAAAGAAAAAAAGAAGAAAAGAAAAAAAAAAAGGGCAGTTTTTGGAGATCTCCAAACGGCACCGTTTTGCTGGTGGAGTGTTGAGCCAAAAAGGGGCCGGTCAGATCTTTGGGAGTGGGTCGACTATCTTGGGTCGCTTTTAGCCCATAAAAGGTAAATCTTTGGCTTTTCTGATTTGGTCTTTATGATGTTGTGCTTGGCCCATTGTTTGGATAGGAAGATAATTAGTTTTTTTATTAATTAGCATAAAAGATAAAATATATAAAAAATTATCAAATGACAAGAAAAAATATATAAAGTGAATAAAAATATAAAAAAATAGATAAGGATGAAAATAAAATTTTTAAATATATATACAAAACATGGAAAAGGTAAAAATATAAGAATATATATTTAATTATGTAATAAATAATAGCAAAATTAGGTAAAAAAGTTATTTAGTTATAAGTATAGATCCAACAATAAAGATATATAGGAAAATAAATGAACATTTAATATAAAAAATAAAATAAAATAATAAATAGTAAATAAAAAATAAAATAATAATAATATAGCTTTATATAAAATAGAGAGAGGAGTATAAATGAGGAGAGAACGAAAATAGCATAATTGTTTAATTTAATACCAATGATGGGATGATTGGTCAGGACGCGAGAAGTCGTAATCTTGGGCTCATATTTCCTAGGTTCGGAATTCGAATCAAGGCTTCACCAGTACAATGGGAGGGCCTCGATTGGAAGATCTCGAAATTTTTAATAAATAAAGAATTTGACTATACAAAAATTACTCGATAAAAATAATAAATAAATAACAATAGATAAAAAAAATGATGATAAAAAAATAATAATAATTCGAATATATAGTAACTAATTAATTTGTGAAAATGCAATATACATGAGATCAAATAAATAGAAAAATTAAAAAAATAAATAATAATAATAAAAAATATAAAATACAAAAATGATAAAAAAAATAATAAATTTTTTGTTCACTAAAATAACATGGAATCCTAAACAACTTATCTAATTATAAAAGAAAAATATAAGAGAAACTTAGAATAAAAAAATGTAAAGTATGAAAAAAATAATAATTAGAAATAAAATAGAAAAATATGATAATAAAAAAATAAAATAAAATAAAAATAATAAATAAAAAAATAAAATAAAATAAAAATAATAAATAATAAATAGATAATTGCATTAGCATAGCATATATATATTGCATCATGCATATCATTGCATATAAATATTTCTGTTTTCGTGTTTAAGCTCTGATTATAGGATCTTCCGAGGATCTTGCGAATACGGGTATTCCTCGAAAAGTTTTCTAAGTGAAAAGGTGTCTCCGGGTCCCACCAGTATGATGGGAGGGCTCGAGAAACATCTTTAATAAAAGACTTTTGCTCGTATTAGGTTCATTATGCATGAAAATATTATTTTAAAAGAAAACGTACGATGACCCCGATGATGAGAATTATTTGTTGAATTTGCGAAGGTGAGTTTCTTGGATAATTTCCTAGGTGAGAGAACACCTCGGATCCCACCAGTATGATGGGCGGATTCCGGAGAGCGTCCTCAATAAAAGGTTATTCGTTTGATAGTTTTATCTTAGACCATGCATTTCATCTTGCCTCACATTTGCATTCCATTTTAGGTTAAATAGGAGATAAAATAAGAGAATAATAACTAAAGAAATATAGTGAAATTAAAAATTAAAGCCTAATAGGATAATCTAAAAATGGTACCGTTCATGGAATGGGCGTCCCGGGGGTGCTAATCCTTCCCCGAGCATAACCGTACCCCCGAACTTAGATATAAAAAAATGCAAACCAATTTAAGGTTATTTTCGGTGGGCTTAAAATTAATTTAAGGCTTTATCGATTAGAATTGAGTCAATAGGTGGCCAATCGCACTTAGTAAAAACAAAAATTGGTGGCGACTCCTAGTTTTTTTAGAGTTTTCACCTTCGTCTGGCAATCGGGTTCCCAGACCCGCATGTTACGATAGTTGGCGACTCCACTGGGGAATGCCGAGAGTCGAACCATTAAATAATAATAGGTTATCCAAGGCTTTAAATAATTTGATGTTTCCTTAGTGTTGATGATTTGTTCTGCATATTTTGTTTAGTGCATTTGTTTATTTTGCATTTGTTACTTTATTGCTTGTAATAATTGTGGAGATTTAGGATAGAGGGATGTGAGAATGTTACTCCGAACTCGATGTTTTCCTTCACACACACAGCACATTTTGCATTCATGCATAAACCCTCCACCCGGGTTATGTCTTTTTTAAGAGGGAGTTTAGTAGCTACGCTTTCGTGAGGTGATAACCTCCGCACGGGCTAGTGAAGACTCCCACTCAAATCGAACCTAGTCCATTTGAAGCCTGTAATGGGTGAGGATCGGGGTGCCTTATAGTCCGCGTGGATGACAATGAGGAACGATTTAGAAACCTTAGCTCTGTTTATAAACCCTGCTCAGCATATAGAATACGAAAAGCGGCTTAACCCTAGGTAGGGCCATACCCGTGAGAGTATACCCTATAAATAGGTACACATGAAGAAATTTCTTCGACTCCCTTTATTTTAAATTTTGCCACGAGATAATAAAGTATCGTGGAGTAGACAGTAATACCCATGATATTGCTTATTATTCTTTCATTATTTTTAACACTCCATTTTTTCCTTTTACCATACTAACTTAAGTTTATTTTGCTTGTCATGTGCATTTTACATGTTCATTCGCATACATCGTAATTGCATATAGGAGAAATATTGGCTACACAACATCCAACCTAAGAGATCCCGGTTACGTCCATGGCATCGTTATCAGCAAGTCCACTTAACATATATAGAAATGACTATGAGATAGAGTTACGGATGGGCAGATTCAATAAGAAAAAGGAGACTGTTTGACCCAAAGACATATCCCAACTTTACCCAAGAGAGTTCACTTGGACCTTCAGCAAAATGACTTCACAAAAATGATAGGAATTTGGGAACAATGGAGACGTGCTCACCGAGACAATTTTCAGAGCAAGTATGGACACATTGCATGGCTCCTATATGTACCTGTTGATGACCAGATGCTTTGAGCCATCGTCCAGTTTTGGGATCCTTCATACCGTTGCTTTGTCTTTAACAAGGTGGACATGACCCTTACCATAGATGAGCACTCCTTTCTACTCCGGATAGATCACATGCAGCCTGACAAGATCTATTGAAGGGCCCAAAAGACAGGACACCAATAAAAGTTGGCAAAGTTGCTAGGAATGACTACGGTATAAATGGATCAGCACTTGAAGAAGAAAAGAGACACAAAATGCCTTCTGTGGAGTTTCTTGAACGGATATATTATAAAACACATGGAGGATGAACAAGGTCTCTTAACTTTCGCGATGGCAATCTATGGCTTAGTGGTCTTCCCGAAGGTTCTAGGTCATGTAGAGGTATTAGTCATAGACTTCTTCGATCAGGTGACAATGAGCATTAACCCAGCCCTATCCATCTTAGCTGAAACCTTCAGATCCTTGAATTTCTATCGATGCAAAAGTGAGGGACGATTCATCGGATGTGCCCAACTCTTAACCATGTGGATCAAAAGCCATTTCGAATGCACAGAGAGCAAATTTCGGAAGCCTTATTTGTCTGCGAGTTGCCCTATCCTTGAGTTTTACAAAAGTGAATGGCCTGACTACAAGAGGAAAGAAGAGTGGATCGCGAGGCTCCGGAGGTTAATGAGCGTTGAAGTGACTTAGAAAGCTTCATGGATGCCACGAATGCAAGTAATGTATAAATACGGGGACAAGCCGTGGGTGCCGCTGATGGGACCATAGGGAGCCATTAGCTATGCACCAATAATGGTACGGAGACAGTTCAAATCTAAGCAATTTGTGCCCATGACTCACCAGCTCAACCAGTTAAAGTTTATATATGGAGAGCCGAAAACGCTAAAGAAAATTAAAGAAATTGCACAAAACTAGAAGAAAATGTGCCGAGTGGATCAAGGGAGGTTTACCGATGAAGTCACCACAGGATATGATACTTAGCACGACCAAAGGGTGAAAAATGTCGTATGCCCCCCGAGAAATCCATCAAAACATCCCATAAACCCAAAACCTCAAGATGTCCTGCTAGAGAGTGAGTTGACAAGAAAGAGACTTGAAAAGGAGATGATTAATATGAAGCGGAGACATGAGGATGAGCTAGAAGAAGTGAAGAAAGAGACGGCAAGAAAGGTACGAATGGCTTTGGAAGAGCGGGATGAGTGGCGAAGCAAGTTTGAGGAAGTGAACGTGGCAAATTCTTCTCTAATAGCCAGACTGCAAGAACTCCAAAGTGACAACAATGCTTTGCATCACAAGGTACGAAGGCAAGAACAAGCTATCCAAGAGTTGAGAAATGACTACGGCTTGATGGAAACTACCATGGAGGGCTACAAGGCACAATATGAAGCAGTAAGACAAGAGTATTTCCTAATGAGGGAAAGAAATGATTCGTGCACACAAAGCCTTCAAAGGAAAGAAGCTGAAATGCTATGGATACTAAGACAGATGAGAGAAGTGGCATTTAGAAAGCGAGTAATGGCAGACAAGATCGAAGAACTTAGGCGAAAGATTCTTCCAAGGGATGAATTGAGTGAGCGATTGATCGATCACCTCAAGATGGTTAGGGACCAATATGACAAAGTTGGTTTTTCCTTTTGGTAGTTATGTAATGGTTTTAGACAATGATGTAATCGAATATTTCAGTTCTATGGATGTGGATTTTCTTATGGTAAATGTTGGATGGCCAATATTTTTCCTATTCTTTTCAAACACATTTCAGTTGCATCATAGTTGCATGATTCATATAAATAATAACAAAATGACAATGCATTCATCAACATAAAATTCTAACTTATCCATTTGGCCCGTAAAGAACAAAATTCCAAAGAAACGAACCCTACACAGATACAACACAAGAGCTCGTCTAAGATCATGGGGGATGATCACTCGGAGAGAATGGACAAGAACGAGAAGAAGCAAGAAAAGATTATGGGTCAGTTGTTAAAGATTTTGGAGTTGATGTCGACAAATAAAGGGAAGAGAGTGGCGGGGAATTCTGGTGCACCAGAAGATGTTCAACAGACAGAAGCCAATACAGACCTTGTATATCCACTAGGATTCACACCACTAGTAGCAAGGAATGTGTCTATCCCCATGCCATCGATAGGACAATATCCGTTCTTTAGGATGCCAATGCCTACAAGGCCACCACCGACTTATGCCCAACAAAGGTTAGTTAGAGGGGCAAATCCTTCGACCCCATCTCTGTACCTAATCTAGACGATCTAAAATAACAAGAAAAGCTCAAGTGTGGATCCGTTGAATCAAAAGACAATCCCGATACCCACTAAAAATTTGACCTTTTGGAGGAGAGACTACGCATGATAGAAGGAATGAGAATGTATTGCTCTATAGATGCAATCGAACTATGTCTCGTTCCAAATGTGGTTATACCCCGAAAATTCAAAGTTTCAAACTTTGAAAAGTATGATGGAACCAAGTGTCCGGTCACACATATCACCATGTATTGCAGAAGGATGGCTGCATATGCCCATGATGACAAGCTCTTGATACATTGCTTCCAAGATAGCCTCACTAGTGCTGCAGCAAAGTGGTACGTCCAACTGGACCGCAATCGAATCCACACATGGAAGGACCTTGCTCGGGCATTTGTAGCTCAGTATAAGCATGTTATAGATATAGCTCCGGATCGCCTTTCTTTACAAAACATGGAGAAGAAACCCATTGAAAGCTTCAAAGAATATGCTCAAAGATGGAGGAATATGGCTTCTCAAGTTCAACCACCATTGACTGAGAAAGAGACCACCGTGATGTTCGTTAACACCCTACGAGCCCCTTACTATGAATGATTGGTCGGTAGTGCCACAAAGAACTTCGCTGATATGGTGATTTCAGAAGAGATGATAGAGACTACCATTAAGCAAAGAAAGATAGAAGGAGGTGACGAGGCACACACAAAAAAAGGGAGAACTTTTAAGAAGAAAGAAAGAGAAGCCCAAGCCATCACTTCGAGACAACCCCAACGAGGAAGCTACAACCCTTACCAGCCATATCCACCATACCCCTATTACCTAGTTGTGAATAACGCTTCACAAAGCCCATACCTATATCCACCCATGCCAAATGCCTTTTCTAACCTGTACCCATATGCTCCCATCCAACGGACACTTTACCCTACAAATATCCACCCACCTACTTCCACACCCGTTATAGCTTCAACCACACAACAAACAACACCTTCAAACAACCATACTGCTGGTGAATCAAGAGGATGGCGAAACAAGCAAGATAAAGTGCACTTTGACCCAATCCTAATTCCATATGCTAAACTCTTCACTTAGTTAGTTGCAAACCATCTAGTGGCACCTTTATACATAGAGCCATTAAAACCTCAATTCCTGAGATGGTATGACGCTTCCGCCCATTGTGATTATCATTATGGAATCGAAGGTCACTCGATCGAGAATTGTACAGCATTCAAACATAAGGTGCGAGGGTTGATCAAGGCAAGAATCCTGAATTTTGAAAAAAAGTCAAAACAGAATGTTAACAACAACCCACTGCCAAATCATGTTGGGGCAGGGGTAAATGCAATCGAAGGGGAGGTGTATGTTAAAAGAAACATTCAGGAAGTGAAAATCTCCATGGAGAAAGTGTTTGAAGCCTTGGTCAAGGCCGATATGTTCAAGGTTTGGCCGAAATATCTTGATGTGAATGACTCGAGAGATATCCAAGGGCCATACTACTTATATCACAAAGGATGTGTGGGGCATTTAATTCGAGATTGTAGTTCTTTTCGAAAGGAAGTGCAAAGGATGATGGACAAATCAAGGATTGAATTCTACGTGGAAGCCTCAAGGCCAATAGTAAACATGATGGCCAAAGATTCCACTTACCCAATGAAGATAAAACCTTTAACCATTTTCTATGAACCAAGAGGAGAGTCGGTGAAAGATAGAACCCATGCCAAAATGACCATTAAAGTCCCTAAACCTTTCCTCTACAAAGATGACAAAGTTATCCCATGGAACTACAATTGCAATGTACAAGTTTTAAATGCGGGGAAATGGATGGCCGAATCTCAAGATAATGCTGCAAATATAACTAGTGTTGGGGGGATTACCCGCAACAGACGTTGCTATACACCAGAGGCATTGGAGAATCTCAGAAAGGAGAAAGGAAAAGAAAAAGAGCAAAATCCAAGAGAAAAAAAAGTGTAATCTCAAGAATCGACAGATGGCTCAAAGGGGTCGATGACGGAAAAAGAAGCTACTGAGTTTCTCAAGTTCATTAAACATAGTGAGTACAATGTGGTCGAGCAATTGAACATGTTGCCCACTCGTGTTTCACTATTATCTTTGCTCCTCAGCTCGAAACCACATAGGAACTCTTTGATGAGGATTCTGAACCAAGCATATGTGGATCACGACATTTTAGTTGAAAATTTGAACTATATTATTGGAAACATTTCAGTGGGTAACATAATATCCTTTAGCGATGAAGAAATCCCTTCTGAAAGTAAGGAAAACTACAAAGCCTTGCATATCACTACCAAGTGTAAAGGCTGTACCGTCGTAAAAGTGCTGCTTGATAACAGATCGTCCTTGAATGTGATGCCCATGAGGACCTTGGCTCGCTTACCCATCGACATGTCTTACATGAGAAAGAGTCAGATGATTGTGAGAGCTTTTGATGGGACAAGGAGAGAAGTAGTAGAAGACATTGAGATACCGATAGAAATCGGTCCGTGTACCTTTACCATTGAATTTCAAGTTATGGATATCGCTTTTTCATACAATTATTTGTTGGGAAGACCTTGGATCCACATGGCTGGGGTCATACCTTCATCGCTTTACCAAAAGGTCAAGTTCATCGTAGATGAGAAGATTATATGTGTTAACGGGGAAGAAGACTTACTTATAAGCAAGCCAGCAGATACTCTTTACGTGGAAGCAAAGGAAGAAGTGCCTGAATGTTCCTTCCGATCTTTCGAGTTTGTCAACACCACATATGTTGGAGAAGGAACCACACCACCTATTCCAAGGCTTTCCAAAACAACCAACATGGCTATCAACCAGATAGTAGGGAAAGGATACCAAGTGGGGACAGGATTGAGAAGAGAACTACAAGGCATTAGAAGGCCAATACGTGCTACCAAAAATGAAGAAAGGTTTGGCTTGGGATATAAGCCAACTAAGAAGGAAAGAGAAGAAATTATAGCCGAAAGAAGAAAGGAAAAGTTGGCTCACTTTAAGGGGCATGAGTTAAAAAACCATGGAATGATATATCCCCATCTCTATGAGACATTTCGGTTTAGAGGTTGCATCTTTCCTGAATCACTCACCTTTGGGAGCAGAGAATTAGTGTCAGCATTAAGGGAAGCTTTTTCTGATTTATCAATATGTACAACGGAGCAAGGTGAAGAGTAGCTAGAAAATGTGGAAGGGATCCCTACTACATACCTCGGGCCACCTGAGCTGAAGTTGAGCAGTTGGACCACCATGAGTTTACCAGTCACTTGTGATTCAATTTCAAAGTAATGCAAACTAAACATCCGTGCTTATGCCCAAGAGCATTGAAAATTTTATGTATCGGGCTTTTTATCATTTGTCATTCTAATAAATTGACATGCGTAGTGCATTTCTCATATCTCCTCTCATGATTCACCATTTCCATGCTTGTCATCTCATCCATTTATTTTAACTGTTTATCTATACAAAAGCTCTACATCTTTCAATTCCCTTTACCTTCCAAGATTCCAAATAATGAATGCGAAGATGATAATGATAGTGGTTTTGAGGTTAATTTTGAAAAGGTACAAGTGTCAATGAACTTGACGATACAGAAAACGTGGAGGATTATGATTTAACTCCGAACTTGTTAAGGCTAGTAGAACAAGAGGGGAGACAAATTTTCCCACATCAAGAGACACTTGAAACGATTAATTTAGAAAATGAAGATAATAAGAAAGAAGTTAGAATTGGTACGATGTTGGTGTCGACTGAAAAAGAAAAACAAATAAAACTCCTTCATGAATATGTAGATGTGTTTGCATGGTCCTATCAAGATGTGCCAGGTCTTAGTACAAACATTGTAGCCCATAAATTACCTTTGAAACCCGAATGCCAACCAATTAAGCAAAAGTTGAGAAGGATGAAACCTGAAATGTTGTTGAAAATTAAGGAAGAGGTGAAAAAGTAGTTCGATGCGGGATTCTTGGAAGTAGCTAAGTACCTTGAATGGGTTGCCAATATTGTCTCGGTGCCTAAAAAGGATGGAAAAGCAAGGATGTGTGTGGATTATCGAGACTTGAATAGAGCAAGCTCAAGAGATAATTTTCCTCTACCCCACATTGACACCCTTGTTGATAATACTACCCGTCATTGCATGTTCTCCTTTATGGATGGCTTTTCAAGGTATAACCAAATTAGGATGGCACCGGAGGACGAAGAAAAAACTACCTTCATAACTATGTGGGGAACCTTTTGTTTTAGAGTAATGCCATTCAGCTTGAAAAATACTGGGGTAACTTATCAGCGGGCTATGGTGACTCTTTTTCATGACATGATGCACAAGGAGGTTGAAGTGTATGTGGATGATATGATCGTAAAAGCCCACAAAATGGAGGATCATGCTACTAATCTTGAAAAATTGTTTGAGAGGTTGCGAAAGTTTCGGCTTAGGCTAAATCCGGCAAAGTGCACTTTTGGAAAGTTACTTGATTTCATAGTCAGTGAAAGAAGAATAAAAGTTGACCCGGATAAGGTTCAAGCAATCTGTGATTTGCCTCATCCCAAAACGCCAAAAGAAGTTAGAGGATTCTTGGAAAAGTTGAATTATATAGCCCGGTTCATATCACAACTCACACTCAAATGTGACCCAATCTTCAAGCTCCTTCACAAACACAGTCCTGGGGCATGGAACGAGGAGTGCCAAGTTGCTTTTGATAAGGTTAAAGAATATCTGTTAAGTCTGCCAGTGTTGGTACCACCTGTGACCGAGAGACCCTTCATTTTGTACCTGATTGTAAATGAAGGATCCATGGGATGTGTGTTGGGACAACATGATGAAACTGGTAAGAAAGAAAGGGCAATTTACTACTTGAGTAAAAAGTTCACTGAGTACGAGTCCAAGTATTCCTCGTTGGAAAAGATGTGTTGTGCTTTAGCATGGACGACTCATCAACTCAGGCAGTACATGCTATATCATACCACTTGGCTCATTGCGAAGTTGGATCCTATTAAATACATCTTCGAGAAACCATCCTTATCAGGTAGAGTGGCAAGATGGCAAGTGTTGTTGTCTGAATATGATATTGTATATGTGTCCCAAAAAGCTATCAAAGGAAGTGCAATCGTAGATTTTCTGGCAAAAATGGTGGAGGAGGATTATGAACCAATGGAGTTTGAGTTCCCAAATGAGGACCTGATGTCGGTTTGTCAAACAAATGAGGAAAAATCAGAGGAGAAAGAGAATTGGAAGATGTTTTTCGATGGAGCTTCAAACACCTTAGGGCATGGCATAGGAGCCGTGTTAGTGTCACCAGAAGGAGATCATTATCCCGTCATAGCCAAACTTAACTTCTATTGCACCAATAATGTGGCTGAATATGAAGCTTGTGTCATAGGTCTTCAAGCAGCAATCGAGAGGAAAATTCATGTTTTGGAAGTGTATGGGGATTCTGCTTTGGTCATTTTTCAGTTGCGAGGAGAATGGGAGACACGTGACTCGAAGTTAATCCGGTATCATAAGTATGTTTCAAAGCTAATTGAAATTTTTGATAAGATTTGCTTCACCCATTTACCCCAAGAGGAGAATCATATGGCTGATGCATTAGCCACATTGGCAGCAATGTTCAACGTTGGTACCGATGTCAAGATTCAACCCATCATGATTAATTTTCGAGAGTGCCCCGTACACTGCTCCAGTGTAGAGGAAGAAGTAGACGGGAAACCATGGTACCATGGTATTGTGCATTATCTCAAGTTTCAGCAGTATTCAGAACAAAGCTCAGAAAATGATAAGAAAACCATTAGAAGGTTGGCAATGAATTTCTTCTTGGATGGGGACATCTTATACAAGAGAAGTAGGGATCAAATGCTTTTGAGATGTGTGGATTCAGCCAAAGCTCGGAGAATAGTTGAGGAAGTTCACGAAGGAATTTGTGAGGCACATGCAAGTGGGCATATGTTGGCAAGACAGGTCATGAGAGTAGGGTATTACTAGCTCACGTTGGAAACGGATTGTATAGATTTCGCTCGAAAGTGTCGCAAGTGTCAGATATACGCAGACAAAATCCACACTCTTGTAAATTCACTGAATGTATTGACATCACCATGGCCATTCTCAATGTAGGGCATGGATGTGATTAGGTTAATAACCCCGAAGGCATCAAATGAGCATCGGTTTATTCTGGTGGCGATTGACTACGTCACTAAGTGGGTAGAAGTAGCATCTTATGCCAATGTGACCTAGAAAGTGGTATGTAAGTTCATCTAAAACGAAATAATATGCCGCTATGGTCTCTCGGAAAGGATCATCATAAATAACGCTAGTAACCTCAATGGTTCAATGATGAAAGAGGTTTGTGTCAAGTTCAAGATCAAGCATCACAATTCAGTGCCTTATCGCCCAAAAATGAATGGAGCAGTAGAAACAGCCAACAAGAACATCAAAAGGATAATTGAAAAGATGACAGATGTATATAAAGATTGGCATGAGAAGTTACCCTTTGCTTTGCATGTTTATCGCACAACAGTCCGAACTTTCACGGGAGCTACACCGTTCTCTTTGGTATATAAGATGGAAGCAGTTTTACCAATTGAAGTAGAAATCTCTTTCCTAAGGGTCCTTAAAGAAGTATAGTTGGAAGAAGCCGAATGGGTTAACCCTCGTTATGAGCAATTGAATCTCATATGAGAAAAAAGGTTGACAGCACTTTGCCATGGGCAGTTACATCAAAAGAGAATGATGAGGGCATATGGCAAGAAGGTACATCCTCGACAGTTCTAAGAAGGAGAGTTGGTATTGAAAAGAATTCTCCTGAACTAGTAGGACCCTCACGAAAAATGGATGCCAAATTGGGAAGGACCGTTTATGGTGAAGAAAGCTTTTCAATGGGGGCACTAATTTTGGTAGAGATGGACAGAAAGGAGTTTTCCAACCCAGTGAATGCCGATGCAGTCAAGAAATATTTTGTGTAAAAAAAAAAAAGAAGAAGAAAGAAAATTTTTCAAGTTGAAAACCTGAAAAGGCAACTTAAGTATGGGAGATGTGTTTAGGGCGAAAACTCGAAATGGCAGTCTAGACACGAAAGAGGTCCAAATACTACAAGGGCTTAACACAGAAAGGGTGAAAATCATGATCCGAGATGTTCAGACAAAAGACAAAAGAGCTAACGCTTGTGCCTGCTTTGAGATAAAATTTCGAGGCTACTGTCAATATCTATCGGAACAGTCATTAAGAAAGAACTATATCTCTTTTGTATTAATTGGTTTTCCCCTGTTCCTTTTCATTATGCCTGATTGTAGAAACTTCCCTTTTTTCTAATGAAAAATAGCCTTTCTGCTCCCAACATTGTCATCATTTTCATTCTGCCAAGAAAGGAGATATGAGTACATTGCATTGCATTTGTCATAAAATTGGAATGATATTTAATAAAGAGCATGATAAAGTAAGAAATGTTTGCAATATTTTGAAAAAGGATCGTAATTGACGGGGAATGAAATGGAGTTTGGTATTATAAAAAAGAAAGAGAAAAGACTAAGAAAAGAAAGAAAGAAATGGAAGTAGCAACAAAATGGAGAACAGTAAAAATGTGAAGAATGATTGGACCATGCATATGATAGAGGAAGAAAACAATTGTGAGCAATGAATTGGGGAAGACGAGAGATCGGAAGCGTGATCGGTTGATCCCCCAATGATCAAAGAAAAAGCTCTAAAAAACTTTAAAAAAAAAACTGATGGAGATGATTAGAATATTTAAATTGCGATGTTCAAAGTTTTAAAACAACTGAAAAAAAGGGAAATTCATCTTTAAAGTCGTAGAACCTCAAATGAGGAATTGATTATTTTTCACAATTTCAAAAAAAAAAATCTTATTGCCTCAGCTTTGAGGAGTCCATTTTAAAAGTCTCGTTGCCTCAATTTTGAGGAGTTTATTTTTTTAAAAAAAAATCTCGTTACCTCAACTTTAAGGAGTTCATTTTAGAAGTTTCGTTGCCTCAGCTTTGAGGAGTCCATTTTAAAAGTCTTGTTGCCTCAGTTTTGAGGAGTTCATTTAAAAAAAAAAAGAAGTCTCATTGCCTCAGCTTTGAAGAGTTCATTTTTAAAGTCTCGTTGCCTCAACTTTGAGGAGTTCATTTTAGAAGTTTCGTTACCTCAGCTTTGAGGAGTTCATTTTTAAAAGTCTCGTTGCCTCAGTTTTGAGGAGTTCATTTTTAGAAATTTTGTTGCCTTAGCTTTGAGGAGTTCATTTTTAAAAGTGTCATTGCCTCAGCTTTGAGGAGTTCATTTTTAAAAGTCTTATTGCCTCAGTTTTGAGGAGTTTATTTTAAAAGTTTCGTTGCCTCAGCTTTGAGGAGTTCATTTTTAAAAGTTTCGTTGCCTCAACTTTGAGGAGTTCATTTTAAAAGTTCGTTGCCTTAGCTCTGAGGAGTTCATTTTTAAAAGTGTCATTGCCTCAGCTTTGAGGAGTTCATTGTTAAAAGCTTTAAGGAGTTCATTGTTAAAAGCTTTGAGGAGTTCATTGTTAAAAGTTTCGTTGCCTCAGTTTTGAAGACTTCATTTTTAAAAGTCTCATTACCTCAATTTTGAGGAGTTCATTTTTAAAGCTTCGTTGCCTCAGCTTTGAGGAGTCTCATTTAAACAA
Organism: Theobroma cacao; assembly: GCF_053813885.1. Classification (NCBI taxonomy): domain Eukaryota; kingdom Viridiplantae; phylum Streptophyta; class Magnoliopsida; order Malvales; family Malvaceae; genus Theobroma; species Theobroma cacao. The sequence continues at coordinate 33,212,544 of NC_142639.1, read as the reverse complement.
AAAAAAAACAAAAAAATAAAGAAACAAAAACAAAAAAAAATAGAAAAACAAAAAAAATAACTAACCAAAAAAAACCAAAAAAAAAAAAACTTGGTAAGAGAATTGAAGAATTAGTCAAATACAGTGTCTACATCTTTGCACTATTTCGGATTTTCAAAATGTGCAAAGAAGGGCAGCTGTAGACACTATAAAAATTATAATAACATTTTATTAAAAAAATCATAAACAAAAAATGAATGAAAATGACAAAAAAAATAATAAAGAAAAAATGAAAAAAAAATAGGTACGACTGGCAGGGTGCGGACTCACCCTACCAGGCTCCACCCTCACCCTATCAGATGCGAAAAAATCACGTCCGGCAGAGTAGTGGTAGCGTGCCCTTTTAGCCTAGTATAAAGGGGGCACTGTAGCAACCCGAGGGGGGGGGGGGGGGGGGGGGGGGAGAGCCACAACCTACAAACCAAAAAACCCAAAAAAAAAATCCTAGCAAAAAACAAAAAGCCAAAATCGAAGACCCTAAGTTCTCTAACAGCCATAACCACAAGTTCTTAACCAAAAAAAATAATCAAAAAATGTGTAATGGGGGAGGAGAGTAGCTGATATTGTTTTGAGGGAACTTTTAGCTGATTTTTAGAGAGATTGAGAGGGGTTTTGGGGCAACTGTTTTGGGAGACGTTTTAGGCTGTTGGGTATCCCGACCGACGGTACATATAGAGAGGAGGGGAAAGCCGATCGGTAGAGAGAGGAGTGAAAAGGGAGCCGATTGTTGCCGACCAAAGGTGGGAGAGGTGAGAAGTCAATCGTCGTCTATTGGGGTGTCGATCGATGGTTTTGTGAGAGGAAGAACCTAGTCGGCAAAAAGGGGTCGACTAAAGAGAGTTTGTTTAGAGTGGTTGGGGGACGTCGGTGACGTCGAGCGGCAGAAAAGGGTGATGCCGATCTGGGAGCCACCGGTGCAGGAAAAGGGTGTTACCGGTGAGGGGGTAAACCGATTTGTTTGGTTGTCAGAAAGTTTGGTTTTTAGAGAGAAGAAAGAGTGAGATAGACGGTGGAAGAAGGAAAGAAGAAAAGAAGAAAAGAAAAGAAAAAAAAAAGGGCAGCTTTTAGATATCTCCAAACGGCTCTGTTTTACTAGTGGAGTGTTTGAGCCAAAAAGAGGCCGATCAGATCTTTAGGAGTGGGCCGATTGTCTTGGGCCGCTTTTAGCCCATAAAAGGTAAATCTTTGGCTTTTCTGATTTAGTCTTTGTGATGTTGTGCTTGGCCCATTGTTTAGATAGGAAGATAATTAGTTTTTTTTATTAATTAGAATAAAAGATAAAATATATAAAAATTTATCAGATGACAAGAAAAAATATATAAAGTGAATAAAAAAATATAAAAAAATAGATAAGGATGAAATTAAAATTTTTAAATATATATACAAAAAATGGAGAAGGTAAAAATATAATAATATATATTTAATTATGTAATAAATAATAGCAAAATTAGGTAGAAAAGTTATTTAGTTATAAGTATAGATCCAACAATAAAGATATATAGGGAAATAAATGAACATTTAATATAAAAATAATAAATAGTAAATAAAAAATAATATAATAATAATATAGCTTTATATAAAATAGAGAGAGGAGTACAAATGAGGAGAGAACAAAAATAGCATAATTGTTTAATTTAATACCAATGATGGGATGATTGATCAGGGCACGAGAAGTCGCAATTTTGGGCCCATATTCTCTAGGTTCGGAATCCGAATCAAGGCTCCACCAATACGATGAGAGGGCCTCGATTTCAAGATCTCGAAATTTTTAATAAATAAAGAATTTGACTATACAAAAATTACTCGATAAAAATAATAAATAAATAACAATAGATAAAAAAAATGATGATAAAAATAATAATAATAATTCGAATATATAGTAACTAATTAATTTGTGAAAATGCAATATACATGATATTAAATAAATAGAAAAATTAAAAAAATAAATGATAATAATAAATACAAAATACAAAAATGATAAAAAAATAATAATAAAATTTTTGTTCACTAAAATAACATGGAATCCTAAACAACTTATTTAATTATAAAAGAAAAATATAAGAGAAACTTAGAATAAAAAAATGTAAAGTATGAAAAAAATAATAATTAGTAATAAAATAGAAAAATATGATAATAAAAAAATAAAATAAAATGAAAATAATAATTAAATAATAATAAATGAAAAAAATAGATAATTGCATTAGCATAGCATATATATATATATATTGCATCATGCATATCATTGCATATAAATATTTCTGTTTTCGAGTTTAAGCTCCGATGATGGGATCTTTCGAGGATCTTGCGAAGGCGAGTATTCCTCGAAAAGTTCTCTAGGTGAAAAGGTGTCCTCGGGTCCCACCAATATGATGGGAGGGCTCGAGAAACATCTTTAATAAATGGTTTTCGCTCGTATTAGGTTCATTATACACGAAAATATTATTTAAAAAAAAAACGTACGATGACCCCGATGATGGGAATTATTCGTTGAATTTGCAAAGGCGAGTTTCTCGAATAATTTCCTAGGTGAGAGAACACCTCGGATCCCACCAGTATGATGGGCGAATTCGAGAGAACATCCTCAATAAAAGGTTATTCGTCCGACATTTTTATCTCACGCCATGCATTTCATCTTGTCTCACATTGTCATTCCATTTTATGTTAAATAGGAGATAAAATAAGAGAATAATAACTAAGAAAATATAGTGAAATTAAAAATTAAAGCCTAATAGGATAATCAAAAAATGGTACCGTTTATGGAACGGGCGTCCCGAGGGTGCTAATCCTTCCCCGAGCGTAACCGTACTCCCGAACTTAGATATAAAAAAACATAGACCAGTTTAAGGTTCTTTTCGGTAGGCTTAAAATTAATTTAAGGCTTCATCGATTAGAATCGAGTCAATAGGTGGCTAATCGCACCTAGTAAAAAAAAAAGGGTGGCGACTTCTAGTTTTTTTAGAGTTTTCACCCTTATTTGACTGTCGAGTTCTCGGACCCGCACGTTACGACATACTCATTGTACTCTGATTTTCCTCAATGAGAAAAAGTTTTTTGACATTCTCCCATATTCCCTAAGTTTCTGCGCCACTTGTCTCATCATTTTTGTCACTTTTTGTGAATTTTGATTGGATTTCATTGGTTCTGGCGGCGGTTAGTTCTTTGTACATAGAAAAAATGGAGGTGACTGATGATTGTGATTTTGCTGAGATCTTGGGAAGGGAGCTTTCAAGACTATTTACAAGGGATTTGATGAAGCTGATGGAATAGAGGTTGCATGGAAGTGGAACCACCTAGTCAATATTGAAGACGCCTGAACAGTAGCTTCAGAGGTTATATTCAGAGATTCATTTTTTAAAGTAATTGAAACATGAAATTATTATCAAGTTGTACAGCTCCCGGGTGGATGATAAGAACCAGACCATCAACATGGCAACCATCTTTTCAAGTCATTTTCTTTTTGCAGATTTTTTATTTTTGATAAAAAGAATCCTTTATTAACAAGTTTAATAAAATCAGTGGTAAGGCCTGGTTCAGTTCTGTTTACCAATGGTTGGGTTTGAGGGAGCTGGCGGATGTGAGCCTATGTGGACATCTCTCTTGGTCGCATGCTGCCCCTGCAACCCCTCGGTGGCCTCAGCTGCAGATCTGGCTTCTGTGATATGAATGGGTGTTATTCAGTCGTGTACAGGTTGGTTGATTGGTGTTGCATGTGAAAAGTTATTGAATGTGCAGCATACGTGCTTTAGGGTCTGTATACGCTTGTGACAAGCAACCCAATTTTTTATGTGCGCGTAACCTCTTTAATGGTTCAGTTTTTTTTTGAGGTTTGGAGTCCATATGTCTTGGCCGTGCTGTATATTATTGTAAGACAATTGACACACATTAATTAAAACCATTAACACAAGGGATAGAAAAATGCAAAACAAAAACAAAGAAGGGCAGCATAGTCATTTGAGACTTGTAACAATGGCTAGAAAATTGTTCAAGAAATCAGAAGCTCGAGACAAGGGCGGCCCTATACGTTCAAAGGCCTAAAGCAAAATATTCAAATGAGGCTTTTTTATTGAAATTTAAAAAAATTATTAAAATTTTATTCTTCTAACTTTTTGAAATGCAAAATTTTTAATTAAACTTTTATAATCAAGTTCTTCTAATATTTCTTTTTCAATTGATAATATAGCCAATCCATTTAATCTTTCTTGAGACATTGTTGATCTTAAATAAGATTTTATTAATTTTAGTTTTGAAAAACTTCTTTCTCCTGAAGCAACACTTATTGGAATTGTTAACATTATTCTAAAAGCAATATATGCATTTGGAAAAGAATCGAGTCTTCTTATATGATTAAGTATATCAATTGGACTGTTTTCTTCATGTATAATTTCTTTTAAAATTTTTAACTCTGAAAATAAATCTAAACCATCAATATCAGAATAGTTATTATATTTTAAGGAACATTCAAGATTAAGGCAATATTCTTTCAAACTATTATCATCTAATGATTTCAACTTTTTACCGCTAAATAAAAAATCAAAAATATTTTTATATATCTTAAATTGTTCAAATCTACTTTGAAGTGAAAAAATTGCTTGATCTACTATATACAAGAAGTAATCAATTCTAAATGATTCTTCAAGAGATCTAGTTATTTCATTATCAACATTCTCATCAAATTGTTTTTTCCTACAAATAATACGTGCATCACGAAATTCAGCTTCTATGTTCATTTCAGATGCAATTTCTTTAGAAGAAATCATAGCAAATGCAAATCCATTCTCTATATTTTTCAAAAAAAGAAAGAAGACCTTTTAATTGTTCTATAGCAACATCAATACACATATCTTTTGATTGCAAATTTTTGTTAACAGAGTTAACAGCAAATAATATATCATACCAAATAATCATGCCCAACAAAAACTCAAAATTTTCAAGCTCATATGTTGCTAAGCAATTAGCTTCACTTTTAGTTTTAGGATCTTCACTAACTTCTACTAATTTCAATAAAGCATCTCTTATTTGTGGAGCTTGGAATCTTATTGCTTTAACACTTTCAACACGACTTTCCCAACGTGTTTGTGACAATGATTTAAGAGTTAGACTAGGTATATTGTCTTGTAAAATTTCCCATCGTTTGGTAGAAGAAGAAAATAGTGAATATATTCGTTGTACCACTCCAAAAAATGATACAGCTTTAGTGCAAGAATTTGCCATGTCACAAAGTACTAAATTTAGATTATGACAACCACATGGTGTATAAAAGGATCTAGGATTTAAGGCTAAAATCCTTTTTTGCACTCTGTGTTGCTTGCCCTTCATATCAGATCCATTATCATATCCCTGTCTTCTTAAATTATTAATATCAAGCCCAATATTTTTTATTTCATCCACAATGGCATCAAAAAGACCTTTTCTAGTTGTATCATTTACTTTTAAGAATTCAAAAAAATACTCCATAAGTTTAATTGGACTTGATGAAATATTAACACATCGTAATATAAAAGACATTTGCTCTTAATGACTTACATCTGGAGTGCAATCAAGTATTATTGAAAAATATTTTGCTTCTATGAGGTTTTTAATCATTTTATTTCTAATTTCACTTGCTAACAAATTTATCAATTCATTTTGTACTTTATGTCCAAGGTAATGAGTATGAATTTTATTGTCTTTAATGCGTCGAATATGTTCTTGCATCACTGGATCAAATTCTGTAATCATTTCAATTAGACTTAAAAAATTTCCATTACTTTCTTGATAAATCTTTTCATTTTTCCCACGAAGAGCTAAATTATTTTTACCAAGAGTTTTTATTACAGCAAGAATTCTTGTTAATACTTTTTTCCAATGTTCTTCATCTCTTTTAATTTGTTCTTGGACACTTTCATCAATTGTTTTATTTTTCAATAATCTCATTTCTAAATCAATCCAAGAACTCATATTAGTAATATGATCATTACTCATTTCATGACTCTTAAGCTTAGCACTAAGGTTTCTCCAATCTTTGGTGCCAACATTAGTTAATTTACTTGTACTAGAAGCCAAATTAAACAATTTACAACAAAAACAAAATACTCTATCTAAGTCTTTCGAATAAACTAGCCATCTTCTTTCATGTGTCTCCCCATTTGCCAACTTTTGAATATAATATGTAACAGAAAAATGTCTTGAAAACTCATCTTTGGGAAAATCTAAATCATTAACTTTAATTGGACCTTTTTCTACTAATAAATCTCTTAAATTTGCATCAATATTCGTCCACTGACTTGGATCATAAATATTTTTAGGAATGCAATCATTTAAATTAATAGGCTGATCTTCTTCATCATGATTTCTATGATTATTTTGAATCTCTTCATTAACATCTTGTTCTAGTATTTCATCATCATCATCTAACTCTCTAAGATTATTAACTTGTTCGTTTAAGGGACACTTATTAATAATTTCTGATTCATTATTTTTATTACTTGTAAAAAATTTATCAAGAGCTCCTTTTTTAGATTGTTTTAAACTTTCAATTCTTTTTTTTTTTTAAGCTTTGAATAACCAGATTCATATTTTTGATTTAACATGAGGTACAAAAATATTTAACTATTATAATTATCTTATATTTTTTAAATGACTAATATAAAATCAACAATCAAAATTTCTAATTCAAATAAATCAACTATCACATAAAATAAAAATAATATCTATAATATATATATAAAAGTAGGATGTTTCAATTTTTTTCAATTGAGTCTTCAATTGAATGACAAGTGTCATTCAATTAGAACTCCTTTTTATTTTTTTGACCTTTAGGTTTCTATTGAATTAATTTTTTTTACACATTATGTCAAAGATAAGTTGTTTTTGACATTGGAAGAGTTTTTTTTATGTTTTTTATTTTTATTTATTTTAATAAAAAATACTTAAAAATAATAATTTTTAACTTTTAATGCTTAGAAGATAGATTTATTTAATATTTCTTAATTATAATTTAATATTATTTTTTATCTATATTCTCTTATTCTTCATGAACTTGAATCTATAGTATATAGATATCTCTTTTATACTTAAATGTTTAAATTTTAATAAATATCCATCCAATTCATTATATAAAAGTAGGATAATTGATTGGATCAATTGATTGACATTTGTCATTTTTAATTAAATTAATTTTTTTACACCTTATGTCAAAACTACATTGGTTTTTACATTTGAAGGGTTTTTTTTGTTTTTTATTTTTATTTATTTTAGTAAAAAAATATTTTAAAACAATAATTTCCAACTTTTAATGCTTATAAGATATATTCATTTAATATTTATCAATTGTAATTTAATATTATTTTTTGTCTATATTCTCTTATTCTACATCAACCTGAATCTATAATATATAGACATTTTTTTTGTACATAAATGTTTAAATTCTAATAAACATCCATTCAATTCATTTAACAAAATAAAAGAGTTAAAAAGGCCTACTCATTTTGCAATATACATGGCATACAATCATCATTGAATAAATAAATCAATTGAATTTGATAACCCTTAGTAATTCATTTTATATATAAAAAACATATAATATTAGAAATTACTAACTATTTTATATTGATAGAATCTTTATATTATACTGTTGCCTTATATTCTACAACTGTTTATTTTAATATGCTAATAGTATAAATTATATGCTTTCTCATTTCTTAATAGTTTATTATACATCTAATAATCTTTGATAAGATTATCGTATTTTTTGGATAAATTCTGTTTTAAATAGAATAACTAATTGAGTCAATTGGTTGCCATTTTCAATTGAATTAATTTTTTTTACATCTTATGTCTAAGCTGCGTCGTTTTTTTTTACATTTGAAGGGTTTTTTTTATTTTTATTTATTTCAGTAAAAAAATACTTGAAAACAATAATTTTTAATTTTTAATGTTTAGAATATAGATTAATTTAATATTATTTTCTATTTATGTCCTCTTATTCTGCATGAACCTAAATCCATAGTATTTACATATCTCTTTTGTATACGTATGTTTAAATTCTAATAAATATTCATTCAATTCATTGAACAAAATAAAAAACTTAAGAAGATTTATTCATTTCTTAATATACATAGCACATAGTCATCATTAAACAAATAAATCAACTAAATTTGACAACCTTTAGTCATTCATTTTACATATAAAAGATATATTATTAAAAATTAGTAACAATTTTATATTGATAGGATCTTTATATTATACGGTTACCTTATATTGTACAATTGTTTATCTTAATCTGTCAATAGTACATGTTATATAGTCTCTCATTTCTTAATATTTTACTGTTTTATAATTATATATGTAAGTGCAAGTTTTCGGTAATTGAAACCAGAGCAAACAATTATTTTCAATTAATGCCAGTTTATTTTTTTCTTTATCAGTAAAAATCAGATATTCATGCAATTGACTAATATAATATTGTTTTCTTTGCAAACTCTTTTAAAGGTACCAAATTGAAATCCACTTTAACATAATTAATATTTCCTGCGATTTTTTTCGTAGCGTAGTTACGGGCACCATCCTAATAACAATATAATATCAATTCCAAATTAAAGTAAAAAAATTTGTAAAGATTAGAACAATAGTACCTAATTGTTGAATGCTTATTGTAAACCGCAAATGAGGCTCACAGCTTTATGAAGATAATAAAAGAACATATTTCTTATGTATTCTTTGGAGAAAAATTAAAGTTAAAGGAAGAAAGAGCAAATGAGAAAGAAAGATTTTAAAAGTAGATATTATAAATTGAAAAAAAAATAATTAGTTTTATATATAGGAAAAAAATAGCTGTTGAAAATCATTAAATGCATTGATTGAAAATAAGAGAAATAAGTGAGAAAAAACTAACTGTTGGAGATGATTAAATACATATAATTATTAGTTTATTGGAAATATGAGAATATAGTTGAGAATTAATAACATTCTAGAAATAAAGAAGTAATAAAAAATTGAGATTTATTAGGTACATAATTAAAAAAGTGAAAGAATAAATAATTTTATTAATTATTTTTTACTTTTATATATTTTTAATATAATTAATTATATTATAATTATTATAAAATTATAAATCTTTTCTAAAATTGGGACCTCCTCAAATTGGGGGCTTAAAACCCTTGCTTGGGTGGCTTCACCCAAAGGCCGGCCTTGGCTCGAGACTAGGTTATGGTAGTTGCCAAGTTCAGGAAAGGTGAATCAAAGCCAAGACTCATATTGTTCTGCTGGACATTGTTGAATGGAAATTATGCTCTAGAGTCTTAGCTATAAGCTATTTTCTTAAACTTTCTTTCAAATGGTGATGCTGGTTTAATTTCTTGAAAGTTAAATACTAAATGTTGGCTGTCATCTAAGGTGATAGAAGTTCCAGTGAAGCATAATCAACTCTTATAATGGATCTGGGTATAATAGTATCACTTCAAAGGATTTATTCTTTATGAATCAAAAGTATAATAAGTCCAAATACTGAATCTAATCTTTATTTCGAAAACCAACTAGTTACCTAGAGATAAAAAAAGATCTAGTGATATTGCTCTGCTGGAAAAGCAAAGAAAGACCAAAACCTCTAGTTTTGGCCGTAATGTTGATTTTAAAAAGTTAAAAGCACATAGCTGTAGATGATGCTTCATCATAAAAGGGATCAGCTAGTTTAAGTATTTCAAAAGAAGAAACAACAAGAAGTGGGGCGATAAAAGAGAACACTTAGAATAAACTATGCAAGACTCAAGATGATGACTAATCTTTTTAAGCTCTGGCCTTGAAAGGAAAAGCTTTCTGGTGGTAAATAGCAGTAAGGGCAGCTCGATTAAAGGGTCCAACCCAGAAAATTCAATCTTTTTGCAAATTGTTAATGGGTTCAAAGTTTTAAAATCATATGTCATCCTATTAAAAGAAGATTTTAAAATGCTTTCTGTCCTTGGTGCCTATGGAAATGTAGAATTCTTTCAGACCCAAAATAGAAAATGCCTTTGAATATTGTAGCAGAGCGTTGGTTGTTCATTGGAGAAGATGAGATGTAAAATTAAGTAAACAAAAGGGTAAAATTGGTATAAGGTTAATGCCACATCATTAAATAAACAGAAACTTTAACAGTGGATTAAAGGTAGAACTTATGTATCTATTGATTTAAATAATTTTAAGACGAAATGTTTATTTTCAATATTAATGGATTAACATGTAATTATGAACAGAACTTAAGAAAAGAAGAGTATTTTATCCTATATCTTTATTGATCATTCCTTTATCTTTATGTAGTTCATGTTATACTCAACATATGCCTCATTGTACATTCTTAACTAGGACTACTGCAAGTAATATCAAAGTATAGCAATCCCCACATAAAAGAACCTGATGATCTCAAGTTGAAGAATTATTTACATAATTGACACATGAGAATACTTTTATAAACACTTGAGTGAAAGTATCAAATGGACTTTTCATGGTGGATAATGTTTAGTAAACTTGTTTTTATAACAAGCATTCATATGTTAGTTTTAGGTATCCTAATACATTAATCTATGAAATCAATTACTTAATTCACAAGTAAGAAACATAACATATTCTAATCTTTTAGCTTATACCAATATCCTATCTTGATAAAGCACTGACAAGGAACTTTTTAAGAGTGATGCTTTCATGTAGTGAAAGTTTCATAATTATAGCACATTATAATTCCTATACAAAGTATATTCACTTCAAGAACTTTATCTTAAAACTAATAAACATATGAAAATATGTAAATTCATATATAAAGAAAACTTTTTGTTAATGCAATGCATAAAATCAAAGTCAATATTTTCTACAAAATATGTCGATTGGCTTGTATTAACTCTGTTAATCTCCCACTTGCTTTAAAGCCAATCGCTTATATATCTAATAATCATGCCTTCTATGTGGTGGTCATGTTTATGTTGGGACAAGACCTTAATGAAAAGATTTGCTAGATTATCCTTTAAAGTCACATGTTCACTCTTTATATCACCATATTTGATAATCTCTTAAATCAAGTGGTAATGCCTTAATATGTGTTTAGATCACTTATGAGACCTTGGTTCCTTTACTTACGCAATAACTCCATTGTTGTCACATTACAAAAGTATTAGCTCAATAATGCTAGGAATCACACGTAGTTTTTCCTGATCCAAACTACCTTTTTTGTTGCCTTAGACTCAAAGATGTATTCGGTTTCAATCGTAGAATATATGGTAGTTTCCTGCTCGAAACTTTTCCAATTAATCACACCTTCATTAAGATTGAATACAAATCCTCTTTGTGACTTACTATCATCTTTTCCTTTTTTCTTTTTAAAAGTATTCCCTTTTTTCGTGATTGTTGCCTCACTTCCTTCCATTTTGCCTTACTTGATAGCATTCTCGATCATTTCCTTTGAAATTACCATATCAGCAAAATTCTTTGTAGCATTCACAACCAACCTTTCATAGTAAGGTGCTCGCAAAGTATTGACAAACATGATAGTGGTTTCTTTTCTAGTCAAGGGTGGGAAAACTTGAGAAGCCATGTTCCTCCATCTTTAAGCATATTCTTTGAAGCTTTCAGTGGGCTTTTTCTCCATATTTTGTAAAAAGAGACAATTAGGAGCCATGTTTGTAAAATGCTTGTATTGGGCCACAAATGCCATTTCACCACAATGCTCGTGAGGCTATCTTAGAAAAAATGGATCAAAAGTTTGTCATCATGCGCATACGTAGCCATTTTCCTACAATACATGGTAATATGTGTAGCCAGGTATTTAGCAGCATCATACTTTTCAAAATTGAGAATTTTGAATTTTAGATAAATGACCACATCTGGTACAAGGCATAGCTCTATTGCATCCATGGAACAACATATGTCCATCCTTTTTACTATACATAACCTCTCTTTTAGTAGGTCATACTTTTGATAAGCTTTAGGGTTATCTTTTAAGTCAAAGGAACCATACTTAAGTTTTTCTTGCTTCTTTGGATCATCCAAATTGGGCATAGAAATGGGATCGAAATGAGCCATTCCTCTAATTGGCCTTAGTTAAACATAGTTAGGAGGTGGTCCTATAGGCAAAGACATTCTGAAGAATGGATATTGGCCAACTTGCGACCTAAAAACTTGAAGGTTTCTCATTTGTGGTGGGGTAAATCCTGATGGCTATGCAGGTTCCACATTGGTATCTGATGGTTGTACCTCTTCTAGTACCCTAGAACTTCCTATCACCCTTTTTCCCTTATCAGTAGATATCATTTCTAGGATTTTAACTAATTGACCCATTATTTCCTCCCACTTCTTCTCAATTTTATCCATCCTCTTTGATTGTTCGTCCTTAATCACCTTTGAGAGAAATCTCCTGTTGTATTTATAAGGAATTTGGTTTTCTCGAAGTTTAGTGCTATTTAATCATTTTCATAAGCATAAGTTAGAATTTTATTAACTAATTAAATAAATGACAACAAATAAATATTAATGTTATTTCTATGCCCTTATTGAGTGAATCATGAATTGTAATGCAAGTGGAAAAATGCTAGCCATCCAATAATAATTACCATAAGAAATCCAAATCCATAAAACTGAACATTCAATTACATCCATATTTAAACATTTACATCATTAGTTTCAAAAGAAAAGGCCAACTCGATCATATTAGACTTGTACTATCTTGAGGTAAGCTCGTCTTTTGGAAGAATCTCCTACCTACGCTCTTCAGTCTTGTTTGTCATCTCCTTTGCTTTGAAAGCTACTTCCCTCATTGGCATCAATATCCATTCCATTTCATATCGCTTCCTTCGAAGGTCTTGCTCATACAAATCTTCCACTTCTCACATCCAAAAGTATTCTTGCCTGATGGTTTCATGTTGCTCTTTATAATCCTCCATGGCTGCCTCAATTAAGTTGCAATCGCTCTTGAACTCTTGTATGATTTACTCCTGCAATTATACTTTGTTTTGTAAAGTATCATTAACGGTTTGTATCTCTTTAATCTTGACAACCAAAGATGAACATGTCGCATTTGAACTTTTAAACTTGTTTCTCCACTCATTTCATTATTCAAAAGCTCTTCGAACTTTTCTTGATGCCTCTTTCTTTAGTTCTTCTAATTCAGCTTCATATCTACGTTTCATCTCATCATTTCTATCTCAAGATTTCTTCTAGCCAGCTCACTATCAAGGAAAAAATCTTGAGCCTCCGGACCAACAAGGAGTTTAGGTACACCTTTTGGAGGATAAACGACATATTTCACTCTTTAGGCATGCCATGCTAAATATTTAGTGGTGACCTCGTCAATGAACCTTCACTGATCCACCTTACTCGTCTTTTTCCAAGCTTGAACTATTTCCTAAATCTTCTAAGGTCTAGGCTCTCCCATATGAATTCTAGCTAATTAAGCTTATGGGTCATAAGTAAAAATTGGTCAGATCCAAACGGCCTTTGCACCATTATAGAAGAGTAGCTAATTACTCCCCATGGCTCATCTCCGCACTTGTACGTCACTTGCATCCTAAGCATCCAAGGAACTCTTCAAGTCTATTCCACACTTATCAACCTCCTAAGTCTTGTAATCCATTCTTTTTTTTTTCTTACAAACTAGCCACTCACTTTTCATAGAATTCAAGAATAAAACAACTTGATGGTAAAAAGGCTTTTGGAATTTGTCAACTTTACACTCGAAATGGCTCTTGATCCATATGGTGAGAAGTTAGGCACACCCAATGAAATGCCTTTCACCTTTCTGACGACAATAGTTTAAAGACATAAATGTCTTGACTAAATGGCAAGAGCTGGATTAATGTTTCTAGTCACTTTATCGAAGAAATATTTTATTGATACTTCACCATGACTTAGGATTTTTGGGAAAACCACTAGCCTGTATATCGCCAAGGCAAAGGCAAAATGACCTTGTTCATCTTCCTTTTGTTTTCTAATATAATCATTCAAAAACCTCCACAAGAGGCATTCGGTATCTTCTTTCTTCTTCAAATGCTGATCAATCTCTTCAATGGTGATATCTAATAACTTGGCTAGTTTTCTTCGATGCCTTGTCTTTTGGGCTTTCTAATATATCTTGTTTGGTTGCATCTGTTTTATAAGAAACAATGCAGTGACAAATACTCTTTTATTATTGATGTTATATCTACTTCATTAAACATGAAACAGTAGCACAAAAGATCCCAAAACTGAGTGATTGCCCTAAGTAATTGATCATCCACATGTATAAAGAAGCCATAATATGCTTATATTTGTTATAGAAGCTATCTCGACTTGTGCATCTCCACTATTTTTAGATACTTTTTTATCATCTTTATAAAATCATTCTACCTAAGATCGAGGTGCACCTTTTTTAGCAAAGTCAAGACATGCCCCCTAGCCAAACAATCCCCTTCGATTTGCTGTTAAATGAGCTTGTCTCACCCGTAGTTCCACCTCATAGTCATTCTTATACTTGTTAAATGAGCTTGTTGATGATGACGTCATGCATGTAATCGAGATTTCTTCAAGTAATAGTTGTTTCATAGCCAATATTTTCTCTATATGCAACATGATTGATGCAAATGCATGCACATAAAAAATAACAATGGCAACAAAAATAAATTCAAGTTAATACGGTCCAAAAGAATCCAAGAAAATTAAAATAACTTGTACTTGAAGAAGAAGAAAAAGAAAAGAAAGAAAAATGAACAATGGTAATTAATATCATGAGTATTTACTGCGTCATCGGACGCTATCTACTTTATGATACTTTTTATTATTTTGTGGCGAGAAATTTAAAATAAAAAGTGTGAAAAAGGTTCCTTCATGTGCACCTAATTCACTAGTATTCTCTTACAAGTAAGGCTTTACCTAGGAGAAGGTTGTTCACGGCATTCTATATGCTGAGTTTGGGTTTGAATGGAGTTAAAAGTTCAGAAATTATTCTTTACTATCATCCAGTCAGACTACAAATGCCCTCAGTCCTCACCCATTACAAGCTTCAAACAAACTAGGTTAAATCCGAGTGGGAATATTCACTAGACCATGCAAAGGTTATCACCTCATGAGAGCATAACTACTAAACTTTCTCCTAACAAAGGACAATGCCTAGGTAGAAGGCTTATGCATGAATGCAAAATGTGTCCTATGTGTGAAAGAACGTACCAATCTTTGATTGATAGTCTCACATCCCTTTATCCTAAATGCCTCACAATTATTTAAAAAATAATAAAATAACAACAATGAAACAATAAATGCCTCAAACAACAATGCACAAAATAAATGCTCAAGATTAAAGGAAATATTAAATTATTTAAGGCTTAGGATAATTTATGATTAATTAATGGCTCGACTCTCAAAGAATCCCTAGTGAAGTCGCCAACTTGTCACTACGTGCGACATGGAAAATTATGAGGAATCACCGATAATTATTTTTTATCTAGGTGTGATTGGCCACCTATTGAATTCGTTTTATTGAACAGGATCCTAAATTGATTTTAGGTTTTTCTAAAGAATAATAACCCGATCTACGAGTTTTAGAGTTAGGTTTGAGAGTACGGTTACACATGGGGAAAGATTAACACGCCCATTCTATGAACAGTACTGTTTAATCATATGTTATCCTATTTAAACTTTAATTTTTAATTTTATTCTTGTGTTTCCTCGATCATTATTTATTTTTCTATTTCTTTATTTTATTAGCAACTTAAAAGTATTTTATTCGGTGTTACGAGTATGACATACACATTATGCAATTTTGAAATGCATGGCATAATTCTTGATAGTGTCAAATGAAAACGTTTTATTAAGGGTACTTTCCAAATCCGCCTATCATACTGGTGGGATTCAGGGATATTCTTTCACTTAGGGGATTACTAGGGAAAACTCGCCTTTGTAAGCTTATCAAATAAATCACATCATCAGAGTAATCAATTATGGGTAAAAATATTTTTTTCATGAATGCAAACCCTAATACGAGCAAGTGCCTTTTATTAAGGATATTCTATAAACCCTCCCATCGTATTGGTAGGACTCAAAGATATCTTTTCATCTAAGGAAATTTCCAAGTGAACTCACCTTCGCAAGTTCCTTCAAAAAGTCCTATCATCGGCACTTTAACTTGTGTACAAAATATATCTAAATGTCGTGACATTTAAATGATGCAATGATAAGTTGTAATAAATTCTAATATTTATTATTTTCTATACCATATATTTAGCACTATTATCATTATTATTATTTTTCTTAACGTTCTTTTATTAAAAGCATTTTATTTGAATTACAATATTAGGACTTAAGATTAAAACCTTCTCATCATACTGGTAGGATTTTAGTCAAATCCCTAACCTAAGAAAATGAACTCGAGATTGTGACTTTTCATGTGTCAGGTAAATGTTCCATCTTCGATCTAATCCAAATAATATATTTTCTACGTTGTTATTTCTTAAAGCATAAAGATTCTATTTTTCCAAACATGAATATCTTATTTTCTCTTTTTTAGGCATCAACATTATATATATTTTTTGCATTAATTATTCTATTTATCTTATTTTATTTTTTTGCATATCTATATTTTCAACACATATTATTTCACATGATTAACTATTATATTCTATTCATATTTTTTTTTAGAAAATGAAAATTATGGAAAAAAAATTATTGCATGATCACTAAATAAAGAAAATCAAATAAAAAAACCAACCTACAAAAACAACCTAAAACCAAAGCAACATCAAAGGGCCAAATCCATACCTATTTGGGTTTTCAATAACCCAAAGAAAGCTAAGCCTAGCTGCCTTGGACCTTATTATGTGGGCTAGATTCTTATCCACCTAGGATCATTAAGCTGTCAACAAGATGCACTCATGTTAGTTAAATTCTACCACACAAGTATACGTATCGAATAGATAGTATATAAGCAAGCAGAGTATCGATTTCATAAAAAATTAATTTAAAATTTTACTAAGTATTAAAATTAAAACAATTTAGTTTTATTCAAATAATTAAAATCTGAATTCTAATTAAACAAAAATTACTCAACTAAAACAAATTTAATTAAAAATTCAAGTAACAAAATAATTGGGTAAAATGCAAATCAAACAAGCCTAGGATTACAATATTCCTCACACTTCATCTAAATCTTACCTCTCTTCCTTAACTTATTTCAATGGGTTGAATTGCTAACCTAGAGTCCTCAATTATTTACAAAGGTACTCGACTCATCTTGTCAAGCCCAACTCGACAATATGTTTATTATGTCATTCCTACATAAGAATGCATATTTGTTTACTTGAATACCTCGAAAATCGTTAAAGGACGACAATGTACCAAATGGTACAATTAAGTTGATTTAACCCTCGAACTAGTCCAAATAGAGATTTTAAGATGAAATTGAGAATTTAAAACCCCAAAATGACTTAAAATGGTGATTCGAAGTTCGAGGACTGATTGGAGTCAAATTAAAATTTTCATGATCCAATGACAAAATGGTCATTTTGCCACCCGAGGTTAAAATTGCAATGTTGGAAGAAGTTTTTGATCAAGATTGACTATTTAGAATATAATTTGAGTTTGAGAAGTGAAAAATTTTAATTCCAGTATTTTTCTGAGCATAAGGGCACAATAGTCATTTTGCCACCCTAGGGGTAAAATTGTAATTTTACACCACCCAACACTTGTCCAGCACATGAATTTTACCCAATATTATTATGGATAATTGAGGAAATTTAAGTGGTGGAGAGAGATTGCTGAATAGGTAAGTATGACACATGGATCAATAGAATGGTGACATGTGTCAAATTTTCATCCATTTATTATTTGGCTTAAAAATCAGCATAAAATCAGCCCATTTCTCTTCATATGGCCAAACAAAGCAAGAACAAAGGAAGAAAAGAAAGAACAAGAACCCTAGGGTGAAAATTCAAGAGAAAATTTGGTGGATTTCAAGGAATCAAGCAATCAAAAGTAAAATTTCTTGATTTTGACTTATGATCTACCTTTTCCATACATTCTTTTGCATTTTTCATGGTTGAATCACATGATTTCATGATGGGTATCTTGCTGGCTGAACACTTAGAGAAAGGTTTTGATGCTTGATTTGGTTAGATTTCAATGTATTTTAGTGTTTTTAGTTGATTGGTGATGTGTAGCATGAAAATCAAGCAAGAAAAATTCATGTTCTTCCATCACCCATCATTGGCCGAATTCTCCATGTGAAATATTGATGATGATTTTGATTTTATTTCAAGTGATTTGGTTAGGAATTAGTGATTTATGGTGTGAGAATCAAGCTTGAAAAATTATAGTGTTGATGCACCCATCATGGCCGAATTTTCCAAGAGAAAATGTGAGGATGATTTTGCCATATTTCAAGCTATTTAATTTGTGTTTGATGATTTGGAGTATTGGGAGGAAAATGGAATTATTTGGAGTCGAATTTGACGTATTGGCCAATTAATCGAGTGATAGATCGAATTAGGCCAATACTGTTTTATTTAGGTACATAATTGAATTTATATTGAACACCGTATTTAGATAGTTACCCAAACAATTTACATTCCATTTCATGCATTAGTATAGAGCCTGAATTGGTTTTATAACAATTTAGCACAAATGTAGTAAATGGCTTATTGTGCATTATGTCTAGGTGGTAAGCATTCTAGCAAAAGAAAAGAGATAGTACCCGAGGATCAAGAATCGGAGTACTCGAAATTCGATTCCCGAAATAGTGAGTAACCTTACTATCGTCTTAATTATCTAAAGTAGTTTTTATTTATTTTTGTGATTTTATAGAAAAAAATGTGTTTAAATGGTAAATCTTTAGGTTTTATAAACAAAATGTGATTTAATGAAATGATTTTATAACATTGTCTTGAAATGAAATGATGGTTTGAAAATAGAGTAATTGGAGATTGTTTTCATGTGTTGTAAATTCATGGTTTGAATCGAATGGCTTATGACAATATTTGCATGAATGGCTGAATTGGTATTTGTGTTGAAATATATGAATTGTGTATTTAGCCTTGAGAGGCTGGATTGTGATATAATTGCCATGTCATGCGGTTGAGATTTTATTGAATTGGTGGGTTTAGCTTGCTACAGTGGATGAGTTTCGTGGACTAGCCTGTTAGAGGGGTACGGTAACCCCGTTATATTCTTTCCTCAGTCGGAGAGGCGTGTAGGGTAACTCCCGAGGTACAACTTTAGAGTTCACTTCACGCCAAACCACCACGTGAGGGTGGACTCAGCCAACCCCAAGGAAAGGCTATGTTTTCAAAATAAAAACATGATTTATACGTACATGACTTTTTAATAGTCTTGGCGGACTCGGTTGGGATAGCCCTCGGCCAAGGTATCGCTGATAACTGAGTATGAGAATGATTTTCGAACGAGCCAAAGTTTTAAGAAATTCATAAGCCATGTTGATTACTCGATTTATATGAATTGATTTAATTTGGTTGAAATGAGTTGAAAGGTGATGAATTACAATATGTTAAACTATTTTATCTGTCTCCATTTACTCAGCTTTAGATATTTTAGATGGTATTTGTTTACTCACTGGGATTATATAATCTCACCACCCTCCTTTCCACCCATTTCAGGCTCAGGATAGTCTGTAGATAGCTCACTTTGTTGAGGGCTACAGTTGGACTTGCATCCTCAAAAACTATAGGTTTACCGCTTTTGATGCTTTTGGTCGTTCGTGGGCCCACGTGTCACTGTAAATTAAATTTTATACTTTGGTTATCTATATTACAGTATGTATGAATTTATTTAGCTTTTACGCTATAAAAATTATTTACTAGTAACTCTATAAATATTGTTTTATAAGAAAATAAAATGTTTTATTGAATATTTTTATTATATTCAAATAGTTATAATTTCACTTTAAATGAATGTTTTAGACATCTAAACTTATTTTTTATTATGAAATATGTGGTTTTCACTCGCATACTACATTTTTAGCTGGTTTCGAGATTTTTGAGGAAAAATGACCAAAATGCCCCTGTGAGCGAAAAATTATTTTTCTATTGTTTTGATTTGGAAATAGTTTATAATCTCTCAAAACATGATACTTAACAACTGTTGCTCACAAGGGAGGTGCGAAAACTGATATTAAAGCCTTGCGGGGTTTCGGTTGGCATTTTGGGTAGTGAATGTCTATCGGAACATCACGGCGGTTGTCACAGGCTCGAGGAGAGTACTAGGTCGTGACACACCTTATAAAAATATCTATTTTAACCAAGACACTATATCCCTATGTGAATTGAAATTAAATTAGATTCATTAAGTTCAGGTTCTAATCTAACTACATATGGCCTATAGGTATATCTCTATCCTATACGCAAATCAATTAACATGATTATATGCTATCTCAATTTTAGTCTACACTAAACTCCCTTTCCCAAGTTTGTTTAGGTTCCTAAATTAATTTAATTGGTGATAAGAAAATTAAAAGTATTAAGAACAAATTGCAATAAACAATTCAAATCTCATTAAAGATAAGCAATTAATAGATTAAAAATTTAGATTACATATGAGTTCAATTGCAATCCTAGAAAAATAAAATGAGCTACTCATAATTGCAAAGATAAGTAAAAATATGTGAAGTTTAACCATTAAGAGTAACAAAAAAAAAAAGATAAGGAAGAAAACAAAACAAATATTTGCAACCTTTATCTCCAAGCTTTAGCATCAACTTTTAGCTTATTGAATCTCTTAAGGTTCTCTCCCCTAATTTCTCTTAAAATATCCTATTTATACTAATAACATCAACTTAAGTCCCTAAGTTTACCTACTAATTCTAATTATTGGGCGTAAAAGTGTAATGAGGCCCAAACAACAATTGTCAGCATTAAGATTGCCATTCCCGTAGTAGTACACCTTGTCATCTTTCGATTCAATTTTCTCTATACTCAAAGTAGAACTGGGCAAGGTGATCTTCATGCAAGTTGTAGCTCCGTCTCTTAACTTTCTAATGGCATAAGAATTGCATCATTTGGAGCTCTGTATCATGAGTTATGGCAAAAAATCGAAGCATCTACAAGCAAAGTTTCGGGTCCTTGAAACACCTTACTTTCCAAAATTAAGCCAAATTCCTTTAAATCCTACAAAAACATAAAAACTAATAAATAATAACCGAATTAAAGGAAATAAACATAAAATTAAAATAACTTAATAAAAATAAACTAATTATAAAAATAACTAAAAATAACTAAATTATAATTAAAAATTAAAGACTTAGCTAATATTTAATAACAAAATTGGACTAAAATAATTCTATAAAATAGAATTATCAACCCACTCTCAAAATTCTTGCCTTCATTACCTACAAATATGTTGAAATCCAATGCCTCTACCCTCTAAAGAACCTTCAACGCTCATCGCTCTTTCACCATTTTACCATGACCCCAAAAACTCCGCTTTCACAAGAAAGCCTTTAGGTTGTTTGTCTTTCTTCTCACCTTTTTATATATAAAA
This sequence comes from Theobroma cacao, assembly GCF_053813885.1. Lineage (NCBI taxonomy): Eukaryota > Viridiplantae > Streptophyta > Magnoliopsida > Malvales > Malvaceae > Theobroma > Theobroma cacao. The sequence continues at coordinate 33,191,052 of NC_142639.1, read as the reverse complement.
AAAAAACCTTTTACTGATCTGAAAACTCATTGAAAATCAAATCTCTAAACTTCCCTCTTTTCTAAAGCTCCCATTCTCACACTTTTTATTTTGTTTGGTTCTTATGGTTTTTTTTTTTAAGTTAACAAAGATGCTAAGGTTTTTTATTTTTTTTTCTAGGGTTTTTCTTTACAAAAGGGTTTCCATGTGTATTACAACTCTTGAAAGAGAGATCTTAGGGTCTTTTCTCCTCTCTTTAGAATCGCCTTTTTTTTTCCTTTTATCCGAGCCAAGGGTTTAGAAATTTCCCTGAGTTCTTTCTCTGCCAGTCGTTGGATGCATTCCATAGCTAGTGGTGAATTAGGTGGCCTCTACTAAGGTCTTAAGGCACTCCTAGTAAAGGCCTTGTACATTTTTCATTTTTTGTCTTTTTTTTTTATTTTTGGCCAATTAACCAATTTCCCTATGTCATTCTTGTTTTTTCTAGAACCTTTTCACTAATTTTTGACTTAGTGTGATTAATCCCTTTTAATTCTAGTTTTGATCCCTTTTTAATGTAATCAACCTAATAAAAGTTGTTTATTTTTTTTTTGGCTCATTTAAACTTGAGGGCCTGTAATTAACAAGATCCAAAGGGGCCTCAATAGCATCAAAGCAAATGGACTTCAAAAACAGACTTCTAAACTTAAGCTTTAGCAAAAGAATAAGAATAAAAATAGTAAATAATAAGAATAATAATTCAAATGTGAGAAAAAAGAAATCAATAAGCTAGTGTCTACACTTTCTCAGGAAGTTTGTAAGGATAAACTTCCTTGAGAAATTCTCTAGGTGAGGTTTCGTTCCTGGATTTTACTGGAACAATGGGAAGATTCGAAAAATATTTTCAACTAAAGAACTTTGATTCGCATTTAATAATTTGAAACTTGCATTTTATTGTGTGACACATATCTCGTTTACAATTGTCAATCTCAATGATAAGATTTCTCTGTAAGCTTGTAAGGATAAGTTTCCTTGAGGAATTCTCTAAGTGAGATGACATTCCCGAATTTTACCAGAATGATAGGAGAATCCGGAAAAGGGCTTCGATATAAGGTTGTCAATTGTAATAATTAATTATGAATTTGCATTCCATAGACACACGTACACTAACATACAAACATTGGTCCGATGATGAGATTTCTTTGTGAAGTTTGTAAAAATAAGCTTCTTGAGGTATTCTCTAGGTGAAAGTTCATTCTTGAGTTTTACCAGAATGATGGGAAGACCTAAAAAATACCTTTAATAAACGATCATAATTTGTATATAATAATTTGAAATTCATAACATTCATCATCCTTGCATTTCATACTCATCATGCATATTATTATCCTTGAAATAAAGTTCGAATGATAATCCCAATTATGAGATTTTTTCTAGGAAATTTAAAAAGATAAGTTTCTCGAAAAACGCTTTAAGTAAGAAGCTATTCTTGTATCTTACTAGAAAAATGGGATGACTTGGGAAATATCTTCAATAAAAAGATTATCATTCATAGTTAATTTAAATAAAATAGGAATAAAAAACAAAAAAAGAGTAATGATTAAGGAAATATATATAAGAATAAAATCAAAAGTTGGGGTTAAAATAGGATAACATATGGTTAAATAGTACCATTCATGGAACGGGCATCACGGGGATATTAATCATTCCCTGTGCATAACAGTATTCTTAAATTTAATTCTAAAATTCGTAGACCAAGTTTTTTGGTTCTTTAGATGAACGTAAAATCAATTTAGAACCTTGTCGAATAGAACAAATTTACTAGGTGGTTAATCGCACCTTATAAAAAGATTGGTGACAACTCTTAAAATTTACCACATTACACGTAGCAACGGATTGTAAGGAAACAGTTTGCAAAAACAATACTTTAAATGGTGTTTTATTTGATATGACAAGAGATGGAATCCTATTAATGATATGGGTGATATTTAAGATTAAATCACCTTAAAACTTCAAATGTAAGGAAGCTTGAAATAATAATGCTCAGGCTACTACCAGAAGGTATTGATGCTTCCTTTCAATAACACCATTCTGCTGGGGAGTGTCTACTCATGAAAATTGGTGCACAATCCTTTCTAAAGAATAGTATTAAGTCAATTTAAACTCAGGGCCATTGTTAGATTGAATGGTTTTGACAGAAGAATTAAAATGATTCATGACCATATTGCAAACAATAGAAACAATAATCAAAACATTTGATTTATGTCTCATTAAAAACACCCAAGTAAATTTGCTAAAATCATCCAGAACAGTCAAAAAATAATAATAACCAAAAATGGTTGTAGTAGAATAGGGGCCCTAAATATCCATGTGTATTATTTCAAAAGGAGAAATGGTAGTTTTTACATAAATAGGAAAAGAAAACCTTTTTTGCCTTGTTAAAAGATAAATTCTACAAAAACTATTAATTTGTTTGATTTTGTTCAAAGGAACATTTCATAGTTGAAAATGCCACAAATCAAATTCTTTTGGCTTGACATTACAATTGTTTACAAAGGAAAAACTAGAAAACTCGATTAAACCATCAAGGGCAAAACAATCATAGATTTTTGTAGAAGCAAAAGAAGTTAAGCTTGTGCATCCAAGTCTCTCTGTATGACATATAGGCTTGATAGGAGTTTAAATGCCCAATCATTATCCATAAATGAAGGTCCTAAATAACACATTGTGAATTATCAAAGATTAAACAAAGTTGCTTAGATTTTGTCAATTTCCCAACAAATATGAGATTAAATGAAAAAGATGGAACACAAAGAACATTTGTGAGAACTAATGACTGTGATAGTTTTACAATGCCAATATGAGTAACTAAAGCGCTATTATTGTTTGGCATTTGTACAAACAAGTTGTGTACTTCTCTAAACTATGTAAAAACATTCACAGAACATGTGATGTGATCTGTAGCCCTAATGCCAACAAACCATGTATCATGACTAAAGATTAATGTTTCATCACTTAATGAATCTCTTGATTGAAATTCTGAAGCAATTACACTAATAAGTTTAGTAATGATAGCAGCCACAACTAAATTGATTATGGATGGCCTAAGTTGTTATTCATTGTTTGGTTTCAGTGGATTATCACCATGACAACTTGTTTCACACTCTTGGATCCATGACATAAACCTCTGAACTTAGTTCTTTATCAAAGAAATTTTAGAAATGGCATTCATTGTGTCTTCCTCATTATGGCGCGACTCATTAATAGAATTTGTAGAAACACTGTTAACAAAATGCATTCCTCTTTTATCATAAGGTTTGCCTTTTGTAAATTTAAAATCCTTGGGAAATCTAATGATACAAAGCATTTTTCTTTATTATGTCCTGTTTTACCACAATGACTACAAAGTATATTTCCCTTAGTTTTCTTTTTGCCTTATATATAGGTGGCCATAACAGAAACTTCACTAAAAAGGTGTGTTTGTATATTAGATTTCTTTAGGATTCTTCCCTGAGAACAATATTGTAAGCTTCATCTAAACTGAGGAAAGGTTCAATCAGTATAATCTAACTTCTAAGAGCAGCATATGACTCATTCATTCCATTCAAAAAAAAATATAATTCTTTTGTGCTTGATCAACATATTTCTTAAAGAATTGCTTATTACAACTTCCACATTCACAATGTGGAAGAGACATATAATTTCTTAATTCTTGCCAAATACTATTCAAATTTGACAGTATGCATCTACAGACTTGGTCCCTTACAAGATGTTGGAAAGTTGAAATTGCAAGTTGTAAATTTTGGTGTCATCAATATGAGTAAACCTCTTTTTCAATGTTTCCCATATTTCCAATGTAGAGTTCATGTAAAATATATTTGAAGTCACTGGAGGTGAGATGGATTCCAATAACCATGCTACAATCAAGTTGTTGCAGTGTGTCCATGGCACATACAACTCATTTTTTAAGTCAAGCTTCAGAGGTGTCATCCTTGAAACATGTTTTGTTCCATATGGAAAGTGCCAAAAGCAAAGATCTACTCCAAGAAATATAATTAATTGAGGTTAGTTTCAAAGTAATCACAACTAAACCATGATTGTCAAAATGGTAAAAGTCATAGTTGTTAGATCAAGTTACATATTGTGTATCGAAATCTTATTTTTTCAGTATCGAGTATCGTAACATAAGATACGGTAAAAATTTTTAAAATTAATTATAAATAATATTTATAAATGTAAAATAAAGAAAAAAAATTAAAAATGTTATATTTTTTAATAGAATTAAAGATCATATGGCATAACTTGAACAGATGATTATTTTTTAATTTAAACTATCAACATATTCCCTAATAATATATATTTTTAAATAAAATATAAATTTTTATATTAATTTAGTAATTAAAAATTAAAAACACTTGACATCAAAAAGGGAAATTTTATTTTTTTTAGTATTTTTTATTTAAAATCTAAATCTTAAAGATTGAAACTCATAAAAAATAGTTTTCATGTTTCAACTTAAAAATAAATAAATAAATAAAATATTAATAATAAGTTAGAATTAAGCTTATATAAATGTATTGATTATATCAAACGATACGTCTAGTATCGTAAGATACATATCGCGTATTGTACAATATGCTTTCAATACTTGATCAAATGTGATACAACCATAAATATGTATTTTTTTTACTAATATCGTGTCATATCATATGATACATATCATGTATCATATGATATTGATAACTAAGGTGAAGGTAATAGAGAGAATAAAGGTCTTGTAAATGAAAGGTTGATGGAATTTTTGAAGGTGCAGATTCTGCCATTGCCAAAGATAAAAGAAGAAAGGTAAAAAGAAATTTGAATCCCGATTTGTATTGCACAAACTAAGTGAGAAAACAAGAAATTGTGTAAAATTGAAAATTGCTTGAACAAAAAATCTATTCCTGCTTTGATACCATGTTAAATTCTATGTTTTGGGTAAGATAGAATAACGAAGAAGAGAGGTAGTCGATAGAAGTCGATTTTAGAATATTCTTCAATTTTCCTTTAATGAACATAACACATTGTTATAATAGGGTTTATGTACAAGATGAACGAGAATAGGAAGCCAAAAATGGGCCATAGCTTGCTCCACGTGGAGCCTTAATTTTTTGTAATGTGGATACCTCAGTTGTTTGACAAATGAATTTCTCCATTCTTCTTGAGGTCTTTTTGAGTTTGTAGTTGTTCGGCCCAAAGAGTGTGCTAAAGGGGGGTGTATAGCACTTTTCGAATGATAAGAAAATCTTTCTGAGTTAAGAGCTAATGGAGGGAATTTGAAAGTGGAAGTTTAAAGTTTGTTGCAAGAATGATTTAAGTGTCAAAAGTGAGAAGAAAATAAAGGAAAGTAAACAAAACACAATGATTTATAGTGGTTCGGTTTCTTTAACCTACATCCACTACCTTGATCTCCCAATCAAGGATTGCCAAATTACTTCTCTAAATTTAGTGAAATTCACATTCTTCCATCAAGCTTTTACAGTAACTTTCCACAAGGTCAGTCACAATTTTTAACAATGATTTTTTTCGGGATCAATTAAAACCCAAACTAACTTTTCTAAAGGTAAGTTAGAACTTAGAACAATAACCAAGCTATTCCAAGCTTGATTAAATCCCTTAGAGTGCCTTGCACACTCTAAGTAATCAAGGAATATAGATATGAAGATGTACCTATGATCACTAACCTGATCTGAATGGTACAAGATAAGGTGCTAAACTCTATTATAAAGATTTGAGTGAAATACAAGTAAAATGAGTGAGAGGATTTTTGAATTTCTTAATTCTCTTTGGTTCTTGGAAGCATCTCATATCCTTCTTAGCTGTTGGAGATGTCTTTTATACTTAAAAAATCAACTCTGATGGAAGTTGACAGCTTTTTACCATTAGAAATAGTTTAAAATCCTTTTTAGTCGTTAGTTTGTCTTTAGACATTCAAATTCAAAATTTCTAATAGTGAGCTTTTAGCTAGTTAACCATACTTCTTAGTCGATTAAGTCTTCTCTATCTCGCAATCTACTTTACTCTGTTAATTGGTTAAAAAAGACTTTTAACTGATTAAAAGCTTACCATTTCTATAACAACTAGATTCACTAACTTTTCTTTGTTTGATTAATTCTTCTCTTAGCTTGTTAATGTTGATCTTCCATTTCCCTTAAACAACCATGAGATATGTTAGTCACCCAAGACTTCTTGAATTGTTCCTCACAAATTTGACTGCCTTTACTTTGGATCTTCACTTTTGGATGTTAACTAACTCCCTTGGCAAACCGATTAAAAGGCTTCTATTTGTAACTCATTTTGTGACCCTTATTCTAATGAGTTTTGGTGTTTGTCTTAAAGTAATTATTTCATTAAGTGACATACATTTTTATCCTGCACACTCAAGTAGTATAGTTAGACATTAATGAATGAAAATATTTTGTTATCATCAAAAACTCATGAAATCAACAGTAGTGTTGTTTTTAAGGTTTTTGGTCTTTTTCCTTTGGTTTGGGCCTCTAGAAGGTTTTCTTTTTTTCTCTACCTATTTGTTCTTTGTTTCTTTCTCTTTGCTTTTTTTTCTTTCTTTTTTTTTTCTCAACCTTTCTCTTCTTCTTTGATTTTTCCTTCTTACTTTCTATTTGATGTTTTGGAAGCTTAAGAGAAAGGGGTTACTTGCTTTCTTTTTTATTGTTTCCTTTCTTTGTCTTTGTGTTTTTCTTTGTCATTTTTCTTCTTTCCTTTTCGGTTTCGTTTTTGCTGGTTTAAGAGTACTTCTGAGCTTGTGTTAAAATTATTGATGGTGGCCTTTGGTATAGAAAATCATAGGCCAACCACTTCAAATAATGAGGGTTTTGTGAGCTTGTTTTCAATTTTAGTTAGGATCCATTGAGCATAATGTTTGCGTCAAAAAGTGTTTTTAACCCAAATGAGATCTCAAGAGCATGTTCGTTTGGCTTCAAAAGTGTTTTTAGTACCAAATGATCAAAATATCTATATTATATTTTATTAAATTATAAAATTTCCCATTTAATTATTCAAATATTTTAAATTTAATGCATTTCAACAAAAAATAAAAAAATATGGTAGGAAAATAACTATTTAATTGAATGCTCAAGAAGGCAACCTAAGGGCCATCTATATATTTTATTCCTCTTGCCTATGATTGACTTTGGAGTTGTTTAGCTTATAAAGGATATTGATTTAAAGAATACCACTGCACCTACTACCATGTAGAGTGAGATTATTTGGATTTTGGTCAGCAATTTTTGTAAGAATTTGTGATAGAGGCTTGAGCTGTGATGTGGGAGTATGACTCTTTCAAGAGTTTGCAGGTGATCAAACAAATATACATGGAGCATTTAAAAGCATATGTTAAACTTGTCAACATGTCCTGCTGCTGTATGATCAACATACCTAACTTAATTGCTGCACAAACCAAGCTGAAGCAAAATATTATAACTTAGTTGGCTGTAGTTGATTTTGAGATTTATAACTACTACTAGTATTGTATTACCAATTAGTTGCTAAATAAAATAATGCATAGTCAGATATTTCAAAACGAGTACAACCTTTTATGCCTAGTCTGTGTGTGTGATATAACGACCAAACTTAATAAGAAATGTTCATGCTCCTCCGATTCTTGATCAATAATTGAAAATATGCATTTGTATAGCAAAAAGAGGTTTGTTAACATTGTATTACCAATGTTTTTATAGTAACTAGTTTTTGCTACACGCTCGCTGCATATGAATCATAATTATGATAACGTAAATAATAAATTTACATATAATGAAAGATTTGATCCATTTTTAATTAGTTAACATTTAAAGTATAAAAATATGGTATATATATAAAATTAAAAAAAGATATATTTGCATAAAAAACATTAAAATCAAATAAATTTTATGTCTAAAATAAAATTTTATTTACAGAAAATAAGATACTCTAAGATAACGGTAGAAAACACTCGAAGGATAATTATTAAAAAGAAATATAATGAGAAAAATAATCATTCAAATTAAATAGTAGAAAGAAATTATATAATAAAAAATAAGCATTCAGAAAAAAAGGAATAAAAACTTTATGTCAATAAATTACATATTAGGTGAGATAAAGTGTATTTTTCCCATTATTTTATCTATTTCAATTAGTATATATCAAGTGATGTCAATTAATTTTTATTACTTATTGTGTATTACATAATAAACATTCTAGTTCTTGTACTGTGACTTTCAGAACGGGACATTAATTTTATTTGGAGTCCAAGTACTTGTTAAAGTCCTATTTAGAATGAGGAATATGTTTGAAGTGACATACAAGTAATATACCAAAACTAACTAAAAAAATTACATTTAATTAATTTATATAAGATAATAATGTTTTACTTTATTACTTTTATTACATTATTAATACATATTATTGTTGCTTATCATATATATATATAGTAATTATTATCACTTAAAAAACATTTCAATAAAGAAAGTACTATTCATAAGTGATTATATTAATAATATACCAAAACTAAAGAAACTATATTTATCTTATTAAATCTCTTTGCAAAATATTATATTTTGATTGGTTTTATAAAAATTATGATCTTTATATGTTAATTTTGATCATCTATAATATAAATCATAAGTACCGAGATATAATATAAATTTATTTAATAAAAAGAAAAGAAAAGAAAAAAATATAAGTACACAAAAACCAGCTCACACTTTTAACTTTCCAAAAGAACTGTTCATGCAAGCGATAGGTTATCTATTAATTAAGAAATCTTTTTCTATATGTATAGCTCCTATATATCTTTAGTTGGATGTAAAAGTTATTAAAACTTACGGATCAAGTGAATTTCATGATTATTTAGACTTTTTAATAATTCAACAGAATAAAAAATTCAAAAAAAAATCAATTTAATTAACTTATACAAGCTTTTAATATAATAAAAATCAGCTACTACATGTTTTTTTGTCTACCATCACTCTTTACTTTGCTCTAATCAGAAGTCCGAAAATAAGATCATATTTTTTTTTGGATGCAATAATCAAAAACAGTTACATGATCTTAAAATTCCTTATTTTTATATATATAATAAAATAATATTAATATGTAACACATATTAAAAAAGTAACATGTAATATTAAGGTAAAGTTTTTTATTATTATAAAATAATATTATCAATGTGAGGTGTGTAAGTTTATAATATGTAATTTGATTTGATTTGATTTGATTACATGAACACAACATTTCATTTTAACCCGTTGAGAAGAGAAGCTTTATAGAGAAGCCAAGCAAACAGATTCTCTCAGCAGTGTTTCGGAACATTCAATTCCATTTTCTTCTCTTATTCCACACCTACAAATACTTCAAAAATACCCACAGTGACAACTATGCAATCTACTTCTTTCATACCTTGCTGATTCTTGAGAGAAACAAGAGAGAGCAAATGGCCAACCCTCCAAAGCCATGGAAAGCCGAGTATGCCAAGTCGGCTCGATTATCTTGCAAAACTTACCGGAACACCATTGACAAGGAGGTCTTTAGGCTCGTTAAAATGGCCCCAGCCACCCAGTTCGATGCCTTCATGCCCGTACATTTCCCTCCACTTTTTCTTTCTGCATTGATTTTCCTTTTATGGGTCTTTTTTTTTTTTTTGAGAATTCAGAGAATGTTATGTACATGCACCTGCAATTCTCATTTGGGTTTGTGGGATATTGCTTAGTTGTTTGCCTGATCTTTTATTTTTGTCAATTTCAATCTTTTTAGGCTTAGGCATTAACTCTCACTCCCATGTTATTGTAAAACTCAATGTCTTCATATTTGTATTGTTATTTGTTACCTTTTACATAAATTTTACTCATTGCATTATTATGGATGCTTGCATCTTCTAACTTTGTATTTATGTTTGCCTGTTTTGAGAATTAGATGTGGAGCCATGCCAATTGTGTACCAAGGAAAGCAAACCAGATAAAGTCGTACGTATTTTTCCAATTGTCTTTCGTGATTTCCGTAAGATTATCTCTATTAGATGCAGAGTTCAACTCTTTATCATTTTATTGTGTAGCATTGATGATGTTGAAGGCATAGAATCACTTCGATGGGAAGATCAACAAAGAGTTAGGAACTATGTGGAGGACTGCGGACCTGCAAATACAAAAGCTGTCACTCTTACAGCTATGGATATGCTATTGAAGTTTCCCAAACTTCTCGTGCTACTTGCAAGCATTGCAGCCAAAAGATTATGAAAGAAGAGGTGGATTTTTATTTTTAATGCTTTTCTTTATCTATTTATGCTTTTTATGTACCTGGTTTTGACGTTAGTTACTGAATTGTGGTTTAGTAAAATGGATCTATGAATTAATGGCTTATAGTGTGGAAGTGTATAAGGTTGAAAGTCTGCTTCAAGGACCCAGTAAACACACTCCTCTTTTGGTTCTTGTCATTGGTAAATATTTCATGGTGATAGAAACTTGCTTGATGTGTGAGGACAGATCAAAGATTTTTTTAATTTTGGTAGCATGATGAACTATTAGATGTTGGATGAGTAAGATAAAAACGGTTTCACATGGTTGAAGCATTGTTCTGAGATAAGGGCTGGACGAGGTGCGTATGTTATTATGCTACTAATGGTTGGGGTGATAGCATAACTCTATTTTTTTTTTCTGCAAGGTCTTTCCAAGGGCATTTAGTTGTGTGCACATTTTTTCATTTTTCATCTTTGGAATCATCCTGTCTTGTACCCTTGTTTTCTCTCACAAATTGTTTTCAGGGTGGTTTCTTCAAATCAAATCAAATGTGAGATCCATGTGCTTGTAAAGTATCTATCTTTGGCTTCCAAAAAAAAGTTCTCTTGTACCCTTCTTTGTTTTCTTGCAAAGGATGAAGTATTTTTTTTTTCCATTTTTCAGACAAATTAGGATATTGTTTTTTTTTAATGTGTATGATGTGATTCCCTTTTTTAAATATCCCCACTCTAAACATGTAACATTTTTTAATAATTCAATTTTCTTGGGAGTTAGAGAGTCCTTGGTAGCAATATGAGAATTAGTTTACCAGTTAATTCCTGATCTTAAATAAGATTGATATATCAAAGAACATGGTAGAAGCTTGAGGTAAATTTTGAAATTCATTTATAGTGTGTGCTGACAGCTTTTATGCTGTTGCTTAAGATTTAGGTATTTTTAATGTTTTAAGTATTTTTTTCAAGACAGCATTGATGATGCTAGTTATGCACAAATGAGGTTTGACATTTTTGTGCATTGATTTTTCTAATACTGTTACGTTCGTATATCCACCAAGCCTAAGGGCCAAGGATCCAAGGGATCGGTGTGGAACCATGCCATGTGTTTCATGGAACTGTCTCCTGCTACCCAAGTGGAGAAGTTGCCCGGATGGGAAAGCCTTTCCTCTCCTGACCAGGCAACTGTTCGTGCACTAGTTAAGAAGGTTCCTTCTGCTGCTAAGACTGGTATGGGGTTTAACTGTCCTTGGTTTTCTCATTTTAATGCCATAGTGGTCAATAAATTTTGATTTAGTTGCTTTCTCTTTGAATAATTGTTGTCCCTTCAGGCAAAGGAACTGGGGTACCACAGGATAAACAGCTACAATCAACCTCCAGAGCTGGCACAAAACGTAAAAAGGATGACGGTGATGATCAGAACTCAAAAGTCACTAAGTTAGAAGGAGATGTACCAATTAGTAGGGCTGGGTCTACAAAGAACACCAGTGACTTGATGGAAAAAAAGCCAAAAGATTCGGATCTGGAAGTAAAATAGAGGCCCAGAATAAAGACCTTTGGACTTTGAAGGATGACTTGAAGAAGCATTTCACAACAGCAGAACTGCATGAAATGCTTGAAGCCAATGGTCAAGATGCAACAGGATCAGAACTCGATTTGCGTGATCATTGGTAAGGTCTATGCCACAATTTTTGAGATTGTGTTTTCCTTTTTCATAATCATCTAGTCAAGCACTTTCATGAATCTTTTATAAATTATGTAAGTGTAGTGGATAATTTTGCAGATTCTTGTGCTTGATCTGTCAACGGATGCAAATACGTTTTACCTATATTAAACACTCGATTGCTGAATCTGTTGTTTATAATTTTTTTTCTTTTCATTTTTGTGTATCTAGATGTAATTTTCTTGATGAAATTGCTCAATGATTAACACCATGCTATGAACATAAACTTCTAATTGTCAGCACTGAAATTGAAAGAAGTCTTTTTGTATAATTTTGTCCAGTGCTGATGGGATGTGTTCCAGCCGTCTTCAATTTTCTGGAGGCATGTACCGTTGCCATGGCTACCTGTCAGCATGGAGCAAGTGTAGTTACTCTAGTTATGAACCTGAACATGTTAAAGGGAAATGGAAAGTCCCCAATGAAACGAACACTGAATATCTTAGCAAGGTATTCGACTAAGATTCATTGATATAGGTTTATAAAACTGTAACTTTTTCCTGACTCAATTTTTTTCAGTGGTTTAAATCACAAAAAATAAAAAAACCTGTTCGCTTACTGCCTCCATCTGCTTCTTCAAGTCAAGCTGCTAATGGCCAATTTCAAACTTCAAAGGTTGAAAGCTTGGCAGATTTGAAAGTTTCTATCACTATATTACCTCAGGAGTCCATGGTAAAATCTCTTGCACTATATTTATAATTTAGTGAAGTTATATTCAGTTTGTTCAGAATAAATGTGCGTGTTCATATCTTGAAGATATTTGCTCCTCAGGAAGAGTGGAAGGGCAAAATCAAGGGAGTGGGTGGTATTATTCATGCCAAAATCAAGGACGGTATATGCTTACTGGACTGGATTTTTAATAATTGCTTGTTTTAATCGGTTGGTACCTAACAAATCATGTTGCAGATACAAACTGCTTTGTTGTGAGTGGGAAGCTGGATGATCATGATGCTGAGGTCAGGAAGGCAAGGTAAAGCTGCTTTCATATTTCTGATCTTGAGCATGTATCTTGTTCCGTTCGTTTTAGTTCACGAGTGTTTCTGTTTTCAGGATGATGAAATTGCCAATTGTTAGGGAGGACTACCTTGTTGACTGTTTTAAAAGACAGAAGAAACTTCCAATTGATTTGTACAAAGTTGAAGCCATTGGTGAGGCCTCTAGCACGGTCACTGTTAAAGGACAATGTGCTGTGCATGAAGCTTCTGGTCTGCAGGATTCATGTCCCATGCTTGAGGATGGGGGAAGTATAATAACACAACTTTGAACATGTCTGACCTATCAACTGGTGTTAACAGGTGCATTTTGCACATCTGTCTCTGTGGCTGGCTCTTTAATCTGTTATGTTTTTGGCTGCGACATTCCTGCTTTGAGAATTTGAGCTGATTGTGTTTTCTTGTTGCCTATTGATTGATACACTTAATAATTGTATGTTCCTTGCTTCTTCAGAGGATAATGAGGGGCATTTTCCTCCTCCCATCCTCTTTGAAGACTGTGAGATACTTGTTACTTTGGAAACTTAGCTTTTCACCCATTACATTTTTGACTCTGTTTTGTATATCAACTTATTGCCATAGAATTTTGCCTCTTTGTCTTTGTAATCTCATATTTTATGCTTTCTTTTTATTATTTCCCCTTTCAATGAATTTAACTCCTTGTTTGGCATATGAAGTTATTACATCCTCCAAATAATCCAAGAAGATAAGGCATCAGATTGTTACGTGTTCCGTAAATTGGGTCGTGTTGGGAATGAAGAAATTGGTGGAAGCAAATTGGAAGAGATGTCAAAATTAGGGGCAATCTCTGAATTCAAACGTTTATTTCTTAAGAAGACTGGGAATACATGGGAGGCATGGGAACAGAAACAAAATTTCCAGAAACAGCCGGGCAGATTTTTCCCATTGGATATTGTATTGTTTATTCCCTTCCCATCTCTCACCAAATGTATTATGCCCCTTGCTTGGGTAGTGGATTCTCATTTCTTATAGTTCTCTTTCTCATGCTGGAATTTGTAGGATTATGGAGTTATCAAACAGGTGTCCAAAAACAAGCACACCAATGCAGACAGTTGACTTCCTCCTCCATTACTTGATTTGATAAAGATGCTTTTTAATGTGAAAACATACAGGCGATGGCCTGCTTTCCAAGCAAACTCTCCCCTCTCTTTTACTCTTTCTGAAATTATTTATAGGTCTGAAAGACCCATTCTTGACTGCAGGGCTGCAATGATGGAGTTTAAGATTAATATGTCTGAAATGCCACTTGGAAAGCTCAGCAAAAGTAATATTCAGAAGGGTGTGTAGTTGTAAAAATTTCATTTATTTTTCTGTATTATGCTGAACATCCTTATATGTTGCATTATAGGAGTTAAATTTCTGTTGCATATGCAGAGTAGAAATTTTAGTGACCATATCTCCTTGGCCCAGGTTTTGAGACATTAACAGAGATACAAAATCTATTGAATAGCAATGCTTATGATCCTTCTGTCAAAGAATGCTTGATTATTGATGCCAGTAATAGATTTTTTTACTGTTATTCCTTCTATCCGTCCACATGTTCGTAAGGGACGAAGATGATTTTAAGTCAAAGGTACTGATTCTACATCTTATTTCCTTTTCCTGATTTTTGACCCTGTTGTGTATTCATGTGATTCACTTTTGAATAAGGGTACCACCTCACTGTAAGTCATGTGCTTTCATTTCCTTTGAAATGTTTAATGCAACTTATATGGCATTTTTGGTTTGCGGAATATAATAAAATGGAATAAAATAGGTATTTTGTGAGAATAGAATACGAGATGGAATATAATGGAAATATTATTATGTAGTTTGGTGGATAGAATCAAATAACGTAAGAATTGCTATTATCAATTATTGCAATGTTTGGTTGGTAAAAATAATTTTGAAATAATAAAAAAAAAGCAGATACAAAGATAAAAATATTTTTTATTATAATATATGATTATTTATTTTTATTTTATTTTTTAAAATTAATTTAAAATATTAAAAATTGATAATTTAAATATTAATATTTTATTATAATTTAAATGATATTATGATTAAAATATTAATAATTTTAATTAATTTTTAAATTTAAAATATTATTTTTTATAATATATAATTAAAAATTTAAACTTTTTTTCTTTTTTATAATAATATTAATAATTGATAATTTAAATATTAATATTTTATTTATAATTTAATCATTAACATTTTAAAATATTAATATTTTATGTATAATTAAAATATTAATAATTTTAATTAATTTTTAAATTTAAAATATTATTTTTATAATATATAATATGTAATTTTTCAAACTTTCAAAGGGCATTTTGGTCTTTGTTTTTTAAGGTTATTCCTCAACCAAGGAATAGCTAATACCATGGGGAGGTTTGGTATTAACTATTCCTTGGTTTTAGCTGATTGGGAATAGCCATTCTTGGAGCATGTGACAACCAAACAAAGGAACAAATGTTCCTTAGGAATAGACGGGGAATTGCCCAACCAAACATGCTAAGAAAATTATGTTACACCTCAAATACGGCTAGTTTGTGCGCATTAAATTGCTTGGGGACTGATTTCCATTTTTTATAAAGTGGAATAGTAGATTTCATTTACTGGCATGTACCTAGTTGCATTTACTTGTTTGTTTCCTGTATGTTATGTTTAAACGTTTATTTATTTCAAGCAGTCCCCATTTTTTCTTGTTTTGAACATTGGAATTCAAATGTTCAACTCAGAAACAAATTCTCATGTCGGATTGATACTTAATTGCCCTTTTAATTTTTTCCCCTGAAATACTGAAGGGTGTTATGCTGTTTCCTTAATACATATCAACTCTTTGGCTACAGATTAAGTAATAAGGTTGTAGCTTTTTGTATAACTTGTGAATTGTGTGTCAATAACAAGGCCTCTAGTTTGTAGCTGGACATTTTCTTCCTGTGGTTGTAGCATTATGCTTTTGGTAAATAACATTTTCATTACGTGGAACCTATGTTTTATCTGGCACCTTGATAGTTATATATTATTCTGAGCCTCAGAGAACACTGTTGCAACTTAAAAGAAGGAAAATAGGAAAAATGTTATTGACTACTGATCTTCATGGCTGCTGTGTTCTAAAAGTGTGGGTATTAGTAAGATATCTATGTTTATTGCACTTTGATACATTGTATGCAGAAGAGAGGAAGTTGGAGTCGAAACTTACTCAAAACTATTGCTGAAAAAGTGTTACTTTTTTTAAAGCTTTAACTGAACTTTGCAGTTTATTTCACCTTTTGAGTAAAGAATAATTTGTGATCCTCCTTTGAGCTTGAGAATGGTAGATGAAAATGTTGGAATCTTTTGAAGACATTGCAATAGCCTCAAGATTAGTTGGTTTTGACGATGATAGTGATGATTCCCTTGATGAGAAATATAAGAAACTCAATTGTGTATTGTTTCCCTTCCTCATGATGGTGAATATCGGTTCATTGAGAAATATCTCCTTACCACTCATGCCTCTACTCATACTGTGAGTCCATTGTCTTGCGTGAGAGTGACAAGCTCTGACTCCACTGGTTATCGGCTTGTTTATTGTTTTTCCTTTCTTTTTCTCTCTCTCTTAAATAGGCTCAATTTACAATAAATATTTACTGCAACTAAATGTTACTGCCAGGATTGGACTCTTGAACTGGAGGGAGTATTCTCACTTGAAAGACAAGGAAAATTTGAAAAGCTTGCTCCTTATTGAGAAAAGCTTAAAAACAGAATGCTTCTCTGGCATGGTGAGTGGTTATTTATTTACATGGGAGAGATTCATTGCTGTGCTGCAAATGACTATAGTTTGGGACAATTTCCCTGATGCTATTGTTTTTAAGATCTATTGGACCATTAAGAGATATTCTCCTATGCAGGTTCTTGGTTGACAAATTTTGTAGGAATACTTAGCCAGGGACTGAGAATAGCTCCTCCACAAGTTCCAGCAACTGGCTATATGGTTCTCTTACATCCTCGTTTCATGAATGCTCATACATCACTGCATATGTGATATATCCACTTCTTTTGCAAGACTACGGTTGTAATTCTGTTCCATTCCAGTTTGGCAAGGGGGTTTACTTTGCTGATTTGGTCAGCAAGAGTGATCAATATTGCTATACTCATAAGAAAAGTCCTGTGGGCCTAATGCTTCTCAGCGAAGTTGCCTTGGGGGATGTCTACGAGCTAACAAAGGCCGAGGTTATTTTACCCTTTTTTGCCAATGACTGGAGGAGAACTTGGCATTTCTTCAATATTTCTCTGTGGTTACTTTTCCCTATTCACATTTAGTGTATAGAAACACTACCCAAAGGAAAGCACTCTACTAAAGGACTTGGCAAGAAAGTACCTCGGGAGTCTGACTTCTTGAAGTGGAAGGATGACATTATTGTTCCTTGTGGCAAACCGGTTTCATCCAAAGTGAAGGCATCTGAGCTGATGTATAATGAATACGTTGTTTATAACACAGCTCAAGTAAGTTTCTCAGATTTTTGCTGTTAAATTTCTCAAAAGCTGTCCTTGTAGTTAACTAGAGTTGCAGTTTGGACTTGATGTGTTGGCTACTTTTGGTGGATGAAAATGAGTTAGACCTTTGGTCCTTTGCAATGTGCATTAAGCATACCCATCTATGCATGATAAAATATGAAGGTTGTTATAAAGGAAAATATACATTTTCCAAATTCTCTCTATTCCCTTTCCCCTGAAATGCCATCATTCTTTTTCTGTTTTTAGTCCTTTGAGGGTCTTTTCTTGTCCCACTTTTCTCTTCTAAAGAAGTTGGCTAGTTAAATGAACAATGGATCTAATCCTTGGGAATTTAAGGGTTGGAGGTAAGAAATTGTTGGCATTCTTCAGGAGGAAAGACTAAATGGCTTAGTTTGAATTAGCCTCTGACATATATCCTTCTGGGTGTGCATAAATGGCCTTTGTTTAACCTGATTGGGCCATGATATTATTATTACTATCAATCTACCACTGCTGCTGCTGAACCTGCTTTTACTAATTATATCATTGTTATTTATTGTTGCACTCAATTGACCTTTTTAATTTGATTTTGCACTTACCATGTGCATATTGTTTTTATGGACAGGTTAAGATGCAGTTCTTGTTGAAGGTGAGGTTTCATCATAAGAGATGAGGGGAGATGATGGATACTTGTATGTACCATGGGGGAGGTCACGATCTGTAAATGCTAAAAAATTGAAGTTGGTCTTATTTTGGATTTGCTGAAGGAAGGTTGGGTCTTGATAACATCCCTTTTTGGGGTTAGCTTGGATATCTTTTAACTTTTATATTAGATTTTGGGGGGATGCTCTCCTTACATCTGCACACATTATCAATAGAGTCTGAACTCTTATTTTAGATAATAAATCTCCTTATGAGATTCTGTTTTGCAAACTTCTAGTCTATTCATGTTTGAAAGTTTTTAGTTCATTAGTATTTGCTTCCACACTTTCACGTAATAGAAAAAAATTTGAGTCCCGGGCTAGAAAGTGTATTTTCTTAGGTTATCCTCAGATTACAAAAGGGTAAAAACTGTATGATTTAGATACTCATCAAATATTCATTTCCAGAAATGTTGTGTTTTATGAGCTTGTTTCTCCTTTTAAATATTCTACTCAATTCAATAATAACCCAATTTCTTCTTCATCTGATGATACCATTAATATCACTTCCAATCCATTTTTTTCAAGATGATTCATCATTTTTTCATCATACTAGTCCTGCTACTGATTTTTTTGATACACCTTCTACACATATTAATCAAATTCAACCTTATCAACCTGATCCTGACATTGAATCTGCTCAACCTGAACCTGATTTTTCCTCTGATCAGTCCAATCCTAAACCTGTTTCTATTTATAATACAATTGAGGTTACTG
The DNA here is from genome assembly GCF_053813885.1 of Theobroma cacao. Lineage (NCBI taxonomy): Eukaryota > Viridiplantae > Streptophyta > Magnoliopsida > Malvales > Malvaceae > Theobroma > Theobroma cacao. Next base: position 33,172,224 of record NC_142639.1, on the reverse strand, counting down.
TTGCTGATTCTTCTACTAATAATTCAAATATTTCTTCTTCCAGAAAAAGCTGCAGACTTAAGAAAATTCTCAAATACTTAGATATTTACCATCATAATTTGCCTTCTTCAAATCTTGTTACTAATTATCCAATTCATCATTTCCTTACTACTACTTATTTATCCAGTAATCATAAAGCCTTTGTCTCTTCTATAAACCATTGTTTTGAACCTACTAGTTATCAACAAGCAATCAAATATTCCCATTGGCAAACAGCCATGAAATCTGAAGTTGAGGCTCTTGAAAATAATTGGACATGGTCTATTGTTACTCTTCCTAGTGGCGGGCATACTATAGGCTGCAAATGGGTCTATAAGGTCAAGTTGAAAGCTGATGGGAGTCTAGAAAGGTATAAGGCTAGATTTGTAGTCTAAGGATATAGTCAACAAGAGGGTTTTGATTACCATGAGACATTTAGCCCTGTAGCTAAACAAGCTACTGTCATTTTTCTTGCACTTGCAGCTAGTCATTGGTTTTTATGTCAACTTGATATTCATAACGCCTTTTTAAATGGGGATGTTGAGGAAACAGTCTACATGGATTTACCTCCTGGTTATATAGTATACGCTGGTTGTTCTTCTCATCAGAAGTTGGTTTGTATGCTGCATAAATCATTATATGGTTTGAAACAAGCATCTCGACATGCAATGTCAAATTTACTAATGCTCTTTTGGATTTTGGGTTTGTTCAGTCCAAATTTGATTATTCTTTGTTTACTCTCAAGACTAATAATGGTGATTTTGTGGCTTTGATGGTGTATGTCGATGATATTGTCATTGGGAGTTCTTCTCAACAAGCTGCTGATAAGGTAAAATCTTTCCTTAAATCTCGTTTTAAACTCAAGGATCTTGGTGCTTTGAAATACTTTCTTGGATTAGAAGTGGCTCAGTCTCATAAAGGCATTTATCTTTGCCAGTGGAAATACGCTTTAGATCTCATTGATGAGTATGGCTACTTGGGTGCAAAACCCCTGACCACTCCTATTGATTACAATGCTAAACTTACTAAAGCTAGTGCAAATTCTGAATTTGTTGATCCTACTGTTTATAGATAGTTAGTTGGCAAACTTTTGTATCTTACTTTTACATGTCCTGACATGGCATTTGCAGTTCAGTGTTTGTCTCAGTACATGGATAAACCAATTACCATTCATCTACAAGCTGCGCATAGGGCTCTCAAATATCTCATTGGCGCTCCTGGTCAGGGATACTTTCTGCTGATTCTGATGTGAAGTTAACTGTGTTCACTAATAGTAATTGGGCTGGTTGTCAGGATACTCGTCTTTCTGTAACTGGTTTTGGTGTTTTTCTAGGTAAATCACTTATTAGTTGGCGGTCCAAAAAGCAATCTGTTGTTGCTCACAGCTCTACTAAAGCTGAATATCGTGCTATGGCTACTGCTTGTTCTGAATCTGTTTGGATACTTTCTCTATTGCAGGATTGTGGTTTTTCCAATGTTCCTCCTGTTTTGTTTTGCTGTGACAATCAGTCTGCATTACATATAAGCAAGAATCCCCGTGTGTTTCACTGAGGTGGATTGTCATTTTGTTCATGATAAGGTCTTGACTGGTGTGATTAGTCCTCAATCTGTATCTACTCAGAATCAGCTGGTTGATCTCTTTACAAAAGCCTTGCCATTCAAGATGAGCATTCTTGATTCCATGCTCCTTTTGCGGGATCAATTTTGTACTTGTAAAAGTTATGATAGTTAGTTGTAACTTCTCTCATTTTAATAATACTTGAAGTATATTTTTTCAGATCTCACTAGAATTCTCTGTACACACCATCTCGGCTTCGTTTTATTTCTTACAGTATTCTTTTCTAGGGTTTCAATCTCTCCTTAGATGTTGGTTTCAGCATTATAGACATACAAGTCGAGCAAATGTCGAATTCTCTTATAGGAAGGATGAGAGAAGTTGGTTATGTACCAAATATAAGCTTTATTCTTAATGATGTCGATGGTGAGATGAAACAAGAAATTCTTTGTGGCCATAGTTAGAAATGAGCAATGAGCAATCATTTTTGGACTGATACACACTAGAGAGGGAATGCCTATCAAAATAACAAAAAATATGTGGTGGCGTGCATGTTTATTTCTGAAGTCTCAGGGAGGAGAACTATAATGAGGGATGTGAAGAGATTTCATCACGTTCAGGACAGTCTTTGTCCATGTAATGCAAAGACCACTACTTGTAAGAACCGGTGAGAAACTGACTCTAAAACTCCTTGTGCAGTTGTCGAGTGATAAAAGCAAGTTGAGATGGTTCTTTCTTCGAGTATAGGTAGGCTCACTTAGTAATGCAAAGAATATTTGGAGTCATCACTTGGTGTAGTGCTTAGGAAATTAGGATGATTTATCATCTTCCATTTTAAGCAAGTGAAAAATCCTCAATGCTTAAACTGTTTGTAATCAATCTCTCCCTCTCTCAACAAGCTAACATGTATGCATTCACATAGACCTTAGTGGTAACCACATACACGGACATAACTTGCATATAATTGCTTCATTCCTAATCTGTCTTGGAAGTGTGACGGCTAGACATGCTTCTTGGAATTTTTAGTTGGCTTGTTTTTGGTATGTCGTTGCTTGGTTAAATTCCTTTCATTAACTTATCTTGGGAAGCAAAGGAAAAATATAGAGAGAATCATTATTCCTTCGCTTTTTTTTTTTTTTTTTTGAAGAGCAAAGAATTTATTTTAAAAAAGAGAGTCACAGAAAGGGGTGCAAACTGCACCAGAAACACAAGTACATAGAAATAGCTCAATCTCGTCTGCTCACAAGCAGCCAGCAGCAAAAAGATTCAAAGAGCCAATAAGAAATTAAAACTCACAAAGAACAACAAAAGAAAGCACACAAATCCAACCATAACAAAGACCTGAGAGGAGGAAAAGCAGAAACAGCGGACCCCAAGATGCACGAAGAAAACAAAAAGCCTGAGTGCTCAGTAATGGAAACGGAGAAGATTATCAGGACAGTTAATTCGAGCCATAGCCAAGTGCTCTGCAGGATTAAGATTGTTGGCAGATCTAGGAATCTTGACAATCGACCACAGTTGAATTCTTCTTTTCATGCAATTTATACTCATGCTCCAAGGAGTGAGAGAAGGATTATTGACCCATAACACTGTATTTGAAGAGTCAGACTCCATAATTAATTCGTGTGTGCTAACTCAAGGAGAAGCGGCAAACAAGAGAAAAGCTTCCTTGATGGCCATTAACTTTGCAAAATTAGAATCAGTGCTGTCCAAAGACTTAGAGAACAGAATTTTCACATGACCACATTCATCTCTTTAGGCACCTCCTATTCCACAGTCACCTGGGTTTCCTTTACCACAGATTTAGCTTTGACACGAGAGTTCTCTCACAACATCAAGAACTGAAGGATTTTCCAATGCCCATTTCACCTTAACCCACCACCCAATTCTAAGCCTACTGATATAAAAAGGCTGATAAGGGTCTCAAAGTTTTCCATTAAACAGCATCGTATTTCTTTGAAATGTTGATGTGTTTATTATGAATAAAGAAATACCTTCGGAAACAGTTAGGGAACAACAAAGGATGTTCGAGGTGCTCGTCTTAGCTTGATCACTTGGATATCAAATAAAAAGAAAAATCACTTTCCTCGTATTCCTTTTTTTCTTTCTTCACCTTTTTACTCTGGTCTTCATTTTTTTTCCATCCTACCAAACATAATATTTAGTGTCTTTCTTAGCTTTTTTATGTTACTAATGGTTCCTGACTATTGATACCATGAACCATTGCCTTGTATCATAAAATAACAAAGCAAATTGAAAAAGAAATTTGTCATTACTAAGAGTACTTCTGAGCTTGTGTTAAAATTATTGATGGTGGCTTTGGATATAGAAAATGATAGGCCAACCACTTCAAATAACAACAACTATTAAAAAATATATCTCAAGTCACATTTTTTCACTCTACATTTTATAGGCGCTCTTTTCAACTCAATTTTCTTTTTCAATTTGGGCAACAGCATGAGAAACTAAGCCTTGTAGTGGAGTCTTGTAATGGAGTATATGGCTCCACTGAGGGTCAGTTTGTTATGGGAGCACTAGTTTAGCATATGTTGTCATTGAATAAAATTATAATCTGTTTGGGAGTTGTAAAGGATGGATATTGGATATGTTTAATTGAATGCTCACGAAGGCAACCTAAGGGCCATATATATATATATTCCTCTTGCCTATGAGTGACTTTGGAGTTGTTTAGTTATAGAGGATATTGATTTAAAGAATACCATTGCACCTACTACCAAGTAGAGTGTGATTATTTGGATTTTGGACTGCAATTTTTGTAAGAACTTGTGATAAAGGTAAGACTCTTCCAAGAGTTTACTAGTGATCAAACAAATATATATGGAGCATTTAAAACAATCTCTAGTGCTGCTGTGTGGTCAACAAACCTAACTTAATTGCTGCACAAGCCAAGATGAAGCAAAATATTATAATCTGGTTGGCTATAGATAAGTTTGACTTTGAGATTTATAACTATTACTAGTATTGTATTACCAATCAGTTGTTGAACAATGTAATGGATAGTCACATATTCCAGAACAGGTACAACCTTTTATGCTTAGCCCGTGCTTTTGATCTAATGACTAGATATGTAAAAAAGAAAAAAAAGCCCTATTATGTATTAACAAGATGAAAACATATATATACAATGGTGTAATAGCTCATCTAAATCTAGGTTTGCGTGAAGTGCAAACAAAGTAAATAGTATAAAAGGAAGTATTTTAATCCTAGACTTTTTTGTAGTGGAAGTAAAGAATAAAGATAATAAAGAAAGATTACATAAGAAAATAATCTCCCCTTAGTTTATTGAGTATGAATATTCTACTCCTTGATTTAGATATACTCGTATATTTCGTAACAGCCTCCCTCAAGCCAATATGGGTGACAAGTTCAAACTCCAGCGTGTTTATCGTTGATATTGTGGATATCCTTCTTGTGCCTCTCTCAAGTTGGTGGAGAGTGAACCCTTATACAATTTAACAGTAAGTTGAATGTTTTAACATAAAGTCCCTTGGTTAGCAAATTTGTAAGTTGATTGTGTGAGGGAACAAAATTGAGAGCCAAGAGCTTTTGTTTAATGTGTTCTCTGATAAAATGACAATCAAGCTCGATGTGTTTAATTCGTTCATGATAGATTAGATTGGATGCAATGTGTATGGTTGACTTGTTATCATAGAATATGGGAATAGGTTCTATAATAGAAAAGGACAAATTGTTTAAAACATTGCGTAACCAAACCAGTTCTGTAGTTGCCACTGCCATTGCTCAATATTCAGCTTAAGCTAATGATCTAGATACCATTTTTTGTTTATTCAATTTCCAGTTAATGGGAATGCATATCAGAAAAATAAGCATTCTTGAAACTAAGCACCTAATAGTTAGACAAGCAGCCCAATCTGAGTTACAATACAGCTTCAAATCAAGTGAGTTCATATTGGAATATAAAAAGGCCATGGTCAAGAGATTTCTTGATATATCGAACCAATCTTTTTGTCATAGCAAGATGAAGAGCTCTTGGTGCTTGCATGAATTGGCTTAAGACTTGTACAACATAAGAGATGTTCGATTGAGTTACTGTCAAATAGATTAGTCTCCTTACAAGTCTTCGATATGTAGTCACATCCTCAAGTAAGTCCTCTATCTCACTAAATAAATTGTGTTGTTGTGGAATTGGTGTTTGCCCCACTTTTGCATCTTCAAGACTTACTTCTTTAATAATATATCCTAAATATTTGTGTTGATTCACATAGATTTCCATCCTGATTCCTTCTAACATTTAATCCCAAAAAATAATGCAAAGGTCCTAGGTCTTTTATTTTGAAACAAGTTTGGAAATATTTCTTAAATTGTGTACATTTATCTCCATTATTCCTAGCAAGTATTAGATTAGATTATCCATGTAGATTAATGCTGCTAAGAAATTATCCCCATTTGAAAGTATGAATAGTGAGTGATCCTATGGACTTTGTTTAAACCCATAATTGAAAAGAGTAGTGGAGAGTTTTTGAAACCATTGTTGTGGTGCTTGTTTGAGTCCATACAATGATTCATGTAGCTTACAAACTAGAGTGTAAAACCCGACCCTATAAATACATGTCATGACATACATGCACTGAGTAGCATATTATTATGCTAGGAAAGCACCTAAGAAAAGACGAAACCCGATATCGTACCTAACGGTACACTTGAGTTGATTTAACCTTGAACTAGTTCAAATAGGAATTGTATGATGAAATTTAATATTTTATAGTCCAGGAATGACTAAAAATTATTGTTCGGAGTTCGAGGGTTCATTTGGGGTAAAATTGAAAATTTTGATATTTAAGGGCAAAATCGTCATTTTGCCACCTAAGATAATAGTTTGATCATGGAGTGAAATTTTTTACCAAGATTAACTATTTGGAGTATAATTTAATGATAGGAAGTGAAAAAGTTTAATTTTGGTGATTTCTAGAGTGTAGGGGCAAAATCGTAATTTTACCACCCACGGACAAAATTTGAGATTTTGAGAGAATTTAGATCAAATTTGACAAATTGGAGAATGGTATGAGTATAAGGGATGAAAAATATGTCTATGGGCAATTTTTCAGTTTTTTGGGCAAAAATGTAATTTTTCACTTTTACGGGGGCAAAAGTGTAAATTTCAAAAATTACTCCACCGAGACTTTGGATAAGTCTGAGAATTTTATCTAAGCTATGGATATGTGGGACAAGTGTATGGTGAAAATTTGGAAACAAATGGATGAAATTTTAAAAATGGGCCAATGGGAAAGTGACACGTGGCATTTTTTAAATGAAATAATATTATTTTAATGAAAAGTCAGCCCATTTAAACCCAAATTTTGAGTGCTGGCCGGCCATAAGGAAGAACAAGAGAGGAAATAGAGAGCAAAGGAAGGAAAAAAGAAAAACCAAAGAGAAACAAGAAAATTCAAAGGGAAATTCGCGGTTTTCGACCGTTTACGCGTCTAACAGGTAAGATTTTTCGATTTTAGCTTGATTTCTACCTTTCCTATGCCTTTATTTCCATTTAGCATGCTTGAGGAGAGAGATCAAAAAGTGATACAGGGGCTGGACGAAATTCTAGGGGAGAGAAATTGAAATTTTTAGGTTTTGATTTTTAGTTAAATTGATAGTTTTAGTTAGTTAAATGTGTTTAGAAATTAAATTGGGCAAGAAATCATTAAATTTTCACAATACCCACTCTTGGCTGGATGCTCAATGCTGTACAATGATGATGAATTGATTTTATTCTAAGGGAAATGAAGAGAAAATGATGAAAAATGACTAAATGTGATAAAAAACAAAGTAGAAAATTTATCGAGTTAATGTCTCATTTTTGGCCGAATTTTCCAAGGAAGGGAGTGAGCTGATTTTGGTGATTTTAGAAGGTTATTGGCTGATGTTTAATGGTTAGAAATGTTGGAGAGAGAATGAGACAATTTAGAGCTAAAATGGAGCGCGTTAACAATTTATCGGGCAAAGTACCAAAAATAGGTTAATACCGCGTTTAAGCCATTTTAGGCTATTGCATTTCATACCATGCATTAGTATAGGATTTAAGTCAAATATATAGTGATTTAGCATCAATGTGATGAATTGTGTAAATTTTTGCAATGTGTCTAGGAGGAGAGGCTTCTGGAAAAAGCAAGGAAATCATACCCGATGAGTAGTTATCGGGGCACTTAGAAAGCTTTTAGTTTATACAAACAGTGAGTAAACTTATTATTATTGTAAATTATCTAGAGTTTATTTTTAAATGCCCTTTATGTATTTTATGAAATGAAAACGGGATTTTTGATGTTTTAGGAATAAATGTGATAAATAAAAATATATTGTATTGATTATGAAATTGAGTAATTGGAGGCTGCAAATTGACTTGAAAAATATATATTTTCCTAGGAATGGCTTATGAGAAATGAGTATATGTGGCTATATTCTGTGAGTGCATTGGGAAATTTATGTAAGTTGTTTTTACTATGCAGGCTGGATAAATAAATAAAAGCCACGTTATACTGTCGAAATTTTATTAAAATTGGTGGGTTAGTCACTGCAATGACGGGTTTCCGTGGACTGCCTATTAGAGGGGCATGGTAAACCCAATTATATAGTTACTCCGGTTGTAGAGGCGAGGAGGGTAACTCCCGGGGTAGTATTAGAGCTCACTTCACGTCGAACCCCCACGTGAATGTGTAACTCGGCCAACGCCAAGGGACGGCTTGTTTTAAAAATAAAAATGTGTTTCACGTGTGAATATTTTAACACCCTTGGCAGACTCGGTTAGATGCCTCGGCCAAGGTATCCCCGAGGATTAGTTTTGGCTTGAGCCTTATTTTAATAAAAGACATAAGCCTTAACAATTGTTTTGGTAAATTACAAATATTTAATGGTTTAAGAAATAAATTGAAAACATTATGAAATGGGTTGAAATTTGTTGTTTAAACTTGCCTCCATTTTACTCGCCTTTAGATATTTATGATAATGTATGTTTACTCATTGGGATTGCAAAATCTCACCCAACTCCTTTCCACCCATTTCAGGTTCAGTATAGACTGTAGATAGCTGATCTCATCGAGGACTACCATTGGATCTGCATTTTCCAAACCGTAGGTTCACAGTCCTTTTTACTTTTGTTTATTCGGGAGCCCTTTTGTTATTGTAAATTAAATTAAATATTTTGACTTACTGTATTTCAGTATGTATAAATTTATTTAGCTTTTACGCTATAAAAATTATTCACGTATAACTCTATAAATATTGTTTTATAATAAAATAGAATATTTTCCTTAATATTTCTTTTATTTTCTTATTATATTCAAATAACCGTAATTTCGTTTTAAATGAAGATTTTAGACTTTTAAACTCATTTTGAATATGAATTATGTGTTTTGTACTTGTATATTACGTTTTAGCTAGTTTCAAAATTTTTGAGAAAAAAATGATCAAAATACCACTGTGTGGCGAAAATTTTATTTTGATTGTTTTTGATCTAAAATAGTGTATATTCTCTAAAAACTAGATATTTAACAACGATTGCTCACAGGAAAGGAAAGAAGCTAATATGTAAGCCTTGTGGGGTTCCGGTTGGCATTCCGGATAATGAGTGTCAATCGGGACGTCACGGCGATTGTCATGGGCCTGAGGGAGGTTCCGGGTCGTGACAATTCTATTGGTATCAGAGCTTTTGATTTTAAAGATAAGAGTTTTTGGTTTTAAAGTGGTTTTAAAAAATTACAATATCAATGTGGCCCCGAATTAAGTTAAGTTAGGTTGAATAGAATGCATGCATTTTCATATAGAGCCTAAAGTTCCCTAAGCTTGCTCGTTTTCTCTTATAGATTATTATGCCTCCTCGACGCGGACGCCCACCTCTCACTAGATCGGTTGGGAGGGGAAAAGGTCGTTCCCAACGTCGTCAGCTAGATGCAATAGGGGAAGAATCGGCTGCGTCTACCATTCGGGCAGCACCTACTGCTGAGCAGGCCGATAGTCCTCCACATCCTCCACCTCCTCCGCCATCTACGGGTATTCCCACCATGCCTACTGAGGCAGCACAGGCATTGGCAGCTTTCTTTACCGCAATGGCTGGTGGAGCTCCGACTGGTCAAGTTCCACCTATAGTACCACTAATTATTCCTTTAGTTCCACCACCGGTACAAGATGTATCCATTTCCAAGAAGCTAAAGGAGGCTAGACAGCTCGGTTGTGTGTCTTTCACGGGTGAGTTGGATGCCACTGTGGCAAAGGACTGGATCAATCAGGTTTCAGAGACTCTCTCTGATATGAGATTAGATGACGACATGAAGCTGATGGTGGCTACGAGATTATTAGAAAAGAGGGCTCGTACTTGGTGGAATTCAGTGAAGCCCCGTTCCCCTACTCCTCAGACGTGGCCCGATTTTCTCAGGAAATTTGATGGTCAGTATTTCACTTATTTTCATCAAAAAGAAAAAAAGAGAGAATTTTTGAGTTTGAAATAGGGGAATCTAACTGTAGAGGAGTACGAGACTCGTTTTAACGAGTTAATGTTATATGTACCGGATCTGGTGAAATCTGAGTAGGATCAGGCCAGTTATTTTGAGGAAGGGCTCCGTAATGAGATTAGAGAGCGGATAACAGTGATTGGTAGGGAGCCGCATAAGGAGGTGGCACAGATGGCTTTACGGGCTGAGAAGCTCGCGACTGAGAATAGGAAGATTCGGACTGAGTTTGCAAAAAGGAGGAATCCTGGTATGTCTTCTAGTCAGCCAGTAAAAAGAGGCAAGGACTTAGCGATTTCAGGGAGTACTACTTCTGTTTCCGTGACATCTCCTCGACCTCCATTTCCACCATCACAACAGAGACCTTCGAGGTTTAGCAGATCTGCTATGACTGGTTCTGGGAAGAGTTTCAGAGGTTCTGACAGATGCAGAAATTGTGAGAATTATCATAGTGAGCTATGTAGAGAGCCAACAAGATGTTTCCAATGTGGACAGACGGGTCATATTAGGAGTAATTCCCCACGGTTAGGACGAGCCACGATAGTTGCATCATCTTCACCAGCTCGCACTGATATACAGAGGAGAGATTCTTCTGGGTTGCCACCGAGACAGGGAGTGGCCATACAGTCCGGTGTGGAGAGTAATACCCTGGCACATCCACCTTCGAGACCACAGACTCCTACCTCGACAAGAGTTTTCGCTGTGACGGAAGATGAGGCACAGGTCCGACCTGGAGCAGTGACAGGTACTATGTCTTTATTTGATAAAGATGCTTATGTTTTGATAGATTCTGGCTCAGATAGGTCTTATGTGAGCACCACATTTGCATCAATTGCTGATAGAAACTTGTCACCATTAGAGGAAGAAATTGTAATTCACACCCCTTTAGGAGAAAAGCTAGTTAGAAACAGTTGTTATAGAGACTGTGGGGTAAGGGTAGGCGAGGAAGAATTTAGGGGTGACTTAATTCCTCTAGAGATTCTGGATTTTGATCTAATATTGGGTATGGACTGGTTCACTGCACATCGGGCGAACGTGGATTGTTTCCGAAAAGAAGTTGTTCTCCGAAATTCAGAGGGAGCAGAGATTGTGTTTGTAGGGATACGTCGAGTATTACCGTCCTGTGTAATCTCGGCCATCAAAGCTTCGAAATTAGTGCAGAAAGGGAATCCGACTTATTTGGCATACGTAATTGATACTTCAAAGGGGGAACCTAAGTTAGAGGATGTTCCGATAGTAAGTGAGTTTCATGATGTATTTCCTAATGATTTACTGGGACTGCCTCCTGATCGAGAGTTTAAGTTCCTTATTGATTTTCTTCCGGGTACCGCACCTATTTCTATCCCTCCATATAGAATGGCTCCGGCAGAGTTGAAGGAGTTGAAAGTACAATTGCAAGAGTTGGTGGACAAGGGTTTTATACGCCCTAGTATATCTCTGTGGGGAGCACCGGTTTTATTTGTGAAAAAAAAAGACGGTACACTTCGGTTATGTATCGATTACCGACAGCTTAACAGAATGACCATTAAGAACAAGTATCCGTTACCGAGGATTGATGATCTTTTCGATCAATTACAGGGAGCTACAGTGTTTTCCAAGGTTGACCTAAGGTCTGGGTATCATCAGTTGAGGATTAAAGAACAAGATGTACCCAAGACAGCTTTTAGGACTCGGTACGATCATTATGAGTTCTTGGTCATGCCTTTCGGGTTAACTAACGCACCGACAACTTTTATGGATCTCATGAACAGGCTGTTCCACCCTTACTTGGACAAGTTTGTTATTGTGTTCATTGATGACATATTGATTTACTCGAGAGATAATGATGAGCACGCTGCCCACTTGCGTATAGTATTACAAACTTTGCTGGAAATTGTATGCAAAGTTTTCGAAATGTGAGTTTTGGTTACAGGAAGTGGTATTCTTGGGACACGTAGTATCGAGAACTGGAATATATGTTGATCCTAAGAAAGTAGAGGCAATTTTACAATGGGAGCAACCTAAGACAGTGACGGAGATTCGTAGTTTCCTCGGATTAGCCGGTTATTATCGGAGGTTTGTTCAGGGGTTTTCCTTAATAGCAGCTCCTTTGACCCGTCTAACTCGTAAGGGAGTTAAGTTTGTGTGGGATGATGTTTGTGAGAATCGATTTCAGGAGCTAAAGAACCGGTTAACCACCGCTCCCGTTTTAACACTTCCTGTTAATGGTAAGGGATTTGTAGTATATAGTGATGCCTCAAAGTTGGGGTTGGGGTGCGTATTGATGCAGGATGAAAAAGTTGTGGCTTATGCTTCTAGACAGCTAAAGAGGCATGAAGCAAATTACCCTACCCATGATTTAGAGTTAGCAGCAGTGGTGTTTGCTTTAAAAATCTGGAGGCATTACTTGTATGGTGAGCATTGTCGGATATTTACGGATCACAAGAGTTTAAAATATTTGCTCACCCAAAAGGAGCTTAATTTGAGGCAAAGGCGATGGTTGGAGTTGATAAAAGATTATGACTTGGTGATAGACTATCATCCAGGAAAGGCGAACGTTGTAGCTGATGCCTTAAGTCGTAAGTCTTCATCATCTTTAGCAGCACTTCAGAGTTGTTATTTTTCAGCATTAATAGAGATGAAATCTCTTGGGGTCCAGTTGAGAAATGGTGAGGATGGATCCTTATTGGCAAACTTCATTGTGCGACCTTCGTTACTTAATCAGATCAAGGACATTCAGAGGTCTGATGATGAGTTAAGAAAAGAAATTCAAAAACTGACCGATGGGGGAGTCAGTGAGTTCAGATTTGGAGAGGATAACATCTTGATGTTTAGAGATCGAGTTTGTGTTCCTGAGGAAAACCAGTTGAGACAAGCGATCATGGAAGAAGCCCATTCATCTGCCTATGCATTACATCCCGGAAGCACCAAGATGTATAGGACTATCAGGGAGAATTATTGGTGGCCGGGTATGAAGCGAGACGTAGCAGAATTCATAGCAAAGTGTCTCGTATGTCAGCAAGTTAAGGCGGAGCATCGAGGCCAGCAGGTACACTTCAGTCTTTACCTATTCCCGAGTGGAAATGGGAGCATGTAACTATGGATTTTGTTTTGGGATTGCCGCAGACACAGAGGGGAAAGGATGCGATCTAGGTGATCGTAGATCGGTTGACTAAGTCCGCTCACTTTTTAGCTGTCCATAGTACATACTCTATTGAGAAGCTGGCTCAGCTCTATATAGATGAGATTGTGAAGCTACATGGAGTTCCCGTTTCTATAGTGTCAGACCGAGATCCTCGATTCACTTCTCGATTTTGGCCAAAATTCCAAGAAGCTCTCGGAACTAAGTTGAGATTTAGTACTGCTTTTCACCCACAAACGGATGGTCAATCCGAAAGGACTATACAGACTTTGGAGGATATGCTATGGGCTTGTGTCATTGACTTTACTGGGAGTTGAGATAGACACTTGCCGTTAGTGGAGTTTGCTTACAACAACAGCTTCCAATCTAGCATTGGTATGGCACCATACGAAGCTTTATATGGAAGGAAATGTCGTACTCCACTTTGTTGGGATGAAGTGGGTGAAAGAAAGTTAGTTAGTGTGGAATTGATCGAGCTAACTAATGACAAGATCAAGGTTATACGAGAGAGGCTAAAGGTAGCCCAAGATAGACAAAAGAGCTATGCAGATAAACGGATAAAAGACTTGGAGTTTGAGATCGATGATAAAGTTTTTCTTAAGGTTTCTCCTTGGAAAGGTAATAATTTGAATACTTTGAAGTATTAAATCTTATTGATTATACTATCATGATAAATTATGGTGTTTTATTAGATAATGAAAGGTGTGATTTGATTTGCGAAGAGGGGAAAACTCAACCCGAGATGTATTGGACCATTCCGAATCATTGAAAGGATTGGACCAGAGGCTTATCGGTTAGAATTACCTCCGGAGTTAGATCGAATCCACAATGTTTTCCATGTCTCCATGCTTAAGAAATATGTACTAGATCCCTCTCACGTCCTCGAAGCACCTCCGATCGAGTTGCATGACGATTTGAAGTTCGAGGTACAACCTGTGAGTATCTTGGATCGAAAGAATCGAGTACTGAGAAACAAGAGTATTTCAATGGTCAAAGTGTTGTGGAAAAATGCTCAAATGGAGGAAATGACATGGGAAGCAGAGCATCTGATGAGGAACCAATACCAGCATCTATTTGTCGAATATGGTAAGTGAAATTTTGAGGTCAAAATTTTATTTTAAGGGGGGGTAGAATTGTAAAACCCGACCCTATAAATACATGTCATGACATACATGCACTGAGTAGCATGTTATTATGCTAGGAAAGCACCTAAGAAAAGACGAAACCCGATATCGTACCTAATGGTACACTTGAGTTGATTTAACCTCGAACTAGTTCAAATAGGAATTGTAGGATGAAATTTAATATTTTATAGTCCAGGAATGACTAAAAATTATTGTTCGGAGTTCGATGGTTCATTTGGGGTAAAATTGGAAATTTTGATATTCAAGGGCAAAATCGTCATTTTGCCACCTAAGATAATAGTTTGATCATGGAGTGAAATTTTTTACCAAGATTAACTATTTGGAGTATAATTTAATGATAGGAAGTGAAAAAGTTTAATTTTGGTGATTTTTGGAGTGTAGGGGCAAAATCGTAATTTTACCATCCACGGACAAAATTTGAGATTTTGAGAGAATTTAGATCAAATTTGACAAATTGGAGAATGGTATGAGTATAAGGGATGAAAAATATGTCTATGGGCAATTTTTCAGTTTTTTGGGCAAAAATGTAATTTTTCACTTTTACGGGGGTAAAAGTGTAAATTTCAAAAATTACTCCACCGAGACTTTGGATAAGTCTGAGAATTTTATCTAAGCTATAGATATGTGGGACAAGTGTATGGTGAAAATTTGGAAACAAATGGATGAAATTTTAAAAATGGGCCAATGGGAAAGTGACACGTGGCATTTTTTTTAATGAAATAATATTATTTTAATGAAAAGTCAGCCCATTTAAACCCAAATTTTGAGTGCTGGCCGGCCATAAGGAAGAACAAAAGAGGAAATAGAGAGGAAAGGAAGGAAAAAAGAAAAACCAAAGAGAAACAAGAAAATTCAAAGGGAAATTCGCGGTTTTCGACCGTTTACGCGTCTAACGGTAAGATTTTTTGATTTTAGCTTGATTTCTACCTTTCCTATGCCTTTATTTCCATTTAGCATGCTTGAGGAGAGAGATCAAAAAGTGATATCAAGGGCTGGACGAAATTCTAGGAGAGAGAAATTGAAATTTTTAGGTTTTGATTTTTAGTTAAATTGATAGTTTTAGTTAGTTAAATGTGTTTAGAAATTAAATTGGGCAAGAAATCATTAAATTTTCACAATACCCACTCTTGGCTGGATGCTCAATGCTGTACAATGATGATGAATTGATTTTATTCTAAGGGAAATGAAGAGAAAATGATGAAAAACGACTAAATGTGATAGAAAAACAAAGTAGAAAATTTATCGAGTTAATGTCTCATTTTTGGCCGAATTTTTCAAGAAAGGAAGTGAGCTGATTTTGGTGATTTTAGAAGGTTATTGGCTGATTTTTAATGGTTAGAAATGTTGGAGAGAGAATGGGACAATTTAGAGCTAAAATGGAGCGCGTTAGCAATTTATCGGGCAAAGTACCAAAAATAGGTTAATACCGCGTTTAAGCCATTTTAGGCTATTGCATCTCATACCATGCATTAGTATAGGATTTAAGTCAAATATATAGTGATTTAGCATCAATGTGATGAATTGTGTAAATTTTTGCAATGTGTCTAGGAGGAGAGGCTTTCGGAAAAGGCAAGGAAATCATACCCGACGAGTAGTTATCGGGGCACTTAGAAAGCTTTTAGTTTGTACAAACGGTGAGTAAACTTATTATTATTGTAAATTATCTAGAGTTTATTTTTAAATGCCCTTTATGTATTTTATGAAATGAAAACGGGATTTTTGATGTTTTAGGAATAAATGTGATAAATAAAAATATATTGTATTGATTATGAAATTGAGTAATTGGAGGCTGCAAATTGACTTGAAAAATATATATTTTCCTAGGAATGACTTATGAGAAATGAGTATATGTGGCTATATTCTGTGAGTGCATTGGGAAATTTATGTAAGTTGTTTTTACTATGCAGCTGGATAAATAAATAAAAGCCACGTTATACTGTCGAAATTTTATTAAAATTGGTAGGTTAATCACTGCAGTGACGGGTTTCCGTGGACTGCCTATTAGAGGGGCATGGTAAACCCAGTTATATAGTTACTCCGGTTGTAGAGACGAGGAGGGTAACTCCCGGGATAGTATTAGAGCTCACTTCACGTCGAACCCCCACGTGAATGTGTAACTCTGCCAACGCCAAGGGACGACTTGTTTTAAAAATAAAAATGTGTTTCACGTGTGAATATTTTAACACCCTTGGCGGACTCAGTTAGATGCCTCGGCCAAGGTATCCCCGAGGATTAGCTTTGGCTTGAGCCTTGTTTTAATAAAAGACATAAGCCTTAACAATTGTTTTGGTAAATTACAAATATTTTATGGTTTAAGAAATAAATTGAAAACATTATGAAATGGGTTGAAATTTGTTGTTTAAACTTGCCTCCATTTTACTCGCCTTTAGATATTTATGATAATGTATGTTTACTCATTGGGATTGCAAAATCTCACCCAACTCCTTTCCACCCATTTCAGGTTCAGTATAGACTGTAGATAGCTGATCTCATCGAGGACTACCATTGGATCTGCATTTTCCAAACCGTAGGTTCACAGTCCTCTTTACTTTTGTTTATTCGGGAGCCCTCTTGTTATTGTAAATTAAATTAAATATTTTGGCTTACTGTATTTCAGTATGTATAAATTTATTTAGCTTTTACGCTATAAAAATTATTCACGTATAACTCTATAAATATTGTTTTATAAGAAAATAGAATATTTTCCTTAATATTTCTTTTATTTTCTTATTATATTCAAATAGCCGTAATTTCGTTTTAAATGAAGATTTTAGACTTTTAAACTCATTTTGAATATGAATTATGTGTTTTGTACTTGTATATTACGTTTTAGCTAGTTTCGAAATTTTTGAGAAAAAAATGACCAAAATACCCCTGTGTGGCGAAAATTTTATTTTGATTGTTTTTTATCTAAAATAGTGTATATTTTCTAAAAACTAGATATTTAACAACGATTGCTCACAGGAAAGGAAAGAAACTAATATGTAAGCCTTGTGGGGTTCCGGTTGGCATTCCGGATAATGAGTGTCAATCGGGACGTCACGGCGATTGTCATGGGCCTGAGGGAGGTTCCGGGTCGTGACATAGTGAGTCATTAGGAACTTCCATACCTTGAGGAAGTTTCATGAATACTTCCTTATCGAGTTCCCCATGTAAAAAGGCATTGTCAACATCCATTTGATGTAGTCCCTATCCTTTAATTGCTTATATAGACAATAAGCATTGCATTGTAGTGAATTTAGCTATTGGAACAAAGGCTTTTTTATCTTTGAGTCTCTCCACTTGACCGTAACCCTTTACAACTAATCAAGCTTTGTACCTTTCAATTGTTTCATCAGCTCTTCATTTAATTTTGAACACCCATTTGCTTCCAATTTCCCTTTTGTTCTTTTGGTAAAGGAACTAAGCTCCATGTATTGTTCGAAAGAAGAGCTTTTAGCTCTTTATTCATTGCTTTTTTCCACATAGAATTTTTGACAACATTGTCATAAGCGTGGTTCAAGATTTACTTCTTCCAATTCTATCTTGTTAGTAGAAGATACTACAAGATTTTTAAAAAAGAATGAATTTTGAAAATCCTTACCATACAATCGGTTTACAAGAGTGGTAGACTTGGTTAAGGGGTGTATAATCCTCTTACAAGTCATTACATAATCTTCAAATCTTTGTAGCATTTTTCTTTCCTTTTCTGGCATTGAATTCTCAACTATAATTTTTCTTTCAATTGCTTCATTTTCTATTTCAGGAGCAATTTTTCTCATGTCTTCTTCTTCTATCCCGATGAATCTCTTAAATCTTCAAGAGGATTTAGTGCATTTATTGGTTTTTCAAGTTCAATCATAGTTGTCGATGATTGTCTTTCTGCTATTTCTAAAGGCTGTATAGTTTTAAAAGAACAAGAATCCTCATAAAATAGGATGCCTTGAGATTCAAAAAGCTTTCTAGTATTGAGTTCCATTACCTTATAGCCCTTCTTTCCTAAAACATAGCCTAAGAACACACATTTTCTGGATCTTACGGCAACCTTATCGTTTGGCTTAAGCTTAACATAGACATAGCATAAACATCCAAACACTCTAAAATGATCATATGAGGGTTTTTTTTTTAAATAAAAACTTGTATAAGGATTTTTCATCAAGTATTGATATGGGTAGGATATTTATCAAGTATGCTACTATCATTACACATTCTCCTCAATATCTTAAAGGTAGATTAGCCTAAAAATGAAGTGCTCTTGCAACTTCCAATATATACCTGTGCTTTTTTTCCTCCGCCCTATTTTGTTGAGGTGTGTGTGTGTGCAGCTGGTTTGATGTAGAATTCCTTTTTCCAGGAGATATCTCTTGAAATCTCCATATTTGATCCTTTGGGTATTATCTGATCGAACTGATTTCACTTGCATACCAAATTGAGTTTGCACCATTTTCAAAAAATGATCAAGCAAATATGGAGCTTCACTTTTAGTTTTCATTAAGTAAACCCAAGTATTGTTTGAACGACCATCAACAATAGTAAGACAATAGTTAATTCTAGTATGTGTGCTAGTGTCATACGGTCGCCAAGTATCAACATGGACTAACTGAAATAGGTTTCTTAATTTATTCTTACTAATAGGAAATGATAATTGAGTTTGTCTAGTCTTGTGACATGCATCACATGGGAAAAGACTTTTTATTTTCAAATGAAACATCTAATAAAATTTTCAATCTAGAAAATGGATATGTCCTAACCTTCTATGTAGCAATTTTGATTGATTCTTTAATCTCACAGCATTTGTTCAAATCTTATTTCTTTCTTCAAATAGTAGAACCCCCTTCCATTCTACCTACTCTAATCACCCTCTTGGTGACAAGGTCCTGTAAAATACATCCATTTAGGAAAAATGTTATTGACCAATTTAAATCTTGAGAAATTCTATTGATTGAAGCTAAATTATAGGTGAAATTTGGTAAGAAAAAAACATTCTTTAAAACAATATTAAAGGGATTTAGTTGAATATTTACAACACAATCTACTTTTGACTTTCTTCCATCTAGTAGTGTAACTTCCACAATAGACTTTTTTAGATTTTTGCATTTTAACAGCTTTGAATCTGATACAACATGGTTAGATGCCCTACTGCCCAAAATCTAATTTTAAGAACAAGCAATTTTACCAACTTGTTAACAATAGGAGTTTTTGCTTGTCTTTGCTAAGTATTGCCATCACTTTATCAAACTGAGTTTGAAATAACCTTGTTGAATTTAGAACAATCTATTGTTGATTTACTTGTTGTTGAGAATGCACATCTTTTTCTTCCCTTGCCAATTTGGTGGATATCCTACAATCTCAAAACAGTATTATTCTATGTGACTTGTCTTCTTATAGTGTTTATATTTTGGCCTCTTGTTTGGATCTCAATTCCTTTCTCCAGCATATACTTTAAATGTTGCTACTTCCATAATTGGCCTTGCCATTGTCACCTCTTCTAAACTCAATAGAGAATAAGTAGTTGTTAAAGATGGTAATGGATTCTTATAGAGAATATTCTATCTTACAGTAACATAAGATTCACTCAATCCCATTAGAAACTGATGCAATTTTTTTTCTTTTTTTTCCTAGGCCAAGACTCTACATGTATAACTCTCACATCCTTGTCCATGAGATTTAGAAAACCTTTCAAGTTGATCCTAAAGTCCCTTCATTTATGTATTGTAAGTTGCGATTGTCAAATCACCTTACCTATTGTTGATTAATTTTCTTTTTAGTTCTTGAATACAAGATACATTTCCTTGTGAAAATCTTTTTTGCATCTCTCTAGATGTCATAAGCAATGTTATGATATGGAATACTGTTATGTAACTTCTCATTGAGTGAATTTAACAACCAAGCTACTACCATAGCATTACAAGTCAGCTAATCATCTTTTTCTAGATCTTCTTCTTCTGGTTTCACTAATTTTCCATCCCCGAATATCAGTTTGTGTTTCGATCCCAGTGCATTGACAACAACTCTCCTCCATGTTGAATAGTTGAACCCCTTTAGTGTATGGAATACTAACAAATCACTTGGTCTATCAAAATTACTTAAATAATAGTATAGTGGTTTGACATTCATGGTTTTAGTAAAGGATTTTGCTTAGGTTTTTTAAGGTTTTTCTACCATAGAAAAAGAAAAAAAATGTTCATAAGAGAGTACAACCTAATTTTGATACCATGTAAAAAATAATAATGAATCAGTTTTGGAATAAAAAAAAACCCTACTATGCATTAACAAGATAAAGACATATATATACAATGGTGTAATAGCCCATCTAAATCCAAACATACTTGAAGTGCAAGCAAAGTAAATAGTATAAAAGAAAGTATTCTAATCCTAAACTTCCTTAAAGTGTAAATAAAGTAACAAGATAATAAGAAAAAATTACATAAGGAAATAATCTCCCCTTACCTTATCTAGTATGAATATTCTACTCCTTGATTTGAGGATACTCGTATAGTTCATAATAAAAAATTTAGAAAAGATGTCCATACTCATCCGCTTCTTGATCAATAATTGAAAATATGAATTTGTATAGCAAAAAGAGATTTGTTAAGATTATACTATCAATGTTTTCATAGTAACTAGTTTTTGCTACAAGTGCCTTACATATTAATTATAATTATGATATTGTTAATAATAATTTGTATATCATAATGATTTAATCAATTTTTAATTAGTTAACCTTTAAAGTGGAATTAAAAAAATGTATTTTTATGAAAACCACAAAAGTTAAATAAATTTCATGTCTAAAATAAAATTTCATTTATAGAAAATAATATACCATAATGAATTAAAATTGCAAAATACTTTTGGAGATTATTAAAGTACATAAACTATTTTTCATATACCTTTCAGCAATTAATTATTACTCAATTAGTTACATATTTAGAAGATGATAAAAGGCAAAATTTACTCATTTATTAAGACAATCAATTGACTATACATAAAAGTTATAAAGTTATTTTTCTAATGAATAAATATTAATACATTAAAAATTAATTAATTATAAATAATTGTAAAATGGATATCTTATTCCATAATTAACCATAAATTACTTATAAATAACGAAAAAGATTAAGAGTCAAAACTTTTATGCGACATACCAATCCATATTACGTATAAATTTAATTAAATTCAATTAGTTATTAAATGAGATATGCGTTCTATTATTGACATTTCCTTAACTAATAAATTGAGATCTCCAAAAAAAATCTTTTATCTTATTAAATCTCTTTGCAAATATTATATGTTAATTTTGGTCATATAGAGCATAAATCATAGATATTGAGATATTATATGAAATCAATTAATAAAAATAAAATAAAATAACATAAATACGTGAAGCCTGTTCAACTCTTTCTAAAATAACTATCCATGCAAGTGAAAGGTTATCTACTAATAAGAAAAATCTTTTTATGTTTGTAGTCACTATATATACTTTATTAGACATAAAAATTATTGAAACTCATCAATTATATATAATCTCATGATTATTTAAACGTTTTAATGATTTAACGGTATAAAGAGAAATTAAGCTCAAGTAGAGTTTGGAAAAAAATTATGATTAATTAAAGATAAATCTTTTTAGTGATAAAATTGTTAATATGATCAATTGATAAGTGATGTTAATAAACTACTAGCCATTATTTTACATTAAAAAAACAAAGGAAATTCTATCTTAATAAGAAATTTGATATTCATAAAGAAATAGATGATCAATTAGTTAAGCATTTTATCTAAGTCAAAAATTTAAATTAATATGAAAATAAATAAAAAGTTCAAGATTAAAAATAAAAATAATCAATATTTCACTTTATAAGGAAATTATCAATTAAGAAAACTTGTACCTTAATAAGGACTTCCATGTTAATAAGAAAATAAAAAAATTAGACAATATTTTAATTTAATAAAAAAATTAATTAAAGATGAAATAATTAATTTAATAAATATTAATAGTATATATGTTGTTCACTAGTTATAATTTTAAAATTTTATATATATATTAAAATAATATTAACGAGAGGGGAGTAAGTTTATAAGATGTAATATTGAAAAGGGTGTAAGATTATAATCTATAACTAGCAAGAACCCTACGCTCCACAACGGGTTTGTAAAAGTTTTTAGATAATAGATGTTAAAAATTGTGAATCTATCTACATAATTATGAATATCATAATTATGTAAATAAACATATTGTATCTATTTATAGTTTAAAAGGTGAAAATACTAACTTCATAAAAAACAATAACTACTTGTTTCTATTTATTCATTTGTAGACAATCCACTGTAAAAAACTGTGTTGCAATTTTATTGTAAAACCTCAAAATGTGTACAATAGACTAAGGAGGTTATTCCTTGTATTGAAATCAATAAAAAAAAATGTCATAACAAGAATTGATAGCATGCAAGAACCATAGAGAGATGAAATGCAAAGCAAGGGTGCATTTAGTAGTAATAAATGCCACTTGGATCTAAAAAGTCCTTTCGAAAGTTTTCTTCTAATCCTATCTCTTCAGCAACCTGTACTAACATTTTCCAATAAGAACTAAGTTAGCAGAAAAAACAAATAATTTAATCAAGAAAGCAAAGAACCAATTTCATAAATTGTACAATTTGTATAAAGAGATAACCAAAGAGTATATTTATATAAAGACAAGTAGAAAGTCTCCACATAAAAATTTTAAAATCCTACATCATATTTTACCAACTTATCAAGCCACTGCAATCAAGCACATGTGACAGACCCCAACAATCTCTCACCCAAAAAAAAAAAAGAGGCTAACGTATACTCATTACACTGAGGGTCAAGACATTCGTCTAAAAAAAGGAGGACACAATTACAACAAAAGTAGCAAAAACATATTAAATATCATCATAATATAAAATAAAAATCCATATATGACTTCTTAGTACAAACTAAAAGGATGTACATTTTTTTTTTTTACTTCTTTCAATATGTAAGATATGGATCTTGTGCTATTGTCAAAATGTCTGATCTTTCTTATTGGTTATAGGTTAGACATTGATGAATCAAATCTTGCACATTTAAAAATATGATCAAGTCAATCATCAAACTACCACAAGTTCTCCCCATATATCGGCATTCCATGATAATCAAAGCAAATGAAAGCCTCAAACTTTTGAAAAACAATATTAAACCCAGAATATCGACAGCATGTACATTAACAGATAACAAATGCCCTTATTATGCATGCATCAATACAATTTCTGTGTTTCTCAAGACAGGAGAAGAGTAAGTAAACTCTGCAGCAATGAGATCACCATTGAGAGGAAGTATTATCTGACAAGAAATTATCTACAATAAACAATTGAACATCAAATCAAAGTCAAACTGTTATACTACAATAACCATAATATATAACTCTGATTTTGATGCTTATATATAGAAGTTGTTCCATCCATCAAGACAAAAATATGTAGTAGCAATTACCTAAGATCGACGAACTAACTTTTGCCTTATTGGAGACAGTAGGTCTTGATGGGAATTCAAACTTGCGTGCTTTGATAATTGTGTCTTTACGCAATATTCGTTCTTGAGTTTGGTCATGCCTAAAAGGGCATCTACCAAAAAGCATTTGGTAAAATAAAACACTAGCAGACCAAACATCCACCTGTTTCCAAATGAATATCACATTAATAAAAAGTTCAAAACCCAAATAACATATTATAAGCGATAATGGTGCATAGGGTCAGACAACTATTTAGGCATTCTAAATCTGATGAATTTAAAAAAATATATATTTAAGGTTGGAAAAGTTAAATTCTGCATGGTAAAGAAACCATCCACTTATCAATCCCACTTATATGGCCTCTGTTATCGATTTTGTACACACAAGTGTACGTATCGAACAAGTAATATAGTGATGAAGTAGAGTATCGTTCCCATGGAGATTTGTTTCTAAATTTTTACTAAGTACTACAATCTTATAACAAATCAATCTTATTTAAGTAATCAAAATTTGTAAAAAATTAATTAAAACAAAATTAAAATAAACACTAAATTAACTAACAAACTAAATAAGTTGAGAAAAAATAGTATATTAAAGAACTAGGATTATAGGTTCATTCAACATTTCATTTGAGATCAATTTTTCTTGTTAATTATCCTTCCTAGGTGGTTTTACTAACCTAGAATCCAAAGTTATAGACAAGTATTCGTCGAATTGCTTGTACAAATACCTAACTTAATTAGTTCACTATATGTTTATAGGAATCAATTAAATTAAGTTTATTAAGCAAGTGTCCTAATGTCGCTATGTATGCAATTGGTGTATGTTTACCCGAATCGCGAATCAGATCACCTAAGTGACGGGTAGACTTGGCAATTCATGTTAACGTGTCGCAAACGTGTCAGACACGATTAGACACAAAACACGTTAAGGCTAAACACGAACACGACACATTTAATTTTCGTGTCTTAAATTTAAAATACGCACACGTATACGTTTAGTACACGTATAACATGACACGACATGATTAACACGTTTATTAAACGTGTCAATATAAGACACAACACAATTAATGACACGTTTAACATGATTAACATGTTTAACACAATTAAATAACAACATTTACAATTAAATATAATTTTATTATTTAAATTTAAAATCTATAATTATAAAAATTGTAAAACCCGACCCTATAAATACATGTCATGACATACATGCATTAAGTAGCATGTTATTACGCTAGAAAAGCACCTAAGAATAGACGAAACCCGATATTGTACCTAACGGTACACTTAAATTGATTTAACCTCGAACTAGTTCAAATAGGAATTGTAGGATAAAATTTAATATTTTATAGTCCAGGAATGACTAAAAATGATTGTTCGGAGTTCGAGGGTTCATTTGGGGTAAAATTAGAAATTTTGATATTCAAGGGCAAAATCGTCATTTTGCCACCTAAGATAATAATTTGATCATGGAGTAAAATTTTTGACCAAGATTAACTATTTGGAGTATAATTTAATGATAGGAAGTGAAAAAGTTTAATTCTGGTGATTTTTGGAGTGTAAGGGTAAAATCGTAATTTTGCCACCCACGGACAAAATTTGAGATTTTGAGAGAATTTAGATCAAATTTGACAAATTGGAGAATGGTATGAGTATAAGGGATGAAAAATATGTCTATGGGCAATTTTTCAATTTTTGGGGCAAAAATGTAATTTTTGACTTTTACGGGGGCAAAAGTGTAAATTTTAAAACTTACTCCACCGAGACTTTGGATGAGTCTGAGAATTTTATCTAAGCTATGAATATATGAGACAAGTGTATGGTGAAACTTTGGAAACAAATGGATGAAATTTTAAAAATGGGCCAATGGGAAAGTGACATGTGGCATTTTTTAAATGATATAATATTATTTTAATGAAAAATCAGCCCATTTAAACCCAAATTTTAAGTGCTGACCGGCCATAAGGAAGAACAAGAGAGGAAATAGAGAGGAAAGGAAGAAAAAAAGAAAACCAAAGAGAAACAAGAAAATTCAAAGGGAAATTTGTGATTTTCGACCGTTTACGCGTCTAACGGTAAGATTTTTCGATTTTAGCTTGATTTCTACCTTTCCTATGCCTTTATTTCCATTTAGCATGCTTGAGGAGAGAGATCAAAAAGTGATATCAAGGGCTGGACGAAATTCTAGGGGAGAGAAATTGAAATTTTTAGGTTTTGATTTTTAGTTAAATTGATAGTTTTAGTTAGTTAAATGTGTTTAGAAATTAAATTGGGCAAGAAATCATTAAATTTTCACAATACCCACTCTTGGCTGGATGCTCAATGCTGTACAATGATGATGAATTGATTTTACTCTAAGGAAAATGAAGAGAAAATGATGAAAAACGATTAAACGTGATAGAAAAACAAAGTAGAAAATTAACCGACTTAATGTCCCATTTTTGGCCGAATTTTCCAAGAAATGGAGTGAGCTGATTTTGTTGTTTTTAGAAGGTTATCGGCTGATATTTAATGGTTAGAAATGTTGGAGAGAGAATGGGATGATTTAGAGCTAAAATGGAGCGCGTTAGCAATTTATCGAGCAAAGTGCCAAAAATAGGTTAATACCGCGTTTAAGCCGTTTTAGGCTATTGCATTTCATACCATGCATTAGTATAGGATTTAAGTTAATTGTATAGTGATCTAGCATCAATGTGATGAATTGTGTAAATTTTTGTAATGTGTCTAGGAGGAGAGCCTTCCGAAAAAGGCAAAGAAGTCGTACCCGATGAGTAGTGATTGGGGCGCTTAGAAAGCTTTTAGTTTGTACAAACGGTGAGTAAACTTATTATTATTGTAAATTATCTAGAGTTTATTTTAAATGCCCTTTATGTATTTTATGAAATGAGAACGAGATTAAAACGAGATTTTTGATGTTTTAGGAATAAATGTGACAAATAAAAATATATTGTATTGATTATGAAATTGAGTAATTGTAGGCTACAAATTGACTTGAAAAATATATATTTTCCTAAGAATGGCTTATGAGAAATGAGTATATGTGGCTATATTTTGTGAATGCATTGGGAAATTTATGTAAGTTGTTTTACTATGCAGGCTGGATAAATAAATAAAAGCCACGTTATACTGTCGAAATTTTATTAAAATTGGTGGGTTAGTCACTGCAGTGATGGGTTTCCGTGGACTGCCTATTAGAGGGGCACGGTAAACCCAGTTATATAGTTACTCCGGTTGTAGAGGCGAGGAGGGTAACTCCTAGGGTAGTATTAGAGCTCACTTCACGTCGAACCCCCACGTGAATGTGTAACTCGGCCAACGCCAAGGAACGACTGGTTTTTAAAAATAAAAATGTGTTTCACGTGTGAATATTTTAACACCTTTGGCGGACTCGGTTAGATGCCTCGACCAAGGTATCTCCGAGGATTAGTTTTGGCTTGAGCCTTGTTTTAATAAAAGACATAAGCCTTAACAATTGTTTTAGTAAATTACAAATATTTTATGGTTTAAGAAATAAATTGAAAACATTATGAAATGGGTTGAAATTTGTTGTTTAAACTTGCCTCCATTTTACTCGCCTTTAGATATTTATGATAATGTCTGTTTACTCATTGGGATTTTATAATCTCACCACCCTCCTTTCCACCCATTTCAGGTTCAGTATAGACTGTAGATAGCTGATCTCATCGAGGACTACCATTGGATCTGCATTTTCCAAACCGTAGGTTCACAGTCCTCTTTACTTTTGTTTATTCGGGGGCCCTCTTGTTATTGTAAATTAAATTAAATATTTTGGCTTACTGTATTTCAGTATGTATAAATTTATTTAGCTTTTACGTTATAAAAATTATTCACGTATAACTATATAAATATTGTTTTATAAGAAAATAGAATATTTTCCTTAATATTTCTTTTATTTTCTTATTATATTCAAATAACCGTAATTTCGTTTTAAATGAAGATTTTAGACTTTTAAACTCATTTTGAATATGAATTATGTGTTTTGTACTTGTATATTACGTTTTAGCCAGTTTCAAAATTTTTGAGAAAAAATGACCAAAATACCCCTGTGTGGCGAAAATTTTATTTTGATTGTTTTTTTATCTAAAATAGTATATATTCTCTAAAAACTCGATATTTAACAGTGATTGCTCACAGGAAAGGAAAGAAACTGATATGTAAGCCTTGCAGGGTTCCGGTTGGCATTCCGGATAATGAGTGTCAATCGGGACGTTGCGGCTATTGTCATGGGCTTGAGGGAGGTTCCGGGACATGACAAAAATAATTATAACAAAACAAAAATAATAATAACATCAAATATAATAAAAATTAATATAAATAACATATATAAAATTCATTATCATATAATATGATCAAATACAACATTAATAATTTAACATCAATCTGTAGACACGTTTTTTGGGTTGGCATGGCTTCTTTTCATTTGTTGCTCCCAATTGCTCAATTTGTAGACAATCATCAAATTCCTCTAGAAAATGAGCATTTGATTCAAAAGAAACATTGATATTGTCAGATTCCATCTGCAACCATCAACAACATAAATAACATCAAAAATATTACCACATAACACGTGATTGATGAAGAGTAAATTTAAAAAATTTAATGTTTCTCTCACTAAAAAAGAAATAAAACATTGAAAATTAAGTGTAGTTATCTAGGCAAATTTTATAATGTTCAACAAAATACATATTAAATTATAAATAATAAAGCTTGGCATCTGTTTAAATCAACCTACTCATATCAATAGAAAAATCCAAAGGAAGTATCACAACTGAAGTTCCTATAGCCCAATCCAAATGCATATGCAGCAGAAAGATTTCCCCATGATAAAATCTCAAATTGCAAAGGACAATCTAGTAAATAAAACCTAAGAACATATCATAAGGGTTGCTGAAAACAGGAATAAAAAAATGCAACCGACTAATAAATTTTAAACCTTATCAAGTGCTCCACTTGAAGCTCAAAGGAAGAATGCAGTGCCTTCAATAACTAATCAAGTATCTGATTAGGGATTACAAATTAACTATACAGCTTGAAACTCTACCCCCCACCGATGTAGGGAAGCCTGTCAAACATTATAAGCAATCAACAGATTAGAGAACTTACAAAACCAAGAATTCAGCATACTGAAATAAAATGCCTTGAAAGAAATTTGCTCTATTTCATCCATATTTCTGTTCATATCTTATGTCTTAAAAGACTAGAATAAAAAAAAAACCCACTAAAACTCTATCCCTACTTTACCCCTTTGCGCAACACAAAAGACTTGAGGTTTTCAAGTCTGAAATTTGAAAGTAGTTAATGGAAGAAAGCTACAGGATATGAGGGAACGTTGGCGACCAATGGACCAATTTGCAAGGGGAATGTTTGGGCAACCGAACTTTCAAACTCCCAAATCTAATGTATTGTGTTCCTTAAATTAATCCAATAAAAAAAATAAAATGTAAAAATAAACTGCTTACCTCTGTTTCAGTGAAAAGGGAGAAAGCTACTGAAGAAACAAGCTTAACACTCCCAAGTCCCAATCTAGAGCTGTTGAAGTGAAAGTGGAAAAAGAAATTGAAGAAGAGAAGAAAGATTTGGTGGTCTGGTGGTGCCATGGTGCCGTGGTCTGGTGGTTTGGTGGTTTGGCGGTGTCGTGGTGCTGTGGTCTAGTGGTAATGGCTTCCCGTGCAGTAGCCGTGAGGGCTAAGGCAATCCAAAATAAAAACAAAGGTGAAAAATTAGGGTTAAAGGATGTATAATTACCTTAATATCTTTTATAAAATTAAAAAAAATTAAAATAATTATTTCAAATTATTTATATAAGGTTAAAATAGTCATTAACTATTAATGCTTAACAGGTTAATAAACGTGTTACGTGCACACGTTTAAACACGATAACACGATTAAATAAATGTGTTTAAACGTGTTTGTCGTGTCTGACACGTTTATACATGAAACATGTTAAGGGTCAACCCATAACCTGTTTAACTCGTGTCTTCTCGTGTCGAGTTCAAAATTGCCAGGTCTAGTGATGGGAACATACACTATTCAAACCTTAGTCCAATCTAAAATCTCTTTATCGAATCTCAATTAGATTCAGAAATTAGTTAATTGTTGACCAAGCAATCAAAAGCATTAAGAAGAGATTTGAATAAGCAAAACTACACCCATTCATGATAAATAAAAAAGAAACTAATATTCAAACTACATGTTGAAATCCACCACAATCCTAGAAAGATAATTTAACTCAAAATAACAAATAAAAACAACATCCAAATAAATTTAGCCATGAATCCAAGTCAAAGAAAATAAGAAAAATACAAAAGTAGGGAAAGAAACTAACTATTGAAGCTTTATGATCTCCATTCTCTCTCAAATTCTCTTATTTTCTTGCTTAGTTCTTGGCTTCAAATCTCTAGAATAATTGCTTGCTACCTCTTAAAATCTTTGAAAAAAGTCTCTTAAATAGGCTCTGAGTAACCTAATTTTCAAAATCTCGTCAACTTTTTATTTTTGGAAAATTGCCCAACACTGATGCACTACTTTTTCAGTGTTGCAATGCTAAGCTCTCGGGAAAATGTAGTGTGCTTCCTTTCACTAGCACTGCAGCCTTGTTCTTCTAGCACTACGGTAGTCTATCAACTTCGAACGCAATTTTCATCCTGATCTTGTCCGAATCAGGTAAAGTGATAAACATGAAAGTTTTAGCCCTGTCTCTTAACTTTCTAATGGGTTAAGAATCACATCAATTGGACTTTGGGATTGAAAGATAAGCTCCAAATATTCCATTGGGATCATTAGTTGGAAGACCCCAAATTGAACAGATGTTTGAATCATGGTGATGATAGTTGGCTTGATTGGAAAATTGTTTGCTTGAATAGCTGGCTTTCGAATGCTTGATGGAATTCCTTGTACCAAAGGAACAACATAATCCCTTAAGCAACAATTGTCAACTACTACAAGTTCTTAGATTTCCTATTCACCCCGTTGATCAGCCATTATATTTATTGAAGCAACACCTTGTTGATTCTCTCGTCAAAGTCTGCGAAATGTTTGCTCAATTTTTGGATCACATGGGATAATCACAAAGTTGTTTGCTCTTCTCATACAATAGCTAAACACAAATGCCAAACAAAGAAATAAAACTTAAATTAAGACTAATATGAAAAATTTTAATATTAGCAAATAACAAAGAGAACAAAATCCCCAGCAACAATGCCAAAAACTAGTTGTCGATTTTGCACAAGAAAGTATACGTATCGAACAAGTAATATAGTGACGAAGTAGAGTATTGTTCTCACGAAGATTTGTTCTTAAATTTTTACTAAGTACTACTATCTTATAACAAATCAATCTTATTTAAGTAATCAAAATTTGTAAAAAATTAATTAAAACAAAATTAAAATAAACACTAAATTAACTAACAAACTAAATAAGTTGAGAAAAGTAATATATTAAAAACCTATAATTATGGATTCATTCAATATTTTACCTGAGAGCAGCTTTTCTTGTTATTTATCTTTCTTGGGTGATTTTACTAACTTCGAATCTAAAGTTATGGAGAAGTCTCCATGGAGTTGCTTGTACAAATACCTAACTTAATTAGTTCACTATATGTTTATAGGAATTAATTAAATGAAGTTCATTAAGCAAGTGTCCTAATGTGGCTGTGTATGGCAATTGGCGTATGTCTACTCGAATCGCTAATCAGATCACCTAAGTGATGTGAACATGCATTATTCAAACCTTAGTCCAATCTAAAATCTCTCTGTCGAGTCTCAATTAGATTCACAAATCAGTTAATTGTTGGCCAAGCAATCAAAAGCATTAAGAACAGATTTGATTAAGCAAAACGACACCCATTCATGATAAATAAAAAAGAAACTAATATTCAAACTACATGTTGAAATCCACCACAATCCTAGAAAGATAATTTAGCTCATAATAACAAATAAAAACAACATCCAAAGAAATTTAGTCATGAATCCAAGTCAAAGAAGATAAGAAAAACACAAAAGTTGAGGAAGAAACTGATTATTGAAGCTTCATGATTTCCATTCTCTCTCAAATTCTCTTGTTTTCTTGCTTAGTTCTTGGCTCCAAATCTCCAGAATAATTACTTGCTACCTCATTTTTAAAATCTTTGAAAAAATTCCCTTAAATAGGCTTCAAGTAACTTAATTTTCAAAATCTCATCAACTTTTTATTTTTGGAAAATCGCCTAGCACTGCAGCGTTACTTTTTTAGCGCTGCATGCTGAGCTCTTAGGAAAATGTGGTGTGCTTTCTTTCACCAACACTGTAGCCTTGTTCTCTTAGCGTTATGGCAGTTTATCAACTTCAAATGTGATTTTCACCCTAATCTGGTTCAAACTAGGTAAAGTGATAAATACAAAAGTTTTAGCCCTATCTCTTGACTTTCTAATAGCTTAAGAATCACATCGATTTAACTTCGGTATTGAAAGATAAGCTCTAAATACCACATCATGTTTGGTCCATGCATATGGCTGCAGTGCTCCGTCTTAGACAAATATTTTGACTGCGATCCAATCTGAACTGGGAAAGTGGTCAACATAAAAGTTGTAGCCCTTCTTCTTATAAAAACTTGTTGTCAATTTTGCACACGCAAGTATACATATCAAACAAGTAATATATTGATGAAGTAGAGTATCGTTCCCACAAAGATTTGTTCCTAAATTTTTTCTAAGTACTACAATTTTATAACAAATCAATCTTATTTAAGTAATTGAAATTTGCAAAAAATTAATTAAAACAACATTAAAATGAACACTAAATTAACTAACAAGCTAAATAAGTTGAGAAACGCAGTATATTAAAAACCTATAATTATGGGTTCATTCAACATTTTATCTGCTACCAGCTTTTCTTGTTATTTATCTTTCTTGGGTGATTTTACTAACTTCGAATCTAAAGCTATGGAGAAGTCTCCATGGAGTTGCTTGTACAAATACCTAACTTAATTAGTTCACTATATGTTTATAGGAATCAATTAAATGAAGTTTATTAAGCAAGTGTCCTAATGTGGCTGTGTATGGCAATTGACGTATGTCTACCCAAATCGCGAATCAGATCACCTAAGCGATGTGAACATACACTATTCAAACCTTAGTCCAATCTAAAATCTCTTTGTTGAGTCTCAATTAGATTCACAAATCAGTTAATTGTTGGTCAAGCAATCAAAAGCATTAAGAATAGATTTGATTAAGCAAAACTATACCCATTCATGATAAATAAAAAGAAACTAATATTCAAACTACATGTTGAAATCCACCATAATCCTAGAAAGATAATTTAGCTCATAATAACAAATAAAAACAACATCCAAAGAAATTTAGCCATGAATCCAAGTCAAAGAAAATAAGAAAAACACAGAAGTAGAGAAAGAAACTAATTATTGAAGCTTTATAATCTCCATTCTCGCTCAAATTCTCTTGTTTTCTTGCTTAGTTCTTGGCTCCAAATCTCAAGAATAATTGCTTGTTGCCTCCTCCTTAAAATCTTTGAAAAAAGTCCCTTAAATGGGCTTCAAGTAACCTAATTTCCAAAATTTTGTCATCTTTTTATTTTTGAAAAATTGCCCAGTGTTGCGGTGCTATTTCTTCAACGTTGAGCTCTTGGGAAAATGTGGTGTGTTTCCTTTCACCATGCTGCAGCCTTGTTCTCATAGCACTATGGCAGTCTATCAACTTCGAACGTGATTTTCACCTTAATCTGGTCTGAACTAGGTAAAGTGATAAACATAAAAGTTTTAGTCTTATCTCTTAACTTTCTAATGGATTAAGAAACATGATCATTGGACTTCGGGATTGAAAGACAAGCTCCAAATACCGCATCATATTCAGTCCATACATATTGCTGCAGTGCTTCGACTTACACAAATATTTTGACCACGATTCAATTCGAACTAGGAAAAGTGGTCAACATAAAAGTTGTAGCCCTTCCTCTTATAAAAACTTATTGTCAATTTTGCACATGCAAGTATACATATCGAACAAGTAATACAGGGATGAAGTAGAGTATCGTTCCCATGAAGATTTCTTCCTAAATTTTTACTAAGTACTAAGATCTTATAATAAATCAATCTTATTTAAGTAATCAAAATTTGTAGAAAATTAACAAAAACAAAATTAAAATAAATACTAAATTAACTAAAAAACTAAATAAGTTGAGAAAAATAGTATATTAAAGACCTAGGATTATAGGTTCATTCAACATTTCATTTGAGACTAGCGTTTTTTGTTATTTATCTTTTCTGGGTGGTTTTACCAACCTAGAATCCAAAGTTATGGACAAGTCTTCGTTGAGTTGCTTGTACAAATACCTAACTTAATTAGTTCACTATATCTCTATAGAAATCAATTAAATTAAGCTCATTAAGCAAGTGTCCTAATGTGATTGTGTATGGCAATTAGCGCATGTCTACACGAATTACGAATCAGATCACCTAAGTGACATGAACATACACTATTCAAACTTTAGTCCAATCTAAAATCTCTCTGTCAAGTCTCAATTAAATTCATAAATTAGTTAATTGTTGGCCAAGCAATCAAAGCATTAAGAACATATTTGAATAAGCAAAACTACGCTCATTCATGATAAATAAAAAGAAACTAATAGTCAAACTACATGTTGAAATCCACCATAATCTTAGAAAGATAATTTAGCTCATAATAACAAATAAAAACAACATCCAAAGAAATTTAGCCATGAATCCAAGTCAAAGAAAATAAGAAAAACACAAAAGTATTGAAAGAAACTAATTATTGAAACTTTATGATCTCCATTCTCTCTCAAATTCTTTTGCTTCCTTACTTAGTTCTTGTCTCCAAATCTCAAGAATACTTGCTTGCTGCCTCTTCCTTAAAATTTCTGAAAAAGGTCCCTTAAATAAGCTCCAAGTAACCTAATTTACAAAATATCATCAATTTTTTATTTTTGAAAAATTACCTAGCATTGCGACGTTACTTTTTCAGCATTGCAGTGTTGAGCCCTCGGGAAAATATGGTGTGTTTCCTCTCACTAGTGCTACAACCTTGTTCTCCTAGTGCTACAGTGGTCTATCAACTTCGAACATAATTGTCACCTTGATCTAGTCCAAACTAGGTAAAGTGATAAACATGAAATTTTAGCCCTGTTTCTTAACTTTCTAATGGGTTAAGAATCACATCAATTGGACTTCAGGATTAAAAGATAAGCTCCAAATATAGCATCATGTTTAGTCTATGAATATTGTTGCAGTGTTCAGACTTAGACAAATATTTTGACCACGATCCAATCTAAACAGGGAAACGCGATCAACATAAAAGTTGTAGCCCTTCCTCTTATAAGTCTAGTGGTTTAAGAATCACTTCATTTAGAGTTCTTTACAGAGAGATATTTTCAGAATACTGCAATATATACGAATGAAACCATCACAATACTTGTATGAATTTTCATCAAATGAGCCTTTTTCATCAAATTTCTTGCAAAAGCAATAAAGAAACCAACAATAACTACTTTTAAAATAATTTAAAACAAAATAACATAAAATTTAACTAAATAACTTAAATTAACTACTCAGCATGTAATCAAACTTAAACTAGAAAAACACCTAAAATACTAAAATCTGAACCTAAAATCTCCAAGATCTAGCTATTTAAGTCCTCAAAATGTGTCAAAATAACTTTATATAATAGAGTTATCAACCTCACCTTCACTTTGCAAAGGAAACAAAAGAGATAAGGAAAAGATTAGGGATAAAGTCACTAACGTTTGATGAAATCAAAGGTATTTTGTTGAGCTTGAAGCATTCTGGGGGCAGGTACTTGAAAAGCTAACTATATTACCAAAATTAAATCAAACCATCAAAATTTTTTCATAACTTCTCAAATGCTTATCATTTGTTTCACTCGATTGAAAATGAACAAAAAGGGATCCATAAAAAAAAAACCTTAAGTATTCACCTTCTAAAACCTTAGTAAATATGTTGAAAGGGAAAGGAAATGAAACCCATAATGAAACCCTTTCAATCCTTAGGCAGTGATAGTTATAGGCAGACGAAAGGAGAGATAAAAAGCCTAAAAATTTTAATGGGGAATGAAAAGGAGTGGAAGAGAAAAGAGAAAGAGGAAAAAATGTAAAGGGAAAATGAAAGAATAACGAGGAAAGAGAAAGAAGTGAGAAAATGAAAGAAAGAGGCAGCTAAACCTAGTGGAGAAGAATGAGAGAGGTAGTAAAACCAAAGGTGTTGGTCCCAAATAAATGTGCTAGAGGGGGGTGAATAGCACTTTTTGGCTCTGGGCAAGGTGAGGAACTAAATTGAAAAGCAATGGAAATAAAAACAGAGTAAACAATTCACAAGAATTTAGAGTGGTTCGATCCAAAACCTACATCCACTACCTTGATTGTTCAACCAAGGATTTTCCAAACAATCCACTAAGAATGGTGAAATTCATAAGCTTTCACCAAGCTTTACAATGGTTTTTACCAGGCTTAGCCAAAACTTTTCACAATGGTTTTTACCACGATCAACCAAAACCCAAAGTGGTTTTTCAAAGGCTCAACCACAACCTTTCATAATGGTTTTTCACGGGCTCAACCAAAGCCCAAAGTGGTTTTTCAAAGGCTCAACCACAACCTACAACAATGGTTTTTCACGAGATCAACCAAAACCCAACAACTAACTTTTCAAGGCTAAGTTAGAACTTATACACTCAACCAAGCTAACCCAAGCTTGATCAACCTCTTAAAGTGCCTTGCACACTCTAAGTAATCAAGAAATGAAGAAAAGATGAAGTACAATTGATCACCTAGCTGATCTAAGATGTACAAAGCTAAGCTCAAACTCTTTTTCAAAGGATAGGAGTGAAATACAAGTGAAAAGAGAAGGTTTTTGGTCTTTAAGCTCAAAATCACTTTAGATAACTTCTCTCTTATTTTTGACTGTTTGAGAGGCTTTAAATACTTGCAAAATCAATTCTAGTCATTGGAGACAAAAATAGCTGTTTCTGGCCGTTATTTTATCTTCTAGTGCTCAATTCAAATTTTTTGACAGAATGATTTTACTTGACTAACTGCGCTCTTAGTCGACTAAGTTGTCTCTGTTTTCTTATCTCAGTTTTTGGCAGTGAGCACTTAGTCTACTAACTTCCTTCTTAGTCGATTAAGTTGTTTCTGTCTTGAAGTCTAGATTTCCAATAGTAGGCTTTTAGTCAACTAACTTACTTCTTGGTCGATTAAGTCTTCTCTATTTCTCAATCCTCTTGAGCCCGCCAACTTTTAATTTGAATTATAGCTGACTAATACCCTTCATTATCCAACTAAGAGACTTCTGTTTTGTGACTCAATTGTAGCTCTTTCTTCTTTGCTTGTTTAACCAATTAACCCATCTTACAACTGAACAAGCATCTTGACTTGCTTACAAATACCAAATATATTAATGGTTTAAGCTTTCTCCTACACACTTAAAAAATATAATTAGACATCAATGAATGGGAATTTTTTGCTATCATCAAAAACATATAGAGTCAACATTCTCTATATCTTATTTTTGATGATCACAAAGCACTCCAAGATTAAGATGCAATGTCTATGTTCAATATGAATGCTTCAAATCTTTATGCAAAGTGAGGTGCTCCCCCTTAGTCAATGCATCTACTTTTCTTTACATAATATTCAACAAAACCAATATTGAGCATCACACACATAAATTAATCATGAAGACTTATTTAACTCTATTTGATTTAGCCTTCCTTCTCTCCTTTTTCTTTTCATCATTAAACAAGATATTCAAAACTCTTCCTTAATGAGTGCATCAAGATTTTCCTTTAATCTTTAAATCAAAGGAAACTTTAAACCCTAAACCCTTTAATCTTTAAATTAAACTGTAATGAATGAGAATCATAAGCACTCATACACCTAAGTTATACAAGCTTATAGATATAGTTCAATAACTTCAAGAGTCAAGCTTGTGTCAATGTAAGAACAAGTGTATGGGAGTTAAATCATTTCAAGAAATTATCAAGGATTACTCAAATAATGCTCAAGCAAATTTGATCATTTTGTCATAATCAAAACTATAATAATTTTAAAGCTAACAAAAAAGACTAATGAGAGAGAAAAAAAAGAAAAAGAACTAAAAGCTCGAAATTACCCTTTCATTTAAAGCAAAAAAGCAAAAATGTCCCCAACATGGTAAAAGAAAAGTAAAAAATGCCCTCTACAAATAACCAAATACCAAGGCATCCATCAGCTAGATGAAAAACCCAAAAATGCCCCTTAAAAACTTAAATATTACAAGGCAATATGTTTGGCTCTGAAAGGGTCTATATTTTAAAATCATTGTACACTAGCAGAAGACTAGTGTGTTGCGTTTGCCAAAAATATTGTTATTTAACCAAACTAATTAAACATGTATTAATATACTTTATTGCAGTCAAGCAAGGGTTCAATAAGTGTATGAAGGTGATGTAGAATATGCCAATAAACATATTGATAAATGGTAATTAAGCAAGTTTTAAATATGGGTAGAAAGAATGCCTAAAGCATTTAAAAAAAACCAATGATGAATGTGTTCATGGTTGTAGTTCTTTAGTTATAATTTGTATTCTATATTGTATTTGTAATTTGTATTTTTGTATGGATCAAATGCTTTTGAAGTTGGCTTAGAAAAGGAAATCCATCTAGACATGTTATACTATTTAGGTTGAAGTCATAAAAAGTGTTTTGATTACGTATTAAAGTAAACAGGAAGGAAAGGATTAAGATATCTGTCAAACTTGTCATTTAAGAGTAGAACTTCTTCAAGTGAGTATTAGAATGATTTTTTTGGGTAAAATACCTTGACCTCCCTAAGTTTTAATCGAAATTATACAAAGATCCATTAGTTTTCAAAATGGACACTCCATCCTAAAACTACAAACACTATTAACAGAAATAATGAAAAGACTAAAATACCCTTTTTATTAATTTAAAACATTATTATTATACTTTTTTAGAAAAAATAAGGAGAACAGATTGATGCTCCCCTGTGCTCTCTAACTCCCCTTAAAAGGGGAGCACCAAAGGAGGGGAACACCATATCAGTGCTCCCCTTGGAGAGCCTAATCAGGGCTCCTTAAAGGAGCATCAGATTCCCCAAAGGGACCACCAAGTGCGCCCTTGGGAGCCCTGGTGCTCCCTAATGGGGAGCTTTTATTTTAATTAATAAAAATAATAATAAAACTATATAATGGTAATTATAAAAATTAATAAGGGTAAAATTATCTTTTTACCCTTGTCACATCAGCATGTTGACAAAAATACTAATGGTTGACTAAGGGCTAGACCTACATATCCAGCGAAAAATAATTTTTTGGAGTCGGGTGTCCATTTTGAAAACTAATAGACTTTAGTGTAATTTCGATTAACACTTAAGAGGGTTAGGGTATTTTGTCTTTTTTTATATATCTTTATTTGCCGGCTAATCCTTTTCTTAACCTAACAGTGAAAAGTATTTGTTTACACAAAAATTGGGTCATCAATAAAAGGTATGATGTGCGAAGTAATAATAAATAAGAAAACATTAGGAAGGAGTGGCCAAAGAACCTACCAAACAAAGTTATAAAAGATTGTAGATAATGTAAATAAGTAAAATCAGAATATTAGAATTGAAATGAGAAAATGAAAAGAAAAAGACATGGAACAAATCAGATAAAGAAATTGTAGCAAAGATTAATAACCAATAAATGTTACTTTACACTCAATTTTTCCTCCTAATGTTTAGTGGAGGACGTAGTATAAAGCTGCTGATAAGTGTAGTCATATTTTACATAATGACAAATAAGTAAGAAAGAAAAATCATACAAAGAAATCTAACTATGTACTATATTTAGGTTTTAAATATAAAACTTACAGGATCAGTCATAATAGTATAACAATAAATTTACAAAATAATTATATCAAAAATAAATTGTCAGTGTGTATGAAGTGCTAAAAAATAAATTCTAAACTTTCAAGTACCATAAACAGCAAAGTATTTTTTGTGATCGTTTGATAATGTGTTTTTTATTTTGAATTTGTTTGGTAAATGAATGTTTAATTCTCATCTATGATCTAAATAGCTGTGTAAATGATCATTCAAGTTGTCAAGAGAAAAAAAAAAAACCAACTAATAAAACATCAAACAAAGTAAACCAAAATTAAGCCATATCAATATGTGAAGTTCATATCAGTATTGATTATTTGTCATAAAAGACTTCAATGGCATAAAAAGGACAATATGATAATAGAGACAAAACTCAATAATTTTATATCATTTCAACAAAAACTTAAACAAAATGTACAATAAAAATCAAGTTTGAATTTTTATGCAATAATAGTCAAATTTAATAATAGTTAACATCAAACTAATAATAAAACTAAAAAGAATAAACAATGCATAATTTTTTCATAACATGCTACCAAATGAACAAACGAAGAGAAAAACAATCATACTTGATCAGATATAGAGCGAAAAACTCGCAAAGAGAAGAGTGGGATTACATTGCAGAAATAAGAGAAAAAAACAATCATACCGATCACAATGATAAGATCTACCAAATATAAGAAATTACACATATTATTCAAAAAAAAGTTTAAACAAATAGCACTGTGTTTTATTTAAGGAGTAAATAAATGAAAACAGAAAACATAGATGTATACATGGAAAACGGTTTAAAAAAAATAATAATGACAACAAAAAAGCAATGCACATTTGAAATTTGCAATTGCCATTGAACAAAAGTAAAAATTGATCCATAATGCCTCATGTGGAGGAAAAATATAAGAGAACATAAACATTCAGTGACATAATATGAAGAAAGAAATAAAATGCAAAAGACAATAACATATTTGCAACAATAAATTAACCTTTGATTTCCTCAAAAAAGTTACGCTCACAACTGTTATCAAGTAAAAAGGTTAACAAAAGTTTATCTTAGTGATCAAAAGTTACCTATACATTATATATATATATATATATATATATATATATATATATATATATATATATAAAGAGAGAGAGTGTGCGGAGAAATCTAGGGGAATCAGAGAGAGAATTTAGAAGAAAGGCATGAGGAAACTATCAAAAAGGCAAAACCATTTATAATGTCAACAAATCTATTGTTAGATGTTTCGATTGAACAGGCTAACTTCATGATTGACATTTACACAGGACATATACCACTCATAAATCACAGTGGATAATTGTTGCATTTAAATGTAGTGCGTCCACATGGCATGCAATTTTGTTAATTATTTATGAATCATTAATAAAATGTTAGATATTATTATGATATTTCTTAATTTAATAATTAAAAAACGTTTTAGATAGGATAGAATTTAAATTTAATTTGTTTAAATTTAAATAAGAA
Source organism: Theobroma cacao (assembly GCF_053813885.1). Lineage (NCBI taxonomy): Eukaryota > Viridiplantae > Streptophyta > Magnoliopsida > Malvales > Malvaceae > Theobroma > Theobroma cacao. Next base: position 33,131,020 of record NC_142639.1, on the reverse strand, counting down.
TTATCTATTCAATATATTTAAATTTAAATAAGGATTAATTACATTTAAATTTAATTTATTTGAATTTAAAAGTAATATGCTATCTTTATATTCCTAACACGTTTATAAATAGTAAACAGACATACTTATTTTTTACTCACAACTAAGAGTGAACGTGCGTTGTTCTGTAAGTTAGAAAACCCAAAAACTCTTTTCTTTTCTCTCTTTTCTCTTCATTCTTGAGGCACCATCAAAGGTTAGAGGGTTTTGAAACGTGTAATTTATTGTGGAGGACTCTAATAGCCGTTCCATAACAACGAGAGCGAAGAGATCATTGTGTGCGCAAAGAAGGATTCATGAGGCAAGTTTTTTCTATCAGAAAGGGAGTGGAATATTCATCTAAAAAGGTAAGCCCACCTTTTAATAGTGGTATCAAAGTAGGTTTTGGCTTATTTTCATTCTTTCAATTTGTGTATATTTTGAAAGCTTGTTTTGGTCATAATTGTGTTTAATTTAAATTGCCAATATATGATTTATTATGTATAAATCTGTAATAGATATGTTCTATTTTAATTGGCTTTCTAGTGATATATTATATGCATTTTTATATATATCATAAAAAAATAAAATTACAAATTTATTTTGTAAAAACTAATATAAGAAAAGAGTATGCTTTAATCTAGTGCAAACAGGTGCATTGGTCAACCATGTGGCACCTTATGGATGGTAGCTAAACAAAAAAACAAGAAAAGAGGAAGAAAACGTAACTAACAAAAGTCAAACTTGCACTAACAAAGTCATTGATACTTTCAAAAATATCCTTTAACCACTACACCAAGAAAGTATTCTTAAAATAAGAGTGCGGTAGATAATAAAGACCAAAAGAGTTTGGACACAACCATGAAGGGCTTGATGTGGTAGCCACATGGTGCCAAAGGATACATTTTTTCAAAATTATATTTTTACCGCACACATTTTTGTTTTTACAAAATGACCTCAAAATTTTTTGGTAATTACAATTTGACAAAAAAATTCATAATATTATTTATGCTTTTTGTTTGCTAATATTTTATTAAATTCATATGCATTATAAATATAGTTAATTAATATGTTAATCAACCACATATTTTTACTTATATGTTATATATTAGAAATTATTTTTCTTCTAAAATATATATATGGTTTAAGTGAATTTAGCAAATATTTGTTAAATCAATTATTTTGTATATGTTGTAAAATGTTATATGCCATATGAGTATATTTTGTATGATTGCAATATTTTACTAATTTGTTAATTAAAATTTATAAAAATACATAATGTAATTATTTTACTTATTTGTTAAGTAAAATTGTATACAAAAATAGAGTAGGTGATTATATGTCTCAGTAATTTTGTCAAAGGAGACTGATTTTTAAGAAAGACCGTTTTTTACTCCTCTAACATTTTGTGAAAATTACTACAAAAGTAAAGTGTTTTGTCGTGGAGACTATTGTAGTCTTTCTTGAAAGCATATAAAAATTATGATATACTTAGTGCTATTTTTGTGTGCATAACATTTATATGGAAGATTTTGATCATCCAAAATAATAAATACATATAAGCAAGCACGACATCCTTATTTTGTATATTGATGTAGTAGGTTCCCTATGATGTAATTTAATTTAGGTTTGTATTAATTATTTATTGAGTCCATGTAAAGGGATGTAATTTCACACTTACTTTACATATAATATTATTTTGGATATGAGCACTTATAAATATCAATGTGGTTCTTTAGTAGAACTCATTATATTATGTGATAAATGGGAATTGGTTTCATGCTTGAGAATAGTGGGAGTTGTTCTCATAATCTAAGGTTAAATTAGATTAGACATTTTAATTGATGCTTATACTATTGGTGATGATTACTAACATGCATGCGAAATTTTTAAACAAGTAATATAGGTAAAAATTAAATGTCTAATTTTAATTGATTAGAAAATTAGATTTGTGCCTAATTAAATCCTATGTAATGATGTAGTGATATGACTTCAAAACAAATTATTGTTGATTTGACCAAAGGTGCCAAACTTGATGGCAAAAACTATAATATCTGGCATAAGAAGGTTTAGTATTTTCTCAATGAGCAAGAGTTGGTCAATCATTTAACCAAAAAGATGAACCCACCTAAAGTTAGAAACACTGCTTATCATCGCCATGACCAAGAGGTCTATGACACTTGGTATAAGAGAGACCATAGTGCGCGTTTTGCCATGTTAAGATGAATGCACGATGATCTCACTAGGGAGTTTGAGAAATTCCCAACTACTAAACAGTTATGGGAACAATTGAAATTCAAGTATGGTGAACCACAGCTACAAGGCTTTGTGCCTTGACACTTAAATTCAATCAATATGCAATGGACTCCAAGCACATTATGGCTGAGCACTTAAGGGATATGTCAGCCATGATAAGAGAGATGAAAGCACGTGGCTATGATTTCACAGATGAGTAGCAGGTCTTAGTTGTCATCAAGTCACTCCTTGAGTCTCCATGAGGGCATGTTAAGCTTGTATTAACACACAATGAAGGGATAAGACTTTTGATGACATTTTCCACCATCTAGAGCTTGAGGTAGAGCGTAGAGAAGCTATCTGCAGCACTGTCCTGATAGCTTAAGTTGGAAATCGCATAAGGTATGTTCCTCAGTGAAAAAGATAACAAAAAAAGGAAAACATTGAAAATCAAAAGCCCAAAAGTGATGGAGTCACCTAGCGCCAAAAAGGCAAGCTTGGTGGGAAAAAAGGATAAGTCCAAGTTGAAATGCTTTAACTGTGGTGAGAATAGGCATTTTGCTTAAAAGAGAATTGAGCCTAAGAAGGTTCATTTCTGAACCGCTTTAGAACTTATGTGTGTTCTCGTGTGTTTTTAGCTCATTCTCTCCTTGGTTCGATTGTTGACACAAGAGCAACCAAGCACATAACCTGCAATCGTGCAAGATATGTAGATTACCATCGTTTACCAATGGGTAGACACTTTGCCATGATAGAGAACGAAGCATAAGAAAAGGTCCTAGGAGTAGGAACCTACCAACTCACAATGCACAATGGGCGAAAATGGCTCCTACATGATGTTCTTCATACTTCGTTTGTACGATGTAATCTATTTTCAATTTTAGCATTGATGGATCTAAGATTTACGTTTACTTTTGTCACGACCCAAATTTCGGGCCATGACCTGCGCATGGGCCCAATGGATGTAATCCACTAAGCCCAAGCAACCCTATTAATCTAACGTACTCATCATTCCATCATAACTACTAAGTCTTATTTCATAACTTAGAATCATAATAAAATTAAACATTCACCAACTCATATTGGCATATCAATTAAGTGTACATTGCCTACACCATGTATCTTAATAATTTACATCAAGTTTGTCTATACATCTTAAAAAAAGAAGACTTGACTTCCAGCGGAGGGACTCGGACGAATGTACAGCTACTGAATGCCGAGACACCTACCAAAAGATGGATATAAGTCTACAAGGACACCTCGTCCTAGTTACCTGCTGCCTCGTGATCTGAAAACATGAAGTTAAAAATGGTGAGTATAAACCCAGTGAGTGAACAAGAAAGGGAACAAGCATACCATAAGGAATCTTTAATGAAATCATGATGCATTCCTTTTCAAAACAATACATTTGTTTCTATGCTTATTAAAAACCCCTCATCAAGCCCTTAAATGATTAATCCTTTGAAAATCATGAACCCATACATAACGAACCATTTGAAGAATGAAAGCTTCAATATTACACAAGCAAGTCAAATACGACAACGAATCTTCGCTGCAACGGAAAGGCATTCTCGCTGCAGCGAGAATGAATTTTCGTTACAACGACGTTAGGATTTAGTTATTAGCCAAACGAGAGTTTCCCAATTGGCCGAGGGTTTCTCACTAAACCTCCCCATTTTAAACTTAACTCATCTAATCCTTAATGTTGGAAGTCCATGCTCTGATATGGTAGCAAAGTAGTGAAAGATAGGGCAGCAATTGGACAAGATAGAAGACCAAAACAGAAGGTTTTTCGCTGCAACGAGATTCTTTCTTGTTGCAGCGAAATTGTAACCCAGAAACATAAGGTTTCTTGCTGCAGCGAAATTGTAACCCAGAAACAGAAGGTTTCTTGCTGCAGTGGGATTCTTTCTCGCTACAACGAAATTTAACTGATGAAACAGAAAGTTTTTCGCTGCAACGAGATTCCTTTTCGCTGCAGCAAGAAGCTACAGTGACTATCTCGCTGCAACGAAATACATTCTCGCTGCAGCGAGAACTAGTTTTGGTGAAGGTTCTCAAACCCGAGAGTTTCTCACTGCAGCAAAACACAAGGCACTAAACGAAAATTTCTCTTTCTCCCAAAGAAAACCACCTTGCTTGTTCAAAACCAATAAGAAATACATAACAACTTTCCAAAGTTTAACATACCGAATTTCACATACATTACATCCATATACATAACTCATAAATGTATTATAACACACATGTTTATGTATGTATACATATACATATACCCATCACCATCATGCACACCATCTCATCATCATCATCACCAGCTCATGCGCACTCCCTACTCGCACATGGCTGGGTCATCACCGGGTTATGCGCACTCCCTACTCATAGATAATCGAGTCATTCTCGACTTATGTGCACTCCCTACTCGTACATAGCCGAGTCAATATAATTACACAACATTATATTCAAGCATATATGTATATCAACATAATGCAGCCACATAGAAATCCATAATAACCACACATCATAACATAAACCATTTCACAAGAGCTTGTTCCCAAGGCATTCATTTTTGAGAAAAGTTGTATAAAATCATTCAAACACTTTGTTCAAAACAGTCATATTCCCAAAACAATTTTGATAGGTAGTCCACTCACCAATTGATTGTAGAGCCTTTAGATAACTCCAATTCCTCTAATTGTCCAAATGAGATGATGGGGCTTCCTTAGAACCTAGGATCACATTAGCATAAGCAATAGGTCAATTTTACACACTATGAACCCTAAAAGCTATCTCTTAGCTAGTTTTCAATTGCCACATTAAATGGCCATCTATGTTCACTATCTTAATCACTAAAAGTAATGAACATACTCAACAATAAATAGCTCATAAATCCCAATTACTAGCCATTTTCTGCAGCTAAAAACCAAGCTTAATTCATCACTTACCCTAGGGCTTCTTTGTAGTCAAATTTTCTCCCAATGGCTTCCAAATAAATGGTGTAATTCTTTCTTTCTCTCTCTAAAATGTCCAGCTAGTGAGAGAAAGTATGAAAACCAGATTTTTGAAGGGTTTTAAAGTGAGAGGATGAAAGAGCATAAGGGTTTATGGAATAGTACACCAAAAGCATGAAAATTAGAGCTAGAGAGATAAAGTTATGGAAGCTTGAAGAAAACTCCCATGGAGAAATTGAAAAAACATGAGAGAAGAGAAGGGAAGAAGAAGACCAGCTGTTGGAAATTCAAGAAGGTGCTGGAAATTTCAAGATATTTATAGCTAATCTTATCCTTTCCCTTAAAATTACGAAAATACCCCTCCACCAATTTACTTATTCTTCTCCAATCTTTTATGCAATCTCTTTGCTCTTTTAACACTGAGATAAGGTCCATAATGGTCTAAACATGTTCGGGTTCATAAAAACTTAAAATTTTAACCCGAGGTGAAAAATGACCATTTTTCCCTTGTTATGAAAATTATTGAAACTTCTAGTTTTCTTCGTGTTTTCACCAGCACACATCATTTATGCAGTCTTATACCCATTTTGACCTTAAAATATCATAAAACTTTCTTTTGGAAGCTTATTAGAGAAAATGATGAAATTACCCTTAGCTCGTATTATTACATCTATGCTTAGTTACAAGCCTATAGAGGTTGGGGTCTCACAACTTTCAAGAACTATAGTTTGTCTATTTTCTTGAAGACACGTTTTTTTCATGATTATTTCAAAGACGGTTTGATTATGTTAGATTTAGATTTTAATAATGATGTTGCTTTTGTTTCAAATTCTTCTTCTAATGTTATGAATGATTCTATGAAATGGCATGCTAGATCAAGACATACTGGGCAAAATAGAATGTTTAGATTTTTTTTTGAACGGTAAAATAGAATGTCTAGATTAGTTAGAGAGAGGCTATTAAGCTCACTTGTCATAGTTAAACTTCCTACATGTAAGTTATATCTTGCTGATAAGTCCAACAAAAAGCATTTTAGAAAGGCTAAAGGGCCACCCATCTTCTAGAACTTGTCTATTCAAACATTTGTGGACTTATAAATGTAAAAGCACACAATGGTGCATCCTATTTCATTACATTCATAGATGTATACTCATGATATGGATCCATATTTCAATTGTCTTACTGTTCTAAAACTTTGAAATGTTTTAAACACTTTATGGTAGAGGTTGAAAATCAAAAAGAAAAAAACTTAAGGTTTTTCACACTAATAGAGGTCATGAATATTTATCTGATCCGTTCAAAGAATTATGTGAGGAAAAGGAAATATGTCGATAGTTAACGATACATAGAACTCCATAACAAAATGGTGTTGCAAATAAAAGGAATCATACCTTGTTAGACATGGATAGGTCCATGATGGCACAAGCCAGCCTTCCAATAAGTTTTTGGGGGGATGCCCTTTTGACCGCAACGTACATCCTCAATCGTGTGCCTTCTAAATCTATTCCTATAACACCATGTGAGTTATGGAATAGGAGTAAGCCTTATTTGGAAAGCTTACATCTTTGGGGATCGATAGGGTACATACATCACTCATTTCATAAGTATGGGAAACTTGGCCCTAAAGCTAATAAATGCGTATTTATTAGATACTTAGAACATTCTAAGGGCTATGTGATGTATGGGGAGTACCTTGATTAAGGGCTAATTGAGATAGAATCTCGTGATGTTGACTTTTTAGAAGATGACTTCCCTAGCATAGGTGAGGTTAAAAAAAGCCTTTGAGCTTTATGAGATGAAGGAACCCCAAGAAAGTGTATTCCAACATGAGGAAATGAACGTGGAAACATATTCCATCTTAAAAGATTATTGAGGTCAGTGGGAGTACACCATTTGAGCTCCACCAAGATGCACAGTTGCAAAGAAGTGAACATAGGCAAATACCTCGTAAATGATTTGAGATAGAAGTTCAGTATTTTTTAGGTATTTCTCTGGTCGTTGATGAACCATCTTTCTACAAGGAAGCTTATAACTCACCATCATCAGAGAAGTGTCTTACTGCTATGGAAGATGAAATGAAATCCATGACTAAAAACCAAGTATGGGAGTTAGTTGACCTTCCACTAAGGCACAAAGTCATTGAAAACGAATGAGTTCTAAAGGTAAAGTGCAAAGTAGATGGATCAATTGACAAATATAAGGCTCGTTTAGAGACAAAAGACTATACCCAAAAAGAGGGTGTGGACCATGAAGATATGTTTTCTCTTATGGTGAGCTTTGCATCAATTCGCTTTATCCTTGCTATAGTGGCACATCTTGATTTGCAATTGTTTCAAATGGATGTTAAGACTCCATTTCTCAATGGAAAAATTGATGAGGAGATTTACATGAATCAACCAATTGGTTTTCAAGCCCAAGGAAAGAAACACAAGGTGTGTTGCTTGAAACATTTTATCTATGGCTTGAAACAATTATCCCGACAATGTTATCTTCATTTTCATCAAGCCATCATTTTCGTAGGCTTTACGATGATTGAAAAGGACTATTGTGTATATGTAAAGAGATTAGGGAATAAGTTCTTTATTCTTTTATTATATGTGGATGATATCTTATCAACTGGGAATGACATGGAGTTAATTGTCACCATTCATAAGTGGTTGTCCTCCACTTTTGAGATGAAAGACATGGGACAAGCTGAATACATCCTTGGGGTTAAGATATCAAGAAATCGTTCTAAGAAATTCTTGAGTTTATCTCAAGAAAATTACATTCAAAAGGTCTTAGAACGATTCCATATGTAGAACTCCAAGCCTATAGACATTCCAATAAAGAAAAGCTTGTATCTTAGCATGTAACAATGCCCTAAAACTGAAGAAGAAAAAAAAATGAATGGCGAACATAGCATATGTAAATGCTATTAGAAGTCTTATGTATGCCATAATGTGTATTTGACCAGACATATGCTTTGCGGTTGGTATGGTCAATAAGTACCAAAATAATCTTGGGATTGCCCATTGGGCTGTAGTTAAAAAGATACTAAGGTATCTAAGAGGAATCACTAATTTGGCTTTGTTAAATCAAGGTGAAAGTCTAAAATTGATCAGATATAGTGATGCTAATCAAGCCAGTGATAAAGATGATCAAAAGTCTACTTCAAGATATGTTTTTGTACTTAGAGGTGACACTATCTCTTGGAGTAGTAAGAAGCAACTTTGTATTGCTCTATATGCTATGGAAGTAAAGTATGTAGCATGCTGCGTTACAGTACAGGAAATGGTTTCGTTAAGGAGATTCTTGCAAAGTTTGGACATTACAAGGCATTTTAGGGAAGCTGTTGTACTTTATTACGATAACACAGTTGCCATAGCTTATACAAAGGATCTTATGTACCATGAAAAACCAAACGCATTGATACTCATTATCACTACATTTGTGACATCATTGCACAAGGTCTTGTTGTGTTAAAATACATTGCCACAACTGATATGTTAGTAAACCAATACACTAAACATATAGCTAGAAATGCTTTCCTAAAGCATATTAAGGGGGGATTTTTTTTTTTTGGCCCTTGAAAATAAAGTGTTTTTGAAAATAACCTTCTAGATAAATTTAACTATTTTTAGCCACCAGAAGAGTTTTTGGGAAAAAAATGCCCTTAATGAGACATCTTCGGTGACGCGCACTCTTAAATAGGCAGAAAATGAGAAAATAAATATGCGAAGAATTTTCAAACATCTACTTTTGTGCAAAATAAATATGAAAGGCATGGTGGGGTGTGACACGACATGGTGGGAATGTGTGACACGTCATGGTGAGAATATGTGACACGGCTGTGACACGATAGGGTATAGAGTTTGTGACATGGCATGGTGGGAATGTGTGACACGTAATGGTGAGAATATGTGATATGACAGGGTTTAGAGTGTGTGACACACCAGAGAGGGAATATGTGACATGTCAGGGTGATAATGTGTGAGACAACATGGTGAGAATGTGACAGGGGTGTGACACGGTGAGAATATGTGACACGGCAAGGTTTAGAGTGTGTGACATGCCATGGTCAGACGTGTGACACGACAAGTTTATAATGTGTGAAACGACATGTGATAATGTGTGACAATGCAGGGTTTAGAGTGTGTGGCACACCATGGAGGAAATTTGTGACATGGCAGGGTGATAATGTGTGAGACGACAAGGTGAGAATATGTGACACGGGTGTGACATGGCAGCGTTTAAAATGTGTGACATGCCATGGTCAGAACGTGTGACACGGCAAGGTCATAATGTGTGAAACGACACGGTGATAATGTGTGACACGGGTGTAACACGGTAGAGTTTAGAGTGTGTGACACGTCATGGAGGGAATTTGTGACACGCTAGTGTGATAATGTGTGAGACGGCATGGTGAGAATATGTGAGACGGGTGTGACACGACAGGGTTTAGAGTGTGCGACACACCATGGTCAAACATGTGACACGGCATGGCTTGAACGCGTGACATGCCATGGGTTGAATATGTGACACACCATGATGTGAAACAAGGTGGGCAAATAACGAGGAAAGCATTTGGACTTCCACTGAATGAATGAAATGAATATAAAAGGCCATTTCATTTTAATTAAATATTTTTCTAAAATCGCAAACGTCTATGTGAAGGAAGTAAGAAAGTTTCATTCATTCCTCATTCCGAAAGGTAGCAGAGAGTTTGAATTCATTCTTTGCAAGCCTAATTACATCACAGCAACAATGTCGGTTATCATTAAAGAGGTCAATCAATCTAAAATTAAAACTTTCTCTTGTTCGTTGATTTTTTGTTGGTTGGTTTGATATTTTGGTGTTTTTTAGCAATTGTTATGCTTTGCTTAAACTGTTTTCTTCCTGGTTTTATGGTCGTACCAAAGTGTTGAAGGGGTTCGCGTCTACATATGGGGTGTTATGGGTTAACTGGTTTTTTGGGTTTTTAGCATGTCACGGTTGTTCTTGGCGTGTTGTGGGTTAACTGATTTTTTGGGTTTTTGGCGTGTCAAGGCTGTTCCTGGCATGTTGTGGGTTAATTGATTTTTTGGGTTTTTGGCGTGTCACGGATGTTCTCGGTGTGTTATGGGTTAACTGGTTTTTTGAGTTTTTGACGTGTCACGGCTGTTCTTGGCGTGTTGTGGGTTAACTGGTTTTTTGGATTTTTAGCGTGTCACTGTTGTTCTTGGCGTGTTGTGGGTTAACTGGTTTTTTAGATTTTTAGCATGTCACGACTGTTCCTAGCGTATTGTGGGTTAACTGGTTTTTTGGGTTTTTAGCGTGTCACTACTATTGGTGTAATAAGTCAGTAATTACAGTGATTGACATGTCACGACACTGATACGCATGGCATGTCACGACACTGATATGCATGGTGTGTCACGACATTTGACTTGATATGCATGGCGTGTCACGACATTTTACTTGATATGCATGACGTGTAATAACATTTATTTCTTTCTTCAGTATACTTTATTTCCACATTATGGGTTAACTCACTCGTGCATGTGTGCCATGTTTTGCAGGTGCAGGCCAGTTAGTATAAGGATCTTGATAGTTTGCTTCTTGTGCTGAGGGAGAAGTGGGCATCCAATGTCGTTATCAACACCCACTATAAGTGGGCAACTGCATTACATCAAGAAGACTCTCCAAGAGAAAGGGGAGTACGATGCAGTCAAGCGTACATGTTTCGAAATGCTGCTGGACGTATATCCACAAGGCTACTTCTGCGCTGGTCTCCTGCATAACATCATGATTCGTCGAATCAATGAGACAAAGGCAATAGAGCACAAGCTATGGTTTGCCATTCGCAAGAGCAAGGGGCAGATTTCAAAGCAAGAGTTCTGCCTTATCATCGGACTGACGTTTGGTCCAATGCTCGATGTGTTCAGACGACCATAAAAGGTTGTTGCGAACGAAATTCATTCCAAATACTGGAATGGGCAGTAGAGCATTAAGCTGCAAGAGTTGCTTGATACTTTTCGTGGAGGCAACTTTCAACGACCAGGCGACGAGACTAAGATGGCACTTGTCTTGATCGCAAATAACATTTTATTTTGTCAAGACTACCGTAGATGGGTGACGCCTTGACTATTGTCATTGGTGGAAGACATCGATGCTTGGAATGCCTTCCCATGGGGTCACTATGTTTGGAGGTTGACTGAAGACTACCTTTTGAAGGGGTTCGAAATGCTTACCTCAAACTTGCAAAAGGCTAATCATTTATAGTACAACATTTACGGATTCGAGTGGGTGATACAAGTATTGTCACAAAACATTTATCCGTTTCCTTTTGACATAAAAATTTATGGTTGCACTCGTTTATCATTTATGGTATGATAATGTTACATTTGACTTGTAGTTCTGGGCAATTGAGGAAATTTCAGCCTTTTGAAAAATAGTTTCCCCTTCTACTTTGAAGGACGTCTACCCACGTATGTGCATATGGCAATGCAATCAAAAATCGAAAGACTTTTACAAAATAGTTGATAAGTTTGAGTCATCTGAGCAGTTGAGTGAACATCTACTAATTTCTGCTATGCATTTGTATAATAATTTTCCCTAAAATTTAATCACAATCCCTATTTTACAATTGTTGGTAGTCGAGACCTTGGAGCCCACCCCGAATGACACCAACCTGGAGTATTTTGTGGACATTGATGTCTCGTTATCTGAGGGCCACCAGTACGTGCCAATAAGGCACATGGAGGATCGGACAGACTAGGGCTTAGGTGCTCAGGAAAAGAGGAGAAAATTAAAAGAAAATAGAGCCACAAGTGGTATGAAGCGGAGGTGCATCATCGCTGCTTTAGTGGATGAGCTATCGAGCCTTAAGTTAATGGAGAAAGGGGACGACCATGGCAATGGCAGTGAACAACTGGTAAGGACAGTTCTAATGGTTTGTGTTCAACAATTCTATATTTGATTATCAAATAACATATATGTGTTTGCAATTGGACCATGCAATGACAGCTCCTCAACCACTAATAAGTCCTCCTCAGACGTACAGTGCTAACGAGCCGTCGGTAAGATTGGTTGTAACGATTTGTGTTCAACATTTCTGCATATGTTTATCCAGTAACACAGTAATTTCTATCATTACAGTTGAGGGAAGTGACGATAGCTCCTCAACGACTAATCAATCTTGCTCAATTGCATAGTGGTAACGAGCCGCCAGTATGGGTTTTAAAGTTCTAACAGTTAATGTTCAATAATTCCTTATATGATTATTGAATAACACAGTAATATATGTTATTGTAGTTGACCCATTAAACAAGAGTCAATGACGGAGTAGTCATGAAACGTCAACTAGGACGAATCATGCACTTGCATAAAAAATACATATCGGAGCTAAAGGCTTTGATTCAGTCATTGACTCTGGCCATGCAGACGTTTGAGAACCGTGTTGTTGCTCGTATTCTAGAGGGCTTGAAATCACAAGTACAATATTCTATCTTCACTCATATATTGGTCGTTTATATTTAGTAAGTGTAGTTCTATAGTTTGTTCTCGGTTTATGGTTTGTGATATTTTATGAGATAACGGATATTCCCATTTGTCTCATTTTGTAGGGCGGTCTTTCATCTCAAGATGCTAGTGAGGACGACGATGATGCTGATAATGAGCAGCATGATGACGCTAGTGTTCACATTCACGATGATGTTGTTTGCCATGACAAAGATGATGCTATGGCAGAAGATGTGACCATTAAATCAGATGACGCTGAAGGAGTCCATGTTCTTGAGGCTGATTCCATTATCGATGTAACTGAGGGAAGGGAGAGGGACCTTCACTCGCTCGTGGCTAAAGGAGTCCATGTTCCTGAGGTTGATTTAGTTATCGATGAATTTGCGAGAGGGGAAGGGGACCTTCACTCGCTTGTGGTTGAAGGAGAGCATCTTTCTAAGGCCTATGCAGTAGTCGAGGCAGTAGTATGAGGGGATAGGAACTTTGCATCACTTCAAGCTGAAGGGGACCATCTTCCTTAGAGCACTCTTGAAGCTAGCGGGACACGGTTGTTGTGACTAGAGTTTGATATCCATCATCGTGCAGCATAAATTTTAGACCCAACTAAGCGGGCACTAGTTAAAATGGCGAGCAAATACATGTCAAGCCTGTATGTCGACCCCTTAGTGAGCCGTCAAATATGAAGGACGCAATGGTGGAAGCATATGAAGCTTTCAAGAAAGACGAGTGTGAGAGGTAAATTCTTAAATAACATTGCAAATATTATTTTTTAATGAAACATTAATCCACAAGGCTTTTGAAATTCATTCTGTTACATATGCAGGAGTAACGTCGGGATCTTAAGGGATCAAAGTGCTGAATTTTTCACAACATTAGAGGATCCCAAAGAAGAAATGAGTAGTGAACATATAGATACATGCCTCAACGTACTCTGTAAGCAAATGATAGGGCCGAAGTTAAAGTTGTACACTACCCATGCATGCGTGGTTGACACGATATTCTTTGTAAGTTTATTTGAAAATTTTTCAATTCTGAAAATGCTAAGTTTTTTATTGCATTAAGTGTAAGCTAATGTATACATACTTCACAGGACACCATCAATTTGCTACACACCGCATTTCCAACTGAAGATGCCCGGTCCACGATGGAAATTCCATATGAGTTGCGAGGGTATGTGGAGGGTGAGAGGCCGACATATGGCAAAAAATGAGAAGATGTCGATTTCATCCTCGCACCTTGCAATGTGGGTGGGCATTGGGTGGTAGCAAAGATCGACTTGGTGAGGTGGACGATCAAGGTGGTGGACTCCGAAAAAACTTCAGATGCTAAAGATAATGGAGTACGTGTGGCTCAGATGACACCCTTACGACAATTATGCCAATCATCTACCACCAAGCCAGTTATTTCAACAAAACACGTTGAAAGACAAGGGATTTGACGCTGATGCCATTGGAAATCCATTTGCAAAAAGCTAAAGTGCATCGACAAAACGATAATGTCAACTGCGGTATGTTCATGATAGGGTACATTGACGATATTTTGCAATCAGAAAATATCAAAGTTAAGCAGAATATGATTGCAAATATGAGTCGCCAATACACTCTAGAAATTTTCCAACAATTGTGAGAGCAAAACCTGAACATATCGACCCTTGTATGTGCATCATTTTTTTATATATACAATTAATTTTATTAATTTTAATATTCATACATTTTATACATTACTTTACCATTACTTCTTCTTTATCAATTCAAACACAGTGCTTATAAATATTAGAAGCTGATGTAAATTTTAAATTAATACTACAACCACGTGGCGTGTCACCCTATTGGGGCGTGGATTGTCACCCCGCAATACTGTAACAAGTCAGCGTGTCACGCCAGAAATCTGCATGCACTCAGCGTGTCACCACAATTAGGGAGTGGCGTGTCACCCCACAATACTGCAACAAGTCAGCGCGTCATGCAAAAAGTCTACATGCACTCAACGTGTCACCACAATTGGCCCGTGCCGTGTCACCTCACAATACTGCAACAAGTCAGTGTGTCACACTAGAAGTCTACATACACTCAGCATGTCACCACAATTGGCCCGTGCTATGTCACCCCACAATACTGCAACAAGTCAACGTGTCACACCAGAAGTCTGCATGCACTCAGCGTGTCACCACAATTTGGGCATGGCGTGTCACCCCACAATACTGCAACAAGTCAGCGTGTCACACCAGAAGTCTGCATGCACTCAGCGTGTCACCACAATTGGGGCATGGCGTGTCACCCCACAATACTGCAACAAGTCAATGTGTCAAACTAGAAGTTTGCATGCACTCAGCGTGTCACCACAATTGGCACGTGCCATGTCACCCCACAATACTACAACAAGTCAACGTGTCATGCCAAAAGTCTGCATGCACTCAGCGTCTCACCACAAGATGTCATTGACATCTACCAATTACAGCCTAATCTCAACCCCCACACCAAATGATCAAAACTGCCACGTGGCATTTTTTTTATTAGTTTAGCATAATATATTTTAATTTAAATTTGTTAAGTGATTGGCTTAAAGTTTTATATGGTAGTATTAATAAGATAAAGGATAAAATAAACGTTGTAATTAAAAAATTACAAAAAGAATTTGAATATTAGGATTTAGAAAGCTACTAAATTTAGATGAATTAATTTAATTTTATATCTCTTAAGAGATTTGATTGTAAGAGCATAAATGGTTAAATCAAATGAAATAGAAAGGAATTAAATCAAATCATTAATTGTTTAATTCAAGTGGTAATAAAATGTGAGAAAAGGGGTAATAGTATAGGGACTTCACAAGTCTATTTAGTGTTCAAAACTACGAACAAAATGAAATGAATACTCAAATAATATATCTACAAAATTAATAAAAAAAAATAATGACTCATATACAAGAGGAAACTAACAAACACTAAAAAATATGAATGAATGTAAGATACTGCAAGAGGAAATTGTGAAAAAGGTATTGCACATGGGTTACACATTTAGTTAGGCGAACAAGTTATCTTCATCCACAACACACCTTACATTTTCAAACATTATCCTTCGTATTGGACAGTTGTTGCGTGTGTGATCGGTTTGTCTGCAACTTGAACATGCTTTGGGTTGGCGCACTCATGGAGGCACCGATTGACTTGGAGATGGTGCCGGATTTGTGGATGGAACTACAAATAGGGATGGGTAATTTTGTCTGTTATGCCCATATTTCTTGCATTGCAAACATCTTCGTGTTCGACTACTTTCACCAGCCGATGGAATCCTTCTCCTCTTAGGGTTTCCCACTTGGCCTCACCAAGGTGGTGGCAAGACGACAATTTGTTTCACATGAGGGGGGATGTCCCACTCACTAGGATGCCCTACCGGGCGAATGGACCCTGAATAACACTCCATTAAAATAATTGTCTTGTAGTAGTCAACGCAGAATTCAATGGCTTCATGTTTGCATTTACTAAAAAATACAATGAACTCAATCTTCAAGCACAATGTAAATGCTATGTCAATTAGGGTTCAAATAAGAAATAAAGATATTCTGACCTTATTGCTGCAATGGCATGGTTGCATGGCAGTAAATTTGTTTGGAACTCACAACATGAACACGTCTTCCTGGACAAGTTTACAAGTCCGTCTATTTTCCCGTCTTTAACTTTGAACTCCACTCGATTGATAGGCTTAACTACAAAGCAATGTGCATCATTAAATCGTTTGCTCAACTGCTTGGCAACCTAAGGGCTGAGGGATGTGGTCACCTTGATGGCTTCCTCGTACTAATCATGGAACCAACACTGGAACATGTCTCTGATGAACTCGATCAAAACAGTGATTGGCATTTGTCTTGCATGCTTCAAGCATGAGTTAACACATTACGCAATGTTGGATGTCATCATTTGGTATCGCCTTGCCAGTGAACATGCACGTGCCCATCTTTTAGGCCCTATTCTTATAAGGTCAGCGTGGGCTCCCGCATGAATCTACTTGAGCTGGTTCATATGTTTGTTGAAATCAAAAATCTTATAGCAATCTCAAGCAAAGGTGAAAATCATAAAAACATCGTCGCGCTTGAACTTGTTTTTAAAGTTTTTTTTCAAGTGGTAACCACATAAATCGTAGTGCGCTTTTAGGTATGCATTTTGGATTGCTTTCTTAATACCGAGATGCTGATCAGAAGTGAACATAGTGTTTTCAGGACAACCAATCTCATCACGCAGCTTGCTAAGAAACCATGTCCACGTGTCTTCGTCCTCAATATGGTCGATGCCAAACGCAACTGGATATACGCATTTGTTCGCATCTTTGCATACAGGGACAAATAGAACACCCTTGAACCTGTCTTTCAGATGTGTTGCATTAATTGCAACCATAGAACGCATTACATCCCTAAACCCCCGAACACAAGCCCCGTATGATCAGAAATAATAGTTGAATCTTTCTGCCTCATCAATAGCCACTGCAGTCATTGTGCTAGGATTTTCTTGTTCCAACATATAAAAATACGAGAGTAGTAGTTGAAATGACTCATCCAAGGGACCGAAAACAAGCCTCTTCGCATACTCCTTCGATTGTCAAGCCTTACCATACAAGCATTCCAATCCCCACTGAACCCTCATCTCACAAATTATGTCCTTAGGTCTCAATGCTACTCTATTAGCCAGAAGCTTGTGTGATATAAGTTCACCAGTTATCTTCGCACTCGTAGTTGGAAATCACCCTTGCAAACCATCAACAGTACATGTGTGTACTTTTATGGAACGTCCGAACTTGCCAATATTCTCTTCTGTCAAGCAACTTTGTTGCACACTCACTGAACTTGCATGCCTTGTCCTTATAATCAACCTCATAACGAGCTTTAGATGACCTTTCTACTTTTATCCCAAACTATTCTTTTAGAACCAACATGTTCAAAGCTCATTGCAACTCAGTTTTCGAGGAAAACATTATTCCTTTGTATAAGCGATCATCGGCACATGTTGACTCCTCAGTGGTAATTGTTTGAAAGGAGAACCTTTCTGCACCTACAATTAGCCACATATGAGATATCCCTGCATTTCTCCTTTCCTAATAACTGTCATCGAGCAATGTATCAAGGGAACGAATCCCATTCTCACCAGCGATAAGGTTATTGTATATAGGGTCATCACACTGAACATCTCTTACATCAATACCTCCAACAGGTTCCGTTTCGCCTTCAACATTATTACAAATTAGAATGTCACTGTCATAAAGTCAGTCATCGTCTAAACTGTCATCATGCCATTTATCAAGCCCATCATTTGAATTATCATCAAATTTATCTTCACCGGCAGTGAACAAATCCTCATTTCCCTCATCAGATGCAATATTATCCTTCAACGTTGTAGTGTCACCCTCCAACCTCATAGTGTTATCCTCAAGTATCGTATTCTCATTTGATAATGGCATTACACACTCTACCGTTTCACCTGATCGTTGCATTTGTTGGACAAAAACAAATAATTGGTTTGATGCACATCTTGATCAAAATTGTGCAACCAATTGTTCTGTGAATGTCGTCTGTCTACCAGGTTGTACAAACTCTTACGCATACCTCAATTACCATGGTTGTGGGTTATGGATCGAATGTTGTGGTATATGTGAAGCATTGTAAATCTCATTTTGATTGAGCTGATTACCATGTTGTTCAACTTCTTCATGTGACATAACATTTGTTTGGCGTCCCTTAATGATGACATACACAGCCGGAACATTCCTCTGTTCTAGCAGAATTAATGCAACATCCTCATCGTCCTTGATAATTGGCCGTGATAGCTCTCTAGGTGTACTGATCAATGCATGTAACTCAATCTCGTCAATTTCTGAGTTTACCCCAACAACATCTTCAATCAGCTTCATCAAGCCTGCAAACGACAAATCACTCCTAACCCCCTACATTCGTGACTCATCACGCTTATAAATGCCATCCACCCACTGACCACCGTGTCTTATCACAAGTCGCACAATTGGAACCCCACTGAAATTTTGAAAACAAAAAAAATTTGTCAATCATTTTACACAATACATGCCGTGTTCAAAAATTTATCAGTCATGTTGTTACACGCCATTTTTAAAAAATGTTACACACCATGTTTAGAAAATGTTACACGCCATGTTCGAAAATGTTACACGCCATGTTCACAACATGTTACACGCAAGTTCAAAATTTGTTACACGCCATGTTCACAACATGTTACACGCTATGTTAAATAAAAATGTTACACGCCATGTGCTAACACATGTTAATTCAGTATATTTGTTACACGCCATCTGCTTTATAAATGCATGGCATGTAATAAGTTTGTGTAGTGTTTTTAATCCATGTTCTAATTTACACAAAAAGTTTCACAAATTTATGTGTTGCAGCAATAAACCCAATAACATATCTTGCTGTCATCTCCGCTATAGGGTCTGTTTATCGATGACAATATGGCCAGATGCTGAGAGATAAACGACAGCATAAGCATGATGGTGCTCAACAGAGAGTTCACAAAGCTCATACAGTTCAGAGAGGTGAGAGAGCTGAAGATGATGGTGCTTAACAGAAAGTTGACAGAGTTGATACAATTCAAATAGTTGAGAGAAAAAGATAAGCGAGCTCAAATAGCTGAGCATTTATTTCTAACAATTTCCTCTTATTTTTATTTTCTCTATCGCAAGAGGGAGATTTCAGGAACTTAATTTGCCACGATGTTTTTTAAGGGCATTTTCGTCTACTTGTGCTTCTTTTTGGCTAGAAACAGATAACTTTATATGGGTGGTTATTTTTTAAATCACCTTATCGATGTATTTCTCATAATTTCCTCGCATAATTAAGGGTTTAGGGTTATTACGTATTTAATAGTCATGTATTATTATTTTTGAACAATTAATAAATTAAGTCTGTGTTGACTTATTTGATCAAATGTTGTTAATTAATTAAGGCACATATCTAAGATTATTATTGTCACCTGGTTTTATAGATTGTTCTTCTCACATGGAATAATCACCCTAATGCTGTGGTAGCATGTGGGATGAGACTTAAATGATCACAAGTTACCAAGTGTTTTGTGATCTTCTTGTCACATGAGTTGTGAGCAAGGATCTTAGCAATGTCACCTTGACTTAGAGTCAAGATGAGGCTCATAAGAGTCGAACATGGAGATCATCCACACTCCATGGAGCCAATGATAATCGGATTTGAATCTTAGGTGAATCAACTCAATCCTTTTTATAAAGATTAGATTGAGATCTATATGGTGGTTTTGATGTGACAAACCCTAAATGGAAGATCCACCATGACATACATTTGATACTTTATGTGTTATTAGTTGACCAATGGAAGGAAGTGAATGAATAGATCCATGCTTCATCATTATGTGAGCCCTAAGGACTTATGTAGTCAAAATCTTATACCTTTTGAGACTTGGATCTATGATATAAAGTTGAGATCTGGTGTTGCTACTTTAGCATGATTTCCAAAAGTCAAAAATGATATGATCTAGCGGAACATGACTAGGAAAGCAATCAGATCCTAATGGATTGACATGAGTATCCGAGGAAGAGTCATTATCCATCTCACATAAATGGTTTATAACGCAATGCTTGGGTGGTTGTAAAACATTAGTCGTTAGATATAACCATGAGTTTAGACACATAAGGAGATCTTGCATAGCTTTTACATGTATGAGAAATTAAAGATGCAAAATCTTGTGTGATTAAAATGATTTGGGGTATGACGAGAACTTGAGCGATGTTATGTTAGTAAGATGGTAATTTAATATCTCATTGCTCACCGGTACCTTTATTTTCTCGTTGGTTGCATATTCCATTTTCGATGTATGACAATGAATGGAGAAAAGTTAAACTGAGAATGGTATAAGTTGATGCCAATATGTACGAGTGGGAGATGTTTCCTTTCAATGTGGTGCATCCACATGGAATGCAACTTTGTTAATTATTCATAAATAATTAACAAATGTTCAATTAATTAATATTGGATATTATTGTGATATTTTTTAATTCAATAATTAAAAAACGTATGAGATAGGATAGAAATTTAAATTTAATTTGTATAAATTTAAATAAGGATTAATTACATTTAAATTTAATTTGTTTAAATTTAAATGTAATATTTTATCTTTATATCCCTAACACGTTTACAAATAGTGAACAGATGTACTGGTTTTTTACACACACAAGAATGAATGTGAGTTATTCTGTAAATAAAAAAAAAACCAAAAACTCTTTTCTTTTTATTCTTGAGACACCATTAAAGGCTAGAGTGTTTTGAAATGTGTAATTTCTTATGGAAGACTCTAGCAGCCACTCCATGACAACAAGAATGAAGAGATCATTGTGTGCACACAAGAGGATTCTTAAGGTAAGTTTTTTCTATCAAAAAGGGAGTGGAATATTTATTCGAAAAGATATGCCCACTTCCCAACACTAATAAAAAATTTATATACATTCGCCTACACATCAATGGTCAATAATTAGTAGCATTCCTACATTAATAATAATTGAATATCGAGCAATACAATGAACTTTGTTAATTAAGAAGTAATCAATGTAGTATGAAGATAAGGCAAAAAGTAAAAAATAATGATCCATATGGAAAGAGTGTCCCAATTCATATCCAAAAACATATCCCATCGGCAAAATTTAACCTCATAAAGAATAATTAATAATGCTAAATCGGCTGATGACAGTCTGTTCATGCATCCGTAATGTTGACCCACCTAAAGCAAAGAAAAGAAAAGAGAATCAGAAAACCAAATAACAATAAGAGCAAAAAAGATGGAACATGCATAGAAACCAAAGATAGAAAGAGTAAAGGAAGAGTCGAAAATGAAACAAAGTAAGAAGATAATTGTACAATCATGTAAAGAGCAAAGAGACAAAGAAAACAGAGATAGAAATAGTAAAGGAAGAGTCAAAAAAAATGTAGCAAGAAGAAAAATCTATCCGGATGGAAAGACGCAGTTGCCAAATATCGAAATAGCTACCCTGAAATAAATAAAAAAAATTCACCAAAACAATGTAAGTAGAAACAGAAACGAAACAAAAAAGGGAATGGAAATCAGAAAATCAAAGAACAATGAAGAACAATGGAAATGAAAGAGAACAAATAAATAGACAAAATAAAGATAGAAAGAGTAAACAATGAAACCAAGGGAGAAGAAAATTCTAGAATCATGTAAATAACGAAGAAGTGGAGAAAAACATAGATAGAAAGAGTAAAGGAAGCAGTAAAATCTATGATAAGGAACAGACAAAAATATCAAAAAGAGATAAAATGATAAATGGAGTCTTGACTTTTTCAAGAATAGCAAGCATGCGTCAAGGTTTCAATTGGTCATGCCCACGTGACTAGCAATTAACCCTTCAATTATCCTCTTCTTGAAACAACTTTTAATTTATGTAAATAAGATATGATTTGTTTTGATTACAGATAATATTTAACACATACGATCTTAAAAGTTGAATGAATATTTGTAACAGATTAAAAAAAATTAAACATGCTAAATTAAAAATAATACTAATACTCTACATAATTTTGTAATACAGAAAAATGCTATTGACATGGCAAATATTATTGGCCGCGATAACCGAAAAAATTAAAAGACAAGAAAGGCAACCAGGCCATGGCCAATGGACCAGGTTCGACAATAACCGACAAAAGCCCGTGCTAGCATTCTTAAAAAAGAAAAAAAGAAAAAACCATGGAGATGGTATGGAGCTCATTTGCTGTGAATACAAGGGGGATTTTTCATTTTAACCCGTTGAGAAGAGAAGCGTAATATAGACGCCAAGCAAACAGATTCCCTCAGTCCGTGTTTCGGAACATTCACTTCCATTCTCTTCTCTTATTCCCACAACTATAAATACTTCAAGAAAACCCACACTGACAACTAGGCAATCTACTTCTTTAATCCCTTGCTGGTTCTGGAGAGACGAGAGAGAGCAAATGGCCAACCCGCCAAAGCCATGGAAAGCCGAGTATGCCAAGTCGGGTCGATCATCTTGCAAAACTTGCAAGAACACCATCGACAAGGAGGTCTTTAGGCTCGGCAAAATGGTCCCAGCCACTCAGTTCGATGGCTTCATGCCCGTACATTTCCCTCCACTATTTCTTTCTGCACTGATTTCTTCTTGTGGGTATTTCTTTTTTTGGAGAATTCAGGGAATGTTAAGTACATGCAACTGCAATTCTCATTTGGGATTGTGGGATATTGCTTAGTTGTTTGCCTAATCTTTTCTTTTTGTCAATTTCAATCTTTTTGGGCTTAGGCATTAACTTTCACTCCCATGTACTTGTAAAACTCAATGTCTTCATATTTGTATTGTTATTTGTTACCTTTTACATAAATTTTACTCAATGCATTATTATGGATGCTTGCACCTTCTAACTTTATACTTATGTTTGTCTGTCTTGTGAACTAGATGTGGAACCATGCCAATTGTGTGCTAAAGAAAGCAAACCAGATAAAGTCGTACGTATTCTTCCAATTGTCTTTTGTGATTTCCGTAAGATAATCTCTATTAGATGCAGAGTTTAACTCTTTATCTTTTTATTGTGTAGCATTGATGATGTTGAAGGCATAGAATCACTTCGATGGGAAGATCAACAAAGAGTTAGGAACTATGTGGAGGACGGCGGACCTGCAAATACAAAAGCTGTCACTCTTACAGCTATGGAATATGCTATTGAAGTTTCACAAACTTCTCGTGCTACTTGCAAGCATTGCGGCCAAAAGATTATGAAAGAAGAGGTGGATTTTTATGTTTAATGCTTTTCTTTATCTATTTATGCTTTTTATGTACTTGGTTTTGACTTTAGTTACTGAATTGTGGTTTAGTATAATGGATCTATGAATTAATGGCTTAATGTGTGGAAGTGTATAAGGTTGAAAGTCTGCTTCAAGGACCCAGTAAACATACTCTTATTTTGGTTCTTGGCATTGGTAAATATTTCATGGTGATAGAAACTTGCTTCATGTGTGAGGACAGATCGAAGGTTTTTTTCATTTTGGTAGCATGATGAACTATTAGATGTTGGATGAGTAGGATAAAAATGGTTTCACATGGTTGGAGCATTGTTCTGAGATAAGGGCTGGACGAGGTGCATATGTTATTATGCTACTAATGGTTGGGGTGATAGGATAACTCTATTTTTTTTTTCTGCAAGGTCTTTCCAAGAGCATTTAGTTGTGTGCACATTTTTTCATTTTTCATCTTTGGAATCAGCCTGTCTTGTACCCTTGTTTTCTCTCACAAATTGTTTTCAGGGTGGTTTCTTCAAATCAAATCTAATGTGAGATCTATGTGCTTGTAAAGTATCTATCCTTGGCTTCTAAAAAAAAGTTATCTTGTACCCTTCTTTGTTTTCTTGCAAAGGATGGAGTATTTTTTTTTTCCATTTTTCAGACAAATTAGGATTTTTTTTTTAAGTGTATGATGTGATTCCCTTTTTTTAGTATCCCCACTCTAAACATGTAACATTTTTTAATAATTCCATTCTCTTGGGAGTTAGAGAGTTCTTGGTAGCAATATGAAAATTATTTTATCAGTTAATTCCTAATGTTGCAATTGATCTTAAATAAGATTGATATATCAAAGAACGTGGTAGAAGCAAGAGGTAAATTTTGAAATTCATTTGTGGTGTGTACTGATAGCTTTTATGCTGTTGCTTAAGATTTAGGTATTCTTAATATTTTAAGTATTTTTTCAGGACAGCATTGATGATGCTAGTTGTGCACAAATGAGTTTTGACATTTTTGTGCATTGATTTTTCTAATATTGTTAGGTTCGTATATCCACCAAGCCCAAGGGCCAAGGATCCAAGGGATTGGTGTGGAATCATGCCATATGTTTCATGGAACTGTCTCCTGCTACTCAAGTGGAGAAGTTTCCTGGATGGGAAAGCCTTTCCTCTTCTGACCAGGCAACTGTTCGTGCACTGGTTAAGAAGGTTCCTTCCTCTGCTAAGAATGGTATGGGGTTTAACTATCCTTGGTTTTCTCATTTTAATGCCATAGTGGTCTCTAAAGTTTGATTTAGTTTCTTTCTCTTTGAATCATGTTGTCCCTTCAGACAAAGGAACTGAGGTACCAGAGGATAAACAGCTACAATCAACCTCCAGAGCTGGCACAAAACGTAAAAAAAATGTTGGTGATGATCAGAACTCAAAAGTCACTAAGTTGGAAGGTGATGTGCCAACTAGTAGGGTCGGGTCTACAAAGAACACCAGTGACTTGAATAAAAAGCCAAAAGATTCTGATCTGGAAAGTAAAATGGAGGCCCAGACTAAAGAACTGTGGGCTTTGAAGGATGACTTGAAGAAGCATGTGACAACAGGAGAACTGCGTGAGATGCTTGAAGCCAATGGTCAAGATGCAACAGGATCAGAACTTGATTTGCGTGATCATTGGTAAGATCTTTATTATGCGATGATTTTTGATATTGCGTTTTTCCGTTAATATAATCATCTAGTCAAGCAATTTCATGAATGTTTTATGAATGATTTTACTGTAGTGGATGATTTTACAGATTCCTGTGCTTGATCTGTCAATGGATGCAATTACATTTTACCTATATCAAAAACTTGATAGTGGAATCTGTTGTTTCGAATTGTTTTTTGTTTCTTTTTTGTGTATCTAGATGTAATTTTTTTTATGAAATTGCTGAATGATTAACACCATGCTATGAACATAAACTTCTAATTGTCAGCACTGAAATTGAAAGAATTCTTTTTGTGTAATTTTGTCCAGTGCTGATGGGATGATGTTTGGAGCCCTTGGTAAGTGCCCCATGTGTTCTGGCAGTCTTCGATTTTCTGGAGGCATGTACCGTTGCCATGGCTACCTGTCAGCATGGAGCAAGTGTTCTTACTCTAGTTATGAACCTGAACATGTTAAAGGGAAATGGAAAGTCCCAGACGAAACGAATAATGAATTTCTTCGCAAGGTATTCAACTAAGATTCATTGATATAGGTTTATGAAACTGTAACTTTTTCCTGACTCAATTTTTTTCAGTGGTTTAAGTCACAAAAAATAAAAAAACCTGTTCGCATACTGCCTCCATCTGCTTCTTCAAGTCAAGCTGCTAATGGCCAATCCCAAACTTCAAAGGTTGAAAGCTTGGCAGATTTGAAAGTTTCTATCGCTGGATTACCTCAGGAGTCCATGGTAAAATCTCTTGCACTATATTTATAATTTATTGAAGTTATATTCAGTTTGCTTGGAATAAATGTGAACATGTGTTCATATCTTGAGGATATTTGCTTCTCAGGAAGAGTGGAAGGGCAAAATCAAGGGAGCAGGTGGTATTGTTCATGCCAAGATCAAGAAAGGTATGTGCTTACTGGCTGGATTTTTAATAATTGCTTGCTTTAATCGGTTGGTACCTAACAAATCATGTTGCAGATACTAACTGCTTTGTTGTGAGTGGGGAGCTGGATGGTCATGATGCTGAGGTCAGGAAGGCAAGGTAAAGCTGCCTTCATATTTCTGGTCTTGAGTATGTATCTTGTTCCATTCATTTTAGTTCACAAGTGTTTCTGTTTTCAGGAGGATGAAATTGCCAATTGTTAGGGAGGACTACCTTGTTGATTGTTTTAAAAGACAGAAGAAACTTCCCTTTGATTTGTACAAAGTTGAAGCCATTGGTGAGGCCTCTAGCATGGTCACTGTTAAAGTGAAAGGCCGAAGTGCTGTTCATGAAGCTTCTGGTCTGCAGGATTCATGTCACATACTTGAGGATGGGAGAAGTATATATAATACAACTTTGAACATGTCTGACCTATCAACTGGTGTTAACAGGTGCATGTTGCGCATCTGTCTCTTTGGCTGGCTGTTTAATCTGTTATGTTTTGCTGTGACTTTCCTGCTTTGAAATTTGTGCTGAATGCTTTTTCTTGTTGCCTATTGAAAGATACAACGTAATGATTATATGTTCCTTGCTTCTTCAGAGGATAATGAGGGGCATTTTCCCGCCTCCCCTCCTCTTTGAATGCTCTGAGATATTTATTACTTTGGAAACTTAGCTTTTTCACCCATTACTTTTTTGACTCTGTTTTGTATATCAACTTATTGCCACAGAATTTTGCCCCTTTGCTTTTGTAATCTCTTACTTTATGCTTTCTTTTGATTATTTCTCCTCTCAATGAATATTAACTCCTACTTGTTTGGCATATGAAGTTATTACGTCCTCCAAATAATCCAAGAAGATAAGGCGTCAGATTGTTACGTGTTCCGTAAATGGGGTCGCGTTGGGAATGAAAAAATTGGTGGAAACAAACTAGAAGAGATGTCAAAATTGGATGCAATCTCTGAATTTAAACGTTTATTTCTTGAGAAGACTGGAAATACATGGGAGGCATGGGAACAGAAACAAAATTTCCAGAAGCAGCCTGGCAGATTTTTCCCATTGGATATTGTATTGCTTATTTCCTTTCCATCTCTCAGCAAATGTATTATGCCCCTTGCTTGGGTAGTGGATTCTCATTTCTTATAGTTCTCTTTCACATGTTGGAATTTGTAGGATTATGGAGTTAATAAACAGGTGTCAAAAAACAAGCACTCTGATGCGGACAGTCGACTTCCTCCTCCGTTACTTGATTTGATGAAGATGCTTTTTAATGTGGAAACATACAGGAAATGGCCCACTTTCCAAGCATACTCTCCCCTCTCCCCTCTCTCTTACTCTGTCTGAAATTATTTAGATGTCTGAAAGACCCATTCTTGACTGCAGGGCTGCAATGATGGAGTTTGAGATTAATATGTCTGAAATGCCATTGGGAAAGCTTAGCAAAAGTAATATTCAGAAGGGTGCGTAGTTGTAAAAATTTCATTTATTTTTCTGTATTATGCTGAACATCCTTATTTGCTGCCTTATAGGAGTTAAATTTCTGTTGCATATGCAGAGTAAAATTTTAGTAACCATATCTCCTTGGCACAGGTTTTGAGGCATTAACAGAGATACAAAATCTATTGAATAGCAATGCTTATGATCCTTCTGTCAAAGAAAGCTTGATTATTGATGCCAGCAATAGATTTTTTACTGTTATTCCTTCTATCCATCCACATGTCATAAGGGACGAAGATGATTTTAAGTCTAAGGTACAGATTCTCCATCTTGTTTCCTTTTCCTGATTTTTGACCCTGTTGTGTATTCATGCGATTCACTTGTGAATAAGGGTACTGCCTCACTGTAAGTCATATGCTTTCATTTCCTTTGAAATGTTTAGTGCAAATTATAAAATTATGTTACACCTGAAATAAGGCCAATTTATGCTGTATTGAATTGTCTGGGGACTGATTCTCAAATTTTGTATAAAGTGGAGTAGCCTTTTTCATTTACTGGTATGCACCTAGTTGCTTTTACTTGTTTGGTTCCTGTATGTTATGTTTAAACGTTTATTTATTTCAAGCAGTCCCCATTTTGTCTTGTTTTGAACATTGGCATTCACATGTTCAATTCAGAAACAAACTCTCGTGTAGGATCGATACTTAATTGCCTTTTATATTTTTTCCCCCTGAAACACTAAAGGGTGTTATGCTGTTTCCTTAAGACATCTCAACTCTTTGGCTGCAGATTAAGTAATTAGGTTGTAGCTTTTTGTTTAATTTGTGAATTGATTGTCAATAGCAGGGCCTCTAGCTTGTAGCTGGACTTTTTCTCCTTGTGGTTGTAGCATTATGCTGTTGGTAAATAACATTTTCATTTCATAGAACCTACACTTTATCTGGCACTCGATAGTTGGATGTTATTTTGAGCCTCAGAGAATACCATTGCAAATAAAAAGAAGGAAAATAGGAAAAATGTTATTGGCTTCTGGACTTCATGGCTGCTGTGTTCTAAAAGTGTGGGTGTTAGTAAGATATCTATGTTTATTGCACTTGATACATTGTATGCAGAAGACAGGAAGTTGGAGTTGAAACTTGCTCAAAACTCTTGCTGAAAAAGTGTTACTTTTTTTGAAGCGTTAACTGAACTTTGCAGTTTATTTCATCTTTCCATGTAAGGAATAATTTGTGATCCTCCTTTGTGCTTGAGAATGGTAGGTGAAAATGTTGGAAGCTCTTGAAGACATTGAAATAGCCTCAAGAATAGTCGGTTTTGACAATAACAGTGATGATTCCCTTGATGAGAAATATAAGAAACTCAATTGTGATGTTGTTCCCCTTCCTCATGATAGCGAAGAATATCGGTTGATTGAGAAATATCTCCTTACCACTCATGCCCCTACTCATACTGTGAGTCCATTTTCTTGTGTGAGGGTGACAAGCTCCAACTCCACTGGTTATGGGCTTGTTTATTGTTTGTCCTTTCTTTTTCTCACGCTCTAAAATAGGCTCAATTTGCATTAAATATTTACTACAACTATATGTTACTGCCAGGATTGGACTCTTGAGCTGGAAGAAGTATTCTCACTTGAAAGAGAAGGAGAATTTGATAAGTTTGCTCCTTATCGAGAAAAGCTTATAAACAGAATGCTTCTCTGGCATGGTAAGTGGTTATTTATTCCATGGGAGAGATTCATTGCTGTGATGCAAATGGCTATAGTTTGGGACAATTTCCCTGATGCTATTGTTTTTGAGATCTATTGGACCATTATGAGATATTCTCCTATGCAGGTTCTCGATTGACAAATTTTGTAGGAATACTTAGCCAGGGACTAAGAATAGCTCCTCCAGAAGCTCCAGCAACTGGCTACATGGTTCTCTTACATCCTCTTTTCATGAATGCTCATACATCATTGCATATGTGATATATCCACTTCTTTTGCAAGACTAACGGTTGTAATTCTTTTCCATTCCAGTTTGGCAAGGGGATTTACTTTGCTGATTTGGTCAGCAAGAGTGCTCAGTATTGCTATACTCATAAGCAAAGTCCTGTGGGCCTAATGCTTCTCAGCGAAGTTGCCTTGGGGGAAGTCTACGAGCTAACAAAGGCCAAGGTTAGTTTACCCTTTTTTGCCATTGGATAGAGAACTTGGCATTTCTTCAATATTTCTCTGTGCTTACTTTTCCTTATTCACATTTAGTATATAGAAAAGCTACCAAAAGGAAAGCACTCTACAAAAGGCCTTGGCAAGAAAGTACCTCAGGAGTCTGAATTTGTGAAGTGGAAGGATAACATTATTGTTCCTTGTGGCAAACCAGTTTCATCTAGAGTGAAGGCATCTGAGCTGATGTATAATGAATACATTGTTTATAACACAGCTCAAGTAAGTTCTGAGATTTTTGCTGTTAAATTTCTCAAAAGCTTTCCTTGTAGTTAACTAGAGTTGCAGTTTGGACTTGATGTGTTGTCTACCTTTGGGGTATGAAAATGAGTTAGACCTTTGGTTCTTTGCAATGTGCATTAAGCATATCCATCTATGCATGATAAAATATGAAGGTTGTTAGAAAGGCAAATATACGTTTTCCAAATTCTCTCTATTCCCTTTCCCAAAAAATGCCATCATTCTTTTTCTGTTTTTGGTGCTTTGAAGGTTTTTCTTTTCCCTCTTTTCTCTTCTAAAGAAGTGGTTCTAGTTAAATGAACAATGGATTTAATCCTTGGAAATCTAAGGGTTGGAAAATGCCTGAAAAGGTTTGAGGTAAGAATTGTTGGCATTCTTCAGGAGGAAAGACTAAATGGCTTAGTTTGAATTAGCCTCTGACATATATCCTTCTGGATGTAAATAAATGGCCTTTGTTTGAACCTGATTGGACTGTGTTATTATTATTATTATTATTATTACTATCAATCTACCACTGCTGCTGCTCCTGTTTTTACTAGTTATATCATTGTTATTTATTGTTGCACTTGATGTTTTTAATGTGATTTTGCACTTACCATGTACATATTGTTATTATGGACAGGTTAAGATGCAGTTCTTGTTGAAGGTGAGGTTTCATCATAAGAGATGAGGGGAGATGATGGATGTTATATGTACTTTCGGGAAGGTCACAATCTGTAAATGCCAAAAAAATGAAGTTGGTCTTATTTTGGATTTTCTGAAGGAAGGTTGGGTCTTGTTAAGGTCTCTTTTTGGGGTTGGCTTGGAGTTGGAGATCTTTTAACGTGTCTATTATCAATGTGAATGCTGTTTGTAAATTATGGAAAAACACTTGCAACTTCGATCTTGTAAGATTCCATCATCTTTTCGCCCTTCATGGTGGGATTAAATGGTAATGAATCTACCAGCTTATTTCATCCTTACAACATGAGCAAATTCAATGTGCATGACATTTATGGAGTTTAAAAGTGTATTCATATGACAAGCACTGATAGCTTCGCTTTGAAGAGCCTTGAGTTCTATAGCACGTTGTCACAGGTTGAGAATTTAGGCCTATTTCGTGCATCTCTAAATTGACCAGTTTAAGTCGGACTCCACCTTGTATCTATAGTTTGCTAGAACTTACCAAAGACACGAAGAGCATAACAAAAGGGTATTGTTTATCACTCCCAGCTCCTCAACCAGATATGTTATAATCTAGAGATATCTTATTACTGATATAGAAATTGTTAGTTTGCTTGTGCATGTGAGCCATGCGCACGGATGACGCTGTAACTTGTCTTAAAAAGTATAAATGCCGGTAACATTGAGTGGCTAGAAATGATATGCAATTTTCCATGTCAATGCTAAGCCTGGTTATGGCAGAGGGTTGGCGAGGAAGATGAAGTCAGGAGTATGACAGTGGAATGTTCTTTTTGGTGCAAACTGCCATGTTCCTCTGTTAGGGAGTGTAGAACCTTTAACCCAGCTATGCTTTCTTTGTCTCTGTACATGTTTGTTTGGGCTACACGGCAGTTGTGGCAACGCGCCACGCCATTTTTATCCCTGGTTCCAGCAGTTTTGGGTAGATTGATATATTTCCACGTCTGCTGATATCGGATGCAAACATAATAATATCTTTTAAGGTTACCTTTTGTTAGCATATGGATTGATTTGAAATGCAATTGATTGTTATTATACTATATTGTTTTGTGGAATTCAAAAGGATACTTGTGAAGATTGTACAGGTACAATAGGGGAATAACGTATACCGTACCATTTGGCTCTTTTCTTTCTTTATCTTTTGGATGAGATAATCCTTTTACAATCATTTGAACAATCAGTCCTGCTAAAGAGACTCGTGTTTTGATTGCCAGTTTATAAACTGTCATCACAATTAATGATCCATCCAAACTCTGTTTATGTTTTCCAGATAAAATTCCACATTTTTTGCAGCTCCTATTTAGAATGGAGGATAAACTGAGCTCATTAATTAATTGGTAAGAATCTTTAATGGATGGATGGATGGATGGATGGTGATCAGCAGTCAGCCAAGCTAACTTGTATCAGCAATTTGGTCCAACTTTACGTTGGATCAATTTTCCAATTATGGGAATCTATGTTGGATGTACTGCAACTTGGATCTTTGATTGAACAGAGAAATTATTTTGTTGTTATACATGGAGAGTAAACGTGCATTGGCGACAAGAAACATTGAATCAACAGACCTTTGCGATCATGGGGGACAAGAAAAGTTGCAAAGTGTAAAAGGGGTTTCGCAGTTAGGAGGAAATGGCAAAGAGAATGAAGTGAATGTGGTGAGTGTATCAAGTTAAAAGTGATAACTTTCGATGGCTCTGGTCCAGCAATAAATGGTGAAAATAGTGCTGTCCAGAATAATGCCCTGCACGCATAATGGTTTTTGTTATATCATGTGTCTGCGAATCCCACAGAAGATTTGTGCAATTTAACTCAAAAGCCAAAGCCAAAGCCTGCACCTTTTAACTGTTTGATTCTCCAAAAGCCATGATCTTTCCTTTGCACAGGCCTCTAGTAGCATAACGCGTATTCGTTTGTTGGGCTCTCTTCTTTTAGGGTTTCAGGAAAAAATGATGGCCTCGCTAGGAATTAGGTTACCCTTTGTTTTGTTTCCCCGTCTTTTGTATCTCGTGTGATCAATACATGTACACGAGGGTGAACTTTAACTTCATTACTAGTAGGCAGAGGAGCACTAGTTTCACGAACCAGCTAAAATTAAGTCGATGTCTATGTTTCCAAAGTCCAAACAGCACCACAGGCAAAAAGTATCTCCTTTGCTTCACCTTGCCTCAAAGTGAAAGGAGCCATTATGGAGGTGCAAGAAAATTAAAACAAAGAAAGAAGGAAAGAACGAAAGTGTAAACAGTTGTTCAATACAATGTAAAAATCCAATGGATTTGTCATGTTCGAAGTTGAAAGACCCCACAATGTCAATATTCCCATATTACACAAATTAAAATGTAAAACTCGTTTAGAATCATTTATGCAAAACTGAAATTAAAATGATTATCTTTGAAACAAAGGGTGATACCTGATTGTCAAACAATAATACTACAAACAAAAGTGTTTCTCATAACACAGCAACAACATCAACCAAATGCACCAAAAAACACCGTCGTAATTCACCCTAGTGGTTGTCGGTAGGCTTTACCAGCAGGTGGCAGTAGGAGCAGCGCCCACAAAGCGACAAAGAGCGGCAGTTCCAAGGTGCGGCGATCGGCGGAAAAAAAAATAAATTTACAAACTTTTCTTAAAAACCAACCCCAAAAATCAAACTTTGTTGAATTAAAAAACACAACTTCTCATAAATAATATAACTAAAGTTCAAATCATATAACTTGTTCTAACCCATTAAAATACAATCCCCATTTTTGCACAAACCATTAATAAATGTTCCCTCTGAACCGTACACACAGGCCTACAATGTCCCCCATTCACACTTCTTATAAGACCACCCCCTTTTGTTGTGCCCCTCAAGGACCCCCCCCCAACAGCCCCACTCTCTCGCCTACCCAGCCAACCCTCGCCAAACCCATATTTTCTTTTAGCACCATTTCCTAGTGTACTCGTGTGCCTTGAAAATTTTAAGATTATTTCTCCTTGTCCTCCATCTCTAGCTGCTCTCTACATATTTGTTTTTTCCCCTTCCCTCAAAGCTCTTTCTCTTTCTCTCTCTGTACTCTCTGCCATGGCATCATCTGGCTCTGCCACTGCCACTGGCTCCCCTTGTGGTGCATGCAAGTTTCTGAGACGAAAATGCGCCTCTGACTGTATTTTTGCGCCTTATTTTTGTTCGGAACAAGGCCCTGCAAGGTTTGCAGCCATTCATAAAGTTTTTGGTGCTAGCAATGTGTCCAAGTTATTGTTGCATATCCCAGCTCATGATCGTTGTGAGGCGGTTGTCACCATTGCTTATGAGGCTCAAGCAAGGATTAGAGATCCTGTTTATGGTTGCGTTGCTCATATTTTCGC
The DNA here is from genome assembly GCF_053813885.1 of Theobroma cacao. Classification (NCBI taxonomy): domain Eukaryota; kingdom Viridiplantae; phylum Streptophyta; class Magnoliopsida; order Malvales; family Malvaceae; genus Theobroma; species Theobroma cacao. The sequence goes on along the minus strand of NC_142639.1, from coordinate 33,097,039 downwards.
CTTGCAACAACAGGTTAGAAGATTTTTTCCTTTTCAAGGAAGGTTTCATAGTTGGAACAAATATTTTCCCATGTTCTAATTTGAACATTTCTAAAAGTTTTTACTTGTCGGCTAAGATTCATTGTGGAAAGATCAAACTTCTTAAATTCTTTGACTCGAGTTCCGTTTTCCCTTATTCTTGTTTCCTTTTCACCGGTTTTCTTCATTACAGATGAGTTATGGCAATGATACATTTGCTGAAAAAAATTAATGCTACAGATCTTGCATTCGAGAGTTTTTGGTTTTTCCAACCGAATTTCCTTTTGTTTTTGATTGGCTTTACTTTAACAAGAACCAACATACAGATACCATTATGCAACCATTTCCTAATCTTCTTGCATATTCTCTCTTTTTTATTTCATAGGTGGCATGCTTGCAAGCTCAATTAATGCAAGTCAAAGCTCAACTGGCTCAAAATGCTATGAATTCACATAACATAGAGAGTCAGTGGCAAGGAAACCTTTCTGGGCTGCCTTCCATTCCAACTTATCCAAGCTACATGAATCCAATCTCCCCACAAAGCTCACTTGAGTCAGTTGAACTCAACAGTGCCGATAGCATGAATATGCAAGAAATACAAAGCAGAGACGAGTTTTCTTTCCAGGGTTATCCTAAGAAGAGACCATGTAACAGTGATCTGGGTGAGCTTCAAGCACTTGCCCTTAGAATGATGAGGAACTGAACTGAAGCATCCTTTTTCTTTTTTTCTCTATGGAGTATGGTCCTGCTTCTGTTCTGATGGTGATCTTTTTCCAAAAGAATGATGTATATACCGAGCTTGTTCCCAAAAAGAAAACTTAGTATAACTTTGATCATCAGCCTAATGTTGGCATGTTCCTTTTTGTTCAACCAAAATTTTTATTACAACTTGGAATTCAGCTCTATCTTCTGTGCACTCATTCACTCATAGCTGGTGCAATAAATTACTGGGGGTGGTTAATTCCCTTTATAAGGATAAATTTGTCTGTTCTGATATCTGAATGATAATTTGTCCTGGAAACTTATAGTTTACTTGGGGGGTGGTTAATGAGGATAAATTTGTCTGTTCTGGTATCTGATGATAATTTGTCTTGTCCTGGAAACTTATAGTTCACTTGGGGAGGTGGTTAATGCCCTTTATGAGGATAAATTTGTCTGTTCTGGTATCTGAATGATAATTTGTCTTGGAAACTTATACTTTACTTGGAGGTGGTTAAATTTTCTTTTGATAGTCTACTGTTCAGGGAGCCACAATAATGGAGCAACTTCATTTGACAATGTGATAAAGGCCTTGGAATTCGGGTTATCATGAGTTGTTTACTTCCCTTCTTTCACACCTATCAGTTCACGACCAATGATAGATTACACATAAACATACAAATTTGAACCCTATGGTGTCCTTTCCTACAAAGGGATATTAATTAAATTAAGAAAGCAATTGTTAGGGGGTTTCTAGATGACATTCTTATATTATATAAATTATCAGCCTGAAATCACAGCATGCAGGTTCAATCTATTTCTTCCAAGCCAAGCTTGATTGCCTTCAACTATCGTCATCATCGCGTAATGTAAATAATTTTAGCTTGTTATAGGAAAGCTCTACTACACAGCATTGCTTCACTGTGTTTTTCTCTTTTGATTCTCTTTTCATAAGCCTAAATTTTTTACACACACAAAAAAAAAAAAAACATTCATTCTAATAATTAAAATGCTGGGAAAGAGAACTTAAGCAAAAGGTCCCCAAGGATTCCTTCCAACATCCCTTTGGTCCAAATGCAGATCACCGGGAATGACTAGCATTATGACTTTGCTTTGAAAAATTTCGTGTCAATAAATAGGGATCAGGGAAGAGGCTGTGAGTGCTATCATGGTGATTAGAGGCAAGCACACCCTTGGGGAAGTATCCTTGGGACCCACCCACCTAGGGTTTATGTTTTAATTAGTAGGTTTACCTAACATAAGTATTCTTTCTAATTTTAATACCAATAACCTATGGCCTTGTATCCTTATTTATAGACAAAATGTTCCCTTGATTGAATGCACAAGGCTACATTATGAGCTAAGAGCTTTGGCAACTTTTATCTAACCAACTGAGCTAACTGTATACTTAAGCATATTAATCTAATTTGAGGATAAGATTATTTGTTTAAGGCTCAATTTATCATTGAAACAGATAAACTAACCCCTCCTATATTTTGTTAAATATTATTTGTTTCGTAAAGCATAGAGCATAGGCTAGTTAACCCTCATAGATCAAAAAATATTTATCAGATATGATTAAGACACAACAAAAATGATCGTGAATTGAATTCTTGAAGCTTGACCATCGACCAAATTATGGAGAAAAAGAAAAAAAAAAAACAAGTTGTGAGAGCATTTTTAGCTTGATGTTGAAGTAATGAACTATCATTCTCTTTGATAATCAGGCTTTGCTTCTAGATATTCTAATTATTAACTTATCTCCCCTATATAATCAACTAGAGAAAAGCTCCAGCCTTGGGTTGATCTTTATGGTTACAACCTGTCCAACATTGTACGCGTCCTACTTCATGGTTTGCAAGCTTATCTTCTAAATTTTAAGTTTGCATAGATATTTCCATTAATAATTTTATTAATCTGTTTTGTACGAAATATCGAATTGTATGGGTTAATACAATTGCAACTAACCACTATGTTGATATCTACAAAAAAAAAATTATGTTAGAGTTGAGGCGGTTCAACTGTCCTTTTAAGCAACTTGGTTAGAAGGACATGTCACAGAACAGGAGGTTTGGGAAACGATATGTAGTTATGAAAGCAACAAGGCACGAGGTCGAATGGATATAACCTCTAGTTCTTTAAAAACCAATTGTCAATGTTGAAAAAAGATGTGATGGTGAGAATAAGAAGATTCTTTGAGGTTAGGGAATTAGAAAAGGGGGCAAATAATTCTTTGATCACTTTCATACCTAAGGTGACCAATCTTATAGGTATCTCAAAATATAGCCAATTAACTTAGTGGGAAGTCTATACAAGGTGGTCTCGAAGGTTCTTACTAATAGTCTCTGGATGGTCATTGGAGAGGTTATAAGAGAGAAGCAATTTGCCTTTGTCAAGGGAAAACAACTTATGGATTGTGTGCTAATTGCCAACGAGATTTTAGATCTCATCAAAAAAAGGAATGAGGGAGGTTTTATTCTCAAAGTTGATTCTAAGAAAGCTTACGATAGCGTTGACTAGGGGTTTTTGCAATTCATCATGACCAATATGGGATTTGGGGGGAACTAAAGGAGATGGATCATGGGTTGCGTTACCAAGGCTAAAGTCTCGATGCTTGTGAATAGGGTGGCTATGGAGCCTTTTAAAATAGAAAAAAGATTACGGCAAAGGTGTCCACTATCCTCATTCTTCTTCACTATGGTGCTTGAAGCGTTTAGTCAATTGATGGTGAAAGGAGGGGAAAGAAAACTATTTAGGGGTATTTCGATTGGGTCGAATGTACTAGAGATCTCGTTTTTGAAATTTACCAATGATACTATGATATTTTGCAAACTGAAGGTCAAAAATCTTGCTAATGCTAAGAGAATATTAAGGTGTTTCCAAGCTATCTCGAGGCTGAAAATTAACTTTCAAAAAAGTAGCTTTATTAGTCTTGGGGTAAATGTGTAAGTTGTTGAGGAAGGTGCAGAGAGAATTGGTTGTAGGGTGAAGGAACTTCCTTTGGTCTATTTAGGGATGTCGTTGGGTGGAAACCAAGGGTCAATGCAAATGTGGAGGCTTGTGATTGAAAAATTTAAAGATAAGACATTGTCTATCAGAGGTAGGATAACATTTGTTAAAGCTATCTTTAGTCGCCTTCCCATTTTCTTTATATCTATTTTTCAAATGCCAAACGGAGTTATAAAGGAGCTTGAAAAAATTGAGAGAAGATTCTTGTGGTGTGGAAATGATGATAAATACAAAAATTTACTACATAGAGTATAGTAAAGTTTGCAATTACAAAGAGAGTGGAGGATTAGGGATTGTGAGTCTTGAGCTGAAAAATAAAGCATTACTAAAAAAATGGCTCTAGAGATATGGGAATGAGAGAGGAAACTTATGGTAAGAGGTAATTGTGGAAAAAGTATGAAGGAATCTCACTAATCTTTTACCAGAGGCAAACACTAATAGAGGTGTTCTTGAGTGTGGACTAATATTGTATAACCTTTGACTTCTACTAATGAGTTTTCCTTGCAAGTTACTTTTTCAATGCAACTAGTTGTTGGGGATGTAAATTGTTTACTTTTTTGGAAAGATAAGTGAATCGAGGGGATGACTTTGAAGGAAAAATTCCAAAAGATGCATGCACTTGCTTACAATAAGGAAGGGTGCATTCGAGAATACGATAAATGGGAAAGGGAAAGTTGGATATGGAACATTGAATTGAGGTGATAACCTTTTGGATGGGAATATGAGCAGTAGGAACAGTTACTGGAAATAATAGCTGAATACCATTTAAGTAAAACAATGGAGGATAATATAGCTTGGAAAGGTTCTGCTATAGGTCGGTATTGTCGTAACGTGCGGGTCCAAGAACCCGACTGCTAGACGTGGTTTGGTTTGGGAGTCGCCACTAATCTTTTTTCTAGGTGTGATTGGCCACCCTATTTTGTTCTACTCGACAAAATCTTAAATTAATTTTAAGTTTGTCAAAAGAACGATAAACTGGTCTACGTATCTTTTAGATTTGGGTTCAAGAGTACGGTTACGCACGGGGAAGGATTAGCACCCTTGTGACGCCCCGTTCACGAACGGTACCATTTAATCATATATTATCCTAACCCATTAGTTTTATTCTTATGTTTCCTTAATTGCTATTTATTTATTTCATCTTTTATTAGAATATTTTATTTCATTTTTTACGGGTTTAACATGCACATGATGCAATTATGAAATGCGTGGCATAAAATCAGGATAATGCCAAACAAAAATCCTTTATTGAGTGCACTTTCCGAATCCACCCATCGTACTGGTGGGATCCAGAAGTATTCTCTCACCTAGGAAAATACCTTAGTAACTCGCCTTCGCAAGTTTACTTGGTAGATCCCATCATCGGGATAGTCGTTTGTGAGTAAAAAAAACAGTGCTTTCATGAATGCAAATCCTAATAAGGGTAAAAGACTTTTATTAAAGATATTTCTCAAGACCCTCCCATCGTACTGGTGGAGTTCGGAGGTATCTTTTCACCTAAGGAGTTTACCTATGAAACTCGCCTTCGCAGGCTTTCTCGAAAAGTCCCATCATCGAGTTTAGACCCGTATACCAAATATATCTACATGTCATGACATTTAACAATGCGACCATGACGCGTGATGCACTCGTAGGTTCTATGTTCGTTTCTTATTTTTCACAAAATTTACTATTTCTTCTTTGTGTGTGTTTATTATAAATAGACAATTTACGTTTATTATTTTTTTTATAACCATTTCTATGTCGATATGTATTTAACTATATAGGTACTTATTTATTATACAAAACTCAAAAATCAAATTTTTAGACCAAGTATTATTATTTTTTATTATCCGTAATTTGTTATATATTTTTTTGAATATGTATTTTCCGCTTTTGTATTATGATTAGCGAATTTATTATTATTGCTAATTTCCTATTTATTTTGTTTTGTATATTTTGATTAATTGGTGATTGAATAAATAGACTTTTTATTTTATTTAAAATTAGGAACATTGGAATTCCAAATTAAGACCCTCCCATCGTACTGGTGGAGTCTTAATCGAAACCCCTAACCTAGAGAAGTTTACTCAGAATTACGACTTCTAGTGCTCCGAATGGACATCCCATCATCGGTATTAAATTAATCAATTATTTTATTAATAATAATATTCTTTTTTACCTTATCCTATTTTCGATTTCGCCTCATTTGTATTCCTCTTTCTATTTTATATAAAGCTATATTATTATTAGTATTTTTTATTATTTTTTAATCATTATTATTATTATTATTATTATTTTTTAAAAAACTCAACTAAATCAATTACTATAACTATGTTTTATCTTAACATATATTCCCTATTTACATGTATATTTCAACTTACCTAACTTCTCATATTTTTATAAATATATATATTCTTTTAAGTCCCAAATTTTTATGACTAAAAATATTTAAAACATTTTTCATGCTTATACTATTAGCATAATTATTTATATTCTTCTGTTCATTTTATATTTCTACATATTCTTATTCTTGGATCTATTTTTATAATCAAATAACCCTTTTTTTTTACCTAAGTTTGCTATTATTCATTACATAATTAAATATATTCTTGTATTTTTACCTTATCCCATTTCTTGTATATAAAATTTTAATTTTATTTTTTCTAACATAACTAAAATAAGTAAATAAATAAAAAAAAATTACAAATAATTCAAAATAGACATCAAAGATTCAAACCCAATAGTTGTAAAGCCCAAAACATACCAAAGTCGGGCTTGGACTAGCCAAAACTGAACCCACGGATGCCCACAACAGCTTTAGAAGCCCACTTCTCTTCCAGTCAAAGTGCATTGTATAGTGCCTTGCTTCAGCTACCCTTTGTGCACCAAAACGGTGCTGTTTGGAAGGATTAGAAAGGTCTATTGGTGGGTTACAAAACGACGTAGTTTTGAGCCCTCTAAACACTAACTATAAAATCCTATTTTTCTCACCTTTCTCCATTTTCTCTCTTTTGTTTCTCTCTCTAACCGCCGACTGCTCACTCTCTTCCCTCTCTGTCGTCGTCGGCCAGTGGAGCTTCCTACCGTCTGCGACGACGGGACCCCAAATGACTGAATCTCTCCCTTCTCTCTACCAAGCCGCTGGCCTGATCTTCCCTTTTAACCCAATCGGCTCTCTCCCTCTCTCTATATACCGCCGACGATGGGACCCAATGACCGGATCTCTTTCACTCTCCCTAGCCGGCAATCTTTCTTTCCCTTGCACCGGCAGCCACCCGAGCCCAGCTCTCACTTCCTTCCCTGTTGGCGATTCAGATCTAAGGAGCTCGAATCTCTCTCTCTTCCTCCCCAACTAGCAACACAACCCAGAGGACCAGAATTTCTCTCTCTCTGCCTCCCCAGCCGGCAGTTCAGATCTAAAGAACCTAAAGAAAATCAACCAAAAATCCCCCCCAAAAGGAAACCCAACCGTTCTCCCTCTCTCACTATGCATATTTTTTTTGGGTATCTCCTCTTTTGATTTTCTTTGGATTATGGTTTTGTGCTGTTAGAGAACTAGGAATTCTTTCGATTTGTGGGTTATTGTGGCTGCTAGAAAACTAGGACTTTTTTGTTTGCAGGTTTTTGGCTCTCCCCCGAAATTGTTTTCCCCCTTCTTATTTTTAAGAACTAGATTGTCCAAAAATTTGGGTCCAATCCAGAAGTGAAATCATGCTCTTCTGAGTATGATTTCACATATCTCTGGCAAACATGAAGGGTTGGTAGTTGGAGGTGACCAGTCCTCCCCAAATCCGGCTACCTTTCAATGGCATTAATGCCCTATAATGATGGACTAGAGAACGGGCTGAGCACATGCTCAGTCCCTTCCTGTTCATTCATCATCATTTTTTTTATTTTTTATTATTTTTATTTTTTTAAATAGGTGTCTACAGGTATATAGTGGGGTCATATTGTAAACAAAGGCTCAGTTCTAATAGCAATAAAGATAATGTGTGGAGGAAAACATGGTCTAATCTTGCTTTGCACTAGGTGGAGGTTTTTTGCTAGTAAACCCTTCATGAGAAGGTAGTTGTGAAATTTGAACTTGCAAAAAGAAGACTACTAAGTTAAGAAACAATGGATGTGCTCTATGCAACAAAGGTATGGAAACTGTCAAACATTTATTCTTCCATTGTGATGAGGTGTGGAAGATTGAATGTGTTGGAACAATGAGTAAGGAGTGAATTGGGTTGTCTCAAATAGAGTTCAAGATATCTTTAGTTTATGGAATAGAGCCTCTATTAAGGAAAGAGATGGACATATTTGGGACATTGCGTTCTTTGTTATCACTTGGTTTATGTGGCTTCCAAGAAATGAAGTAACTTTTAGAGGTGCAACTTGGGATGTTATTCAAGTATGGGAAGCAAGTAAACTAAGAGTAGTGGTGTGGGATAAAGCAAGATGGCCAAACAAGTATAGGGCTATTCTTGATACTTATAGAGACCCAAATCTTGGTGGTAGCAAGACAACGAATAAAATACAAAAAAGTGGAAGGGTGGACTAAATCACCATCGAGGACGATCAAGTTTAATGTCAATTAGGTTGCTAAAAGGAGCCCTAGTGAAGTGAGGATTGGTGGAGTATTGAGAGATGAGAATGGGCATGTGAAAGTCCTATTTTCAAAGTCCATCAGGGTAAGGGATGCCACTTGGCAAAAATTTGAGCTGTGAGAGAGGCTCTAATCCTTTTTATAGATTCAAAATTGGGACAGACACATTCCTTAGTAATCAAAAGCAATTCAAGCAATGTCGTTAAATGGGTGAATAATCCAACTGAAGGGCCATGAAGACTACATAAGTGGATCCTTCATATTGAAAGGTTGAAAAAAGATGTGATAGGGTGAGAGGTCAAGTGTACGTTTAAGGAAAACAACCAATTAGCTAACAGATTGGCTAAGGTCAAGGTCTAAAGAGCTCAAGATCTTATAAATGTTTTAGAATAGTTTGGCATAAGTTTATTCTCAGTTTGTGTAAAGGTTTTTGCTGAGTTTTGTTTTTTTTAGTGATGAGGAGCAATTCTGAATTTGGACCTTATCTTCTTGGTTTGTGGGTTATCAACCTTTTCTGGTGAGTTATTGTAAAAGGAAAGTGCATTTTGTAGGGTGGAATGTCCTTTGGTGGACTCTAACAAATGTCCTTAGTGATATCTTGTGGTGTTTTTCTATCATTTATGTTCATGGAATGATGTTGAGGTGTCTTCATATGATGTTTTTTACATGGGGCAAAGAATGTGTGATGTTATTGGTGTGGTGGTGCCTGGTACAGAGATATGATTTTGAGTCTGTAAGTAGGAAGGGTTACTGGCAATTAATAAAGAGTCTAGGGAACCTTGCTATTTTGTATAGATTTTTTGGTTTTGTTTGTTGTGCCTTGATTCAAGAAAGTTACTTCAGATGTGAAAGTAACAGCCGTGAATCTTGTTTTTGTCCCAGCCTTGGGGCTGAACTATCCGTCGGTTGCTTGTTCCTTCTCTCACCATTTTAATTGCTCGATCCCTTTACCCATTTAATTTCACAAGCTCCAATCAATGCACTAGACCGCACAAGAACACCATCGATGTCAAACTCAGGCCCTCCGTCGGTTGCTTGTTCCTTTTCCTATCATTTCAATTGCTTGATTCCTCCACCTATTTGATTCCCCAAGCTTTAGCTGGCGTCCTCTTCTCTATTGTTGCTCCAATCGATAAGACTTTTGAGGCATATATTTGAAACCTATTCTTGTATTTTAAAATTATTTATTAGAGTATGAAAATTTTTGAATCTAGCCATACAGTTACCAAATCTTAGTAAGTTGGTAACTAAGATACATTAATTAGGAGCCACTAGATGGTAGATTTGTGTGGACTTCAAATATACGTTGTTACTGCCCCCATTTTGTTTTAACTTTTGCTGTGAAATTGTGAAATTGTTGCTATCCCAATATCGTAGATTTTATGATTAATATATTAAATTGTGGTTGTTATTTGTGTGAAATTATTGTTATTATTTGAATGTTGTTTTGAACAGTCTATTGTTTGCTTTGATGAAAAATTTGAGAATAATTTAAACAATTATTAGAATTATGCAAAATAAATTAGGGTTTAGTTGTTAATCAATTGAAAAAACGTTTTATTTAATTAAGCATTTAAATAAATTAGTAATAGGATTTAATTTAAAATATATTTAAATTAATCAAGGTGTTAATAGTGGTGGATTCAGAATTTTGTATGAAGGGTGGCTAAAGAGCAATCAAGGTCATGGATTGAGTTAATGATTCGATTCAGAGTAAAAAAAATTAATCAATTTTGAAATAAAATTAAATTATAACATAAAATTTCGTTAACAATTTAAATATAAGTTTTAAACCATAAGAAAAAAAAGTAAAATAGAAAAAAAAAAAACTAAATTTGTGTCAATGGTCTTGGTAATCTTTTTCTCAAATAATTCTAGAAAAAAAGGGGGAAAAAGGGAAAACAAGTTTTAAACCCCAAGAAAAAAAAAGACAAGGAAAAAATAAAAAACAAAAAAAACAAGAAAACAAAATCTAAAATTTGGGCTTTGAATGGATTGAACCCAAGTCCTCTAAAATTTAGCTAAAAAAACTTACCACTATTCCAAAGCAATATAGTTTTTTTTGTTTAAGGGTGGAAAAACTTTACATTTGCTATTTTATAAACAAAAATATAAAAAATAAAAACTGAGGGGTGGCGGCCACCACCCGTCTGCCTCCACTACTGGGTGTTAATGAGTTAATTAAATAATTTAATTAATAAAGAATCATGTAATGTATTATAAGTAATTAAGAAATAAATTAGCAAAATAATATTAGATAATATTTTATTTATTTAAATTAATTAAGGATTTAGGGAAGTAATTACATAATTTAACTAATTATGAATAATTATGTATTGATAATTGAGCAATTAACTAAATTAGTAGTATTATATTATTTTTAAATATATACATAAATTAAGATGTTAATTAATGAGTTAATTAAATAATTTATCTAATTAAGTAATGTAATGTGTTATAAGTAATTAAGCAATTACATGTGTTATAAGTTGGATTTTGTTGTCAATTGGTATTTGTGTTAACATCTGTTAACGTATAATTTAATTATATAATTAAATTTAGGATTTAGTTATACAAATTAGTTAACTAAATTAGTAATTTAAGTTTAAAAATATTTACAGTTTAGTATTATAAGTAATTAAGCAATTAGTTAAATAGTAACATTATATAATATTATATTTATTTCATGTATTCTTTCGACTTCTGATAAATTAAAGTTTCGTATGACAAAGAGGTGGTTACGTGACTTGGTTTACAACTGAAAGTTATGTGGTACACAAATTAGTTAATTAAAAATTAGATTAACAATCTAAGCTTTGGTTTTAATATAAAGTAATACTCTGCAAAAGCTAAAGCTATATGGCTTCCTATGGTCGCCAGATAGATGAGCATCAAGCAGCCTCATCAACTTTACATCCAAAAAACTCTTTTTTTTTTAAAGTAATTATAAGGAATGCTATTGATTACGTAAACCTAGCGAGTGATCTTTTCTAAATTATCTTGAAAAAATGGGGTTGTCTAGATCTAAAGTTGAGATTGCCATGATTTCTTTGGCCATTGTAGGAAACCATAACTTTGGCTTTTACAAATCATTTCTCAAATATAAAAGCCAAAGTTTATATTGTTAATATAAGTTTTAATTTGAGAAAAACAATTTACCGACGAAAATTTACTTTAGTAATATTGACGAATTTCTCTCATTATCAACTAAAACTCGACCGATGGATCGAACCCATTACCGATCTAATTGCCGACAAAATACTTCGTGGGTAAGTTACTGATGAAATATTCCATCATCGATAGATTTCTCATTACCGGTCACGTTATTACCAATGGAATTTTGATGAAAATTTTTGTCGATAATGCCTTGTTTTTTTGTAGTGTTGGGAGGTGCTGGTAGGTACAATAGGCCAAGATTTGGATCTCTATAAAGATGTAAATCATAAAGGGTTGTTTTGTCAAAGTTAACATGGATTTGTGCCCTATTGATCTCATTTTCATTATTTGAATTTGGAAACTCATCTTCATCCTCATTCTTAGCTTTAACTTGCTCTGGTTCAGGTTCCCCCTCAGCCTCAACTTGTTATGGTTCAGGTTTCCCCTCAACTTCAACTTGTTGTGATTTAGGCTCCCCCTCAACTTTAGCTTGCTATGGTTCAAGCTCACCCTCAACTTAAACTTGTTGTCGTTCACTCTCATCTCGAGAATATCTTGTTGCAAATAGAAACTCTTTAATCCTTGTGACTTTCTACTATAGCTTGCTAATTTATGCCATCAACCTTCATCATCAAATTGTAAAGTATCTCCATGAAGGGTGATGCCTGACTGACTTTTGAGGGAGGATTGGAAGAAGTTTCTACCCTTGCAGTGTTGGTTCCTTAAATTCCTTTTTTAAGTTGGTTCCTTAATTAAAATTTTTTTAATTATTTTTGTTATTATTTTAATTATGACACCACTCAGAAAATTTTCTAAACTTGCCCCTACACATGGATATGATAAAAGCTAAACAAATTGGTAGTTTTATAATACGTACCTTCAATGCTTGACTAATAAAAAATTAAAATAAATTAAATGGTTGTTTATGTATGTTATTATCTGTTGTTTGAAGCAAGTTTATTGTGTTAATATTTGATAACTTTATTCTAAAACAAAATAAGTGTATGCCTATCTTCCAATGGTCTTCTTTGATGCCTAATGTAATGATCAGCATGAGTTTTCAACTTCATTGCCCTCGGTTCTCATAGTACTTGTATGGTTGTTTATCCATTTTGATTACATTGAAAGGAATGGTCTTTTCGATGTAACCATATTTGATTGGGTATTCTAACTCTAAAGCTCCCTTATAAAAAATGATTACATTGAAAAGACCATTCCCTTCAATGTAATCATAATGGATAAAAATACATATAAATACAATGAGAACAAAAGGCAATGAAGTTGAAGACTCATGCTAATCACTAGGTTAAGCGTCGATTCTCTAGAAAATTTCAAGATCTAAAAGGCATTAAAGGAAAATGTGCACCAGATGGAGAATTGTTTAATAAACTTAGAGTCGAGCGTCCAACAGATCCTCCAATGCATGATGCAGTCAGTTGCCCATATCAAATCTTCATCAAAGTAGTTAGCAGGCCCATCTAATAATGGGGTTGTGCGACCATGAAATGATACTAGTAGATAGATTTGTATTCTTAATAAAGTTGTACCTTTTTATTTGTATTTTTTTATTGATTGTAATAAAAATAATACTCTTTGTATTCTTACTTTCTTTTTCGAATTTTGAATTCTTACTTTTATTAATTAAAAAATTAATTATGTTGCAATATTTAAAATTATTCATTATTTGTATTTGTATTTGTTTTTTTCATTTTTTAAAATTTTATTTCGTATTTCATGTCATTATCGAAAACTTAACACTGTACGAAACTCTCAATTCCATCGACAATTCTGTTGGAAAATCCGTCGAAATAATACCAACGAAATTCACTAACAAATGTCACCCAATATCGACCATAACAAGCTCTACCAGAGTCAATGCTTTATCGACTAAACATACTGACTGAATATTCAAATATTGACAAAGTGGCCTTTATCGATGAAATTTTTCATTGATAATTCATCGATATTTAAATTTACCGATGAAATTTGCACCTTTATCGATGAAAAATTTCATCGATAAAAGTGTCAAATTTAATAATGATTCTTGATAGCCTCACGTATAATTAAAATAAGTAAGGTATTTTTAAAATATTTTAATAAAAATGATCAAAATGCTTTTAAAACTTTTAAAGAAAAGCACCTTTATAAGTTTGCCAGCTCAAATGAATTGAATTACAAACCTTAAATTGTATTATTCGCTATGTTTGGAAAATCCTACCTATTATAGTTGGTCGTACTTGTCCTTTTGGATAATCAAAAGTAAAAAAAAAAAAAATCAATTTCAATTGCTCCTTTGTTACTTACATTTTCCTAGGAAAAGATTTTAAATTTTTATTTAAGATTTATAACTAATTGGGTGAGGAAGGTATCAATTTTGTTACTGTTTATACCTTCTAATTAACTTTCAAGTTAGCAAGGTGTAGAGTGGGTGAGTGGACTTGTTGGTATGTTGTGGGGCAACATGCAATACAACCTCTTTGTACTGATTCTTATCATCAAGAGAGTGCATACCGTCACAAGAGAGCGACCTAGTTCCTAGGGGCGGAGGGTAAGCCAACACGGGCCCCCCAAAATTTTTAAAAATATTTATTTTTTATATATATTTTATCAAAGGCTCTTCAAAATTTTTGAAAATTTTTATTTATTATATATTATTAATAACCCACTCAAAATAAATTTTTTATTTAATAATTAATATAAATAAAAAAATAAAATAACCTCACAAACTTACTTAACTTTATCCTAATTTAAATTTTTCTACACCTCTTTCTCTTTTTCTTTTTCTCTTTTCTTGTGTGTCTTTTTATTTTTATTTTTCTTTTCTTGTAACTTACCATTAAAACATACCTTATTCTTCAAAAGAGATTCATGAGCTTGTGAGTTTGGATAAAGAAAGACAAAAATCACCCACCACTATTGTGTAAAATTAAGAAGAGGTAAAGTTTTCTTTTACCTTTTTTCTATTTATATTATTTAACTATTATGTGAAATTTTATATTTCGTATTTAATTATTTACATTTTATTCATTATAGTTTTATGTTTTATTTTTTAAGTTTAAATATAAATATAATTATTTTTAGCAACGAAAATTATGAAAACAAGACTCCGAAACAAAATAGATGATTAGTTTATTGCAGAAAATTTAGTTGTTTACATTAAAAAAGACATTGCTAGTATTTTTACTACAGAGTCAATAATTGATGAATTTGAATCTAATTAACATCGTCGAACACAACTTTTTTAGATAACTATTATAAGTTTTTTTTATTTACATGTTATATAAAATTATTATTTATTATGAATCTTTTGATCGTTGGTTAAATTCAACATATTAGTTTTAAAAATTTTTAACTTTTATTTCTTTTCGTCTTTGACCCCCCCAACAAAAATTGACTAACTTCGCCCCTGCTAGTTCCCGTCTCATGCTCCATCACCCTATTTTCACTAGCATACTATTTGTGACAATTTAGCAATAATAAATTGGTCTTCTAATCCTCCTTTGAGATTCTGTTGTGTAACATTTTCCAACAATATCCGGCTTGGTTGTTGCTACCATTGAAGCCATAATTGCCAGAGTTGTCATTGAACCAACTTAAAACCTAAAACAACGCCCAAAAAAAATAAAAAATAAAAAGCATGTAAGAGAATAAATAATTTGAGCAATCAGGCTACACATTGGGGGATTAATCAAATGTCAAGCTCTTCGAGCCCATTACCCTGCCATAAAAATCTTTACCATTAATTAATTAATCAAACCCAGTCAAGCGGCAGTAGTCACTTTCATACTTTTGTCTATTCTTGCGTTAGAAAAAAAAAAAAAAAAAACCAAGAATATTAAGGTCTAGAATGCATTTGTTGGACTCCATTACTCGCACTAAGAAAAAGTTAAATTATTCCAAAGACTGAATAATTAAATTGGAGGTGAGTGATGATTAGTTGAATGTGAGCTCAAGGAAGTGGAAAAAGCTGTCACATTAAAGAAACACAAGGAAAAACACAACTTTAGTACGAAACAATATAAATTATTACATATAAAATATGCTTAAAAGAGTTGAAAAGATACAAAGAGAGTATGGTCTGTTTCTTTGACAGAGTCTAATTCTTAAAGGACAGGAACCCCATGTTATAAATATTTAAGTGGCAAAGTTAGAACCGTGACAAACACTTCCAACTCCAATCTTTGTCAAAAGTGTGTAGATTATTAAGGTATGGTCAAGGATGTATAATGAGGATTTAGAAATTTAATTTTTATTCACATGACATGGGACTGTTGATGACGTGTTTATTTAATACTAGAGATAAACACGAATGATTGTCTTATATGGGGATTAAACAATTCGAAACAAAACACAAAAAACGAAAGGAACGGTTTGGAGTTTGGAGTTTGGACTCAGCATAAGAAAAGCAACGAGGGTCACATACACGTCTTCTTGGAGTTATGAATCTATTTTCAAACTCAAATTTTGACTACTAAATTTGCACACACACACACGTGGGCGTAATCATAACCGTTGATTGTGGGGTCCAGTAATGGATGATATCAGTTGGAGAGT
The DNA here is from genome assembly GCF_053813885.1 of Theobroma cacao. Lineage (NCBI taxonomy): Eukaryota > Viridiplantae > Streptophyta > Magnoliopsida > Malvales > Malvaceae > Theobroma > Theobroma cacao. The sequence goes on along the minus strand of NC_142639.1, from coordinate 33,081,033 downwards.
TTTGTCTTTACAAGCAGCTCCATATAATCATGCTTCCTTGTAGATAGTATATGATCATGTTGTGAACAATTAATAAACTTGGATCGGATAATGAAAGAAAGTTGACCATCCAGCCTCTGACTTATATTAGAGGTGAAATAAGCACTAGGCATCCAATCATCAGGATTCAGGAGGTGTAGAGCTGTTTTTAAATTCATTTCAGATAAATTACGAGTTCATAGCTTGAGACAATCACAAGGTTGCTAAGACCAATTTAGAGTCTGTTTCGTAGCAAAACCAGATTAATTAATAGTTTTAAGCCATTTAGAAACGGCCCAATCTTTAATTACCTAGTTATAATTTTAGTTGGGCCTGCTGCAGTTCTTGTGAGATGGGGGAAAAGAAACCCAAAAGTAATATGGAGATCAATCATATTTGTACTGGATGTCATGTGCAAGCTTTTGGAAATCATAAAATATATATATATATATATATATATATATATATAATAAGGTACAAGATTACTTGATAAAGTATATTGATGTGTTAATATGTGCAGCAATGCTTTACCCTCGTGTAAATGTGCATTTTTTTTATTTTTTTTGTATTATACAATTGTAAATGAAACACTAATAGAAGGAATAGATTTTATTTTTTAAGTAAAATAGTAATCATTCACTTAGAATATGTAGTAGCTTTTCCAAATAACATTAACCCATGTTTTTGAATACTTCATTATGATTTCTAAGGTAATATATACAAAAAAGTAATGCAATATTAAAATTTAATAATATCCGTAATGATTATATATTTCTATTTTAAAGTGTTTTTAATTATAATTTTTTGAAATTAAAAATTCATATACGTTGATGTCTCATGCATTGCACAAGATCAAAGTTAGTTAATATATAGTTTTCTAGCGTTTTTGGGCAATGCAATTCCTAAAATTGCTTTTTTTTTTTTAATTACATAATGCGCTTGATGCATTTGCAATTTTTAAAGAAATTTCAACTATATATACAAATCGGGTTTGACTAATAAATTAAAATTAAAAGTTGGTATCCCTTCAAATTTCAATAAATTTGGTTTCTGTTCCAGTATAAATAGAAGGCATATTGGCATTGTCAAATTTGGTGTTATGAGCTCAAAAACATACGGACTCAAGGGGTGGTGCAGGCATGATAAAATAGATAAATTGCCAGTGTTTTGTACATACCCTCAACAAAGCCTTTCGAGCTACTTGAAAGGCCAGGTCATTAATTAATTAATTGTAGTGACATTTTTTGTTAATGTATCTACTTCTCTTGGCTTGTAGAAACCTGATTGAATACCTAATCAGTACCACTCTTGTTTCCGCGGTGTTAGCCAATTCAAACAATATTGCAAAAGAAAGAGGAGGAAATCAATCCAAGAAATGGCAAACACTCCTTTCCTTTGTGATCATGTGGCAACAAGAGAGTTGAACCTTGTATTAAAAGGGTAACAATATAAATTATTGATCCTGAGTCACTACAATGCTTCTTCAACAACATATATGAATGGTGTCTACAATTAGATCATTTAAGAAGAAAAAATAAATATATAAAATGACATCAGCATCTTGATGAACACTGAATTCTATCAATGAAAATCTACACAAAAATATGATATAGGCCCCGGTCATGCTTTCCAAAAATGGAAAATATTAAAACAAAAGGATATATATATACATATATATATATGATCTGCTAATAATTATGATGTTGTTGTTTAGTGTATGGTGAGCAAGAAAACAAGTGGTCAGGTCTACTTCGTTCAAGATTTGCAATTCAAATGCAGTATAATACTCTAGCCATTTTATCATATATTTCATCATAATCAAAATTTTGGTAAACATCAGACTTGCACTGACTGATCATATCTCTGATTTTGGCCAAATGCTTTCCTGATAAGTAATATGGAAATAAGGACTTTACAGTGCATTTAGCAAGAGACTTCCTAAATGATTTGACAACCGAAATTTGTCTTCATATTCCTTCACCCTTCAACTCAAACACTGCTTTCTGGTAGAATGCGAATTACTTTCTTTGCATTCTCCCCAACAAGGGACACTATACTCACCAAAAATGTCAGTATGGCAACCTGCAAGTTTAAGTAATTCCATGAAGTAATTAATAAGCTTAGATATTTTTCACACTTCTACCTTCTCTCTTCATCCTGCTATAATGATAGAAAGGAAATTTCAAGTAAACTATAGTAGAAGAAGAATCAGATAAATTGCACTCATTGCTTAATTTATTCCATATGACAAGTCAAAAAAATCTGCTTTGCCCTGAAAAATGCATTTGCAAACAATATAAATATTGTAAATCCACACAGAAAGGTTAAGATATGGAGTAAACAACCTCACGTATAACAACGCTAATATTATTGGTCATGAGTCATAAGTAAGATTTAAAGCATTAGTTAAGAGATTCAGATAATATAGCATATGCACCAGAAGCTATAATCATCATTCTTTTTTTTTTTTTTTTTGGGAGGGGGGGAACAATGTGAGTTCAGATTGTGAAATGTTTCCTAAGAATCACCAAATCAAATATTGGGAAAAGCAGGGAATTAAGAATTGAAAGTGAAACAACCTGGGGTGGAGACCAAAGTTAGGTTCCATTAATAATCTAAAATTTCTCTTGGGATCATAATCGGGAGTATTTTAATGAAAATGAGGTATTTCGTTATGCTTATTCTCCTAACACAAATACAATTTCAGACCTTCTAATCTTTGATAAAATTTGTTGTCTCTTGAGCTCTATAGTACTATTCTTGAAAGGGAAAAGGGAGTTTTAATTTCCTTGATACTAGAATCAAGCTGCAAAAATTCCAAGTTATATGACAGTATACACGAGGTAATAAACAAGTCAAGTTGCACCGTTCAGTCTATAGCTTCAACAAAAGAAATAGCCCTTTTATTTGACCCCCAAAAAAAAAAAAAAGAAATACCTATATCTCTGCACCTCAGTGATTTTCTTGCAAATAAACAGAGTAAATAATTAAACTTAAGCTAAATGATAAACATTTTAACGTGTAGGATACTTAGATCAAATGCTTTAATCTTGAATCAAATCCATTAAATAGACCAATTGGTAAATTGTTCTGAACCAACAAATAAGAAGGTTCATAAAGGACAAGTGTGTAAAAAGGATCTAGGTAACTGTAATTTATTAGGTCAAAAATTGAGGCCCTTACTAGGTCATTAAACAAGGTAAATTAGCTCAAACAAAACCAGAATTTCTCCAGTTCTGTAAGAGAGAGAAATACACTATAATTCTATCAATATCCAAGGTTGCACTAGATTATGGAAAACAATAGTAGGGTAGATTTTAGGGTTTCCGATTGTATGAACATTTCCTAGGGTTCCTAGCTTTTATTTATAGCAACAAAAGTGCATGTTTTCAAGATATGCAACATCAATTCAAAACTGGAAGGTCGAATGTCGTCTTCACCGGTTTATAAATCTCTTTTGCTGAGTACTCTTGATCCCCTCATCTCATGATTGTTGAGCATAGCCGAAGGCCATTGATTGAAGATCATCGACATCCTGGAATGTCCATTGTCTGTTGTTTGTTTGCATGTCAAAGGAAGACATTGAATGAGGAGTCTCCCCGAAAGTAGTTGTGGTAAATGAGGCATCTTCTCCTGATGAGATGACTGAATTTTCATAATTCCCTAAAGAGGTTGGATCCAAAAACCCAGTCTCACAGTACGAATTTGCGTTGGGATGATTGGAGAGGTTGGGATTAAATTGTGGTGCCATGCTTGGATTATCTGGGTGAAACCAACTTTGAACATCTTGGAGGTGAGAAGGAATCTTTCCATAGTATTTGCCATTAGGGTTTTCACTAACAGAGCCATTAAGAATGCTCTGAGCTGCTTGTTCCTTAAGGGAAGCAAGTTGTGCCTGTAGATTGACAACCTGTAGAATTTGAAACCAAGAAAGCAATGGTAGATTGATATCAGATCTCTATCTAAACGCAAATTAGGGTTTCAAATCATCGATTTACTTAAACAAGGTCAAAGGGGTCACAAAACCTGCTGTTGAAGAGCAAAGATATGTGAAACACAGCCATAAATGGGGTCTTGAAGCCTAGCTTGAGCTTCATAAGAGATTGTGACCGCAGCTTCACAGCGGTCACTGACAGGGAGGTGAGCAAGCAGCTTTGAGACATTGCTTGCACCAAAAACCTTGTGGATGGCTGCAAAATGGGTTGCACCTTGTTCATGGCAGAAATAAGGTGCGAAAACACAGCCTCTAACACATTTTCTTCTCAAGAACTTGCAGGCACCACAAGGGGAACCAGAACCTGTCATCTTTTTTTTTGTTTTGTTTGGGAGGGGTATTTTAGTGGTTTATTTTCCTTCTGTTCTTAGAGAGAACTTTAAGCAAGCATTACCACCAGGGGCTTATAAACACCAGAGGAAGAGGGAGGTGGATCATTTAATAATCAATTCTTTATTACATTTGGTCCCCTTATTGGGCTACATATATTTTTATTTTTCCTTTTAAAACCCCTCTTGCGCCCCTTTCATCCAATTTTTATACCCTCAAATGAGATTCCATTTCGTATCCTTATACGACAAAAGAGCTAGCATAAACCAAAGCCATTTTGTTTTGCAATTGATGATCGGATTTATTACTAGTTATTTTATGGTTTTGTTTGGTTCTTCTCTGATAACTGCAAGTGCTTTTGTTGGGTGTACCCTGATCACCTATGAGTGAAAGAAGATTTAAGCATTCCAGGGTAATTAACAGGTTAAAAAAGCAATTAATTAAAGGGGAAAACATACAGTTTAAAGCACTTGCCATTAATTGTTTTCCCTGAGTGATTTCAATTTGTTTCCTTTGTAATATAACAACAGGCGGAGAATTACCGTAGACGAACTTGTCAAGTAATTTAATTTGTTTGTTTTTGCGTCTTGACTTTTCCTTTCAGCTATATGGTGTTTTAAGTTTAACTGGGAGACACATTGTAGGAGCAGCTCAGATTAATTGTCGTGTATATAAAGATAGAGCTGGCAATGGGTCAGATGCGATTAAATTGAGCATTGAGATAAACATTCCATCCATCACCCAACTTGTTACTTCATTGCGTGTATTATTCTCACTTGTAGACCTTCATCTTCTCTTCCCTTGCTTGAATTTCTTTAATTAAGCTATGAAATAGGTCGAAAATTACTGGACAATAAATTAATAATATGCCAACAGCATACCCATGTCACAGAAACAAATACTACTGACAATATTAAAATACTTGGGTTTCGAATTTGAAAACTCTTCTTCTTTTAATTCGTAATTCGGGGGATAAGATTCTGTTTTAGTATTAACTTTTTAGTTTTTAGGGGGCCTTCTGGAGGCTTATCCTCTGAGTCTACACCATAAAATATATGCTATTGCTGTGAATGTTATATGTGATCGAGAACAACTCAATTTCAGCAACTATCCTGACATTCTGCATGCTACAGAGATATATATATATAGGTCCTGAACCCTGATCTCATCTAAATTAAGCTTGTCTTGGGATTTAAAACTTTATACTAGTTTTACTCTCTGTCTCTGATCTCAAGCATGGTCATGCTGGCTTTGAATTGAATTATCCAGATTCCCATTATCACTGTAAACTGTGCACACTCAAAGGTTACAATTTAATTCATAGGAAGAAAAAGAATTGAAAATGGGGCAAACAATATCTAGGACAAATAAGAACCAATTGGTATTGGCAGTTTAACTGAACCCTTCTAACATGTGGAGATCACTTTTTAATAATATGATCTCAAATTTGCAGCACGCATGAGTGGCTCATTAGTTAAATATGCCAATCAGAGGAAGGTTCAGTCAGAGGTAGTTGATCAGGTAGCTGATGACAGTAGCACAAATATCAACTTGATTGGAGATTAAATATAGTCACACTCCTTTCTATCCCAAAAACAAAATGAATAAGAAATTCTTAGGAGGGAATTGTCTCATTTTGGTGATTTGAAAGATTTTATATATGGCATTAATTAGAGGTCCCTGCCCTACTCCTACTCCTACTCCTACTCCAGATATGATTACAATCTATAGGTTTGAAATAAGGGTCCCTCTCCTTTGCTATGATCCACATGGAAATGGACTTAGGTGTTTCCTATGATTAGAAACATCCCATGGTTAAAAATATCATATATATTCCTAATTTGATGCTAGGAATTTATTTACGTGGATAAATCTTGAAGACTTACTTACATATAAATATTTTAAATTTAATAAAAATAATACAATGAATATACTTATTTATTCATTCGACCAGATATCATATAATATATATAACTTTTTTAATTATGCTTGTTTAGAAGTCAAAATTACCATCCAATTAAGTTTGATGTGGATTTCTAGTGGCACAAACTAGTATGATATGGGGTTCTTTTACCAAAATTAACAAAGAAATTAAACAATATATAGTAATATATATAGTATCTGTTCTGTTCCATCTTTGTTGGCAAAAATCAAAAGTCCATGATTATGTTAATACTGTTGATTACGGACAAATATATTGTAAATTTCAGACATGAAATGGTGGATTACTTCTTAAATACTGGTCAAGTACAGATAATGAGAGAGCAAAAGGAAAAGAAAGCATATATTCCAAAAATGAATGAAACAAAAGATAGTGACACTGGAATACAACAATTGAGGAAGGGGAAGAACGAATAGGAGGGAGGGAGAGAGAGGGGCTTCATTTTCTCCTTTCTAGTGTTTGATTAGTTTAAGTATAGCAGGTCAGGGCTTGTCGAGCAATACAGTATTATCATCATTAACTAATCTTAATATATAATCATTAATCACTTTCCCCTGTCACACATAGGCAACAACATGTAGACCTTGCCCATTTGTGCACCTTAGGCCCCACACCCAACCCCTAATAATGACATCCATCCCCAACTTGGCATCTTCAATTCCACACCCCCTCTTCTCTCTGTCGTTTCTTGGTGAACCCCTCATTAAAACAAAATTGTTGCTTTTCATCTTTTAAGACTTTAGAAATCTTGGAGATGAGCTTGAAATATTGCTTAGATTATATATTTCCTTGTCACGGAGGTTATAAAGGTTACTAATTAATGTTCATAAAGTTGAAGACCAAAACCATGTTTTTTACTTGAAAGTGAAATTATCCCAACTATTCTCTCTTATTCTCCCAACTTAATTAAAATTAGGAATAGTTGTAAAGTTCCTTTGATTGTCTAAAATATGAAACATATTGACTAGTTATTTCCTGTCAACAAATAGAATTCATTTCATTGTCTAAAATATCAAGTATTTCATATAGCATTTTTCTTTGATCAAATAATATTTGGAATAATTGATTTGACATTTATATCTCGATATACATGTGAAACTTAAACTCTATCACTTATAATTAAATTATCAAGAAAAAGAAGATATCTGACAGTAAAGGTGTGGGCTACTATCATAAAACAAACTCTTAATTAAGTTTCCAATCACAATACCCCAAAAAAAAAAAAGAAAAAAAAAGAAGGAAAGATTTTAATAAAATAAGATAGGATTATGACAAGGCTAATCTAATAAGCAGAATTGGAGAACAGAAGTGGACGTATAGACAGGGGTTTGTGCATGGCATCGACCTGATTGGCAGCCATTATCCCACCATCGGAAATTAATGGCTTTTTAAGACATGTGTACTTGTTGGCCACTTAACCAGGAAAAAGGAGGAGTTATCCTTGGGGACAAGAAGGCATGTTTTAATTGATTTTATGGGGATTATTAAAATATTAATCTCCTTTAGACAATAATGTAGGAGGGTTCAACTAATCTCAAAAGCAGCAATAAAACAACAAAAAAAACCCCTCATCTGTTGGTAAATTTTGTTACGGCTTTGAAATTATAGTATTTAAAATGGCAAATGATCGAAAGAAATCCCCTCCTCATAAGGCCCTTTTGGGGTTTCAAAGAGACTTTTTTATTTTATTTTATTTCTTTCTAGAATAATCAGGCCAACCCAAATACTTCATCTTCCATTGCCTGCTTGTAGAGCTGTTGTAATTATAGGCATTACTCTTAGTAAATACTAATTATTTAAGAGACATTCAGATTATTTTCTTCCTTATCTTATTTACATTTTAGAAGAAAAGTAATGATTTTATACCTTCCAACTAATGAGAATTATATTATATGACATATAATTTTGGTTGATTTTAATTTTTGTAAGTAGTCATTTATTACACTTAAAAACTTGTGATGATATTACGTTACTTTCCAATGACGACTCAAGTCTGTAAGGGCATTACTGTTGAATAGAATATATGTACAATAATCTATAAATTATATGTGTTAATTGGTGTATTTATATATATATCTTAATAAATTTAAGTAGAAAATATTTGTAAACCTGAATATTCCATTAGTTTAATAAGTTTGCTGAATCAACAGGACTTGTATAATTGGCGGCCGCTGGAAATGGAATCATCAAGACCTAGTCTTTAATGAGCATTATTAATTCTTCTCTGTATATATAAATCTTTTTTTGTTTTTGTTTTTTTTGCTTTTGTGTGATTAAAACGTTAGTTATTTACCAACTTACTTTTGTTTACCGACTTTGCATCTCATCGTGTTTAAAAATATGGAGACATTTAGCATTGAACCATGTTTGGGTGTCGGAAAGTATTATAAGTAGTACCACATTCAAAGACATGTATGTAGTCGACAGTCTACAAAAGTTGAGGGATACACATTTTATTCAAGTGTTTCTTAATTAATTTTCCTTGGTTTTCTCTTTTCCATGAGCTATCACATGATTCAAAGGGATTGCCATTTGCCATGTAATACATAGCACTTTAATTAATCAGTGCTTTGTTTAGGTTACCAAGATCAGTACTCATCATTAAAGTTCTACGAGGAACGGCCTCTTTGTTCGAAGACAATGAAATCAAGAATATATATCGAAACGATCCACACTACTTTCAACTGTCTTCTTGTCATTCCAACGCACTGATCTCAGGTCAGGTGGATTACAATGTCATTAAGCCTTTAAATAATGTACATTATTCCATAATCCAAAGTCACTGGTTAACCTCTAATTTTCTGCATATATTAAACCAATCTTTCATTTACTTTTTCGATTTTGTTTGGTTGAGTTTATATAAATTAATTCTCGTGAAATTAAATTCAATATATAAAATAATGAAACAACACATTCCCTAGCTAGCTGTAATGAAACACTCACAGATGGCATGGCATGGCATGGTACAGAAAAAATGTATATTCCCTTGGGAGACCATGGGAAAAAGGCCAATGATATTAAAGGAAAATGGGAGGAGTTAAAGAGACGCCGCGTGGATGAATGTCTGTGGCGTACACGTACATGCCCCCACCATGCATCTTCCAATGTGCGACCCATGTTCCATACACAAATCCGTACCCTTCACCAACTTTTCTTTTTTAAACAAGAGAGGAGAGGAGAAGAGAAGAGAGCATCTGCCTAATTCCAAATCTTGTTCCTAGATTTTGCACTGTGTTGAACTCCCCTTTTTATTGCAAAATGATTCATCACATTCGCCAATACATTTTGCACTCTTTTTTACACACACCAAATTATCATTTATTTTCTCAATCACTCCATCTACTCATTAGTGAATTTCAGGACCAACATATTTTTCTTTTCTTCAAATAGTCATTTTTATTAATACGAAAAGTCTATACAACAACAAAGTTCACAACAATGAATTAAATTTTTTTTTTTAAACAACACTTAATACGAAAATATCTTCCATAATATAAAATAAATTACGCTAACTCCTTTGTTCATGAAACCACAAAAACACAAACATTCTGCAAATTACTTCTATATATCAAGTATATCAATGTCGATTTTTGCTACATATATCCGATCACTAGCAACACGCACCGAACAGATTAAGTCAATCTACTTCCATTTTTGCAAACACATTAGCTAAATAATTAAAAGATTTAATTACTTGTATATAACTTCGCCAATCATTTTCTATAATCTGTTAATATCAGTAAAAACTTTTTACAAAGATCATATAATGAGATAATTCAAGATAAGGGCTAATCAAGAGAGAGATCGTCACTAATAAAACTAGAATCCAAAATCACTTCTTGTCTAATAAACATACTTATCAATCGATTCAAGCGACAAAATTATATACATATATATTTACGAGGTCTACTTACACATTTTATTGTGAAAAAGATACACACACACTCACACGATGGTTTGATAAAGAGCAATCTCCTTTTGCTTTGAGAGGAAAAAAGAAAGATAAAAGAGCAATGAGAGTAAGCAGCGTAATATATTAAGCACACAAAGCTGGCAATACACTTTAATTAAACTTTGGTAGTAATATTTTATATTTTCACCAAAGATTTCACCATCAAAGAAGCTTCTGATCGATCAACTATCCGTGTGAAAAAGAAACCCTTAAATATCTGCTTTATCTGACAACAACTCTGCAGCAATATAAGATAAAGAAATGATTAATTTCTCGGGCAGTGTTGCTGCAACCAATTATTTGCTACCACCTATCTGATTAAATGGAATCTCTATAATGCATGCTTGTCAGCCTAAAAGTAATAACAAGAATGTGATAAGGTCGTTCAAATTCTTAGAAGCAAATTACTTATAATACTAAACCTTTGCCCAACATATGTTTTCTTTATTGGGCTATATATGTAGTTAATATATTTCATGTTTTATAAGACTGAGTTTGAATCATTATTTTTAAAATATAAAATCTCATTTTTAGTAAAATTTATGAATAATTATTGAATAAAAATTAAGTTAGGTATGATTTTAAAATAATTTATAAAATTTCATATTTAATTGATTTGCATCAATAAATACTCAATCAGTCATCCTTTTTTTTTAAAAAAATTTAATGGGTCAATATGAATTTATTTTAATTAAATAAAAAACGATCTAATTGAAAAAGCGATTCGTATCAAAAATCAAATCAATTCATCTAATCATCAAGGTGTTTCGGGTATGATAACTATGCTTTCATGCTCTTTCCTTCTTTTAACCTTTGCATTTCTGCGTAAATGAAAATTTAGTCATATTGAGAGAAGCACATTGTATGATTAAAAAAGATGGTTCTATATTTTTTTTCTTTATTGTTATGAAGCATGAAAATTGTAGTAGCCAACTGATTCGGCAAAATGCTATTTTGTTTAAATCCAAATTGCTTTTATCTAAACCCATCATCTAAAATCATCATATTGAAATTAATTAAAGTGACATAAGCATTCATATTTTCCTTTATTTTTCCCTTTCATAATTGGTCTATTAAAATTTCGCATAAAAAAAATAAAAGTGCTAGGTGTAGGTGGCTAGCAGGGTCAAATCCCATACAGAAATTAAAACAAAGAAAACAAATTTATTTACTGAATTAAGGAACAATAAACAAAAAGGGCGGGGGCGGGGGGGTTGCAAAGCATAAACAATTGAAAAAGTAATTGATAAAATGCAAACAAAAATGTAAAGGCCGAAAAGAGGTGAGAGAAAAGGGCAGGCAAAGCCGTTACAATTTACAACTCCTCGGGATTGCGGTGCACGTGCACATTTAACAAAAAAAAGCACACACACTTCGATCAGTTGATTCTGACGTTGACACGCCACACGAGTGGAAGTCAGGGCACTGTTTTTTACAAGTGCGGGCCCCACTCTTCACGTCACCTCCACTCGCTAACGTTAAATTAAGGGTCCTCCCCATAAAGCAAATTTATTTTAAGAAAGAAAAAAACACACAGAATTTGTTGGCAAATTGAACCAAAATGTTAGAAGAACAACCAGGAAAGATGCAAGGCTCGCTCTGTTCAAACTAATTAAATTATTCTTGGGTTTTACTATTGATTTTTTTTTATTATTAAGTACGAATTTTATTTTGTTTTATTGCAATCTTGGGTGATGTGATGATGTATAGTAAAATTAATGTTCCATATTTTGATTTGAAGTGACTTGAGCTATTTCTTGGAGATTAGAATAAGAAGAAGCAAAGGCGGTGAAAAGTTTATAATTAAAATGATTGTGTAATCATTATTAATTATAGATGTTAATGACTATTTTGTAATCTATAACTATATATTGTATGACTCGATTAAATAAGATTAAAATACTTTATAATCAAATTTGAATTAAAACACTTAAAAAATAACAAATACTTTATCTGTTGATATTTTTATAATATTAATTTGTCTAAATAATAAAATTTTTAAAACACAAATAAAAAGCTGTGTAATAATAGTGTCGATAAGGATGTTTCTTTTATTATATTTGTAGTGTGAGCTTAAACTTAAAAAAATGATTAAACAGAAGACAATAATAAGTGCTCATTATTTGATAAAATCTTCTACCTTTGCAAACAATATATCCCAATAATTTAATATATTAAACAAAAGCTTGAACTCCATACTATATAAATGAATATATATATATATATATTAGAAAAAAAGATAGATAACTTTTTATCCATCTCTTCACCAGCCTCGAGTCAAGTTAAAACTCAGAACAAGCATTTCAAACTTTAGGAATGAATCACTAGGTATTAGGCTGCTATTTACTATATTCAGTGCTTTTTCCAACCTACAACCTTTTAATGGAGACAACAAAGGTCTATGTCATCTTAGTAATTAAGGGTTTTGTTTTTTTGGGTGCATTAAATATTTTCTGTGGGAGGCCAAGACTCGAGACTAGAACTATTTTTGCCTCATCAAACAATACAAAGGCTAAGCTGCATTGAAATGTTGCAATGTTATTCCAACAATTAGCAACATCCATGCATTATTATGTCTCAACTGTTTTGGGAAAATTTTCCACGATTTTGGAGCGGCGCTTTGCTCCCTGAATTTTCTCTCTATCCTTTCAAATCAAAATTGAGTGATCCATCCCTTCTTGTCTTCCCCGAATGACAAGTGGTTTGAATGCCAACATTTTTCAAATGACCAATACAGGAACAAAATAAAAAAATATTAGAAAAACTACAAGCTTAAGTTTTATGTAGCTCTCAATGCAAAACTTTGGTGGAGGAAAGGCAAGTTTTGGTTGATGGACAAAGACCATGTTGGAGAATGATGCTAACATTTGCATCCCTGTAAAGACCAGTCAAGCCGACACACACGTTGCATATGGGGCCATTCTACCTGTTAATGGATGCATTGCAAGAAAACTAGGGTTTCTTTATTCCAATTAGTGTTTAATTTCTACATACTTGTCTCAAAATTAATAGAAACCTTATCTTCCATAATTTAATCACAAAATTCCCTCGAGTATCTAACACATTTATAATATCTCTCTTTTTTTTTTAAAGTTTGTGTTCTGTTGATGGAAAAAGCTAGAATGCCATGTTGAGTCTTAAACTTAATGTAGTAAAAGACTCCTTTCGACATAGAAGCTAGCTTTGCAGGAGTCGGAACTGTATAATTACAACCCAAACCAAGCTGCTCAAAAGTATTTGGTAGCATCCTCAGAAAAAGTGAAACAGCCCCTATACAAAAAGTTTTAGCTGTATCCTATAATGTCTTAAGAGAATGTGGCCTCTCTATATGTATATATCATCTCTTATTAAAATAGCAAGAATCGGACAAAAAACCACGCTTAAATATAATTCATTTGATCTAAATTCCTACACCATGGATTAGGTCCCTATCAAAGCTTTGATTTAATAGGGGTTATTAAGATGTTAACTTTCATGTGAGTTATGACTTACTCTAGACGTTCAAACATCAATTTCGATCCCAAACATTTTAAGTAGCGACGAAAATGTCGTTGCATGATGATTGAGAAACACAAGCAGAAAGCTTCATTTTCACAATTATATATATAAGTCTTGTTGTGTTTTTTTTTTTTCTTTCCCTTTTTAAAGTGTAATTAGGAGGCCCGGTTTAAGTCATTCAAGTTTTATAAAAGTTTTGGATGTACTTTGAATAGGGAGCAAGATTTCAAAGTCCAAACCATAAAATAGGGGCCAATAGTCTCTAGGTAGCTTAACAGTTAGGGCCACGAATCGTCATTGCAAGAGGGGCTAGCCACAAGGAAGAAAAAAAGAAAGAAAGAAATTTGAAAGTGAAAGAGATGGTTTTGTTGTTGTCTAATGTCTATGCAAGGAAGCTAATGGAGAGGGTTTTATTTTGCCTTGACCATGGACTGATTAAACTTTATAGCTAAGAAAGTTAATCACAGGTGGAGACAACCTGGAGAAGGTAATGAGATGTAGTCTAAGACACAAGTTAATAACTTATTTGACCGAAAAAAGTAACCTGTCATAATGGGATAAATCTGGTCCTACAGCTTTGTCTGAATGTGTATAATAGTTGGTTTCTAGTTTCATTTTTAAAATTTAAACAGGTTATGGTTTTGCTTCAAAGCTGAGAAATTATTTCTGGGTATATTGACTAATGAAGAATGGAAAGCCCCACCACAACTCTTATCTTCACTGCTTCTTATATGAATTTTCCAGCATTTTTTCTTTGGATCTTGGCCTTTGAAGTACACACAACTTTCTTCCGACCAGAATATATATATAAGTTAATTTATCCCAATGCTTTGTTAATAATACATACTTTCGGGATGATTCTGAAATGGGTTGGCAATGTGTCCAAAAGTGCAGTCCTTGACAAACCTGTTGCTTAATGAACATGATAAAATATGTATATAATAATGTTCAAGTCTGATTCCCTAACGTTTCCTTCCACATAACAAATCCTCACTCTTTGTCCAGAAAAGTCGATCCAGCATTTGCTCTAAAAAATATCAGAGAAAAGCACAGAAATTTTGTTGGGGTGCAAACAAGTGACCCAACTCAAGTAAGAAGAAAAATGTCATTCTTTGAAGATGAAGACAAGCAACAAACGCGGAAGGGCCAGTTTGGAGTTGAACGTCTCTTTTCTCACAATAAGGAACAAATAGGACGCTTCCAAAAGTGTAGTCAATACTACTTAAATTTTTATCCAGGCCCTTTTTTTTTTTTAAATTACTGTTTGGTACATTGAGGAAAATGTGTCCTTTAAGCAAAAATTGTTTACTGCACCCAAGCTTTTTTTTATATAGATATTCATGCGTATCAGGCGTGGTTTTCTACTTTACCTTGGATGCTACACCACCCTAGGATATAGCCTAAGGTGCAATTGACTACCGCCAATTTCTGCTCAGCCATACCTTTTTTCAGGTAGGTAATGGTGGGGAACCTTGTGATCATTATGTATGAAATATACTATCATATATTGGATAGCTTACGTTCCATTATAAAAGAAATTTCCATGCTAACATTCGAATTCGTTTCAGGCTAGGCAAGCGCAACTGCTAGGATATTTCTGGAAGAATTTCTCAACTTCACTGCAGCGCAGAAAGGGCAGGGCTTTTTGATAAAGCAGGGGATACACTGGGGTTGTAACCTTAGAGGCAGCCCCCAGTAACAAATATTGGCCAGGTCACAAACCCGCTTTCAAGCACACATTACAACTTCTTGATTGTACCTATAAAAGCATTTCTCCAAGAACCAGTATCCCCTGAAGCAAAGAGAGAGGAGCAGGCTGTTGCAACCTGCAGTAGCCATCCCTTCGCCAAACAGTACGGCTACTAGCAAGGGTGTCGCATTTGAGGAAATTTAAGCACTTGGCAGCACGCCCTTCCGTAAGGGCATATGACTCGAAAAATTTTCATAGAAAACAGAAAAAGAGAATTCTTTTTTTA
Organism: Theobroma cacao; assembly: GCF_053813885.1. Lineage (NCBI taxonomy): Eukaryota > Viridiplantae > Streptophyta > Magnoliopsida > Malvales > Malvaceae > Theobroma > Theobroma cacao. The sequence goes on along the minus strand of NC_142639.1, from coordinate 33,065,323 downwards.
GATTTTCCCTCAGAAATATGTTTTTCCACTACTAAAGATCAATTGGATAATGATTTTAGTTCTACCAAATTTAGGAACATGAACACATTACAAGCGGTATAATTGCACCTGCACTATACCTTTCTCTGCAAAAATGCATAGAACTGCCTCAATATGAACATATGATTATTAACAATTTACAGAACGTTAAAGTTAAAACTTTTAGCATGATCCTATCTAAATGCCTCCATCATGGGACATAGGCAAACCTTTCAGAACATCTCGTAAAGCATAATAGTGGCTATCACATCTGTGGTCAGAGAGTAAGTTGCTTGAGAGCACTATCCTCTGGAAATGTTCACCTGGATGTCTCCTCCAAAGACTGAAATATTCCCTGCCCCTGTTATTGCTGCTTTCAGCATGATTATCTACATTCCTCTTCAGATAGTAAACAGTCCCTGGAACAAATAACTCCTCTGGCACTGCATGGGCACCTTCATCTTTTTTAAGTTCAGCAACATTATTTGCTTTCGATTTAGAGGCCAAAAGGACCAAAGTTGATTCCTCCTCGATGGGACTGTCTGTTCAAATAGATTGAAACAGCATATGTTAAAGAAAGACACAAATTTCGCAAATTAAAGCTTGTTCTTTTATACATGCCTTCTCCAAGGTGACTACTCACCTTCCCAGAAACCTATTAAGTATGAAAAGAAGTATGGGCAAGAGAATGCAGTCAACTATGATAACAATATTGAAGGCACATATAGCAGGTTAGAAAACCTACCAGATTGACAGCAGTTGTCAAATAAGGAAGATTTCAAAGTAACAAAACATACAATTTATAGTTGGGTGCTACAACTAGATTATGGGCGCTACACTTACCAGAAGATTCTTTCTTGCTTTTGAAATTTGCATAATCAGCAAGTTTCCGAGCTACATCTTGTACAGAGGATACAACCTGTTTTGCATTTGTAACCAGATCTATTAAGTTTTTCCAGTCTGCTTTCTCCACCACACTCATCCTGTAAAGACAGATGAATAAAATTAAACTTCTCATTGTCACAATTTCCATGTGCATCTAATTTCCAGCTTGAAACACCAAAACCGACAAAGAATAACCACTTCTATACAAGACATAATAATTATTAAAATATATAAGAAAACGATCAGTTGCTTGAGGCAGCTTATTGTATCATCTCCTCTAGATACTATTTTACATTCATGCACAAATAAACCAGTAACTTTGAATAACTGGAAAACACTTGATAAAACAAACAGGTTAAGTTCACCCCATAAAGTACTCCTACGCGGTCAGTACAAGTGCTTTCTGAACATGAAAGTTCCCTGATCTTACTCAGATACAAAAGGCTAAGAACTCAAACTCCACTTCTCAATAAAAGCACTAATGTTAACAGTGTCTTTTGTTGAGGAAACTGAAATAAAAAATATTCAACAAATCCTCTTGTTTAGATAACATAAGGAGGAGAGCTCTACAAAACTGGAAATAAAGAAATGAGAATATCATTCTAATTTTTGCGGCTCTATAATTATAAGCATCAAGTTTATGAACATTGAGTGGATAGAAACTTCTATCATCATAGAATCACTGCATCACTTCTTTTAACTCCAAAAATTTGGAAAGAACTTTAATTTGCATCAAACTCATTTCTCTTAATTTCTCTCTTACTCTTCACTTCTATTACAACTTATATTGCCAAACAAACTGTTCAATAGCCCCCAATTCCCTCATATGGTTCATAAAACCTATAAAAGAACTTTTAATAGCAAAGAACCAATGCAACACGGTTCAATATACTGTAGCAGATTTTATTTGTAAGGATTTTTGTCTTTTTAGCTTTCTTTTTTGGTCAGAAAAGAAAAATTCATTCAAAGCAAAAACAGTTGGGGAATATCCTCTGGGTCATCAGCCCTTAGGAAAAGAAACACCAATCCTCAGCTAAAACATTTAACAAAATGCAGTCAGGGGCAGCTCAAAAACAGCAACATTTTCCTCTTAATTGACTCCATTCTTTGCAAGCTGGTCAGCGCATTGTAATCATTATGTATTATAAGGGCTAGGATTGATTTTTATTGGGTAGGGATAACAATGATAGCCAAGAACAAGCCATTCTTTCTAATTCGTGGCCTTAGAAACCATGAGACTGAGCCCCTTTCAGCTGCATATTGATTTTTTATTCTTTTCAGTCTCTCTATCACTCTCCACCTTTTTTTCATAAATCAACTCTAGAAACAAGAATGATAAATTTTGCTTCTCTTGACATCACTTGAACCACTCATAATGTATGTTATAAAAAAATTTAACAGCAGGATAATAAGTTTCCTTTTTCTTAACCAGATTACCTTCACATAACAAGGCAATTGGCCTATATTTCAGACATTGATATAATTCCAAGGAATTAGGCACATGGAAGAAAACATAAAAAATTGGGCATATCAATTAAAAAATGATCATCACTGTAACATTTTGTTATTTTAAACTGACAAATTATTTAAAATTAAAAGCAAAGCATATAAGGGTAATCAATTATTTTAGAGAACCAGGATTAGGTTGGCTATTAAAGGTTTATCCGAAGAGAATTAAAAGAAAAACAAAATGATTTTGCTTTTCAACATCATCAAAATGACAAAAAAAAAAAAAAAAAGAAAAAACTTTAAATCCTAAATAAGCGAGTTAAAAGTTAGCTAATATTCAAGCCGTTCGAAATTTAAATGCAAGCTGTTTTGTTGTGAAAATGATCCCCTGACATCAATGATAAATTCGGTTTGTAGGATTTCTGCTACTCACAATGCTTTTATCCAATAAGTAAGCATCTACTTTCATGAGGTTCTTTTGTTTCAAGTCTCATAAATTAAACATCAGGAGAAAAATACAAATGTTAATTAGACAACATTTGCATGCTTACCAGTCTGTTTGAAGAATTTCATTCCTCAGCCTTGCTAGAGATGATGTACTTAGTCTAGGCACAATGTCATCCTGTATGCAAGGAAAAACATAAAGCATTGAGAAAAAGAAGTCAAAAGATATACAACAAGGAAAACTACTAAACTGGGATACTCCAATTTGATAGAAGAACATTTTTCAATAAAAGAAGCTTCTACAATGTATAAGTAGATGAATTGGGCTTACCTGCATTACAATAGTTGTAACGAAATCAGAGCAATTTTCAGCAAGTTCTTTGGAAACACAAGGAGGAGTTGCATATCCAACAGCAGAGACAATGTCAGGGCTAAACCCCAGCTCCATTTGTGACTTTTTACGTAGCATTATTGCTAGTAAAGAAGCTGTTGCAGCTCCAAGAGAATGCCCCACCAGCCTTAACCTAAATCCCTGTAAATGAATTAGGCTCACTACAACTATGAAAACAAAACTTTGGGTTTAAAATTAGCAAGTACAGTAGAAGGGGAGGAGCAGGGCAGGAATGAAGAGGGCAGGGGAAGGGGTAGGGGTATTCAGAAAAGCCTAAAACAGAATTAAAATATTGCAAAACAGACACAACAAAATTTAACCACCTCATATTTCTCCAAGCACTTTCTTATCGTTCCCATTTCATGGTGAAGAAACCAACGAGCAGCTTCAGCTGTGCCAAAGTGAGTTGAATAGCCTTCAAATGTGACCTCTCCATCACTTGAAGAAACAATATCAGTTATAAGGTCATAAACAGTATGAGTTCCACGGATTCCAAATATTACAAGTTTCTTTCGTGGATCAATTCCTATATAATAACCAGGCCTCATTACACTGGAGTTCTTTACAAATTTCAAAACATTGCATTCTCTAAGCATGCTGGTCCTTGCGAGGATGGCAGCATTATCCTTATAACATCCTTTTGCTAATTCAATATGGTATATCAGATCTTGGACCTACATCACAAAACCATCTTAATAAGGTTCTTTGTCATACCTATCTGAAAAATAAAAAACTCTTTGCAGAGGCACTTAAAACAAGGGTTCAGTAATTACAATTGAATCCGATGTGATCTTTACACCCTTAACATCCTCAAATGGATTCAAAGACGCCTGACGAAGGTAAATAAGATATAGGCCTATGGTAAGATCACTCAAGCTCCAACCTTCAATTCCAATTTTACTACGCTGAATGCTTGATATAATTTCTGAAACAGATCGAGTGCTAGGCGGGGGTTTATCCCCTAACTCATTTCCTGCAATATACGAATTAAATTCAATCAACCCTCTTAACCACAAAGCCAGATTGGAAAAGACTAGAGTGACAAATGGCTATTCCAAATGCAATGAAACTTTATAACTAGTTATTAAATAAGTATATTCATGATCTCAAGTTTCCAATCAAAAAACACGGTAATCAATTTAGCTAACAAGATTATGGGACATGAATCAACATAAAACAGACCTATTGGCAGAGCCCACCTACACAATTGAAGAGCTGGCTCAAGAGCCTTTGTGAGCCAAGCAAGCTCTAATTTCCACTTGGTATCACCAATATAATCTTCATCACCGGAACTATATTTGAATAATCTGGTATCATAACCTGCTTTCTCATTAACTTCAGGCTTCAAAGAAACTTGAGCCTCATCTTTTGCCTCTTTCTCTTTATTTAGTTCTTTTATTCCGTCTGCTTTTGACCATTGTGACTGACACCGGTTAAGAATACCGTACACAAATCTACCATAAAGTTTCTGTCTTTTAATCAAAATGTTGGTATAGTCTGCATCCGAGCCACCAAAAAAACAAAACCCAATATTAAAAAAAAAAAAAACCAAAACAAGAAAGATTGAATGTTTCCTCGTAAAGCTTCAAGAATTCTTACTCTGTTGCCATCAAAACTGCACAAAAGTTCAGATTTTTACTAACAGTTTGGTTTTCATTCAAAAACCCAAAAAGCAATTGCATTAGAAATGAGAATGCGTGAAATTTAAGTTCTTAAAAATATAAAGGGGTGGATTAAAAAAAGAGCTGAAGCAAAATACTTACAGAGATTGCGTAAGAAGCGTTTGACAAATTGGTTAGCCATTACCAAAGACAGAAGATAACAGAAAAAGTAGAAGTAGCAGATATAAGCGGCGGTTCTTAAAGAGCCTGACACGTGGCGCTCGGCCCATTCTCCATGGCGGCGAAAACTCTGGCAGAGTGAAGGCGAAGGTTGTTTGGAAGAGGGTATTACGGTCATTCCATTAGTGGGTTTTGGGCCATAATCTTTTTATGCTTTTGGGCCTAAATCTAAGTCCGCCAGATTGTCTCATGGTATTATTTCCACGCACTTGCTATAAATTCGTCGTTGTTGCTAGGGTTTTATGCCCAAGACTGAAGAAGTCGCAACAAGCCGTTTTGTTCGTAGTTTTACTTGGGTTGTTTCTTTTAGTTTATGTTTTTAGCTCTGGTAACATATTTGGTGTGATTTTAAGGTGTTTGGAGAATGAGATGATGAACTGAATTGTTTCCCTATTGGTTTGATTGCCGTGATGATGGCAACTACAATGTATTAGCTCTATCTGATCATTCTCTTAACCTTTGCAAAATTTTGGTTTCACCACCCCCCCCCCCCCCCCCCCCCCTGTTTTTTTGTATGCAAGCATTCGATATTCGCTGGTGTTCTTGACAGTTTTGAAACGTTGCTATTTTACTCTCTGGTTGTAAGGTTTTTCCGCTTGCTTTCTGGATCTCCTAACAAAACTTTGTTACCCATTTCATTGATATACGTTTGAGAAGGACTTATGGTTTTGGGAGAATGAAATGATGATTGTGATATTGTTTCCCTATTGGTTTGATAGCCGTAATGATGGCATCTTAGTATTAGCTCTATCTGATCATTCTCTTCAAAAAGCAAAATGGTTTTTGTTTTTCTCAAAAAGAGGACAGCATGTATTGCAAGTTATATCAGGGTGTTGGATTCATCATTTGTTTCAATATGATGGGTTTCTTTCAGTTGTGTGTTCGTGAAAGTAGCCTGACCTTAGGTACAGTACAGTGTTTCTCACTTACCTCAAACACTTGTTCAATATGGCCTTGTCTTTTTTGTGTTTTTCATTTCCTCAATTACTTCCATCTAGCCCCTGGTTTCTTTGCATTTGATTGAGAAATTGTTAATAATGGATGGTATCTTCAACTCTAATGTATTACACTATGTAATCACCGCCCATTTTTGTTTCCTTCTGCACTTTCTTTCTAGTCCCTTGTAAGAAGCTCATTATTCAATAGGTTGCTTTGGAAGTCGAGATGAACATGCTCCTGATGATGCATGTTTGCTCTGAAATGATGTCGAGGATGAAGAACGAGGAGTTAATGTTCTTTTTCAGATTCCTAAACTTGTAACAGGCAGGGTAAAAGAAATTCTTAAATTCTGGTTCCAGGATTTAGAAATCAGGTATTGCCATATTGGAAATTTAGCGAAACAAAATTAAGTCAAATGTCACTTAAAAGTGTTACGAACCAGGGATGGTTTCCAAGCATTTACAAGCCGGAACCCTCTTATTTAAGCAAAACAGTGACAGAATAGGAAACCAATAGTTTTCCTTCCCTTGACAAGAGTTATGGCGAGAGCTTGAAATGAGGAAGGGATGCTGATGCGGTTGGCCCTTTTGACCTGTGATAAGCTACATATTCTTCAACACTAGTTACCCTGTGTATGGGTGGATCTTTCCCAGACAGGAGCTCCTTAATTGGTCCATATGGTTTCGCCTGGTTAGCGGTACTTGGAAAGAAGAAAGATGCAACTGTCTCCTTAAGTCGCATCGCATCACACACTTGGCGTACTCATTAACAGTCTCTCTGGAAACAAAGAAATTAAAAACAATCTTCCTAGTAATATTAATCATGATTAATACTAGTACATCTTTTAAGTTTTAACTGGAAAGTTTCCCTACAAACTTGAGGAACTTGGTTCTTTCTCGAGTTGTTGTGCTTCAAGAAAGATAAAAAGTGTCCTTCCAATATGCCGCCGTGGATGCAGTGAAATATCCATTGCCATAGACCCTGACTTTTCTTGTTCCATCATCCGAGTACCATTCCTCTTTCACCTCCAAGGGTTGCTAGTGAAACTGACGCACGCTATCCAACAGTTTATCCATTGTGGCATGTGGAACTCCACGGTCGACCATTTGGAAGAGGCCCCATGTTGATGCCGCTTCACGTATGTCCTTCACAATCTCCATTCGCTTCCCATTTTCTAACCCTTCAAAATCGATTATTGGGACTGGGAGACAACTTTCACTGCCGCCTTCCGATGTTGATTTCGGTCGGTTCTCTGGTGGATGGATGAAGATTTTAGGTCGCTCCAGAGTCTACAACCCCTTTCACTCCAGCCTTCATCTCAAGGAATTCCTTAAATTGTTTTGCATAGTCACCTTCACCTAGACGGCTGTAGACTCACTGCAGGGATGGTTTCCATTTGATTGACTGATTGATCAAGAACTTTACAATAGAATTATTGGAGAGGAGTAGACTTCCGGGGTTAAGAATCTCAGCCCATGTTAGAATCTTTATCAAACACTATTTACCATTTGCTTCAAAGACACATTACATCTTTTGTAAGCACCACGTTATTTCCTTGTGTATCCCTCATTCCAAGGAGGTAGGCACTCCCTCGTTGAATTTCCCAAAGTTTTTTCTATTGTCTTCTTGCGTGGTGCAATGGTAGCTACCCACGTTTATTTGTGTGATACACAAGGTATGATGCAATATGTGATACATAAAGGTGTTTCTTTTATTTTGTACAAAAAAAAGAAAAAGGTTGTCCTGTAATATGATGATATTGTGCGACTTTCAACAGTCAGATTTACACAAACAAAGCCTTCCCATAATAACAAGGGAAAAATTTTACCAGTCGAGCAAGGTACAGTTATGGCCTTATGATATTTTATAAAAATCTTGAAAGTTCAATGATACTTGATTAAAGTTGAATTATGAATTAAAAAAAATGAACAAGCTAAGCCAAGAGAGTTTGACTTTTGGAATTACCACTTTGCAAAGCAGCTAAGCAAGAACGCAATGCGGATGAAATCGCGGAAACAGTACTAGGATTTATGTCTGATCTACTTCAAGCATGTAAACAGTCAAGGCTCATTATATGTTTCTCAAATAGGAAGTCTGCCACAATTCTTCATGTCTGGTGTTTAAAAATGACCAGCAGATACAGTTTATCCAAGCTCAGTGAAGCATCCAACTATACAGTCATCTTTTCATGATATTAACCAAGGGACCATACTCTCTGAACACCAGAATCATCTTTTGGTTTAACTTCCAGCAGAGGACTTAATTTGCATGACCTGCATTTTACTCATTTATCAGCTCGTTATCTTCTGGTCTCCGTTTTCAATTGTATTCCAAGCACCAAATCTGACCTTCCATCCCATTTCCTACTCTCTACAAGAAACTGCTTATGGGAGAAAAAGGAATGTGTAAATCCCAGCATCAACCGTACTTAGTTATTCCACCAGTCATATGTTATTAACAGTCAACCAAAAATGGATAGTCTGATTACGTCTTTTCAAGAGCTTACCAGTACACAAGCCCTTCCAACTACATCTTTTTCCGGCTAGCTTGACTCTGCTTCACTAGAGCCCTATTTAGAGCCTTTCTTTGCAAAGCGTCAATCATATGCATATGGCATGTGAACTTTCACAATCTGCAGTTTGTTTTAGATGTCATTTCCTCTCATGAAGATTAAACTTCTAATATATAGACCCCAGTTCATCAGAAACATAGCCAGCTAGCTTCAGTTGTAAATCTAATTCGGCCAGAATCGAGTAGATCTCATCTGAAGCCAGGTGGGATTTATCAGATGCTGCAAACTGATGAATTTCGCTTTCCATTTCAATCCAACTGGATCCAGGACATCCCTTTTTAACACCTAATTCTCTCATCATCTGCCTGATCTTTGTAACCTGGGCCCATCGATTGACTTCAGCATACAAGTTAAGTAAAAGGGTGTAGTAGCCACTATCGTGTGGATCCAAAACCATCAGTTCATTCACAGCAAACTGAGCAATCTCCAAATTCCTATGAAGCTTACACCCACCTAATAATGCACCCCAAATAACAGGATTTGGTTCCAACTTCATGCTTCTTATCAAGAATAGTGCATCTTCAAGCAACCCAGCTTTGCTTAATAGATCAACCATACATCCATAATGTTCAACTTCAGGGGGGATTGAATAATCACGAGTCATGCTTAAAAACCTCTGACGGCCCACCTCGACAAGTCCTGCATGAGTGCAGGCACTAAGAACACTAACAAAAGTAACCCCATTTGGTTTGACATGATGCCTCTCCATACTGTCAAACATTGCCAGTGCTTCCTGTGCATAACCATGAACAGCAAGCCCTTCAATTACTGAATTCCAACAAAACAGATTTTTCTCTCTTAATTTAAAGAACGCCAAAAGTGACCTCTCTAAACTTCCACATTTAGCATACATATCAACCAATGCAGACCCTATATAAACATCAAGATAAAATCCATTTTGCATCACATAGTGATGTATTTCTTTTCCCGTATTAAGCGCTCCGAGATGGGCACAAGCTGAAATAACACTTGCCATGGTCACTTCATCTGGACTAACCTTATTTCTCCTCATTTCCTCAAAAACAGCTAATGCTTCTCTGAATTGCTTGTTCTTGGAATAACAGTTGATCATAGTAGTCCAAGAAATGATATCCTTTACAGGCATTTGATTAAAAAATAACTCAGCTGACTCCACATCCCCTACTCTTGCATACCCATCAATCATTGCATTCCACGTGGCGGTATTCCTTTCAGGCATCTCATCAAACAGCCTCCTCGAAGAAACCAAATCCCCGGCCTTTAAAAAACCCGAAACCATCGTAGTCCATGCAAATACATCTCTATCGGGCATTTCGTCAAACACCCTTTTGGATTCAGCAAATTTTCCAACATTCGCATAAAAATCAACCAAAGCAGTTTGGACAAAGACATGTGACTCAAAACCATGTTTCCAAACTTGGCCATGGACACTTTCTCCAAACCCCAATTCAGAAACCAAACCACAAGCCTTAACTAACGAAGAAAACGTGAAACTTGAGGGCCAAACTCCAGCTCTCAGCATATGTTTGTGATAATCTAAAGCTTGGAACGGGTTATGACAATGCACAAGGCCTTTAATTAATGCATTATACACAAAAACATTGGGTTTTTGCATTTGGGTAAAGGCTAAAATTGCATAATCCATACGGCAAAAAGTGGCGCATGCACTGACGAATTGGTTCGTTAAGAAGCAGTCTTGGTTTGCATTTGTTTTGATCATGGTGGCATATATTGTTTCTAGTTGGTTTAAGTTGGAACATTTTTTTATTTGATCAACTATGGTTTGGATTTGTTGAGATAGTGTTTGAGGTTGTACAAAAGGTCTTGGCTGTATGTATAATCGGTTGAGGTTAGTTATGGTATTGAGGGACATTGGCCTGCTTGCAAATCCAAGACTAGCTGTGGGTGTGGGGCAATTTACGGTCAACATAGTATTATCCCTCGCATTTTTACTTGCCTTTTGTTTTTCACTAATTTGGTCCTAGAGTGTCTACTACTATTTGATTTGTTCATTACGTTAAATCACATGAAACAACAAACAAACATGACAAATTCTATTTAGCAAAGAATGTGACAATTATGCTTCCATTTATTGAAAAGTCAATTACAAAAATTTTAGAGTATACTTTGAATTTAATTCTTTTCAAATTAAATAACAAAATAGTATAGGTCTTTCCACTATGACAATGAATTGAAAAGTGCATAGGGATGTAAATGGATTGGTGTTATATGGTTATTCGTGGGTACCCAACTCGATAACATAGGGTTTGTTTATTCGGATAACGTTTTTAACATCCGACTTGGGTTTGGGTAAATTTTGAATATCACCTTTAGGATATCCTAAATCCAAATCATATTATACATACATACATACATCTATACAGGAGTAGATGTATACATAGTATAGTGGTGTCATTATTCACTGAAATGTCAAAAATTTTTACTTGTTGTACTAATTACATTAAAGTTTTATGTAGTCAATGATGCTAATGAACTGACTAATCTTTTTGCAATTTTATAAGAAGTTTGGTCAAAGATTTCAAGTCAAAAGTAGATTTATTATGTAGCTTTTGTATGCTTCCAAACAAGGGTCAAGGCTCAGAAAGCCATCCAACACTTTCATGGAGTTTGATTTTTCAATCTAAACATTGGAGCTTTTCTAGCGAAACACAATTCCAAAGTACTTTATTCGAAAGGTAAGATGATCAGTGGATAGTTAACCAACTAAGGCCTCGGTTGGTAACTAAACAAAGAAGCACAAGTCAAGCCCCTGCTTTTAATAAAATGGCCACAATAGAAAATGCCAAAACGATCATATCTTCAAGCGTTTATTAAAGTTGACGCTATAATCGAAGCATGGAGGAGAACCACCTTCCACTGCCACTAGATATAAAAAGCCACAAGCTTTGCAATGGCTACATCAATAATGAAGCTCTGCACTGGTTGAAAAGATGTTTGGTAGGTGTTAGTTGTAATTCCCTAGAGCCTTAAACTATTGTTTTTTTTTGCTAAAAAAAAAAAGGGACACGTTGATGTCAGTATAAGGAAAATCAAAAGCTCTCAATTTTTAAAAGTTTTGCTTAATGAATCGATGTTTGTTGAAGGTAAGGAAAGATGGTTAGATATGGCTTGATGAATGGTTTGATAACATTGAACCTTGGAGCACAAATATTAGCTTGAGCAATCGTAGATGCTGGCTCTCTTGTTCAATGATTCCTATACATGCTTGGAACATGCAGACATATTAAAATATTGCTAAGCTATGGAGTGAGTTTGTCTATCTAGGGGATGAAACCACAAAAATGCACTCATTTGAAAGAGGTTTGATGTTGGTCATGACTAATGCAAAGCACAAAATTATTGAAGTTATACATTTGGTAATAGGTAACCAAGTGCATTTAGTCAATGTTCAAGAATTTGAGTTGGATAGTGTCCTCGATTTTTCAGTTTAGTCACGTGGGGACGAGGGGCTTAGTGATTTTTTTCATTGTCTAAATCCTCTACCGTGGGTAACCTACAGCTTGAAGATGGAGAAACGGAGGTGGGTGGTTCTATTCTAATAGTTGAGAAAAGAGGAATATCAAAATTAAATAAAGGGAAGGATATAGCCCACTCATCAGAACCCACCAATTATAATTCAATGGGCTCAAACACCTCAAGCCTAGATGAATAGAGGTCTCTAATGAATGAAAACAGTGTTGGGCTATCCAAAAGGTTGATTGAATCAAATATAGGAGTGCTAAGCCCACTAGACTTACCAAGTTCAATTTAAGCCCATCTTGCACCAAAGAATGATGAACACTTAAACTCTCAAACATCTAAAGTTTATAAAGATGAAGTCCATGAAAATTTAACTTAACAGTAAAATCTCAACAATAAAAAATCCCCCAACTAAAGCAACAAAAAATTCTACAATCTAAGTGTTTTTGCTACAACTTGGCTCCTTCAAGCCGTGACACAATCGCCACTCCTACCTATCAAACCAAAAGCCAAACACACCAATCAACCTGAGTGAGCAAATCCAAAGTAGCTCTAGCCAATTTTAGCAATAAAAAGTTTTTCCATCCCACAACCAACTTTCAGGCAACCTTAATTGTCATGAAGAGAGCCTGCAAGATGATAAGGGAATCGAAGATGAAAGTGACCATTTAAATGTACATGATGGTGATTGCACTCTAGTGAGGAGTTTGAATGGATCATGAAGTCAAAAGAGTTTAAGAAATTATGAAAGAAATAGATCCAAAGCATGTTCTATAAATTCCTCCCAAACAATTCGGATAACCTAATGGCTGGTGTTTCACTGTCAAATAAAGACATCTCCAACAATAATGATGTGATTCATGTTGGTCCCGTTGATATATGCTAGAAGGGGGGTGAATAACACAATTTGGCTCTTGACAAGGTGTGGAACTAATTTTCAGAACAAAAAAAATAAAAACAGAGTAAACAATGGACAGCAATTTATAGTGGTTCAGTCCAAGACCTACATCCACTACCTTGATTATCCAACCAAGGATTTTCCAAACCAAATCACTAAAATAGTGAAATTCACAAGCTTCCACCAAGCTTTTACAGTGGCTTTTCACAGGCTCAGCCATAACCTTTACATTAGTTTTTCCCGGGCTAAACTAAAACCCAAAGTGGTTTTCCAAGGCTCAACCACAACCTATAACATTCAAGCTTTCCCATGCTTAAACAACCCCTTAGAGTGACTCTCTCACTCTAAGTATACAAGAAGAAGTGGTAAAAGAAAGTACCTATGATCATTGGATGATCTGATTGGTACAAGATTGAGTGCTAATCACAGATGCAAAGAGTAGGCGTTAAAGTTTAGACAAGTGTAATAAAGCTTTTCTGGTTTTTCAACTTTTTATAGCTCAAATCTCATTCAAGGCTTCAAAAGAACTTGTTTCTCATTGTTGGAAGACCCTTTTATACTTGGAGATGCAACTTTAATGGTAGTTTGGCAATTTATATCTGTTGGAAACAATTGAAGATGAGTTCTAATCGTTAATCTATCTTGTAGTGCTCTGGTTCAAATTACAGACAGAAAGCTCTTAGTCGACTAACTTGGTTGACTAAGTTGATTTTATTTTTGGTTTACAGATTCTGGTAGAGGACACTTAGTCGACTGACTTGGTTGACTAAGTTGGTTCTGTTTCTCAAACTCTTCAGCCTGTCATTTCTCCAATTTGAAATTTAGTCAATCAATGTTCTTCTTTGTTTCACCAATAAGCTTCCTCATTATTATTCAGTTACATTTTGTTGATTTTATCCCTCTTTTTCTTTCAAAAATACTCTTTGAAGATTTAAGAAATTAATTTCATATATTAATTTCTTGCACACTCAAATAAAGGAATTAGACACAAATAAATAGGAATGTTTTATTATCATCAAAAACTAATGGAGCCAACAATCTCCTCATTTTTTATGATGACAAAACACTCCTTGATTAACAGTATAGTATCATTTTAAATTCTTTTTAGTTTTCTGCAAGAATTAAGGATTGCTCCCCCTAAGTATAAGCTCCCTCTTAGTGTGTGCATATTTTGCTTATTTTGTTTCAGCCAATTTTATTCTTGTCAAATAGAAATGACATTGTACATTTAGAGTATACATATGTGCATCAATGTAGAGTGATTTGCAGCAAGTAAGTATTAACAAATTTGTCATTAAATTTTCAGCACTAAGTGTTGTTAAATTTTTAGCAAAGTTCCAACAGCTATCAATCAGCTTATTGATTTCAGATTTTGTATACATTATTCATATTTCAATTGATATGCTATATGCTTCATCTATAACTTATTCTCATAAGACATTATATAAACATCATCTATCAGCATGTAAATCCATATCAGCATATTAGCAGCAGATTTTGTTTATGATAGTCAACATATCAAAACATCAGCAAACTTTAGTTTACAGCAGTTAAATATCATAAACATATCAGCATTCATGTTTCACAAACATCCACATAAATAACAAAATTAGAGTTGAATGTTTAAGTGCCACAAAGGCACAAATAACAGTTGATTAAAAAGTATTTCGAAAATGTCCCTGAACTAGTTTTGCTTCCTATCTCCTCTTTCTCTAATTTCATGCACTCTTGGTTCTGCTTTCTTTCCTTTCCTAGGTTCTTGGTTCTTCTAGCCTAACATTTTTTTTTTATTTTTTAAACATTATTCTTTGGTTCTTGCTCCCCTAGTACCATACTACTCCCCCTTTTTGTCGGCATCAAAGGAGGGGGATTCTACTTATCGGATGAAGTAGAAGGTGAAGATTTAGTTCCATAAAAAGGGTTAAGAGGAAACAGAGAGGGTTCTCGAAGATGAGATGGCATTCTAAGAGAGGATTCTAGAAAAGATTTGTTTGAAACATGAACTGGACTGTGAGGAGAAGAGGCTGAAATTGGTTTGGACTTCTCTGCCAATCTGGAAGACTTTTTTCTTTTGAGAAAAGCTGTCTTGGTTGCCATAGTCTTCCTTCCTTTGGTTGGCTGTTTTGCTTTAGTTGGTGGTGCTGTGGTGGCTTATAGTTTCCTTGTTTTTTCCTTTAGTCTGGGAGTTAAAGCAAGTTTCTTTCCTTTTCTTACATTTGCACCATCCTTTTGAGTTGCTATTTTGACAGTGTCTTTTTCAGCTTGTTCCTCTCTGACCATTTGATGAAAAATGTCCATAATGGAAACTTCCTCTGAATTTGGAGAAGAGGCATGATGTTTCTCAATTTCTGCACTAACTACTTCAGTCCCTTGTTTTGAGTCATTTTTGCTTAGAGGTTCAGGGAAGGGTGATTTGGCTAGTTGTTCAACTCTTTGTGGGGAGTCCTTAGTTTGCAAAACAGGACTGGTAGACTTGTAGATAGAGCCTTCAGCTTGAGTGCCAGAACTTGCAAACTTCTCTGCTGGCTTTGCTGAACCTTCAGCACCTTGCTGTGCAGGTGCAGTGCTGGATGTGGCAGAACTGTCTGCAGCCACAGGTTTAGACGCCATGTTTTCTTTCTCCTTCAGCTTGTTTTTCAACTCAGTGATTTTAGCTTCCATTTTATGTAGCTTCACTCCTTGGTCAGTCAGCTTACCATCAATCCTCACAAGCAAATTAAAAATCATCTCATTCAAAAATCTGAAAGGAGCTTCTTCAGGTTGAGCAGGCAGATTGTGATTTTTTCTTGGGCCAATTTTGGAGTTTTTGATAAACGTCTCTCCATCGAGCACATACCCCATCTTAACTAAGCTACCATAATAAATGGCTTGGTTTCGGGTTATCACTAAGTCCATATCATACTGTTTAGCCCATATTATTTTCTTCTGCACAAGGGATGTAATCACATTCCCATATGACAGATTGACCTTATCAAGTCTGCAGGCACTTCTTATTTTCTCAATCATAAATCTCTCCAGATTTAGAGACACTCCATTAAAAGCATGCTCCATCAACCAAAGATCCTGAAGGCTGATGTAGCTAAGACTTCCACTCCTCCCTTGAATATTTGCTGCTATAAAGTAATGCAGTATCTTAATTTGTGGATTGATTATCAGACCTGAATTACTTTTAAATGAGTATTTTTCTTTCCTTTCAGTGATGATCTCCCACAGTGAGGATGGATCATATTTTTCTGGAAGTTCAAATTCACCTATTTCACTCTCTATTTCCAACAAGTTTCCTAAATCTCCAACAGTCACAACAAACCCTTTTCCATTTAGATAGACATTAAAGCCATCTTCTACATAGTTATCAGAATCTACTAATTCCTTTTCTTTTAGAGCAATGCTAGAGTAAAATTCTTTAACCAGACTTGGACTATATGATCTATTCTTAAAGGTGCTGTAACCTTTAGGTTTAAGCTCATCAAAGTACTCAAATAGACTGGTCTGGATTTTTACATTTTCCTTAAAACTCTTTCAATCAATAAACTTTTCGTAGGAGATTGGTGCATTTTCTATATTTTTGAATCTATACTCATACAGCTTATTTCTAAATTTTGAAGAAGAAGAGGAACTGATACCTTTCTAGAGTGAGAGTTTTGTATATTTCTTCTTGTATTTTTTCTGCTTTTTTTCTCTTGGTTTCTTGGCCATTTCCTTCACTAAAGCAGGCACGATTTTCTGTTTCTTCTTCTGACTTTCTGTTCCAATTTCTTCCTCTATTGGCCTTTTTCCTTTCTTCTTTCCTGATACTTCTTTACTTTGAGATGTTCTAGCCATTTTGGTTCTAGAAATTTTTGAAGGTCTTAGTCGGTTTTAGAGGCAACTAGGAAGATTTAGGTTTTTGTTTGTAAAGCAACGGGTTACAGAGGAGAGGGAAGAAGAGGTTGGCAGCAGTTATTGCTCAAAAAACTTCTCATCTTCATTTAAGAACTGCCCTACTTTTATTTCTTTATATTTTTAAATCTCCCTCTAAAATTTTGATTATTTACCTTTGGTAGCTTTGCTCTATTTCTCTTTACACTCGGTAAATCAAATTTTTACCACAATTTACTCCTATTTCTTTAAACTCACTAAGTCTTGTTATTTAAAGATGTCAGACTACTCTCAGTTGACTAAGAATTCCTTAGTCGACTGAATGCATTCTGTTTTCAGTGTGAGAGCCAAAGATTTTCTTGTAATTCCTTCACATTAACCATCTCCAAATTTCTTCTAATCTCACAAAATCTATCTTCACTCAATGGTTTGGTAAGAATGTCTGCTAATTGATGTAGAGTATTCACAAATTCTATTTTAATGTCATTTTTCACTACATGGTCTCTAATAAAATGGTGTCTAATTTCAATGTGCTTTGTCCTAGAATGTTGCATAGGATTTTTTGATATATTGATTACACTTGTGTTATCACAGTATATTGGTACATTATGCATAATTATTCCATAGTCTTTTAATTATTGCTTGATCCAAAGGATTTGTGCACAGCAACTACCTAATGAAACATATTCAGCCTCTGCTGTAGATAGTGCTACTGAGTTTTGCTTCTTGCTGGACCAAGACACAAGCATCCTTCCTAAAAATTGGCATGTTCCACTAGTACTTTTCCTATCAGTTTTGCTGCCAGCAAAGTCAGCATCTGAATATCCAACTAAGTTAAGTGTTGAGTTTTTAGAGTACCATATTCCTAGTTCTTGAGTGTTTATGAGGTATCTAAAAATTCTATTAGGTGTGATTCTTTAGGCTGTGACTGAAATCTAGCACACAAACACACACAAAACTGAATATTTGGTCTACTTGCTATTAAGTAAAGAAGAGAGCCGATCATACCTCTATAGAGCTTTTGATCTACATCTTTACCTTTTTCATCTAAATCGAGTTTGGTGGATGGACTTATTGGTGTGGAAATTGATTTCAGCTTTAGTATATCGAATTTCTTGAGCATATCACAAGTATATTTTTCTTGGTCGATGAAGATTTCTTTCTCACTTCGTTTGATTTGAAGACCAAGGAAGTACTTCAACTCTCCCATCATGCTCATCTCAAATTCACCCTGCATTTCCTTT
The DNA here is from genome assembly GCF_053813885.1 of Theobroma cacao. Classification (NCBI taxonomy): domain Eukaryota; kingdom Viridiplantae; phylum Streptophyta; class Magnoliopsida; order Malvales; family Malvaceae; genus Theobroma; species Theobroma cacao. The sequence goes on along the minus strand of NC_142639.1, from coordinate 33,047,325 downwards.
ACAAAGTTCTTGCATAAAGCTTCATTAGTTGCACCAAATATAATATCATCCACATATATTTGCACAACAATTAAATCATTTAGATATCTTTTAGTGAACAATGTAGTATCGATGCTGCCTTTATCATATCCTTTTTCAACTAGAAATTTTGAAAGCCTCTCATACCAAGCTCTAGGAGCTTGTTTCAATCCATACAATGTTTTGTGAAGCTTAAAAACATGATTAGATTTTTCAAAATCTTCAAAACCAGGTAGTTGTTCTACAAAAACTTCCTCTTGAATTAATCCATTTAAGAATGCACTTTTTACATCCATTTGGTACAACTTAAAATTCATGAAGTATGCAAAAGCTAGCAACAACCTTATGGCTTCAATCCTAGCTACGGGAGCAAAGGTTTCATCATAATCTATTCCTTTTTCTTGGTTTTATCCTTTTGCTACCATCCTAGCTTTGTTTCTAACTACATTTCCTTGCTCATCTACTTTATTTCTAAATACCCATTTAATACCAACAATAGGATGATTTGAAGGTCTAGGTACCAATGACCATACATGATTCCTAGTGAATTGATCAAGTTCTTCTTGCATGGCCATTATCCAACTTTCCTCATTTTTAGCTTTTTCAAAGTTTTTCGGTTCAATTTGAGATATAAAAGCTGAAAATTCACAAGTTTCTCTAGTTATTTTTCTAGTTTTAACTCTTTATGAAATGTCACCTATTATTTGGTCTTGTGGGTGATCTCTTACAAATCTCTAACTCCTTGGTAGATCATCATGCTGGTTTTTTGCTCTTTATAGATTTCCTAGAAATGGAGTTTCATTTTCTCTTCTAGATGAGCTTTCTTCATTATTTTTATTGTTCTCTAAGCTCATTTTCTCCATTTGTTTTTCTAAGATTTCTATATCATCATCATCATCATGAACTTCTTTTTGTAATGCATTTGACTCGTCAAAAACTACATGGACTGATTCTTCAACGGTTAGGGTCTTTTTGTTAAAAACTTTATAGGCCTTTGAGTTTAATGCATATCCTAAAAATATTGTTTTATCACTCTTTGCATCAAACTTCCCTAGGGGCTGTTTTCCATTGTTCAATATAAAGCATTTACAACCAAAACTCCTAAGGTGAGAAATATTTGATTTCCTACCTTTGTAAATTTCATATGGAGTCTTTGAAATCAAGGGTCTTATTGAGACTCTATTAAGAATATAAGCCGTTGTATTTACTGCCTCAACCCAAAGATATTTAGGTAGGTTGTTCTCACATAACATGGTCCTAGCCATTTCTTTTAATATTTTGTTTTTCCTCTCTACAACTCCATTTTGCTGGGGTGTTCTAGGTGCAGAAAAATTGTGATCCAACCCTTTTTCATTGCAAAATTTTTCAAACTTATCATTCTCAAATTCTCCTCCATGATCACTCCTTATGCTAACTATGGCTAGTCCTTTTTCATTTTCTACTTTCTTACAATAACTTAAGAATGCTTGTAAAGCATCATTCTTATGAGCAAGGAAGGATACCCAAGTATATATAGAATAGTCATCAACTATTATAAGGCCATAAGATTTACCTCATAAACTAGTTGTGCTTATTGGACCAAATAGATCAATATGCAACAATTCAAGAGGTATAGGTGTTGACATTATTTTCTTAGTCTTAAAAAATGTTCTAATTTGTTTTCCTAATTGGCGAGCATCACATAGCCTATCTTTTTCAAATTTCAATTTCGACAGTCCAGCAACAAGATTTTTCTTTATTAATTTAGACATAATATACATGCTCACATGTCCTAATCTCTTATGCCATAACCAGCTATCATTCTCAGCATTTGCAACAAGACATACTTCACTATTCACATCAAGATCTTCAAGAAAAATTACACACATGTTCTTCAACCTTTTTCCTATAAATGAGATTTTATTTGTACTTATATTAATCACTTCACACTTAGTTGAATTAAAACATACTTTAAATCCTTTATCACATAATTGACTAATACTTAGTATATTATGCTTTAAGCCTTTAACAAACAACACATGACAAATTTGAGTTTGGAAACTCTTACCAACCGTACCTATACCATGGATTTTGCCTTTTGAATCATCTCCAAAGGATACGGTTCCTCCCTTTCTCTTATCCAATTGAGCAAACAACATTTCATGTCTTGTCATGTGCCGTGAACAGCCACTATCCAAGTACCAAGGCTGTTTCTTTTTTAGTTGAGCTCTTGAACATGTCTCTTTTAAGTCCAGCTCAACCTACAAAATAGAATTTTAGTTTTTCTTTATAGGTACCCACATTTTGATGTGTTCTTGAGTGTTAGTTGCAGCAAAGGATCCCTTAGGAACCAAAATTTTTTTAACTTTCTGCACTTTTCTTTTCTTAAAATAGTCATATGACAAATGATCATGTTTACCACAATTATAACATCTAGGTAATGCTTTAGCTGAATATTTATTGTGGTATGCATATCTTTTTGAAGATCCATTTTTCAAACATTTAAGAGCTGTGTTTTCATCAAGAGTTATTTGCAAGGCTTCAGACTTCTTTTCTAGCTCTTGTTTTAAAAACTCAAAGTCTGTTTTTGAGTGTTCTAACTTAACTTGCAAAATATTTTTTTACTTAAAAACAGAGGTGAACTATTGTTTGATCTGTTCCAAATCATTTTCAAGTAATGCAACCTTTTTCTTCAATGATTTGTATTTTGAAAAAAGTTTTTCAAATTCATCATAAAGGCATTCATATTCATCCTATAAATCATCATAAGAATTAATGCAGGGGGATGAGGGTACCTCTGTTTCATTCTCTTGTGCCATTAAACAAATGTTTGCTCTTTTTTCAGATTTTTCATCATCAGTTTTAGAGCTTGATGTGTCATTGTCCGACCATACAGTAGCCACCATTGCTTTTTTGGATCTCTTATTTTTCTTGGGAGTTTCATCTTTTAACAATGGACACTCGGACTTAAAGTGACCCGGTCTCTTGCATTTGTAGCAAATCATCTTCTCTTTTTTGTTGAAGTCATTTTTGTTCTTTATTTTCCATGAAGCACCTTGGTCTTTCCTAAAACCTCTTCTAGTTAGCCTTCGATTTCTTCTGCTCATTAGTTTTCTGAATTTTCTTGCAACTAGAGCTAAATCTTCATCATCATCACAAGAAAGCTCTTCCAGCTCTTTTTCAAGAATGCTGGCTTTAAGTGCAATGCTCTTTTTCTTTCTCATTGCTTCCCTTCAGTCTTTTTCTTTTTTTTTCTTAAGCTCTAGCTCATGAGTGAGAAAAGAACCACATATCTCATCAAGAGTGATGATGTTCAGATTTTTAACCTCTCTAATGGCAGTCACTTTTGGTTTCTAGGATTTTGGTAGGTATCTAAGCAGTCTCTTAACTAATTCATGTTCAGGGATAAGTTTGCCTAGCTGACTTAATTTATTTGTAATATTTGTAAACCTATCAAACATGTCGGTGATGTCTTCACTAGGCTCCATTTTGAACATTTCATAACTATGTGTTAAGAGAGCAATTTTGGACTCGTTTACTTTAGAAGTCCCTTCATGGATTATTCTAAGTTTTTTCCACACTTGTTTAGCTGTTATACAGCTTGAGACTTTGTTAAATTCAATGGGGTCAAGGCACAATGTAATGTGTTGATGGCCTTAAAGTTTATTTGAACTTTCTTAGTTTCAACTTCAATTCATTCAGACCTTGGCTTGGGCATCAACTCATTTGTTACTACATTCACGGTTGAGGGCATAAAGGGTCCATCAGTTATGACGTCCCACATTTCATAATCTATAGCTCTAATATAGATTAACATTCTAATACTCCAGTAAGAGTAATTAAAGCCACCAAATATAGGTGGTCTGTTTGTTGATTGTCTCTCAGCAACTATGGTTTTTTGTTGAGCCATTTGGATATTCCCAAAGGATATTAAGCCTTAAAAATAGAGAACTCGCTCTGATACTAATTGTTGGTCCCGTTGATATGTGCTAGAGGGGGGGTGAATAGCACAATTTGGCTCTTGACAAGGTGTGGAACTAATTTTCAAAACAAAGAAAATAAAAAAAAAGTAGACAATGGACAACAATTTATAGTGGTTCGGTCCAAGACCTACATCCACTACTTTGATTATCCAACCAAGAATTTTTCAAACCAAATCACTAAAATAGTGGAATTCACAAGCTCCCACCAAGTTTTTACAATGGCTTTTCGTAGGTTCAGCCACAACCTTTACACTAGTTTTTCCTGAGCTAAACTAAAATCCAAAGTGGTTTTCCAAGGCTCAACCACAACCTATAACATTCAAGCTTTCCCAAGCTTGAACAACCCCTTATAGTGACTCCCTCACTCTAAGTATACAAGAAGAAGTGGTAAAAGAAAGTACCTATGATAATTGGATGATTTGATTGATACGGGATTGAGTGCTAATTATAGATGCAAAGAGTAGGCGTTAAAGTGCAGACAAGTGCAGTGAAGCTTTTTTGATTTTTTAACTTTCTATAACTCAAATCTCATTCAAGACTTCAAAAGAACTTGTTTCTCATTATTGGAATACCATTTTATACTTGGAGTTGCAACTCTGATGACAATTTGGCAGTTTATATTCGTTGAAAATAGTTGAGGATGAGTTCTAGCCGTTAATCTATCTTGTAGTGCTCTGGTTCAAATTACAAACAAAAAGCTCTTAGTCGATTAACTTGGTTGACTAAGTTGATTCTGTTTCTGGTTTGCAGATTCTGGCATAGGGCACTTAGTCGACTGACTTGGTTGACTAAGTTGGTTCTATTTCTCAAACTCTTCAGCTCGTCATTTCTCTAATTTGAAATTTGGTCAACCAATGTTCTTCTTTGTTTCACCAATAAGCTTCCTCCTTGTTATTAAGTTACATCTTGTTGATTTTATCCCTCTTTTTCTTTTAAAAATACTCTTTGAAGATTTAAAAAATTAATTTCATATATTAATTTCCTGCACACTCAAATGAAGGAATTAGACAAATAAATGGGAATGTTTTATTATCATCAAAAACTAATGGAGCCAACAATTTAGAGTGAGGCCTAAGATGTTTAGAGCATGGCATGAACCTAGGCTTTATCCTGAATTGCTTTAAAGAGTTAATTTTGACCAAACTTGACCACATTTGTGAAAAGAGGTTATAACAGAAACACCACTATTGTTTAACACTGAAAGGTGGTGTTACAACTAATATTTACTCAGCTATTTCATATTTTGTTTTGTTTGGTCAAAATTATGAATCAATAGTTGAACTTGGCTACCCACCATCCTTTACCCTCTTCACTACTATTGGCTCTAATTTTGATTATCTTGATTAGTTGTACAATTTTCAAAGCTTGACACAAGATTTGAGTGTGGTCTCTTAGGTGCATAATTGCAAGCAGTGCACAAGATAATGTAATTCTACAACAGAATGATGTGTAAGTCAATAATTTTTTGGTAATGCGAAAGTAAGATAATGTAATTTTACAAGGTAGTGATAGTCTTACTCCTAGTAACTAAAATCTCCAACAACTAGGACAACTTTTCAAGGCATTGCCTTTGGTAGGAAGAGAATATTTTTGGAAATGTGTTAGCAAAGTATGATATTGATGTGAAGTCCATGATTTCAACATGGTGGCAACTATTAAACTCATATGTTCAATGTTTTAGTCATGAGACACTTTTAGAAATATTTTAATTTTATATTCATACTATACTACAATTTTATTCCTTTCTGTGGTATTTTAAAATAGTGGATGTATGTAATGGCGAATAGCCATTTTGTTTGATCTTTATATACTTAACTTCCTGAATTAATGAATTCCCACTTTTGGTTGAGCAAAAATTTCCTCAAAGCCATCTCAAATGTCAATTCTCAAGGCCACATCAATTCATCAATTTAGAATTGAAACTAGATACATATCTTTTCTTAGATGCTCTTTAAAAATAGAGAATCATCCACTATGGCTTTCCAAAGCTAGTATCTTCTAGCTTATTTACCTTAAAAAATCAATCCATAGCTAATCACTCCCAATCATGGGGCACATGCCAAACAAATCCAGATGCTTTGCCTTCATGCATAAGGCTCTAATTTTTTTTTTTCCAAATCACCATATATAGAAGCTCTCAATTGGAGCTATACCAGAATTGACACATTTTATTCCATTGGCACTTAGGAACTTAAATCCATGGCTTGCCTTTTATACATATACTTCATGATAGTCTAACAGATTCTAGCTTACCCTTATGCTAGTTCATGTGTCGAGCCTCTCAAGCTAAATTAAATATACCAAATTTAGAATTTAGCTATGCCAATGGCAAAACTTTAATTGGAAAAAAAAATTATATGAGTATATAACAGAAGTGTGGAAGCTTATCTTTAAGCTAATTCAAGTGTTAAGCCTATGAGGCTTTGTCAAGCACAACAAATCAGATTTAAACATAGCATACTAACTTTGAAAATTATTGAGATAGAGCTCATGAACAGAAAATAAAATGTAACAGAAATACATCAAAATCAACAAATCATAATTATGGCTTATTTGTAAGTCAACAAATCATAACTAACTCATCTGGTGCCAAAGGCATCGATGGAATACTCATGTCATCATTCAGTGCAGTAGCCACTAACAGAATACTCATGTCATCGTCCAGTGTCATAGCCATTGATGAAATACTCATGTCATTGTCTAAAGCTGTAGCCATTGACGAAATATCATAACCATCATTTTGTGTCGTTGCCACTAACAGAATCATAAACTACACAAACTAGTTCAAAATCACAGTCATCGGATGGGATTATAATTAGCTACATATGAACTTTCATGCCAATATACAATATAGAATAACCAACAAATCAAGTTCAAGACTCCACCTTCTTACAGTTAATCGAGTCATGCTCACCACCATATGGGGCATGCATAAAGCTGATCTCGACATTATATTCTTATACAGCTGTCAATCACCAATTGGCACCATCCGTAGACACCAAGTGTCCTAAAAACTGACATTACTTAGCTAGCATTCTCATTACAAAGTAATAATGCCCAATAGCTTATGCGGCGTAGAACAACAAAGCTAATAGGTATCTTCTTCAAATGCCCGAGAATGTCATATATTATTACGACTCTAATTTATCTAGTTGCCTTTGCAACTTATTCAATCCATCAGATCATAACACCAAGTACAAGTGGATCACAATCCAACTTTTGCCTTCCTTAACAGGAACTCTTTCTCAATAACTACTTAGATTAAAATAAAACATGTGGGAAAAGCACTTTTCACAGTTTTATGCCCTACATCTAAAGGCATATCAGGGCCAGAATATCATTGGGTCTACATAATGGTAAGAAAATCATCGCCTCAGATCAACATTTCCATAACAAACATGCCATGAATCCAGAGTGTTTGTTCCTTCAACTTTTTAGATCAAGTTTACCAGAATCTCGACAATATCACTAAATCCAATGCATGCATAAACCACTCATGGCTATCAGAATTTGGCCTCTCAATTAGGCTCATGTCAAATATATATTTCACTTTGGTAACCAGCCTCATTATCTAGGCTCATATCCAATATATTTAATTAGAATGACTGAACAAAGTTGATCCCGGGAAGCTTATCCAAAATAGAAATGCCTATAAAAAAAATACAAAAAAGTGATCCTCCTAAGATAATAACAAATATTTCTTTCACCAAGACAAACATGTTCAGTGTTAAAGTCACTGGCAGAACAATAGAATCACAAGGTAGGAATCTCCACTCTACAAAACTTGTGCCATATGTAATCATCTTTCCCACAGGGTCAACACTTAATTCGTAGCGGTGGGATCTAAACTTAAGGCACAAGATTATGCTTACAGTCATATTGTCAATACTTTACCTTGAGATAAACTCATTTAAACCGTAACCACTAAACCAGGGGATTTCTAAACATATTTCATATTTGAGCCATAAAATTAAAGTCATGGTATCCCAATTTTAGAATCATCTTCAAGTACGCCAGTTATTGATAATAACAAGTACAATTTAAACTTTAATCAAGCCATTTAATCCGAGGGTAACTATTCATCAAACCGTCATTCTGTGGTTCACATTTTTAACTGATATCCACTTAAGGATTTTAAACGATCAAAGGTTTACTTTCAAAGCCACTCATAAATTTAACAAATTAAATCATGCTTAATAACATTTTAGCTTATTTATCTTAATAGACATTAATATCAAATCTCTCAAGGTGCCTTTGTCTTTTATCTGGACCATATTGGACTAATTTAGCTTGTTCACCTTGATTAGCCTTAAATTCTTTATGCTTGTCGTAACGGCATCCATATCCCCCCGATTAGTTAACTTACTAACCTCATTAATGTACATATATGCCTTTAGGCCTTCCATATCATACCTTATATACATGCCTCTAGACATTTAACCATTAATCAAAATAAGTCTTTTTATAGGATGTCTCTTTTTCATACATTTACATATGGACTCACAATTGTACAATTCCAAAAACATGCTTACTCATTAACTATGCTTCAATTATTCCATAACCATGGAAATCACAATTTGCAAAACTAACTTTCATTGCAAGTACATACTCAAAATATTAACTTGGATGTACCTATCCAACATTTATATTGTATGCCAAAACTAACTTTCCAAGCATGTTTTGCCACTAAACGATCATGTACCACTATTATAATATTCAATACAAGCATTGTTAGGCAGTGGCCTCTAAACAACTTTTATGTATATAAACATCAAATCATACTTATCTTAGTACCAAGATTCTGGATTTACTTATCAATCCTCAATCAATTATGCCAGTAAGGTGAGCATTTTACTTATCTATTACACCACCGTCTTTGTGGTTGCAAGGTCAAATGCAAAATCACATTAAGGTAACTCACAACATTATTGTTAATGACTAAGCCCAAAATCTAGAAAATGCATGTTACCATGGCATACCAACTGAATCATTACCTTTTTTTTGTCTCAGGCATATTTCCTCGTGCCCAATCTAGCACTCAAACAAATCAGATGTATCTCGTTTATACGATCAACACAATCCACTTACCTTAGTGTAATTCCAATATTTCAATTTATTAACAAAGGTTAAAGCTATTACTCTAACAAATAATCCAATTCTAACGGACTTACTAGTCTTACCTCATTCACCACGAATTTTAGTCGTAAGGGCATGTTCGCATGTTAACATTCCATTAGGAGTGTCTTGCCCCAGTATCTATTTAATGATGGCTTGTGCCTCGAGGTGGCATCCTTACCCGGACAGTAGCAACACTAATCAAACTTAAACACAAAACTCAAAGTAGGTTGGCTTATTAATAACATGAGAATTCATGTAGCTTCTCGTCCTCAACTTGTGCAACCGTCACAATCCAAAGACAAGACACTACACTAATCCCGACACTCCGTTGACAAACACAAGAAATCCTAGGACACTTTAACCTAGGGCTCTGATACCAAATTTGTGACAACCTAAACTCAAGGATTGCTATCAGTGCATAAGTCCTGCAAGCAAGGCCGACAAGTCTTGAGCTAGCCTCACATAGATTAAGCAAACCAAATGACATTTCCAGAAGTTTACAACCCAAAGTAGTGCATTTCATATCATAAGTTCAATAAAACCTTTACAAGTTGCCTTTACATTTTATTCATCAAGAGTACATACCAATACTAATCACAAAAGCCATATATTAGCTAACATAATAGGTCCAAACCCGTACTAATTCAAAGAGAAGGTTTGTACATAATGGAGGCATCACGAACGCCATCAACTCATAACAACTAACGTTAATACCAAACTAGACTCAAGCTCAAGACGAACAGAGTAAACTCGTAGTTCAGGATTCCTATCAGATGCCAAAAGAGTCGATCTATCAAATAACGCTAGCCACTCGTTTCCCATATGGGAAGCCCACAAACTACATTTTTACGCATGGTAACAAACATTGGGGGAAAGTTTTTATAAACTCAATGAGTGGGCAGGAAACAAGCAAGCATTATAGAAGTATTTTAATATCCAATTAAATATCACAAGATATGTCATATTAACAGACACATATATGATGATTCATATTATTGTTCGGAATACTCATCGGATGGAATCACAGACACATTTTGTGTCTAAATCATCACCCAAAATTTTTTTATCAGGTGAACTCCCAAAAACACATACAGTGTTAACATCATCACCCGAAATGCACTCATTGGGCAAACTCCCAGAAACACATACAGTGTTAACATCATCATCCAAAATATACTCATCGAATAGAATCATAAAGACACATTCAGTATCCAAATCATCACCCATAATGCATTCATTAGGCGAACTCCCATAAACACTGGTGTACTTCCATTCCCCCACCAAGGGTGATACCGTATCGTCATATTTCTACTTCCCCATCAAAGGTGATACTATACCAACGTATTTTCACTTTCCGGCAAAAGGTGATACTATATCAACGTATTTCCACTTTCTGGCAAAAGGTGACACCAAACATAACATATCAATACTCAAGAAATTATCAAGACATAAAAGCATTTATGCTCACAAAATCGAAATCAACAAAACAATGGGCTCCATAGGCCTTAATTCTCAACACAAAAAACAACCAAGCATAATCACCATTATGTAGCTTGCTTAATATCAAACAGTACTACTCATAAAGCATAACACAATTAACTCATTGACCTAGGCATAATCCATCTAGGAAACTATATCACCTAATCATGTTCCATGGTAGTGCATTTACATGCGTTATGCATTACATGCATTAACCTCAATATTCAAACTATAACCCCACTCACCTTAGTTTGGTGGGATTTTTCTTCACTAATTATTTATCCTCAAGTGAGCTTAACCATTCTATGGTTGCATGCACCATTTATCCAACTCAACTCACTGCCATAATTATATAAAAGCAATTTCTCAATCAATCGTTTCAATCAAAATTCATAAACTCGTATCAAACCATGATTACCTCAATTTGTCTTAAATAAACGTCAATATATCACAAGTTTTCAAGCAAAACTACCTTACTTCTGTAGCTATTCTCGAGTTCCTTGAATGTATGTAGCTTTACTGAAAGTAAAATGTGAAGAATATGGCAAAGGAAGAGAAGAGAAAGCTCATAGATACTCCAAAAGCTCATAAAATTGAGCCAAGCTTGTTTTTCTCTTTTTTCGGGCGGGAGCTTAATAAAGGCTCCACTCTTTTTTTTTTCTCAAAATGGGCGAACACTATTAAAAATAAGCTTGAAATGGCCTTTTATACCTTCCTCTTTCATGCATTGGCGGATTATCCAAAGTTCCCCACAATTTCATAATTCTAATTTCTTTATTTCATTTTCTTATTGAATCAAATCAAATGCCATGATTACATATTTTTCTTTACATCACATCAAATGTCAACTCATAATTACACTTCTTTTCATGTACATTTCACTTACAATTCACTCCATTTACATTTCATTAGCATTCCACTTGCATTTCACATGCATTTCTCTCATTTTCCCTTAAGTCCTCCAACTTTTCTTTATTTCAATTAGGTTCTTCAACCATTCTCTTTACTTCAATTATCTTTTTTTTTCTTCCTTTACCTATGTACTTGCAAAATATCCGTTATGCATGCCACTAATAATAATAATAATAATAATAATAATAATAATAATAATAATAATAATAATAATAATACACACACACACACACACACACATTTAAGCTATTATCACATTGAATCGTACTCTTTTAATGTGTATGCATTACAATGCATCTCATATGCATATTTTCACTCTCTCACTTATACCAATCATGCACATCACATTCATAGCCAAAATTTGACAACAATCAATTGAGATAATATTATTTGATCTCGTTCAAAAATACTCCTTACACCTTTCGATGCTCAAAAGCATCTCATTCAATCTCAATTGACCTTATCACCCTAGAGGTCTTTCTCAAGCATGTTACTACGGTACAAGTGTTATAGATCCCCCTCTTACAAGATTTTGAATTTCAAATGCAAAGATCAATTCATCAAAAAGGGATCAATACAAGGTATCTTTTAATGGCAATGAAGGTAGAACTTTAACTAGGCAATGGTTTTTTTCTTAGTTAATGATATGGAACGAGTCAAATGGGAATTGCAAGCATAAATAGACCAGTTTTGGATCTTTTCATAATAGAAAATGAGCATAAACAGTATACACATTTAAAGCAAACGCTTCTCACATTCTTTTAAGTTTTTCATAGCAGTTGAGCTGTCATTGTAACCATTATGATATTGTTTTGCACTCACTAAGTAATATCTACCTACTAGAGGTTTTCTTGCTTGTATAGATTGAGTCAACACATAAATCCTTGAGAGCTAGGTAGCTTAATTATTCCTTAACCTTTAAAAGGTAATGTTATAGGTTCTATCTAAGCTTTTGAAATATAAAAAGGTTATACCTTAACGTTCCAAAGATATTTGTATTAGTTGAATTGAATAATCATTTGAACTTCTTAGCAAGCAAAGGTAGAGGACATAGGCTCTAAGAGGAAGAGTTGAACCTCGATTAATTGCGTTTGTAATTCTCTTTACTTTTTACTCTATATTCTTATTGCATTTATTTTTCAATTAAATTTTTATCAAATTGTTATTATCTTCATATTTGATATATTTTGTTTGAAAGTTAAAATTGTCAAAAAAATTTTTAGAAATTTAATTCACCCCTTTCTTAGATTATTCATTATAATTGAGTTAACAACAACATTAAAGGAAAATCATCAAAGCAAAATGGAAAGAAATTTTCTTCATCTATTGAGGGAGATGATGAAATTATTTAAGGTTTAAAGAAATTGACTCTTCCACTCATTATCTAAAAAGAGTCAAAAGTTTATAAACTTTCATTGAAAGGATTTGTAAAACCATTAGAAGGACCTTTGGTTGAATATGATGATTTTTTCTCTCAACAAGCTAATGATTTTGATCTTAATGTTACGTACTTCTAAAAAGGATTGGATACAAAAAAGAGCATGATGCAAATTGGTATACAAATCAATTGAACTAAATAAAAACATTGCACAACATTCCACCAAAATTCAAAAAGTTTGGCCAAAAAGATCCATGTCGAAATTTTAAAGTCAAAATCTTGGATTTTCTCCATTGAAATTGAAAATTCATAAAAAAGCTTTAAGATACATAACAATGGAATAAGTGAACGATAAACAGGAAAATCCAATGGAGTCTTCTAGTCTATAAGTTTTTATTGTTTGGAAGTCTTAAATTTAATGGAGAATATCAAAGAGCAACAACAAAAAAGAATGATAATACCTTTATTGAAATCTTGGATGACATGTCACCAAGCAAGAAAAAATAAGGGAAAAATCATCATTACCATGTCACTATTAATGATGATTGGGTATTCTTTTCAACCACCTTGCAACCATATCTCAGCATTTGACTTTGTCTATTGTATTTGCTATACTGTTCCACTTAGGATCATCAAAAATATTTTTTTAATGATTATATAAACTTAATACAATTTGTATTCTTGGTTTTATTAATAAAAATATTTTTGTATATATTTGTAATATTTTAAATTATTTAACATTTGTATTTTTTTCTTTTAAAATGACAACAGGAACCAATTAATTTAAATTTTAGAAAAAAAAAACTTTTCATAATTGACATCATCACCAACGAAATTACTAATAGAATGAACCTCATTATCGATAGAATTACCAACGGACCAACCTCACTATTGACAGATTAGAGGGCATTATCGATGGAATTTGACACAATTCGAAGCTCTCAGTTCCATCGTCAAGTCTGTTGGAACAATTTTGACAAAATTTACCCATTGACAAGTGCATCGAAACAATGCTAATGAAATTTATTGACTAACATCATCTGATATCGACCATTAACGATCTTAACATTTTATCCATTGACAATACCGACAAAATATTCCATCAACATTTATTGATGAAAAATTCATGTATTGACAGAATCACTTTTACCGACATTGCCTACCAAATACTGACGAAATTTTTTGTCAGTGTTTCGTTAGTAATTCCATTTACCAATGGATTTTCAATTTGTCAGTAAAGGTCTTGATTCTTTTGATGATCAAAAAGATTAAATTTTCATTGATTTCTCTCATCTAATAGTATAAATAAAATGCTCCTTCAAAATATTTGACATACAATTAGGAAGAATAAGATTTTGAATAATAGTTTTGAAAACTCTCATAAGTCCAAGAAAGAAGATGTGAAGGACAAAGACTTTAGAATTCTAATAGTCCAAGAAAGAAGATTTGAAGAAAATGTAAAGAACAAAGTCTCTAGACTTTCAACAAACAAATTCAAGGAAGATGATTTCAAAGAATCAAGTGTCTCTAGAGTTCCAACCCACAAGTCAAAAAAAATACCAAAGAATGAAATATCTAAAGTTTCAACAAACAAATCCAAGGAGAAAGATTCTTGAGAACCAAAATCTCTCTAGGGTTCGAACTTATAATTAAGTCAAAGAAAGAAGAACGGAAGCATAAAGTCTATAAAAGTACAAAAGGCACAAGTCAAAAGAAGAAGATTTTGAAACTCAAAACATTTCTAAAGTCTCACGAATCAAATTTTGAAGAAGTAAAGAAATTTTAAAAAAAGTAAATATTAGGTTTTAAGTTTTTTTAAGAAATTATTTTTTTAATTTTTTTTAATTCAGATCATTTATGTTTATTCAAGATCAAGTCATGAAGACTCCTAAAGTGATTCATTTTAAAGAGTTTTTAGAAATTGTAATTAATTAAATTGCTATTTATCTTCAAAATATTTTTGTCTTATTTTTGACACAAAATGTACATTTACATGGAAAGCTTACTAGGATCCATTTTTGGTAGATTTGACTTATTTCCAATATGTTACAGGGACCAGGCACATAGGATTCTGTTGATTGACTAAGAAATCTGAAAAAATGAAAAAGCTAAAAAACAGAGAAGCTTAGAAAATTCTTATCGAGGAACAAGAAAGAGAAAAATTCTTGATGAGCACAAAATAGTGTGCTGCACACACTCTCCACTTAACAAAGAGAAAGAATGGTATTTATAGGTGGTTACATAAGAGACAAAATAGACAGCTAGCTAAGGGCACCTGGTTCTCTAGAAACATCTAAAAGAATAGTGCATAGAGAGACGGCCACACAAACCTAACATCTGCCCAAGTAAAACGACACAGCATTTGAAAGAAAAAATATTGTTGATAAACAAAAAGGATAACACATAAAACTGATAAGGATCAACCAACATCAACCATTTTTTTTTTTTTTTGCAACTATGACTTTCCTATAACCTTTAACCTTTGAATCAGCTTGGCAGCAAGATGAAGCCATTTTTCAACACACCTTTTTGGTTTTTATCTTGCTAACTCCCAATAGTTCTTTAAGATAAGCAAATTTCTCCTTATTCAAGCACTTTGTAAATATATCAACCACCTACTCAAAGGTACCACAGTGTAGAATAGCAATTTCCTCTTTTTTAACAGTATCCCGGATGAAGTGAAACTTCACTTTTATGTGCTTTGTCCTTCCATGATGTACTGGATTCTTAGTAATAGATATTGCTGATTAATTGTCTATCATCAATGGTGTTCCTGATTTCTACTTGAACCCCAAATCTTCTAACATTTTCCTGATCCAGATGGCTTGATTTGCAGTTGATGCAGCAGAGATATACTTTGCTTTAGCTGAGGATTGTGCAACCACCTCCTGTTTCTTAGAGTTCCAAGAGAAAACAACACTTCCAAATGAAAAACAATAGCCTCATGTGCTTTTAGAGTCGTCCAAACTCCCTGCCCAATCATTGTCACAGAAACCAACCAATTCACTGCTCTTGTCCTTTTCAAATCTCAAACCATAATCTACTGTCCCTTTAATATACCGCAAGACTCTCTTTGCTGCCAAGTAGTGGTTATGAGAAGGTTTTGCATAAATCTAGACAACAAACTTGCAAGATACATTAAGTTCAGTCTTGATGCAGTCAAGTACAGTAGACTCCCTATGATACTTCTGTAATTCGAGCTTACAGCCTTAGGAGTTCCATCATCTTTACTCAGCTTACTGTTGGAAGTAAGAGGAGTCTCAACAGACTTACAATTCTCCATGTGAAACCTCTTCAACAATTTAGTAGCATATTTCTTCTGATGAATACAAATTGAATCTGCACTTTGAATAAACTGCAGTCCCAAGAAATAATGCATCTCCCCCAAGTCAGACATTTCAAACTCCCTCATCAATTTTGTCTTGCAATCTGACAGAATATTGTCATCAACACTAGTAATCAAAAGGTCATCCACGTATAATGAGATTATCACTCTAACCAGTTCACTTGATTTGTAGACATACAACGTAGGTTCATTAGCACTCCTCAAAAACCTTTCTACAAGTAAGAAAGAATCAATTTGAACATACTAGGCTCTAGGAGCCTACTTCAAACCATATAATGCTTTTACAAGCTTACAAACTTTCTCTTCATTTCCAAGTTTAATGAAACCTTCAAGTTGCTGAATGTAGATATCCTCAATAAGGTGACATTTCAAAAAAGCTGACTTCACATCAATGTGGAATATTTTCCAACCCTCTCTAGCAACTAAGGCAGTGAGCATCCTGACAGTGTCCTATCTAGAAACTGGAGCAAAAGTCTCCTAATAGTTTATACCATAAATTTAAGAATAGCCTTTAGCCACCAGCCTTACTTTAAGTTTGTAACTGATCCATCAACATTTAGTTTGGTCTTATATATCCACTTAACTCTAATAATGTGCTTACCTTCTGGTTTGTCAACCAGTATCCAAGTCCCATTTTTGTCAATCATTTGCATCTCTTGTTCCATTGCCTGCACCCATCTAACATCTTTAATAGCTTCATTATAGCATTTCGGTTTTGTGATAGCAACATTACACCTTGCATATATATCTTGCAAGGATCTAGTTCTTCTGATTGTAAGGCTCTCATCCTCAATATCTGTCTCATCCTACTTATCTTCATAAACTGATTTTAATCGATCAACACTTTCAATCACTGATTTCTCCCAATTCCATTTTGAAAACTCATCAAACTCGGTGTCTCTATTGACCAATATCTTCTTAGTTTTCACATCATACAGCTTATATTCTTTTGTAACCTCACTGTATCCAATGAAGATTGTCACAACACTCTTCTCATCAAGCTTTGACCTCTTCTTATCTGGAATCTTTACATAGCAAATGCTACCAAAGATATTCAAGTGTGTTACCGACGGTTTGTAACCAAACTAATACTCAAAAGGAGTTTTACCTGATACTGACCTGGTCTTGGTTCTGTTCAATAAATAATTTGCTGTATTAACAGCTTCTGGCCAAAATAGCTTAGGAATATCCTTTTGAAACAGCCAGCACCTTGCCATCTCCAAGAGTGTCCTATTATTCCTTTCAGAAACTCCATTTTGCTGAGGACTATAGGTTGTTGTAAGTTGATAAGTGATACCAAGATGAGTTAACAACTTCTCAAATTCAGTAACTGTGAATTCCTTCCCATTATCACTTTTAAGTGTTTTAATGGTAGTGTTAATCTGATTCTCAACCAAACTTCTGAACTTAATAAAGTTCATTAATGCATCAAACTTAACTTTAAGAAAATATATCCAGCAGTATCTAGACATATCATCAATAAACACTAGGTAGTGCCTGCTGCCACCAAGGAAGACAATCTCCATAGGTCCTCTTAGGTCAATGTGGACCAACTGTAACTTCTCAGTAACCTTCCACTTCCTGTTTTTTGGAAATGAAGTTCTTCTTTGTTTTCCAAACTAGCAAATGCTGCACACATACTTAGGCTTAATGATCTTAGGCAATCCTTCAACCATCTCTTGTGTAGCCATATCCTGCAAAGATTTGTAGTGCACATGCCCTAACCTCCTATGCCACAGTTCTGACTCATCAACAGTATTGATAGAGGCCTTCTGTTCTGTATGCTTCCAATCAATCGGATAGCATCTATTCTTCATCTCCACTGTGAACAGTTCATCACCTTTAGGATCAAACACTATGCAACATTTATCTTTGAAAAAGAGAGCATAGTGACTCTCAGTAAGCTGTCAACACTAAGCAAATTTTGATTAGCTTCAGGAACAAAAAAGACATTTGAAATATACTTGATGTCGGACTGAGTTCTACCATAACAGTCCCTAATCCAAGTATCTTTAAGAAAGTTCCATTGCCAATTTCAACTTTGGACCTGTAGCTCTTATCCAAGACAGAAAATTGACTCTCATCCCTAGTTAAATGATTTGAACAGGCACTATCTAACAGCCACAAGTTCTTTTTAAATGAACCTCTCACTTCTCTAGTCATGAATAACACCTCCTCAGGTTCTTCAACTTGCTCAGCCACTGCAACCTTCTCTTCGGACTTAACTCCTTTATTTTTACAGACCTTTTCAACATGTCCAAATTGGTTACAAGACCTACATTTCACATTTGGTTTGTACCAACAAAATTTTACAGAGTGAGTGGTTTTCTTGCAATGTGGACAAGGTTGATACTTTTGCTTTTGTTTTTCAGGTTTACCATCAGCTCCTTTCTTATCCTTATCCTTCCTATTAACTTCACTCTTTTTTGTATTGCTACTGTTTACTTTGAGATTTTTAGTCTGAGCTACCAAGGCACTATCAACTACACCTCTTTGCCTAAATGCTCTTCTTTGCTCCAGACCCTCTAGAACATTTACCAGTTCTTTCATAGTCATATGAGTAATATCCCTAGAATCTTTTAAGGAGGAAATTTTGGATTCATATTTTTCTAGGAGACTCACTAGTATCTTGTGCACCAACTTCTCCTTTGTAATAGCCTTTCCCAACAACTTCAACTAATTCACAATACTCATCATTCTTCTAGAGAACTCCCTAATATTCTCATCATCTTCCATCCTTAACATTTCAAACTGTCTAGACAAATTCAAAGACTGAATACACCTAGTCCTATCACTACCAAAAAACTCATCCTTCAAATGATACCATACCTCCTTAGGACTATCTAAATGCATAATCCTAGAGAAAATTTCATCAGAAACAGCTGAATGCAAACTAGACAAAGCTTTGTACCTTTTAGCTTTGTCCTCTTTAAACTGTCAAATCTGAGCAAGAATAGGGTTAGCATGACATTGAATAGGCTCCTCACCAATCTCCATAACCTCCTAAAGACAATAAGCCTTCAGATACAACCTCATCTTTACTTACCAAATAACATAGTTTTCACCAGCAAAGACTGGTGGAGTAGAGGTGCTGAAACTCGCAGCAGCCATGAACACTAAACCACTCAAAAAAAAGATGATCAAACTTGAAGGATGATGATGAGAAAAAGAAGTAAATAGCCCCTTAAGACCCGTTGCAGAGCTCTGATACCATGTTGATTGACTAAGAAATCTGGAAAAATGAATGAGCTAAAAAATAGAGAAGCTGAGAAAATTCTTATTGAGGAAGAAGAAAGAGAAAAATTCTTGATGAGCACAAAACAGTGTGCTGCACACACCCTCCATTTAACAAAGAGAAAAAAATGGTATTTATAGGTGATTACATAAGAGACAAAATAGACAGCCAGCTAAGGACACCTGGTTCTCTAGAAACATCTAAAAGAATAGTGCATAGAGAGACAGCCACACAAGTCTAACGTCTGTACAAGTAAAACGACACAGCATTTGAAAGAAAAACTATTGCTGATAAACAAAAAGGATAACACATAAAACTGATAAGGATCAACCGACATCAACCATTCCTTTTTCTACAACTATGAATTTCCTATAACCTTTAGCCTTTGAATCAGCTTGGAGCAAGATGAAGCCATCTTTCAACAGATTCACCATTACTCCTATGATGTAATGGAGAAGAGAGGGAGTTCATGTTGTTCTCTATGATTTAATAAACTACATAATAGCACAAAATTAAAGAACGCAAATTTATTCGATTTTGAGCTAAAAGCAAAAGCAACTTATGATCTGATGTAATTGTTGACCCTTTTGTAGTCATATTGATGTGAAGAAGGTCTTTGTATTTTATTTTTATACACTACTCCACTTAACTTTGTTTTGTTGGCTTTGATTTATCCAGGTGGATGGTGCTATGTAGCCCTCAACTTGTCAAGCTTTTTATTGCTGCTTTAACATATATTTCTCCTAAGTAACTACCCATATATATATATGTTCCTATTTTCAATTTGTAAGCAAAAACTATGAACCTCTAAACAATTTATGGTCGGTGAAACAGACATGAACAATTAAAAAAGGAAAAGGGAATGAAATACTTTGTAACTGAAATTAAACCAATAAAAACTTACAGCTGCTACTTAATTATTATTTTTTTTTGAAAGAGCTACTTAATTATTATTTTGTGCTACTGATCTTCAGAACATTTATTCCCACTTCCAACCACAAAAGGCTAAATTCAACTCATTTAGGCTTTAGCCTATAATGTCGTTTGGCACTCAACTCATCCACCATAGTATCTTGAATGCCATCGATTTTATATGCCTGCCTTGAAACAAATTTTATATCAATTCCCAATAGTAAGTCAAGCTTGGACTATTCTCCCTCCTTATCTTTTTATTTATCTTATCTTTTCTGTAAGATGCTCACTTGCTGAGGCCTATGTCAATTTGTGTAAAAAAATTGTTTGCTTGTACAATCATGTTCGACTATACATTATGCCTGGCTGGATTTTGAAGAATATTTCCCCATCAAGATAAAAATGCCATTTTCTCCTTCATCTTCCCTGTTTCGTCTTTTCCCTGGCTAAGGAAAGTGTTTCTGCTTTGGGTATAGTCGTGATACATGAAAAGGCCATACAATCTGAGGAAAAGATATTTGTTTAATCTGTGCCTATGAAAGCTGTGTAGTAACGTATCAAGACGGTGATTTTCAAGGAGCCTTTTGGCATCGTGCTGAGTTTGGTCTTTTTCAACTACACATTTCCTTGCTACATTTTCTTTATATAATACTATATCAAAGCTCAAAGGAATTTGTTCTAACCATTTTCAGTTAGTCATTCATTCAACCAGGCATCTTTGTACCCTTTCCATGCATGAATGGTCACAAGTCACAACCAAGTACTCTTTTAAACGCCATTCAATTCATTCAAATAAGCATCTTTGCACTCTTTTTTCCTGCCTAAATGGTCACAACCAATAGCTAAAATTTGCGCTTTGGTTGCACTAAGTAATTTCCGGCTGACATTTGTTTACATGGAAGTGATTTCTGAAGAGGGTTCAAGTTATGACAGAGCAAAGGAAGTGCAAGACTTCGATGAAACTAAAGCCGGGGTTAAAGGACTTGTCGACTCTGGCGCTATCAAGATTCCCAAGTTCTTCATCCATCCCCTGGAAAACCTGCAAAAACCAAATGCTAGTGGTCCCAGTACAGTTTGTTTCCGAGTTCCAGTGATAGATATGGAAGGCTTTCAAGGAAGCCGACGGAAGGAGATATTGGATGGAATTGTGGCCGCATCAGAAACATGGGGTTTTTTTCAAGTGGTTAACCATGGAGTTCCTCTTTGCATTATGGATAACATGCTGGAAGGCGTACGCCAATTCCATGAGCAACCAAAGGAAGTGAAGATGGAATGGTACTCCCGGGATTATAAGCAACCTGTTAGGTATTTCTGCAATGGAAATCTCCTTGTAAACAAAGGAGCTGCAAGTTGGAGGGATTCAATAGCTTTTGATTTCCATGATGGCCAACTAGACCCCGGATTTTTTCCACCAGTGTGCAGGTATTATGAAAAATGCAATTTAAGAACCAAGAGTGTAAGTATGGATGCAAACTGAAAATTTTTGAATAAACTTTCGCAGGGAAGCTGTAAGTGAATACATAAAACACATGATGAAGCTTAGAAAGACACTATCCGAACTGCTATCAGAGGCTTTGGGGCTTCATAGTGACTACCTTGCCAGCACAGGATGCATGGAAACTGAGTCACTGGTGTGCCACTACTACCCAGCTTGCCCTGAGCCAGACTTAACGCTGGGTGCTACCAAGCATTCAGACCCATCTTTCCTGACCATTCTCCTTCAAGAAAATGTCAGAGGGCTCCAAGTTTTTCATCAAAATAACTGGGTTGATGTTCCTTCTCTACCAGGCGCTTTTGTAATAAACATTGGCGACTTCATTCAGGTATAGTCTTATTATCACGACATTTGATTTTTATACATGACAGAGATGCAAGCAAATTTTTTTCCCCTAGACTAGAATGACAATTTAGGGTTCTCTTTTCTCCTTTTACTAGCTCATCACAAATGGCAAATTCAGAAGTGTGGAGCACAGGGTGCTAGCAGGACAAGTACCGAGGGCATCAGTCGCGTGCTTTTTCTATCCAAGCACAGCAAATAAGTTTAAACCATATGCACCAATAAAAGAGCTTCTGACAGAAAATAATCCACCTATATACCGAGAAACTCATGTCACTGAATATATGGCCTATTTCAGGTCCAAAGGTCTGGATGGAAACTCAAGCCTTCCTCATTTTAAATTGCAATAACCTTATGATGCAATGATATTACAAGATCATTATTTTGAGAAGCATTAATATAAAAGTAGTCTGTAATTTAGCTAATAATGTTTTTTGATGTCCAATTTTTTCTTTCTCATGTGCAATGGCTCCTTTAATGGCAAATGTTAAACTATACATGTTAATAAGTCGAGAACCAAAGTTTGTAGCAGTTTCAGATGGAAAATATCCAACCAAGGCAACCCAGATTGGAATATTATCACCACTTACAAATAACTCATGATGTCTAATGTAAACTGGGAAAGGAGGGAAGAAAACAATAGATGGTATTTCCCACACACTATGAAGAACAGAAGCAACATACTCTTCACAAAATGTTTCTTAAGCAATGCTTTGTCTCCGTTTCCCCTACCTTAAATATTTTTTAGGGGACAGGGAGACAAAGACAAGAAGCGAAAACCATTCAGCCAATCAAAATCACAAACCACTCACAATATTTTACATAGGAGCCAAAATGACTGCTTCCAAGAGGTGACAAGCCATTGCTGCTAGTTTGTAGCCTGGGATTGCAAAATTTGGACAAGTGACCATAAGATATCCATTCTATGCATAACTCTATTGTTCTGTCCCTGCAATGGTTCAGAATGGGAAATTAGTATAGAAAAAAGAAACAAAGTTCAAAGAGGATTAAAAAATTGAATTATTTGGCACTTAAAAATGGAATTCATACATGCATGGGGTTTAGGAGGTATGGCCTATAATCGACTCAATGTATAAATTTCATACATATCAAAAGAAAAACATTGGCATTTTCTATTGGCATCCTATGAGTATGTTTTGGGCAGGCACTTAACTGATGGTACACACGGATTACAGCCTCAAATGAAAAGACAATTGTTTTTTGCTCAAAATGCAAAGACAACAATGACACAACACTTCACAAGATGTTGAACATGTCCCCTTGTTATGTAGTTTTTTTGTTGACATAATTGCTTCCATCAGTGCATGCAATTTCGACATTAATCTTCAGCATCCAGCATGTGGGTAATGAAACTTTGAAAACTTACAAATTAGCAAGAAATGCTTTAATATTGTGGCTAGCCAATACTAACTATTAAAGATGAAAATTGAGATGTCAAAATGGTACTACAAAAGGGCAATAACTCATATGTGGATTTATTGCTTAATATGCCATATAATTCATCATGGAGAAGAAATACTACCTCAACCACAAAACATATCCAAGTCTTCTCACCATGTGCTTCTGTAACCCCTTTTAAGATTGTCAGGCCCAAGCTTCTGATCGCCTCTGCTATTTCAAGAAAATGACTACACTCCTCACACAACATCTGCACGGATCAACTAAAATACTTTTAACACCAAGAGGAAACCAAAATCAAAGAGTCAAATGTAAAGTCAAAACTTTGACTGTATTAAAGCTAACATGATCCTTGGTTGTCATATTTTCAGATTTTCCCATTTCTTATATGCTTAATTCTTTTTAATTTCTAACATATTTTATATTTTTGATAGCAGTGAAATAATGTAAAAAACTACCTAATCAGACCTACACTAAGGAGGCAACCTTCCAATGAAATCCTAAACTTAGCAAACAAAAACTATAATGATATCAACAGAAACAATTCTCATGAACCTACACAGAATCTGTACACACCTCTACAAGCATCTGCCCATTTTTGTTTGTATTCTCCACTACTATTGAGCAAACTTTTAGATGGCTTCCCACTTCCACTGCCCAGCTTGAACCTTGTTCATAATTGGATGATCCAAGCATGCCAGCTCCCTTGTGATGAATCTAAAAATTCAGCAATAAGACATAAACTGACAGAACAAAACGTTGTACGCTCTCACCATTGGTCAGTGTTTCCACTATGTCCACCTAATTCTACATCAACAGTAAATTCAAACATTTTTTGCAGTAATAGGGGCTTGAAAAATTGTGACCACTTGATATCAGCTACTGCTCAGTAATTATGTTGCCGTTTCATGACAAATGACAACAATCTATACAAATATGTCGACAAGCCTCACAAGTGCAACCCCAATAAAGAAAATTCCAATAAAACTTAAATGAGATCATTTAATTCATATGCCCCAACACTTGAACATATCATGGAGATCCTCTCAGTATCGAATTTATTGAGCCAAAAAAAGAAAGATTATTTACTAGAAAACTGCCTGGGCCTTTACCTTTGATTCAGCACATTTACTGAGCTTGTCCGCATGCTTAGTGATGCCTTGCAGAAAGACCATGTGCTTGATTGTGCGCTCCAGCAATGAATCAATACTGCACTGAAGATTTTTCTTCAAATTTTAGCAGATTGACATATATAAGGACAGAAACAGTAACCATCAGAATCCTACCGCAAGAAACTTACCTTTGCTCCGTTGGGCACAAGCTCCCTTAGCTCCTTAATACGATCTTGAATGAGTTGTCTGTCCCTTGGCCTAGGCCTGGGATTTTCACCAGGTCTAGCCCTCTTTTTGTTGTTCTTAGCAGGCTCTGAAGACCTCTCAAACTGCTCACTGCAATTGCTGGGGCAAGTTGAAGAAAATCCTTTGGAAGACATTGCACCACATAACTCTGATGAATTCAGGCAGTGCTGTGTGTTATCTTCCACAAGAGAGGACTGGTTAATTGAATAACCTGCTGAATTAATAGTATGCTTACTTTGGCTTGAAGGCTCTGGTGTATTTCCAGTTGTCAACAATGATGGTGCTGATCTGCAAGATGATCTTTCAGCTTTGATATCACTCCCACTATGGCAAACATTTGCCACTACTGCTTCTAGGAGATTCTCTGAACCAGATTCAAAAGTCAACTGGCTGCTGCTCATTCCCTCTGGCATTTCGATATTACCTCCAGCCTCCATATTCTCTGCCTGCCAATCAGCATAGATACTCTTTCTGATAAAAGCTGGTCCCAGTGCTTCATAAAGCTCACAGCCAACAGAAAACTTTAAGGAAGTGTTCATCGGGTCCAAGTGACTTATCTCATTTTGATTCCCCAACTTCTTTAAGTCTTTTTGAAATTTCATGTCTGAAGATTCAGGTATATCCAACACCTCATTTGGATAAGAACTCAAACTACTTGACTTAACCGTATCACTATGTGCAGAGTTAAGGAAGTTTGAGGAGAAGTATGCATGATCAACTCCATACCGTTCCCTGCCACCAACAGGATTGTTAGCATAGACATTTTCTGGTACCAAACTTGAATTTTTCCATCCACTATTCTCCCCTTTCCATACCCCATTGTTTATCAAAATCCTCCCTAACTGATTTTGATGCTCCAAATTGGAAACATTGGATCTTGGTGTCAGTAACTTAGCACTCTCATCATTTCTTGCTGAGGATAGTTCAAGTCCTTCATGCTTATTTTCCACTTCCACTGCCCCTTTGGGATGATTATTGGACAGTGGAAGAACAAACAATCTATCACTGTACTTCCTGGGATGTGAAAACTCAGGCAACAAAGCATCTGGCCCTTGCTCGTCTACAGTTTTATCTAAAGGAATACCATCTGAATCTAAAAGTTTTGTAGGTAAATCTAGCTGCAAAATGAAGATACAGAAACATGATTACCATAAAATATATTTTTGGGCCAAAGAGAGGAAAATTACAACAAGGCCTCATTAATACGTACACATGTAATTTTGTGTGAGGTGGATACACACATGCTGACATGCACACACAGAGAGAGAAAGAGAGTTATACCTGAAATAATGAACTCTTCATGCTACATTCTATTGGACTGGCAATATGCCCTACAGAAGAATCTTGAAGAGCAAAAAAAACATCTCTGATGTGACTTACTAGCTTCACATCCTCAAATACCTGCTCCATTCAAATAAATAAAACTAGACATAAATGCAGTATAGACAATGAGCTTTAAAAACTACAGCAAGTAACAACACACTATTACCAATGATAATAAATGTCAAATCTGGAGAAGGCTTCATAATTGGGAGTATTACATATAATCAAGTGGAAAATCTACTAGAGCCTAATTAAATACCTGAAGCATATGAAATGTCTCAAACCAAATAATTGAAATTAAATTATAAAAATGCTGCCTTATTAAGACATGACTTAATAACTCTTTACCATGTTAAAAATGCCTTTAACAAATTAAATCATGAATATTTCTAATCCATAATTTTCAGTGTATTCCATCCAAAATAAACGTCTAGAGTTGAGAATTCAGAGAAATAAAAGAATTCAACCGGTAACAGAAATACTGCAGAAAATGTATCAAAATTACAAGGACAAAGCCACACAAGAATTAATATTTTCAAAAACCAACTAATTACTTTTAAAAAAAAAAATCCAACTACCTTATTGATGCTGCTTCAAAAGTAGATAACATCTTTCAAACAAGCCCAATACATTCACATAAAACAAGAACCTTAGAAGGTTAAATATATCCATTCCAGAACCCCAAATAAAGTTGCACAAACATCAACTCAAAGTAAATACATTGACAAGCATCCATAAAGTAGAAATGCACCAAAACAATTGGAACTCATCTTACTTTATTTAAGGAGCCAAGCTGCACAACTCCATGTTGAACAACAGCAACAACAACAATGGTCTACAAGGAGATATGAAAAGTACTTCTATTAACAGAATAACCATATATATAATAAAGGAAAAGAAACTCTAGGTAAAAAATAGGTTTAGACAACATTATGAAGTGCATCTACTTCCAAACTGTCCAGGAGACAAATAAAGAAAAGTAAAACTTATATTCACTTTATGCTGACGTCAAATAAACTAGCCCTGTGTAAGTGAAGGACAACAAAATGCCTTCATTCAAAGTACAAGCTCGACCAACACCCGATCATTTGACTCATTTGTTAGTACATGATCCCCTTACCTGAAAGCGGGGTTTGAATCCCCCTACCTAAAGAGTAGGGATCGAATTCCCCCATCCCCTAATTTTATAAAAAAAAAAGTACAAGCTCTACCAAAAAGGTTTGACCTTTGACCAAGAAACATAATCAATTTTTGACTTCTGTGCGTTGAACCATGGTTATCATCACAACTAAAATACGTTGCACTAGAGATATTTAGAGGTGGAAAAATGCATGCATACCCTGATCCCTGCTGCAAATTGACTTTGCCAACCATCACAGAACTGAAATTCAACCCAATTAAGACAGAAAAATTAGTATGAGAATAATGGAAACAAAAATCAACTGTGAAACAGTATGTTTGCTATCATTGCTTGGTAAAGTTCCTCACCTCAAACAATGAGCAGGAGCTGTTAACATGCTTATCGGCAAATATCCACTGATGCTTTCCAGAAACTGCCACCTGTCCAACAATCCTGTAAAACAAGGGATAAATACTCATAGGAATTGTTGGATAAGCTACATGCTTGATTAACCACTTCTTTTCCAATTCAGAAATTTGATTATTCATAACCAGAATCATAATTAGAATTAAACAGAGTTTTGGAACTTGAAATTATTTGATGAGTGCAGACTTAAGCAGAAGAAAATGCAAAAAGACTGAAGGGGGTAACATGACCCCAACTTCAAACCCTTCCATCCTGGATCATAATTTTTTAACTACTGCAGTAAAAATGCAAAAACATACAAAAACTGAAGAATATTGAGCCATACCCTTCCCCTAGAGAATATACATGATAAGACATCTTTGCCACAGCTAAACCAAGGGGATCATGTGAACAATATCCACTCTGCAAGTTGTCTAGTGTATGATGGAAACAATTATTCTCCGAAGGATCATGTTGGTCATGATTGTCATAGTACGCATCCTCCCAAGTCAGCACCCTGCAGTAAGTTCAACAACCAGAATGACAATCAAGCAAACGCAGCAAGTTATTTTCACCAAAGGCCAGCATACTATCCCACACAATTAAAGGTAGTACAGAGTCACTATTACTTATACTCTCTTCTGATAATCTCAGTATCAATATTTCCAAAAAAATTTAACATCATTGACAAAAAAAGGATCCTTGAACTAATCAAGTAGTATTGGCCCATTTTTGGTCTTTTTCATTTATAAAGAAAAAGTATTTAAAAAAACTAAAAAAAAAGTATGCTAATTTCAGGAACTCAAAGCGGCAGCCTGCGAATAAATACTAAAAAGGGTAGATGGGAAGAAAATAAAGGGTGTGAATTATATCCTATGCCAATTCCAGGGGTCGAAGCCATTCCAACCTATTTCAGAACATGACAACTATACCTGGAATACTAAAATTAACCAAAACCTTATTCACTTTAGATCATAAAGTCCAAATAATTAGATGCTGATGCACCCAAACTCCGAACTAGGTGACCTCAAGCAACGCGATGATATGTTCACAAGCTTTTTCGTAATCTATACTAAAAACAAGCACACTGCAAATTAAAAAATTAAACAAATACAATGATCAACTTAAAAAAAAAAAAAAAACCAGAAAAGATGGAAAGACGGAAGTTTACTTACATTCGAGCTCGATGCTTAAGCTTCCAGAAAACGGCGTACTTCCACTCCGTATTGAGACAGAGACTTCTCAGTATCTGGTGCAAACCACTGCTACTTGTACTGCTAGCCATCTCTATCTCTAGTCAAAAAAACCCAAATTTTATTTTGTTCAAAAATGCCCCCCCACGCCACTCCACCCAAAAACAGCAAAATTTCAATCAAAATCACCCCCCAAACTAAGTCTTTATTTGTTTGCAATAAGGCCCCTAGCTTCCTCTGTAAGAGCCTCTTCCAGCCTGTTTTCTCCTCAACCCCGCTCGTGGTTTTATCGGCGGTCCCACCGTTGCCAGTAACAGACTATCCGTTCCCATTCCCTCTTCGGCAAACAAGAAAAGGAAGCCAAAAAGAAGGAACGATCTTTTAAAAGATTCGCCGCAGATGCCGATTACAAGATCGAACTGGCGAGATCAGTCACGAAACTCTCGTCGCAGTACACTCCGTTAAAGTTGCTGCATTTAGCCATCATATTTTTTGTTCTCGCAACAAAGAATGAAAACAACTTAGTTTTGAGTCGTTGAAGAGAAAGGAAGATTGTGCAGAAAGGTTTAGCTTATATCCGACGACATGGATCGTTGAACTCGTTGGAGATCAATTTTGCCTTTTCTTTTTCCAAAAGAAAAATAGCGAGGATCAACAAATGATAATTGTAGTAGAAAGGAGGAAGAAGAAGAGGATCAAGGCTGAAAAGAGCAGCTTTCAAGGAAGTCGAATTCCAAGGCGTGTGCTACATTTGTGGACATGTTTATTTGGCTTTCTACCGCCTTTACTTGTTAATAGATCAGCAGCTTCCTCGACGAAACCGGGCGCGGCGTAACTTTATAAGCCGCACCTGACCTGCACGCACCAGGCGCATTTTAGGGCCCTCCACTGGGTTAAAACAGTTAATGCTTTTGTTTTGGTGTGAAAGAAGAAATTGGTATTGGTACGGGGGAGGGGAGGAGGGACTATGTATGCATGTAGTGTAGATGTAGAGATGTGAAATGGGGAAAACCAAACCAAATGGGGTAATTGAGTACACTTTCTAACTAGTGTCATTTTATGGCCAACAAAATGATGTCCCCTTAGAGGATTTTGCATCTTATCTTTTCATTCCATTCTTTTCTTTTCTTTTCTCAACTATCATTCTATTGCCTAAAACCTGTGGCACCTTTGCTTTCATCTGTTTCTCACTATTCATGCTATATCCTTCTCTATCTATCTATCTTGTATTTTTCGAGTTTTGATTCAAAATAAAAATATATAAATTTAATAAACTACAACAAAAGAATAACAATTTATTTAAATTTTTTGATCTTTTCAAGTATTATGACTTTAATGTAGTGTAGTTGGTTAGTCTGGGTTGTGATACTGTGTTCACATCTGGAGATGTGGAACAACTCAATCGTGAT
Source organism: Theobroma cacao (assembly GCF_053813885.1). Classification (NCBI taxonomy): domain Eukaryota; kingdom Viridiplantae; phylum Streptophyta; class Magnoliopsida; order Malvales; family Malvaceae; genus Theobroma; species Theobroma cacao. The sequence continues at coordinate 33,016,901 of NC_142639.1, read as the reverse complement.
AGTATGTTTGAAACAGTTTTTTCTTGGGTTCAAACGTTGTTCTCATGACATGTTCATTAGTTTTTGAGCCCCTTGCACCACACCAACTCAACATCATTCTCCGGATCCCATGATATGGTTTTGCAGTGGCCATCTTTAGTGATTATTGCCATTGATTTCTAATCATTTTCTTCCTATTTTTAAGCTCATTATTTCCCGTTTCGTGACATTAAATAAGAGAGTCAGGCCAAAACTTACTCACCATGAAGAACAAAAATACTAATGAAGGTTAAAAGGAGAATGATTATGTGATCAATATCATCGAAAATAATCACCAAGCATTGTTGCTTTAGGCTAAAAGATGCAATTTGTCGGAAGTAATTCAAGAGATTTCACCTAGTTTACCGGCTGTATTAACAGGCGTAATCATGATTTTGTTCATTTCTATATATTTTTTTTATGCATGGCATTATTACAAACTTATAATAATAATAATAATAATAATAATAATAGAAAGAATTCCCTTTTGTCAATAATAAACTAGCATTCTAATGGTGTTTTCTTTTGGTTTTAATTAAGTATATAATATTCATTTTCATTTCTATGTGCACTAAAATTAAATATGATCAACATAACATAAGGTAGATAGACTAAATTAGCACGTGAAGCCAGGGAGGAGATTATTTCAGTTTCTATAACTTAGATGATATATAGGTAATTAAAAAAAATGCTAAGTAAGAGATTTCCTCAATTATTGATCATTTATAATTATTGGCCATGGCTATGAATAACTTGATTTACAATTGAGAGAAAGAGAGAGAAATTGCTGACCATTAGGTATTGTTGCTATCATCCAAAAGTTTTTGGTCAAAACATTAAGTTATCGAGAACATGATGCAAAAATTTGACCCTGAATTATCGTTGCTTATTCTACTTAAATGCCCGTTAAAATATTGAAAAATGCTTTTGGACGGTGTTGATTTTTGGTGCATGATGAATTAATGTCTGCCAGGCTTTTTGATGTTAATCTATAGAAAATGGAGTCAACTGGGCTTATGCATGAATAGTGATATAGGAATGATGGGTCATTTTCTCATGTAGGAAAGAATAGTGAAAGAAAATGAGTAAGATCATGAATGCAAAGAGACAAAGGAGAATGATGATCTTCTCCATCTTTATTCCCCCAGTCTCTGAAAAACTTGATTACTTCTAATCTCCTAATTGAATAATCCCATTACACCTCTCTCTCTCATTCCTTCCCGTATGAGGTAAGTGCTATGTAATGGTGCAAATTAAAACGTAAAGAGGAAAAAGATTGGTGTGACAGTTATTTAATTTCCTTTAAAATGAATTTTCCAATTTGGATAGCTATGGATTCCAGGGCTGCCTTTTATCATTTCTATCATCTATAGTTTATTCTTGCTCTTTTCTTTCTTGGAAGAGGGTTGGGAAACCATAATCATCCAACTAGATTTTGTAGCTTAGCTTTTTACTAACATGTAATCTAGGAGGCTGACTCATTAGTCTCTAGGGTCATGAGTGGCGGTTTGATCCCCTCTCTCAGGTCAATATAGATGGGCGTGAAAATGGAAGACCATTCGAAACCCAATGTTTACAGATGATTTCTGGGTGACCCTAGTTGCCATTACCTGAACAGATAGTATCCTTGTTAGGATTCAGAGCATGCAACAAACACACAAAAGCTTTACCTAAAAAGTTTGCTTTAGCATGCACAAGAGATAACTCGGTTTAGGACTTGAGTTTTTACCTACTTTCTCAAGTATCATCACCTTTCTTTCAAACTCAGTGTTACTTAAGTTTTGGATGTGGGGTTCAAGTAACCTATTGGTTCCCACAAATTTTTTATGATAAAACCAAAAGATAAGTAAATATATATATATATATCTACATTCTAAATTCAAATATATATTCAAGAGATATATAGTTGGTGCCAAAAAGGCTGCAATTTTTCTCTAGCTTTTCAACTCACTCTCAAATGAACTCGGTTTATGACTCGTGGTGGCCCAATAAATCTATGAATGGGGAATCTAATGATGATTAGCATTTGTGATTAAGATCTCTTTTGGTATTAGTATAATATGTATATATATATAGTTTATGCAGGATAATGATTGGTGTGATTGAACTGAATTTTACAAGCAAAGTCACGTAGTGATAAACGGATCAACTAATAGCTCATCTTTCGATTAAAATGCATTACTTAACGTAAGAGGAAGTTTAATCAAAGTTAAGACTAGCAGTAAACTAACTTCCTTTTATGTTATTTTGGAATGCAGTTCATCTTTAAGCCACAAGGTTTTTACTACACTACAATGATTGAAAGATAAAAAGTAGTACAGGGAAGGTAAAAAAGTCAGGCAAAGGAAAGGGAACCCTTTCGTTCACATATCAGTATAGTCGTCTATCATGTGATACAGAATGGTAGGATTGGGTAGAAAAAGTCAAAGATGATTATATTTACAGAATAAAACTAACTTTGTTTTTCTGAAAAGTTGATTTCCTACCCACCATGGAAGGTACAAGATGCTTGGAAACCACTTGTAATATATATTTCTGGTAAGATTAGGTGCTTAATCCCATGTGAAAGTACACTTGGAAGATAAGGTGGTCTTAGTGGCATTTGTCATTCTACATACATATCCCTTGACACTTTAAAAGATGAATAACCTGAATGAAATCGGGTTATTTGTCTCATATATAGGTTTGGTTCTTTTGTTTTTTTTTTTCTTCATTTCTCTTAACTGAGACTGTTGTATGCTTTTCTTTATCAGAATGAATCATGTTCACCCTTTGGTAGGAAACTTTCCACATCAAACCAAACTGCAAGTTGTTGGGGTACCTCAGGTATTCTACGCTTGCAGAATAATCAACTGCCATTTCAGAAGAGCCAGCAACACTCATCTGATAATAGTAACATTTTTCTTGCACTTGTACAATGTCTTTTCATTTACTAGTACTATATTATCATATTTAACCATCCCTGTCCCTCCAAATGATAAGACGAGTCAGTTGTGCAGACAGGAAATGGGCATAAAATACAAGGGAATAATGAAGAGAAAAGAAGTCCTAATGGGATCAGTTTATTCCTTCGCAACAACAAAAACAGAATGAATAATTTTGTTCCCTCTTGGAGACAAGGCCGCTAGTAAAGGTTTCTGCCCAAACCACTTCCACTCAAACTGATTCATCAGTAGGCCTAGCGACAATAGATAGGACCAATTGCACTGGCATGAACCACGGCCTGCTGCTGCACCTCCTACCAAAACAAAGCTTGGACTTGGTCAAATTATAAACTTATTATTAAAATAACGCAAAGCTAAAGAGTTTAATAGTACACTCCAGTGTTTTTTCCGTTGTCTCAAGTATGAACTGACATCTCAAGAAAAAAAAATCCTATAAACGAGCAATTAGTGGTTTACCATGCTAAGCATTGGTTCATATAGACGCTAAGAAATTCTTTGGATTGCAAAAGCACTATGCAGGCTGAAATTGCTATAGTTAACTAATGCTTTTACGTGTCCAATAGTAAGTGAAGGATGAATGAAGCTAGCAGCTGTTGTCCTTGTCAAAACCTGTGGTTGGCACTCTTAGCTTTGCCATAGCTGATGATAATCTGCAAGCAAAGTGACAATGGATGCTTTGAAATTGCAGCAGTGACATTAGGAACTTGCTTTGGAAATCGAGGCTGCTTTGGCAGGAAAGTCTTACATAAGCAATGACCTAATAATCTAGTGGGGGAAAAGTGAGCGGACCTTTTTAAAGGGTTACATAGGCGAATCAAATGCACTTTGTACACTCCGTTGTCAGTTCACATTTGCATCTCGAGCAAACCAGACATCTTGACTACAAAAGTCCACCATTTTATTCCCTTTAGATCATCTTTGAGTTCAAATCATTTCCTTCTTTGACTTCGTTCTAAGGGAAAGTTGAAGGGTTGGGCTTTCACATGTAGGTAAGGCCCTTGTGAAATTAGGATTCGATCTCTAAGTTGTTGAATAACCGGGACATTTCAATTTTTCAAATAGTGTACAAACAATGAATACACTTGTAGATTCTTGTTTAGCATGGAAAAAGTGGAGACAAGGAAAGCGGAGAGTAGAAGGAAATAGTGCACCAAAGTTGAGGGTTCCTTGTCAGCCATAGCCCATCCCCCCATAAACTTGAAAGCCCATAACGAAGGAGGCTAATGAGGTTAACTTCATCGTTTTTAGGGCCTTAGGGTTACCTAAGGGGCCCGCGCACCGCAAGAAAAGATTTTTGTTCAGGAATTGAACTGGGCTTGGTTCATCATCAATTTATAACAATGTATTGGTTCAAGTCTGAATCCAGAATTCAATAATCTCGTCAGTTGTTAAAAATAATTTTCAGTACTTTGTAGGTAAATGGAAAATAATATTTCAG